>NC_139157.1:63371446-63996482 GCF_964270905.1 Leucopleurus acutus
TTCCAGATTCTTTCCCCTTATATGTTATTACAAAGTATTGAGTATAGTTCCCTGTGCTATACATTAAATCCTTGTTGTCTATTTTATATATAATGGTGGGTATCTGTTAATCCCATACTCCTAATTTATCCCTCCCCCACTCTCCCCTTTGATAACCATAAGTTTGTTTTCTATATCTGTGAGTCTGTTTCTGTTTTGTAAATAAATTTTTCTATTATATTTTAGATTCCGCATATAAGGGATATCATATAATATTTGTCTTTGTCCGATTTACTTCACTTAATATGATAATCTCTAGGTCCATCCATGTTGCTGCAAATGGCATTTCATTCTTTTTATGGCTGAATAATATTCCACTGTATATATATAATATATATGTATATACCACATCTCATTTATCCATTCATCTGTTGATGGACACTTAGATTGCTTCTACGTCTTGGCTATTGTAAATGGTGCTGCTATGAACATTGGGGTGAATGTATCTTTTGAATTAGAGTTTTCTCCAGATATATGCCCAGGAGTGGGATTGCAGGATTATATGGTAGCTCTATTTTTAGTTTTTGGAGGAATCTACATACTGTTTTCCATAGTGGGTGCACCAATTTACATTCCGACCAAACTGTAGGAAGGTTCCTTTTACTCCACACCCTCTCCAGCATTTATTATTTGTAGACTTTTTTTTTTTAACATCTTTATTGGAGTATAATTGCTTTACAGTGGTGTGTTAGCTTCTGCTTTATAACAAAGTGAATTGGCTATACATATACATATATCTCCATATCTCCCCCCTCCTGCGTCTCCCTCCCACCCTCCCTGTCCCACCCCTCTAGGTGGACACAAAGCACTGAGCCTGATCTCCCTGTACTATGTGGCTGCTTCCCATTAGCTATCTATTTTACATTTGGTAGTGTATATATGTCCACGCCACTCTCTCACTTCGTCCCAGCTTATCCTTCCCCCTCCCTGTGTCCTCAACTCCATTCTCTATGTCTACATCTTTATTCTTGTCCTGCCCCTAGGTTCATCAGAACCTTTTTTTTTTTAGATCCCATATATATGTGTTAGCATATGGTATTTGTTTTTCTGTTTCTGACTTACTTCACTCTGTATGACAGACTCTAGGTCCATCCACCTCATTACAGATAACTCAATTTTGTTTCTTTTTATGGCTGGGTACTATTCCATTGTATATATGCACCACATCTTCTTTATCCATTCATCTGTCGATGGACACTTAGGTTGCTTCCTTGTCCTGGCTATGGTAAATAGAGCTGCAATGAACATTGTGGTACATGCCTCTTTTTGAATTATGGTTTTCTCAGGGTATATACCCAGTAGTGGAATTGCTGGTCGTATGGTAGTTCTATTTTTAGTTTTTTAAGGAACTGCCATACTGTTCTCCACAGTGGCTGTATCAATTTACATTCCTACCAACAGTGCAAGAGTGTTCCCTTTTCTCCACACCCTCTCCAGCATTTATTGTTTGTAGAATTTTTGACGATGGCAATGCTGACTGGTGTGAGGTGATACCTCATTGTAGTTTTGATTTGCATTTTTCTAATGATTAGTGATGCTGAGCATCCTTTCATGTGTTTGTTGGATAAACCATATTAACAAATTGAAGGAGAAAAAACATATGATCACCTCAATAGATGCAGGAAAAGCTTTTGACAAAATTCAACACCCATTTATGATAAAAACCCTCCAGAAAGTAACCACAGAGGGAACTTACCTCAACATAATAAAGGCCATATATGACAAACGCACAGCCAACATCATTCTCACTGGTGAAAAACTGAAACCATTTCCTCTAAGATCAGGATCAAGACAAGGTTGTCCACTCTCACCACTCTTATTCAACATAGTTCTTGAAGTTTTATCCATAGCAATCAGAGAAGAAAAAGAAATAAAAGGAATCCAAATCAGAAAAGAAGTAAAGCTGTCACTGTTTGCAGATGACATGATACTATACATAGAGAATCCTAAAGATGCTACCGGAAAACTACTAGAGCTAATCAGTGAATTTGGTAATGTTGCAGGATACAAAATTAATGCACAGAAATCTCTTGCATTCCTATATACTAAAGGTGAAAAATATGAAAGAGAATTTAAGGAAACACTCCCATTTACTATTGCAACAAAAAGAATAAAATACCTAGGAATAAACCTACCTAAGGAGAAAAAAGACCTGTATGCAGAAAAATATAAGACACTGATGAAAGGAACTAAAGATGATACAAACAGATGCAGAGATATACCATGTTCTTGATTGGAAGAATCAACATTGTGAAAATGACTATGCTATCCAAAGCAGTCTACAGATTCAGTGCAATCCCTATCAAACTACCAAAGGCATTTTTCACAGAACTAGAACAAAAAATTTCACAATTTGTATGGAAACACAAAAGACCCCAAATAGCCAAAGCAATCTTGTAAAAGAAAAATGGAGCTTGGGGAATCAGGCTCCCTGACTTCAGACTATACTACAAAGCTACAGTAATCAAGACAGTATGGTACTGGCAGAAAAGCAGAAATATAGATCAATGGAACAAGATAGAAAGCCCAGAGATAAACCCATGCACATATGGTCCCCTTGTTTTTGATAAAGGAGGCAAGAATATAAAATGGAGAAAAGACAGCCTCTTCAATCAGTGGTGCTGAGAAAACTGGACAGCTACATGTAAAATAATGAAATTAGAACACTCCGTTATACCATACTCAGAAATAAACTAAAATGGATTGAAGACCTAAATGTAAAGCCAGACACTATAAAACTCTTAGAGGAAAACATAGGCAGAACACTGTATGACATAAATCACAGCAAAATCCTTTTTGACACACCTCCTAGAGAAATGGAAATAAAAAGCAACAAATGGGACCTAATGAAACTTAAAAGCTTTTGCACAGCAAAGGAAACGATAAAGAAGACGAATAGACACCTCTCACAATGGGAGAAAATATTTGCAAATGAAGCAACTGACAGGATTAATCTCCAAAATTTACAAGCAGCTCATGCAGCTCAATATCAAAAAAACAAACAACTCAATCCAAAAATGTGCAGACCTAAATAGACATTTCTCCAAAAAAGATATACAGATTGTAGACTTTTTATAATGGCCATTCTGACTGGTGTGAGGTGGTACCTTATTGTAGTTTTGATTTGAATTTCTCCAATAATTAGCAATGTTGAATATCTTTTCATGTGTCTATTGGCCATCTGTAAGGATGTGTTTGTTTCAAAGAGCAAAGCTTTTACTGTAGGTATATTAGTTACAGTATATAGCACTTAATAGATAGTAGATGCACTTACCTATCTTTGTTGTTTATTCATCCATTTATTCTTCTTTAAACATTGAGGCTTAAGAGCCTCATGTATCACTCTCCTAGGTGTACATTCTAATGGTAGGAAAAACGTGTTAATCATTGATTATATAGAATAAGATCATTGTTAAGAAAAACATGTAAGAGATAGAAATAAAAAAATATTTTTAACAGTGACTAATAATAATTCTGAGGTTGTTAATATAAATTTTCTTTCTAAATCATTCATCTGAGAATCATAATGTAGCCTTAATCTCATGATTTAGATAATTGGAAAGTGACTCTTTAAAATTAACTCTATTGAAATTGTATAATTAAATATCCAAAGTATAAAGTTTTGTAAAGAAAGTAAATAACAGCAAGGCATTGCAAAGAAGCTTTTGGAGGAATAAAGATATTAAGTTAATTTTTTGTCATTTAATATTGGGAGGGTTTCAAAGCCTTGGTTATTGCATGCACCGTTTTAAAACTTATTTCTTTTTAAGAATAAGCTGCATGTATATTTAGATGCATTAAAGCATAAGATATTATTGTAATAAAAGTATAAATTCTAAAGTCATGCCCTTTTCTGAGATATTAACTTGAATTCTGTAATGGGTTTTTAGCCTGTCAGATTTAAAAACAACTGGAGTAAGAAAGATAAGTGAACAATACACATGAACAGAAGTTTAACAGAAATTAAAAAGTGAGAAATTTTGGTCAATGGAAGAGAAAATGTAGAAGTCTTGGCAGAGAAATAAGTAGACCATACTTAGTTCTTAATGGCATGCTTATGGGACATAGCAATGTATGTAGACCCACAAAGCCAATTTATGGCACACTCTACAATTGCAGTGTTGTTGTGCAAAGGGGAATGTGCGGTTGTAATGTGTAAGCTCAAAAATAGACTATATGTCTTTTTAATGCAATATTTTGCAAGGGTGTGACCACTTTTAATAAACTTATAATTTCTACTCAGTCCAAATATCTACCAGGTATAATTCCAGATTTTATCAGTATAAAGTTTGTGTATGTGTGTCTTTGTGTGTGTGTGAATGAGAATGAGAGCAGAGAGGGCAGGGTGGGGGTTGGGAGAGGGAGAAAGGAAGGGAGGAGGTGCAAAGAAAAGGGAAAGAGAGAGAGAAAAAAATATGCCTGAACCTCCTAGTGAGTAGGATTATATTGAATATTGAACTAACCTGGGCATAATTAGATTCAACAACTCTTATGTTTCCACATGTTGCTAATATCTACTTCTATTCCTGAGGAAGTGGTAAAAACTGCATAACATCGTTCTGCCTTGGTCTGAATTCCTCGTTTCATTGTGCAGCTTTGGCTTATCCTATTATTTCCTTCCACACTATTCATGCTCCATTCTGTTCTGTCCCGGTTTGGGCACCATCCTCTTGTAGGATACAGATCATGAGTCTTTACTTCCAAATTTGTTAAGTGTTCATTTTAAGACACACTGTTATCGCCAAAGAAGCTTTGCTTCTCCCCAATACACACTGCAAAACTCCAATGGCTTGAATGATTAGAGAGGGCTTAGATGGCTTTTGTGTTGCGTATTCAGTTAGCCATTCTCTCTAACCTGAGAAATCTTTGCTTATTTTCTCTATACTTGATTCTTTGTCAACTTTCAACAGGGGAGTTTGAAATAATTCTTGGAAAAAGAGTTGGACAGAGGGGGAAGCAGTTGCCTGATTACAATCTATAGAAGTTCCTAACCAAACTGATTCTGTTAGATTCCACACCACATCCTTTATATCTATCTTTCATGGGAGATGGCCACTGTCCTCAGGCCCAAGAATGAATCATTATTTGTCTAAATGGGTCACACTGGTCTCATTCCCATTCACACTGGTCTTAATTCCCTGAAGTGATTACTTTAGGCCTGGCAGGTTACGTGGCTCTGGCCAATGTTACATGGGGGGGAACTCTGCTGCATGTCATTTGGGACAGATTTTCCACTCTGATAAAAACTCTTTTTCTGAACTGAGAGGTTATCATGAGAATGGAATCCACAGCATCTTGCAACCAAGAGAAAGCTCACCTGATGATGGTGGAGCAGAAACCTAGAAAAAACCCAGGTCTATGTACAGCTATGTATCACTATGCTGAGCAGTTTAACTAACCAATCCCAACATCTGTCCCAAATTCCACTGAAAGCAGAGATTGGTCAAAACATACACTATTATTTCATTAAGACACATAGCCTCAGTTTTTATAAATGATGAAGGAGAGAGTGGAGTTAGGAAAAAAGCTTTTCTTTTTTTTTTGATGTGTTACCAAACTGATCACCCTTTGTATCAAATGTGGCTAATTGCTCCACCTGGAGCTACTTTCTTAAAGAATCCAAATGAAGAACATAGGGCAGCTCTAGAATTGGTTATTGTGATGTAGATTTGGAAGAAAAATTTATCTAGAGGCTCGTTCCTCCATTGTGTAATTTGGTGTTCAAGAAGAGAAAGACAAAAAGATCTGGAGTGGTGCATAGCAACACATAATGGTACATATATGTACCTTCTATTTTACTATTTCTTGAGTGCTTCATTCCTTTTGTAGAGAAGTCTCTTCTGGCATATTTTTTCTAAATGAAGAACATTCCTTGTAGTGCAGGTCTGCTAAAAAAGAAATTCTCTCTCTTCAGGAAAAAAAAAAAAAAGCTTCAATCTATTTTCATTTTTGAGAGATCTTTGAATTGGATATAAAATTGTGGGTTGACATTTTACTTCTTCTAATACAGCCATACCTCTTTTTATTGTGCTTCACTTTATTGTGTCTCGAAGGTATTGCATTTTTTTTACAAATTGAAGGTTTGTGGCAACCTTGCATCAAGCAAATCTATCAGCGCCTTTTTTCCAACAGCATTTGCTCACTTCATGTCTCTCTTTCACATTTTAGTGATTCTCGCAGTATTTCAAACTTTTTCATTATTATTATATTTGTTATGGTGATCTGTGATCAGTGATCAGTGATCTTCAATGTTACTATTGTCATTGTTTTGAGGCACTGCATTAGAAGGGGAACTTAAGTGATAAATGTTGTGTTTGTTGTGACTGCTCCAGCAACTGATCATTCCCCCTCTCTCGTCATCTTCTCAGGCCTACCTCTTCCCTAAGATACAACAATATTGAAATTAGGCCAATTAATAACTCTAAAACGGTGTCTAAGTGTTCTAGAGAAAGAAAGAGTTCCACGTCTTTCACTTTAAATTAAAAGCTAGAAATGATTAAGCTTAGTGAGGAAGCTATGTTGAAAGCTTAGATAGGCTCAAAGGCCTCCTGTGCCAAACAGTTAGCCAAGTTGTGAATGCAAAGGAAAGGTTCTTGAAGGAAATTAAAAGTGCTCCTCCAGTGAACACACAAAGGATAAGAAAGCAAAACAGGCTTATTGATGATATGGAGAAAGTTTTATTGGTTTGGATAGAAAAATCAAACTAGCTACAATATTCCCTTAAGCCAAAACCTAATCCAGCACAAGCCCTAACTGTCTTCAATTCTATGAAGGTGAGAGAGGTGAGGAAGCTGCAGAAGAAAAGTTTGAGGCTTTCAGAGGTTGGTTTATGAGGTTTAAGGAAATACGTCATCTCCATAACGTAAAGTGCAGGGTAAAGCATCTAGTGCTAATGTAGAAGCTGCAGAAAGTCATCCAGAAGATCTAGCTAAGATAATTCATGAAGGTGGCTACACTAAACAACAGATTTTCAATGTGAACAAAACAGCCTTCAATTGGAAGAAGATGCCATCTAGGATTTTCATAGCTAGAGAGGAGAAGTCAATGCCTGGCTTCAAAGTTTCCAAGGACAGACTGTATTGTGTTTGAATCTGGTCCTGTTGATTATTTATCACTTGACAATGACTAGTTTTTCTTATTTTTCTGCATATCTTATAATTTTTCACTGAATTCCAGATATGGGCTTTAGATCTATAGAGACTGAGATAAATAATATTTAATATGAATATAGGCTCTTTATTCAGACCATTAGAATGGAGGGCTATTCAGTCAGTCTAATCAGAAACTTAGCTGGGTTTTGGTTTTGTTGCTTGTACAGTTAATGTCAGTATATTACAAGCTTCAGTTCCTCTGGTTGTCAACTAGCATTGCATTATGGGAGGGCAGATTGGGGTGCAACACAGTTTTATTTGAGCACTTATGTTCCACATTGAGCTTTCACCATCTTTGCATGCCCATACCACAGAAAGGGTCTCTCTCCACATTCTTGTCTTTCCCTCAGTCGTTGGCTGATATTGCTTGTTAATAAGTACCAACTTTGTTTTAGGGGTGGGAGGTTCTATGTAATCCTTGTCTCACTTCAGCCTTAGGGAGGCCATATACATCTGGACCTTGGGGTGGGATTATCTTAGCATTGATAATCCACTTCTTCATGGGAGCCAAATCCGACCTTGTATCTGTGGTTGGTACTAGGTGGGAGTTTCCTACCACTGCTCCAGTAGAAGGAAAACTCTGCTTGGTGTTCATATAAGATATAAGACCTAAGAACACTTGCCCTTCCCTCAGAGGCTAGTACTTCATCATAGAGAAGAACCTTGGAAAGAGAGCAGAGCTTTGCCCCTATTCCTCGTGCTACTGCTTATTACTCCGTTCACATCTTATAGACGAGAGTGTTTGCTACCCCTCCCCAAGCAGCTTAAGGTTTTGTTCCATACAATAGAAAGGTCCACAGAGGTGTGCAGGATGTTGGCCTCTCCCCCAACATCCAAAAATCACCTCCTGCTTGCTATCATCATGGATAAGCTCTGTCTCCCCTGACCTCCCAAATTGCCACAATGATGGTGTTCCAGTTATCTATTGCTGCAAATAAACCATCCCAGTGCTCACTGGTTTAAACCATCAATTTGTTAGAATCGTTCATAGTTCTCTTTGTTGACAAGCTCACCTTGGCTATCCTTGAGGTCTTTTATGCAGTTGCAGTCAAAAGGAGGCTGGGGCTGGAGTAAAATTCCAATATAGCTCATTCCCATGACAGATAGTGGATTATGGCTCTAGACTAAAGCTCAACTGGATTTTTTTAATGGAACAGCTATTCTTTGTACCTTGTGCTTCTTATAGTGTGGTGGGTTTTTATTAAGGATAAATTCTAAGAGTCAGCATTTTAAGATGCCCAAGTGTAGTGCAAGCCTTTTAACTTAGCCCCAGAATGTCACATTCACCATATTTTATGAGTTAAATAAGTCACTAGAGACAGTCCAGATTTAGGGAGAGAGGGGATTTCACCCTTTAATGTGAGGAGCAGTAGGCGTGGATAACAAGGGAAGGAATTGATGATGAGCATCTTCAGGACGATCCTCCACAGGCTGCCCTATGAGACCCATAATTCATGTCTTGTGGGACATCCAGTTATTCACCAAATAAGAGCTTGAAACTCACCTCATTACAGTACTAGTTTTTTTTTTTTTTTTTTGCGGTACGCGGGCCTCTCACTGTTGTGGCCTCTCCCGTTGCGGAGCACAGGCTCCGGACGCGCAGGCCCAGCGGCCATGGCTCACGGGCTAGCCGCTCCGCGGCATGTGGGATCTTCCCAGACCGGTGCACGAACCCGTGTCCCCTGCATCGGCAGGCGGACTCTCAACCACTGCGCCACCAGGGAAGTCCCTACAGTACTAGTTTTAAACCCAGGATCTTAGCATCTAAATTGGGTTTAACTCCAGGTTATCAGGTATGAGTCCTCTCCCTCGCTGTCTGAAAATCTGTGAACTATAATGGCTCTGCCTCTTCTATGCCTTCTTCTCAAACCCAGTATAAAATGGTGATGCAGGGATAAGAAAAGTGTAATAGACATTCCCATTTCAAAAGTGAAAAAGAGGATGGGGGCACATAGCCATCACCAGTCCACATCTGCACATATCATCAGTTACCTGGTTAGCTTAAAATCTACCCTCTAGGAATGATTCTCCATTGCTCTTAAGTCCATTTTCCAGACTCTTGGTTCTGAGATCCAAGTCGTCCATAACAAATGACCAGTGTGTGCAGCTAAGTATCTCTCATCTTGCTTTCTGCCCATAGAAGGTTGGGGGCCCTGAAGGTTTTCATTTTGAACTGCCTCTGCCTTTTTTACTCCAAAGTGATGACATTTTTATTCATCCAATATCCCTAAAATGTTAGACATTTCTTATAAATCTTATTAGGGTTCAATTTACTTGACTGAAGGCATAGTCAAAAATTTCTTTGAGACAAGCCCCATTCTGGTTAGAGCTGAGAATCATGACACAATGCTATAAAGATTTTAGAAATCTTTTTGTCGAGAGAGAGAGTCTAAAAGGTATATCATTATCATACTTCCCAGCTTAAAATGCCTAGGAAGTATACCCTTAAGATTCTTAGAAGTCTTCTTAGCTGAGATGGTACACAAAGCACTGCCTTAAATATTTCTGAAGTCTTAACAAAAGGCCTTATAACCACAACTTCAGTCTGAACATTGCTACACCGAAGTCTCATTTTACTGGCAAGACCTTGTATTTGATCTTTGCCCAGAGTCCATTCCTTATTTTGAAAGCTTTTTTGTCATTGTGAAAGTCCAAGATATTAGAAATGATTTAACTTTTGACCTAGAATATCCAGACTGTTATATTTCCTCAGAATTATTTTTGAAAATGAACAATTCGCTTTTCATCCCTTCTCTCTCTATCTGTACCTGATCATACACGGCTTTCAAAACACATTTGTACTTTTATGGTTCTGGAAATCTTAATCAAAATCCATTATAGTATTTTCTGTTTTCTGCTTAATCCCAAGTGTTGCCAGACATTTTTATACAACAAATATAAAATGGGTCACTTTTCTTTATCCTCTAACAAAATTCCCTCCACGCCTTTCAAATCTACCATAATAATCCTCTTGAGATCCCTTCAGCTTGTGTCTGCCTCTCAGTTTCAAAGAATGGCCACATGTTTTAAGTTCTTGTGAAGGCAGCAACCAACCTCTGGCACTATATTTTTTCTAGTTATTTATTACTGTGGGAAAAAAGTACTGCAAAACTCAGGGGTTAAAACAACCATTTATTGTGATTTCCCATGGTTTTGTAGGTCGACTGATCTCAATTGGTTGATTGTTTTTTTTGCATTTCTTATGAAGTTACAGTAAGTTGGCAGCTATGGCTGGAGTGATCTGAAGACTCCACTGGGCCAGACATCTAAGGTGGCTCATTCATATTGTCAGTGATGCTATCTGTTCAGCCTAGAAGCTCATCTTTGTTGTCTACCAGTGCAGCTATATGGTCTCTCCATGTGGTTTCAACTGACTTCCCACTGCCTGGGGGCTGGTTTCCAAATAGAAACATCCCCAAAGCAGGCATTCAAGAAGCCAAAGTAGAAGCTGCAAGACTGTTTTTGGACTAATCTTGTAAGACCCAGAATGTTACTTCTACTGCATTCTGTTGGATAAACGATGCACTAAGGCTAAACCAAGAGCAAATAACAAGCACTATGTGCATATAGGGAGAGAAGGATATTATGGCAGTCATTTTGGAAACTATCTACCATGGAAGGTGTGTGCAAATTCAGTAAAGGAATAATGCTCAGAATGGGCTAACTTGAGAAGTAGATCTTCCATAAAGCTTCTCTCTGTATCTGTGCACCACACATAGTCCATACAGAAAAACATATCATCTCGGTCCTCTACTAACTTCCTTGTCATTAATTTCTATCTTGCCTTTAATAATCATGTTAGAGATTAAACACTATGTCAATCTGTCAATTGCTAAATCATTTTGTTTTCATTGTTTTATAAAAAACTACCACTTGTATGTGAGCCTCATTTTATGACTACACACACACACACACACACACACACACACACACACACACCAGGAAGGCAGAGATTAACACTGTGACAGATGACTCCCCTAATAAGTGCCCATGTACCAAGTAAAATATAGCATTTAACTTCTATTTAGTTTGGTTAGATAAATTTTCAGAGATTAATCTGCTATGGAATTTTGATTCCCAAATACTGTTTTAACTAACCCAAATTTTACTTTTCTTTATACTGTGCTGATTTCTAATTAACCTCCATTACTCAGTTATCTAAATAATGACTACAATTACATATCACTAGACCATTTTACCAGATTGAGATTGTAATGGTTGCTGGTGATTTTTTTCATTTTTACCACAAACTTGTTGGCTCTTTGCCTTCTGTATCATCAGGTTGCTAGCTTTTGAACCACATGTACATTCATAAAAATTTTAGGAGTAAATCACACAGGTAAGTTAAGATAATTAAAAATACAGTACGTAAATGTTCTGCTTTCAAGAAAATTACTTAACCTCTATGTGCCATCTTTAAAAATAGAACAAAATAATTACCCTGTATTATTTCATTGACATGTTTTAAGGGGCTGCTTAGAGGATCTTTTAGCTTGCTGAAGTCCTTCAGTATGCTGTAGTTCAACTTCAAAGTAAAAGAACTGAAGCAAATGCATTAATAACTCCTACTTTCAAAAAAAAAAAAAGACTGTTACTTTCAAAATGCACACCCACAAGCATAAACATTCTTAGTAAAGTTGGATACAACCAAATGTTTATCACCCCATATTCATTCAAGACATCAATAAATGAGCACTATATTAAAATCTGTGAGATTCATTTTTAAAAGAGTAGTTATAACCACAGGAGCTAATTTTAGGGATAAACAATATATAGAAAATACACATTTAAATAGTCAAGGAAAAGAATCACAGATATCAGCTAATACATCTTGTAAGAAATTGTTGGGTGAGGTAACAGTAGAAGGAGTACTTGGAGGACTTTTAAAATTTTGTTGGTATTACGAAGGAAATACATACTCAATGCAAAATATTTGAAAAATAAAAAATAAGGTAAATAAGAAAATGACCACACTTCTTGGACCCTCTACTTATTAGCTTTGGGAACTTGGCCTGTTTCCTAATTTGTAAAGTGGGAAAATAATGGTACCTACATTATAGAGTTGTTTTCAGGATTAAATGTGTTAATATGTATAAAGAATCTATTAAGATTAGTTAACACATAGAAAATATTCAATATGCTGGTCATTATCTTATTATATACATTTATTTTTAAAATTTGTCGAAAGCCTACCAAGTGTCAAGCATTGGTCTGGCCATTAGGCAAAAACAGGAAAAATTAACAGACTTAAATCTTTGCCTAATGGAACTTATATTCTAATGGAAAGAGACAGAAAATGCACACCAAAAACAAGGGGTATATTTCCTGTTAAAAAGTAATAAATGTTATGGATACAGGTGAGGCAGAACTGATGAGCAGGTGATCACATACTTTTAACCAGTGTGGACTGGATAGACCTAACTGAGAAAGTTAATTCGAGCAAAGACCTGAAGGAGGTGATGAAGCAAGTCATGGAAAACACACAGTGCAAAGGTCCTGAGGTGTTCAAGGAACAGCATGGAGGCCTCTGTCGAGAGCAGACTGAGTGAGGGAAAGGGCAGCAGAAATGTGGTCCGAGAGCAAGAGGAGCCGCCCATCATGCAGGGACATGTAGGTCTATGGTTTCTAATCTGCATTAAATGAGGAGCTATTAGAGAATTTTGAGTAGACATAATCTGATGGATGTTTTTAAAGATCTTCTTTGCAGCTTTGAGACAAGAGCATATGGAGACAAAGGTGGAACTAGGGAAGCCAGTTGGGAGGCTATTGCAGTTATCCAGGAGAGAGATGATGATGACTTGGGCTAGGATGGTAGCAAGAAGAAATGACAGTGCTGAGGAAAAGGCTGGTGATGCAGGAGAGAGAAAACAAATTTCTTAAATAAAATCATTGAATAGGAAAGAGAAGTAGGCAGACTGGCTTTAGATTAGAACTACTGTTCATACATTAACAGGAAGGATGGCAGGAAGGTGTGGGATTAGGGATTTATGAGATTCTCTTATACCATTGTTTCTAACTGCAGAGAAAAAAAACATTGATATTTGATGTGTCAGTGTCCAGGCTCTACTCTCAATATCACAGGAGAAAATGAGAGCAGAGATTGGGGTGATGCACTTATAAGCCAAGAAATGCCAAAAGATTGCCGGCAAACCACCAGTAGGCAGGAGAAAGGCATGGAAGAGATTCTCCCTCAGAGCCTTCAGAAGGAACTGAATCGGCGGACATGTGATCTTGTAGTTCTAGCCTCCAGAACCAAGAGACAATAAATTTCTGTTGTTTAAGGCACCCGATGTGTCATACTTTGTTAGGCAGCCATAGCAAACTAATACACTACTATAGCCAAGTGATCAAGGTCAACATCAACAGTAATAAGTCATGTTGATGGTATGTACCCTTGATAGGATGTGATGAAAATGGCACTTTATCTCTGTGGTCTTCCTCCAAAACACCACAACCACGGCCAAATCATGGGGAAAACATCAGAGGAATCTTAACTGTGGGACATTCTGTAAAATACTTGACCAGTATGTATCACAACTGTGAAAGTCATTAAAAACAAGGAAAAATGTGAGAAACTATCACAGCCAAGAGGCATCTGAGAGATGATAATTAAATGCAGTGTGGTAAAGTGGACTGGATCCTGGAAAAACAACAAAAGTACATTAGGTAAAAACTGAGGAAATCTAAATAAAGTATAAATTTTAGTTAATAAAATCTATCAATATCAATTAATTATAATTAATGTACCACACTAATAAGCATGAGATATTGGGGAGATTAGGTGTAGGTTGTATGGGAACTCTAATATCTCTCATATTTTTATAATGTTAATTTTTTGCAGTTTTAATACTCTGCAATTTTTCTATAAAGTTAAGGCTATTCTAAAAATAATATGTATTCTTAAAAACTGGGAAATGGTGCCCCTGCAATGGAAAACAGTATGGAGGTTTCTCGAAATATTAAAAATAATTACCATATGATCCAGCAATCCCACTTTTTGGTATATATCGAAAAGAATTGAAAATAGGATCTTAAAGAGATATTTGCACACCCATGTTCATTGCAGCATTATTCACAATAGCCAAGAGGTGAAAGCAACCTAAATGTTCTTTGATAGATGAATGGATAAACAAAATGTATATACATATAATGGAATATTATTCATCCTTGAAAAAGAAGGAAATTCTGCCATATACCACAACAGGAATGAACCTTGAGGACATTATGCACAAAAAGACAAATAATGCATGATTCCACTTAAGTTAGGTATCTAGACTAGTCCAAATTCATAGAAACAGAATGTAGAATGGTGGTTTCCAAGGACTGGAGGGAGGGGGAAATGAGGAGTTGTTGTTTAATGGGTGTAGGGTTTTAGTTTTGCAAGATTAAAAAGTTCCAGAGATCTGTTGCACAATAACGAGCCTTTATTGTACACTTAAAAATAAGATGTATCTCATGTTAAATATTCTTACTGCAATTTTTGAAAATCTTGCTTTCAAATTTCACTGAACTAATTCTGATCTTCTCTTCCACCACTTATCTCAGCTGATTTAATTGGTCCAAGTCCTAATAATTAATATAGAATTTCAGTGTTGAAAGGGACCTAAAAGGTCATTTAGTTCAAACACTCATTTTTCATAGTAAGAAACTCGGTCCAGAGTGTTTAAGATCATAAAGCCACTGATTAACAGAGCCTGAGCAAAAAACATCAAGTCACCTGACTCCTAGTCACTACACTCTAATGCCATTTACAAAAGAGTGTCTCTTCATACCAATTTTTAATATTAATTTGCTATGCAGTATCATTCAATGGTTGGAATTTGCCTATTTTCTTTCTTGTTTTATGGAAGTTTTTTTTTAAGGAAAAGCTCCCTCCAGGAATAACATCTATTTAAATGTTTTTATGCGACCAGTGCTTCTTTTTGGTTTTAAACTACTATTTTCCCACCAAGATCATGCTATTTTCAATGAACTTACTCTCACAAACTATACTTAGGACGCAGCACATTAATTTTAAAAGAAGTCACTTTTAAATGGAGAAATATTCAAAATGTTTTTGATAAAAATGACAAGACACTACACAATCCCACCACTCTGTTTTCATTTTCAGAGTTATTCTAATATTTATACAGAGCCTTACACATTTCATAATTCTATACATATGGCTCCGTATTTATCAGGCCTGATAACGATTATTTTTGATCACTACACTGTAGTCGGTCAAACTGATACATCATCATATTCTATTCTTAACCATGCACTTATTACAGACTATTTTTATGGTTTCCAATTTTCATTGATAATGGTAAATTGCACATAGCTTTTGTCTTCTGCTGAATCATTTAGTAAAGACAAATTCTCAGGATTGTTAGTTAATTCAAATCCTTTATTGTTTTTTATCCCTAAAGTTAACCTTTAGGGATATGCAATTTAAAAATTTTTAATGCAATTTAAAAATGATTTAAAATTATATTACGTAATTAAAAATCATTCATCAACCCCCCCCCAAATAATTTAGAACGATAAATATGCAGACAGTGTTAGTAAATGAAGATGTGTCTATTAAGTCAGCAGAGCCAACATTTACCAACTAAGACTATATAAATGCATGGATATATATTGATAAAAGTTCAGGAAATGTTCTAAGGTAATATAAAGATATTTTTCAAATGTATAAGCTTTTCTATGTGCTTGTTTTTACAATAAAAAACTAAATTAAAAAAAAAACTGGATTTTTTTTGGCTGAGCCCTATGCTAGTCTAGCCAAGACCTAGACCCTCTCTGGTTCTGCCACGCTTAACTGTGTCTAACCCAAATGCTTTCCACAGTTAGGGTTAAAACATACAGGGTTTTTTTTTGATCAGCTTAGTTTATAGTGACATTGATAACAAGGTAGTGTGTTCACAAACAAGATGAAGGCCATGTTTGTTTTCCTTCCCTCACTAGAGACTTGAGAAAAGGCAAATGAAAAAAAGCTGTTTGATAATGACAATTTTTTTTTAATTTGAAAAAAATGTTTAGTCTTCAAATCCGATAGGTACAAAATCTAACAGAGGATAAAGAGGTGAAATTATAAAGAGGAAGAATATATTCAATATACAAGTCTGCATGAAAACCAAAGAATAATTTTATAAGTCAATTGCATGCAATTGTGATAAAGAAAATACATAAAGATGTTATATATTGCCTTTAACTGTAATTTTAAAACAGCCAAGTAGATTAAATAAAAACTGTTTGAATTTTTTATATTCTAAAATCATTTGTTAGAATAAAGGGCAATATACAAAATATTCTAACGTTGAAATATAGAGAAATAGTTTTTAAATATTATTAGAAAGGAAAAAGAATTCCACGAGAATAAGAGCTTCTACAAAAACAAAACAAACAAAAACCCGCTTATAATACTTCTGAATCGAAATAAAATATATAATATTTTAAAAACTTGTTTTACTTGCTTTCAAGTGTGAAATAATCTTTAAAGAATCCCAATTGACTTTAGAATGAATATTATATTTTCCAGTCTTTTTGAGCAATGCTAATGACTTTGTGGATCTAAATAAAAGGAAAATAAGTGAAATTTAATAAAAATTGAGGTGAAACTATAATTTCAATATCAAAAATCATGCTAACCTTCTGGAAAAAATTCATAGTATAAACTATTTTATTTATTGTAATGATCAGTTACATTATTTAGCTAATAGATGTTCTAGTCATGTTACGGTGGAAAATAAGATTTTTTAATTGCTATAATATTTTTAAGTGTATTCTTTGAGTTTGCTCATTTAGAAGAAGTCAATTTGACCTTATGCTTTATAGCAAGTTTCATGTTTTCATCTTTTAAGACTAGAAAATGAAAATTAGGAGTCCAAAGTTCATCTTTTATAAATAAATATGTCATTACTGATCCCTGTCTGCTGAGCGTGCTTTGGGGTGGTTGTTCTCACAGTATTGTTCTTTCATCTCATCCCTTCTTGCAAACAAAGGCAACTTGTCAGGGTTTGGGATATGAGCTGTGACCACAGGTTAGAGCAAAGTTAATTATTCTGTAGAAGCATCAAACCCAAGACTTTGACCTCAAGAATGTCATGCTTGAAGCAACTGGACTAGCTTGGCCATAGATAAAGCAAAATAAAATTGCAAATGAGCTAGCATTTGAACGAGTGGTGGTAGGGTAAAGGTGGGAACTCATTTTTCCTCCACATTTTGATTTTGCCTTTGAGTAAATTAATCCATTCCAGAAAGTTCCTGGCACTTTCACTCTCTTCCCCTCCTCTTTGTTTATTCTCATTCTCCCCTGCTCACAAATCCCCAAACCCTCACAGAGTCCTAAGAGAGTTGAGAGAGAGGATGAAATAAGTCTTTCATCTTCCTTTAATTCCCAATCATCTATATGCTCTATCAACCAGTAAGTTTTTCTATCAATTGGGATAGCTTTCCTAATTTACATAATTTGTAGTTTAAAAGGAAAAAACGCTCATTTTCAGGTTTGGAACACTGATAATGTGTATAAACCCTTATCTCTTCTTCACTCCTCTTGCGAGACAGATTAATCAAGATGCTGTGCCTAAAATTGTGATTTTCCTCTACAATTGTCTTTTGGTTTTATCCTTCTTCACCTTGACACAGCTTCCCCTGTAGTCATATGCTCTCCATGGCTGATTCCTCACTTAAAGAACACTCTTAATGACTGACTTCCCTGACATGATTCTACATCCTCTCCAATACATTCCACTCATGATCATTATAATGTTCTCCCTCAGATCCCTACATAATTACTGACTCCCCGTCACCAAACATATCACACTCAAGCTCTTCTCACTAACCTCAAGGGCACACAGATATTTCTTATCTCCGTCGATGTTAATTTCTCATTAACATCCAGTGTGCCCCCATTTTCAGCCCAGGGTCAATACCTTCTAAATCACAGAGAAAAGTAACCTCTGTTTCCCTGTTTTCGAGTCACTGAACCCCCAATAGCTCCCCTCTTGCCCCTCGTGCTCTTCATGGAGTTGATTTCCTTTCTGTGTTCCAGTCCATAACCGTAACACACACACCAGAACCAACCCCAAACACAGCTGAGGAACCCTGACTGCTTCTGATCATATTTTCATGTGGCCGCTTCCAAGTGCTCAAGGACTAAGTCTATGCTATTTTGTTCTTTATCTCTTCAGAGTTAAAGGTCATGAATTAGAGCACTCGACACAAAGCATTGATGAGTCACAAAACACTGCGTGAAAAAAGGTAGAAGAATGTGTAGTTTGACATCACTTTTATAGAAGATTTTTTAGCACAGAAAACAATGTTATAAATATAAATACAAACATTATAAATCTGTCATAGATACATTAAGGTATGATTAAAACATATAAAGAAATGTATAGGAATGGCAAATCTGTAATTCAGGGGTAGAAGCAAGTTCGGTGCAGGAGCAGAAGGAAGAGGGGTCTTTAATCCTATAGAAAATGCTTTATTTTGGGCTTCCCTGGTGGCGCAGTGGTTGAGAGTCCGCCTGCCGATGCTGGAGACACGGGTTCGTGCCCCGGTCCGGGAAGATCCCACATGCCGCGGAGCAGCTGGGCCCGTGAGCCATGGCCGCTGAGCCTGCGCGTCCAGAGCCTGTGCTCCGCAACGGGAGAGGCCACAACAGTGAGACGCCCGCGTACCGCAAAAAAAAAAAAAAAAAAAAAAAGAAAGAAAAGAAAATGCCTCATTTCTTAAGCTGAGTGGGGAGTACATGAACATGTGTTACATTATTTCTCTTTTTTGTGTAGACTATGCTTTTTTATAGTAAACTCAATATCCTTAACATTACACACCAAATTCAAAATACATGTGCTATTTTCTCTACTGACCTGTAATATTAAACACATAATTACAGAAGGGACTTACAAAGTTATCTATTCCAAATTTCCCTCAAATTAAGAATCCACTACCTAATATTCCAATCACGAATTGTTATTCTTTAAATTAAAAGGAAAATTTTAAAGTATCTCTTTGTGGTAAGCACCGAGATGTCAGTGGAAGACACAGAGAGGAATAAAACTCTGCCTATTTACTCTGGGAATTTAGACTGCAGAGGGAGAGACAGCTCTTTAAAAACTTAAGTATTGTAGACACTATGATAAAAGGATCCAGGCAGAAGGCAAAGCCTGATGATGTGAAACTGAAAGTAGCCTAGCATATGGGCTGGGTGCTCAGGCCCAGAGAGGAATAAGGCAACCTCTTAGATATTAGGATTTTGTTTTCCACCCCGCACTCTCCAACCCTATAATCACACTCTGTACATGTGATCTTTATAAGTGTGTTAGAGCTATACACATAATGAATTTAATAATATTCCCCCACCACCACAAAGTTCCAATTGGTAAGATCTATGCATAGTCAAAATGCATAGCCTGTGTTTATGAAAGTCAAGCTAAATGAGGTGAAGAAAGGATGTGAAATAAAAGGAGGAATCAGTGGTAATGCTACAATTTTAATTCTAGAGATAATGTTGAAAGCATTCCTTTTGCTTTTTGGATTTTTTGTTATCTCGATTGCAAATATTGTTTTTTTCACCTGTGTAGTTATTGATACTTTCACCTTTATTTAAAGAAGTAGTTAGAAGCACGTATGTTGGCATCAGAAACACTGTCACAGTATAGCTGTATGTCTTTAGGGAAATTTCTTAACCTGAGACCTAATTTTCTTTTATGGAAAAGAGGAATGACAGGAGTATTGCTCCTAAATTGTTATGAGAATTAAAGTAGATAATTCACACAATGTTCTTAACACATTACCTGGCACACAGTAAACACTCAAATATGTTCATGTTTATTATTATTATTTCAAACTGCTTATAAGGAAAATCTAAAAGGCCATATGCTATTTTTTATCAGACGTTTGAAACTCAGTTGTACATAATTCCTTCCTAATCCCCTTAGTTCTTTCACTATACATTTTCTAAGATGAGACACTTTCAACTCTATATAAATATGAGTAATGCTACAAACTAGAGACTTATGAAATCTGCCTGCCACTCCAATCAGGAAATTGTCTACGTGCTTTTCAGCAAGCATCGTCATGCATTTACTTCTATTCTCTTTAGAAAGAAACCATTGATTTTAATGGGTAGCACAGAACGGTTGTGAGAAATTACTGCAAAAAAACATGGCATCAAATTACATGTCACTAAGTGCAACATAACATCTAATGGCAGTGTAAATCTTGGTTGTATCTCCAAGTGTTATAATAATTGTTTGCTAGAGAGTTCAACATACTTTGTATTTAAAATATTTGTATGCTAACTCTGGTATTACCTTAGGTTTTGTGAAGTTTATCTTTCTATAATTTGCAACTATGATAAAACTAATTATTAGAAAGTTGAAAGTTTTATCTGGTAGGTATATTCCTTAGGAAGATCTTGGGACTATAAAGAAATGACAATAGGTAGTCATTCACAAATGATTATTCCCTTCATTCTTCTGTATTGTCGGCCTCAAAATGCATTCCTTACAAATAAGTTTCTTATTGTGTACTTTCAAAGTCTACACAAACAGTAACTACTGATGAAGAAATCAAAAACATTTTTATAATTTGCACAAACTCATATCTGAAACCTTGAATTTCCACAGATCTTGGGAAATAAAAATTAGGGAGATTTTTTTTTGTGAAAAATGAGATACTATGGAAAATTTTTATATATATTTATATAAAGAAATTATTTATGTATGTGTCTTTGGGAATCTTATTAATATTTTAAAAGAGATTACAAACAATAGAAAATTTATTTTTGAAGTGTTTTATAAGATTACTTAAACTAATAACAGCCACCACTTTCCTATACACACAGTGGGACCTCTTTAGAAATAACTACATAAAAAACTTCCATAACCATTTATCACAAAATGTGGCAACTTTTAAAAAATATATATATAAAATGATTGGTGCTAACTTACTGGCATATTTTGAAAAAATGCGGTATCATCTATGGTTTTATTTCTTGTAAGTGATTGGTATACATTAGCCTTTCTGCGGGAATATGAAGTGTATGACATAATCTGGTATTTTAAAGTGACCAGAAGTGAAATCATGGTCAAGAGACAGTGTGTGGTGAAGAACAGGTACAAGCCATTTATGTTCATTTTCTGTCTTTTTTTGGTTAATACCTATTCAGGGTTTTAAGGTAGTGCTGAGTGTCATCCCCCACTTTAAAAAAAAAAAAAGCTTCCTTTTTCTGTTAATAAGTAAACCTTTGATTTTTAGTTGACAGAGTTAATAATGCTTTAAAAAAATTGCTCAACAGGAAATCATATGGAGTGCATGTGGAAAGTCAGGAGAGGCGAGTGCTGGTCATCGAGGAGCCCTTGTGGCTGATGGACAGATCACTGGAGAACAGGAGGCCTTGTACTTATCAGAGCCTGACAGGCTCCAGGAAGGAGAGGTCCTCTGCCAGCACTCACTCCAACACTTGACTGGTGTGCAGTTAGACACAGTACGATGATCACAGCATTGGATGCAGTCAGAATTTAATACCCTGGCAGCTGTGGAAACAGTAAGAGGATCCACCTTGCTATAGTGGGATTGAGTAACGTTCACAGGCTTCGCTGGGGGTTCAGAAAAGCATAGCAGTGCCTGCTCCACTGAGCTTCTTATAATTCTCTAGAAGTTTGAAATTTTTCTGTTTCAAAAGGGACATTAGCTGAAGGTCGTTTCTCCTGACTGAGGTTGCAGTGATTAATTTCATTTCCCTTGTTCAAGTGGCCTGTGTATACCTTACAAAATTGCATCAACAAATTGGGTTAGTGGCCTATTAGGCTAAGAAAAATAAAATTATTGCTCTTCATCTGCTCTTTGTACTTTCTGCTGCAGCATGAGTGTGTCTCCCTAGGTCCTGATATCTTCACATGATAAGACGTACTTTAATAGAAAAATCGTAAGTAAGCAGAAGAATACTGCTAATTCAATTTTCCTGAAATAATTAGAAATCAGGGAAGTAGGCAATACTTCATTTTCTGGATCCATATATGAGAGTTTAGGAATCCAGCAATGCCTTTTGCTTTTTTTTTTTTAATTGAGATATAATTGATATATAACATTGTATTCATTTTCGGTGTACAACCTAATGACTGAATATGTGTATATATTGCAGAATGATTACCATAAATCAGTTTAGTTAACATCCATTACCACAGTTACAACTTTTTTCTCTTGTGATGAGAACTTTTAAGATCTACTCTCTTGACAACTTTCAAATATACAACACAGTACTGTTAACTATAGTCACCATGCTGTACATCACATCCCCAGGACTTATCTATCTTATAACTGGACAGCAATGCCTTTAGCCATATAGTTTTGCTTAGTTCAGTGGGACGCTGCATCTCTTTTGATACTTGTTTTTTCTTTGAATGTATGCAACCATTTGTTACAGTGACGTTTCCATATTTTCTGTTCTGTTACAGATCCTTAAATATTTTTTCTCATAGTAATTTATTCTGTTCAAAACTAAGAAATATTTTAAAATTCTAGTCATAGAAATATTCTGTTCTCAGAAGAGCAGAATAAAGGGTCTTTATGCTAGGTCTTTATGCCATTTTTTTTTAAAACAAAAAAAGTGGATTTCTTGGGTATGGTGGGAAGCAGATAGACGGGGTGTGAGCAGGAAGAAGTGTGTGTGAGGGGCTGGAGGTGTGGCCATGTGTCTGTGTTTTGTTGCTGTTAGTACCCCCCACTCCTTCATCAGGAGGGAAGAAACAAAGAGAGCAGGTGAGAAGTGTGGGCGATGAATTTTTCAGAGGAATAGATGAAGAAAAACAGACTTATGTGAAAGCTGGTGGAATACTATTAAAAGAAACAACAAACAGCTATTTTAAAAAATCAAAAGAAAAACCTGAGAGTACCATTACAAAGAACTTTTGTCTTCCTATCAGTAAGAATAGCAATTCATTTTTCTTTAAATTTTTGCCCCAAGATAAAAGTATAAAATATGTTGATTTTTTTAAAGATTTGTTGATATGTCAAGTGTTCTGGAATTCTAAATTAGTGATGATTTAGTTAATCATGAATCGGACATCGCGTTTCTACAGCAGAGAGGAGATGAGGCTGTTTCATAGGCCAGTGATAATGCTTGTGGCGAACAGGGGCACTTACTGCTTTTTCCAATGGGAAGGATCTCTCTGGAACATTTTGGCCTCTGGTGATGAAATCAGTGCTCCCCAAAGGACTTTTACAAAGGAAACTGTAGGCAAAAAGAAAAAAATACAAATTACTAGTCGTTTATGTCAATTTAGATAAAGGAGTTTTATTTTGGTGGTGATGGGTTTTGTTGTTTGGAGAGTTGGTTAATTTGACTGTTTGCTCTCAGACTTGTATATTGTTTACACATATATTCTCTATGCAGATGTCAGTGATTAGTTTTTCTAAAGGGATAAGGGATATATAGATATATACATACATACATACATACATAGATCTTTAAGGGCCACATAAGGTCTCTGACTGGGCTGTTCCTTCTTTTACCTTCCCTCCTCTCCTCCCCTCTTTTTCATCCTCCCCCTCCTAAAATGCCCGAATTGTTCCTCCCATACAATAAAATATTGCAGCTTTGCGGAGCCACTTGTATAAGAACATTGGAAGGATAGTAACCGTAAGACCATGGACCAGTATTTCTAGAAATGAGCTTAAGATCATTCCAGTTAACACTGATATGTTTCTGAAGTTGTTTTGTTTTCCTGATGAGGAAACTTACTGAGAGAAAACAGTGACTATATGTTGTCTTCTGTAATTCTCGCTTAAGACACAAAATAGGTTTTATGTCATCAATTTTATTTATTTAAAATATTTATTTATTTAGGCTGCACTGGGTCTGAGTTGCAGCATGTGGACTCTTAGTTATGGCATGCATGCAGGATCTAGTTCCCCAACCAGGGATCAAACCCAGGCCCCCTGCATTGGGAGCATTGAGTCTTACCCACTGGACCACCAGGGAAGTCCCTAAGTCATCAATTTTAAATCAGTGCCAATTCTTTTTCTAAGGCGTCTAAAATGTTTACATCTCACTAAAATGCTGACTCTGTAGATGTAATTTATAAGGTCGAAAGGTAGATGATGGTGTGTCAAAGCAGCATCAAACTCCACGTTTGCATAGTACAAATCATAACTAGTGTTTAAATATCTATTTTCTTTCAAGGAACATCGTATAAAGGATCTTTTGCTCCAATCTTAATCAGAAATCTCTTTAACAAGCAACAGGGGATTCATTTTCATGAGCCTTCAAGAGTTCTGTTTCAGTTTTCTTCCTTTTTTACTTTTCACAGATTTCTTGAAGGATCTCATCAACACCAATCATTTTTATATCTAGTTTCCCAAATCCCTACCTTTATAACTCCAGTCCTGACTTTTAATCTTTCTCTTGATCCATTTATCTAATAGCCTAATAGACATCTTTTTCTGGGGCTACAACATATATCATAAATGTCACGTGTTAGAAATATAACTAAGTCTCATTTTCCCAAGCCTCTTTTTCCATCTGTATTACAATATCAGTCCCTTTGAGTTCCTCAAGCCTGAATGCTGGGCACCCTATTTAGTTTATGTACCCACCAACACCCCACCCCCCGCCCTATCCCTTATCCCCATGCTAAACCACTTCTCGAATTCTGTTGATTCTATCTCTTTTGTATCTTATATATACATTGGGTTTCCTTTTCCACCACTACTGGCAGTACAGGACCTCATTATCCTGGCTTATACTGGTTCAGTAATCTCCCTGCCAGCAGCCTTGACCCTCTCTAATCCATACCTGACACTGCAACTAGAGTAATCTTTTAAAATGCAAATTTAATCATTTTATTTCCCTGTTTAAATCCTTCAAATGGCTTCTCATCTCCTCTAGGTTAAAGTCCAAATGCTTTCGTATGGCATACAAGGCACTTCCGTGATCTCACACCCAAACTCACCTCTTGCCCCTGCACCCCTCTTCCACCCATTCTAACTCCCAACCATGAAAGCCCAAATGGAACTTCTCGGAGTTTCTGCACAACCCAATTCTAATTTCTCGCATTCTGCTTTCTCTACTTATGAGTCCTTTACGTCTTCATCCACTTCTCAAAGTCCCACTCACGAGTTTAATGTTTAGGATAAGTGGCATACTCTGTCTTAGGGCTCTCAAGAGAAAGAACCGTCTATATACATCTATCTATCTATCTATCTATCTATATGATATATATTAAAATATATGATTTAGAAGGAATTGGCTCATGCAGTTATAGAGCCTGGTAAGTCCAAAATCTGCAGAGTGGGCCAGTAATACCAGGGCCCCAGGGAGAGGTGAGGTTCCAGTTCAACGGCCATCAGGCAGGAAGAACCCATGTCGCCCGTGAAGACTGAGGCAGTCAATTGTAGAAGTTTTTCTTACCTGGGGGGAGGACGGGGGGTGTCAGTCTTTCTGTTCTATTCAGAACTTTGACCCGATGAGGCCCACCCACAATGGGGAGGACAAACTGCTTTACTCAGGTCCACTGATTTAATACTAATCTCATCCAAAAACACCCTCACAGAAACACCCAGAATAATGTTTGATCAACTACTGTATCTGGGAACCCAATGGCCCAGCCAAACTGATGCATAAAATTAACCATCACACTCAGTATGAAGTAATTTTTCAGTCCTCTAAAAAGAGTGAGTTGATTATTCTCTCACTGTAGCATAAACATCTATTATACGCCTCTATTTCTATTTACAATGTTTTTACAATTATGTATGTCAGTCTCGCCTATCAGATATGAGCTCCATGAGAAAAGATACCATTGCCCTGGCCAAATATAATGGTTATGAAGATAATAATAAAACCAGAAATTGTAGAGCTCTCTATTATTTTCAAAATATGCTCTCTCATTTGATTCTCACATTAACCATGCTTATATAAAAATGGCTGGTATTTCTTCCATCTAATAGAAGTGGTATCTGAGGCTTAGAGAAAACATGGATTTGACCAAAGTCACAGAGTTAGCAACTGTCACTGCCAGAACTGCTGGATTCTATCTATTTAGCACTTTTCCCCTCAATAATCAGGTTTTAATAAAAGCCTGTCCTAGTCTCTTATTTTGTCATTTATTTTAGCTAAGTGTCTTTTGCTTGGTTATTAATTTTCAGACTCTTACTGTACATAGTGAAGTGATATGCTGTTACTTGGAGCAATATGTTGGAACATGCTACTGCTTGACTCATTTCCAACTTTCAATATCTGTAAAAACTAGAAGTGGTTCAAGTAGCTGCAAATTAAAGCACAGTTTAAAATCACTGTATCATATCGAACCTATCTGTACTTTGGCTTATAAGTGCATGCTGCCTGTGCAAGGATAATCCATTACAGCTTAAAATTAGAAAAAGATTTGCAGCAGGTCACTGGTTTTTCTGACAACATGACCTTCTAAATACTTCTTAAACTGTATAGATGTGTTTTCCACTCCATGTTTCCAAATCCGGACAGTTTCAATGGAGCCTCGTTTCTGTCTGGGAAGCCTATTCGAGTCCATCATTTAATTCAACTGATATTTGCATTTATAAAGCAGAAATGACATAAGGCAAGGGCATCTCCTTATACGTGTGCCCTAGTTCCATAATGGAGATGTGCACATCTGTCAAGGTTGTTGAAACTGAAGCCATGTGTCCTCTGATGTTGGATGGTGTTCTGGACACACTGCTTTAGCTTGTCTGCAGAGCAGTGTCAGATTTCACAGCCCTTCAAGGGATAAAAGGAATCTGTACTGAGATGTGGTAGTATTAAATTTGGTCAGTATTTCTCATCTCCCTTTTTAAAAACCATTTTTATTATATTTATTTTCAGTGAACACTTAAGAAGTCTGGGGAGAACTATAAACGTAACTGTTCACAGTACCCACCCGATTCAAATACCCAGCTATTTAGAAACATGTGGATGACTGTGAGAAGGGTTGCTCTTCACAAAGATTGTGCCAATACAGTCTCCTTTCTAGACTCAACATCCATGTTATTCCCTCAAACCAAATTTCTTCTCTTTGTTTATGTGACTGCAATTCCGGGTATTTTCCTCAGTATGCATTATTTTACATAACCACTTATCCAAAGTTTTATCTCCCTGCCCCCCATACTCACAACAATTAAAAATTTTTATAACATTAAATTAAACACATAGTGGGTGATATTTTATGAGGCATTGTAGGCTTCTTACAAAGGTAGCGATCATATTTTAGCCAGGATCACCATATTCTTTTTTTTTTTAAATTAATTTCTTTGGCTGCATTGGGTCTTCATTGCTGCACACAGGCTTTCTCTAGTTACAGCAAGCAGGGGCTAGCTACTCTTGGTCACGGTGCGCGGACTTCTCATTGCGGTGGCTTCTCTTGTTGCGGAGCACGGGCTGTAGGCACACAGGTTTCAGTAGCTGTGGCACGAGGGCTCAGTAGTTGTGGCACACGGGCTTAGTTGCTCCACGACATGTGGGATCTTCCCGGACCAGGGCTCAAACCCGTGACCCCTGCCTTGGCAGGCGGATTCTTAACCACTGCGCCACCAGGGAAGCCCCACCATATTCTTAACTATGAGTGGAAGGCTGCTTCTTTAGGATAAAATGTAGGTTCCTGGTCTGCCTTTGGTGGGGAGGATTTTAAATTGTGCAGCTGAGGGAGGAAACTTCAGGTTTCTTAACTGTTAAGCTGTTCCAGGAAGTTGTGCAGCTGAGAGGAGGAATGTATCAGTGGGCTTCTCCTCACTGGGAGGTAGTGTAAAAGTGAGAGTCTACAGTGACATGGGCATGGGGAGCTGTGAGACCTTGCCACAGCTGTGGAGAATTGCAGACTTCCTTTTGGCTAATGAGAGGGATCTAGAAGAAGCATCTGGCAGCTGGGAGGGGCCTACGTTTTAGTATAGACAAGAATAGAAGATAAAAGGATGTAGTAGATGGAATACATGCACTTTGGTAAAGCATTTGATACAGTGTCTGGTGAAATTGCACTTTAAAATACTTCTAGTAGGTATAACTATCCAAACAGATGAGAAACACATGAGAAATTACACATAAAGGCAAAGGCATCGTAGCCTGGCACGGTTGGCATGGGACTGCCTAGAGCACTCAGCTTGCTCCGTGGAATCCGATGGATCATGGTGGTGGGTCTGCCTGGTGCGTCACCTCCTCCAGTGACTGGAAAGAATGGGGGGGGGGTTGTACATAATTCACGGATGATGCTGAGCTGGGGATATGATATGTGCACAAGTAAATCCTACAACAGGACTCAAGGAGCTCGGGGTATATATATATCAGAGTCTAGAAGGTCATGGGAAGTAGGATTTGTGTTCTTCCTATGTTCTGAGTAGTACCTGGTTCACTTTGGGGATTCTGCCCTCATTCATTTAGCCCAAAGTGTCAAAGTCCATCCTAAATAAAGACTTGATTTTGTTAACCTATCTTGACAAAAATAGCAAGAGCCAACGACAGCAACTGGAAGCTGACACTTCCTTAATATGAAAAACAAAATAAATTATATTTATTTTATAAAAATAAAATTTTATTTTATATAAAATTTTATAAATTTATTTATAAATTATAAATAAATAGTTAAGAATAAATATAGTTAATATGAAAATTAAAGCCACAGAAATGTACATTTCTATGTAAAATACAATAAAAGTCATCAGAATAAAAGTGAATTGTATTTTTAAACTGTTAGTGTGAAAATTATATTCCTGTATTTAGTAAATAGAAGATCTTCTAATGAATAAAGAAAAAGATACAAAGCTAAATTTAAGTGAACAGAAATTATGTTTTTAGGTTTTGTTAGAGTAACAATAATTTAAAATGCAAAGATAATTGTAACCTTGAATGATTGCAGAGTATTTTTCTTACAAAGAGTAAGTCAGAATATGCTAATGATGAGATAGGATGTGATAACGTATTTCAATAGCTTCACAAAGCTAGGACAAAAGCCATATGGTGAAATCAATGTATATCTCCCTTTCTAAATCTTGTTATGTTTAAAAGTGGTCTTAAAAATCATTTGTCTTATAAAAAGACACATGTTCCTCTAATGGAAAACAGTGCGCATCTGAGCACAATTTGTGACTTTAATCTGATTGCTAATAAGAAGAAGACTATATAAATACAAGGCAAATAATTGATGAGAGAGAACAAAGGAGGAAATCTAACACAAATTTTCTTCTCTTTTGGCCCTGAAAAAGGAAAGATGCAGAAGTTATCAAGCTGCATGGAAAATGTTAAAAAGGCAGAGTAAGGCTTTATCTCTAATTTACAGAAAGCTGTCATGGATGAGACTTGCACTCAACTGAAAGAGCAAAGCAATTGATGGATATTGGCCTAAAGCCCTAGAGCAGTGTGTGCACTTTGAAAACATTTTAAATTTAATTAAAATATTCAAGATGGTTGAAAGAGAGGTCTACTCAAACCAGAGTATAAACTAGTACTAGAAAAATTAGTCATTATTAACAATTAAGGATCAAAGTCAAAATACAATAAAATTGTATGTAAGTATTGGTTTTGGCATATAGAAAAAAAGAAATCTTTTCCAAGACCAAGACCTATATTTTCATAGCTTACATTTTAAAGTAAATAGTGGCTATTCCCCATAACCACCACTCAAAAAAAATCCTTATCTGTTAATTTTGTTTTTAGGAAAGCTTGGTGTCCCAAACATGAGGGTATGCCCAGTGAACCATCGCTCTCAGCATAACCTAAGTTAGTAATTTTAGTAATAAGCTTAAAAGATTAAACCTAGAAATGGTGATAAATAGAACCTACCTAGATGCAGAGGGTTTACATTTTAACCAGAGAGGGAAATTTTGTGATTAAAATGACCATTGACCTTAAAAATGTTATCTATTATCTTTTAGAAATTCTTTTATTGTATCAATCGCTTTTACTTCTTTCATTCTTCGTTATTAACATTATTGTTTTCTTTATTCTCTCCTTATTTTGCTCTTTATTGCTTCTATTTCTGGGTGGAGACTAAGCAAAGTGAAACAGTAGGCTTTTGAAGTTATGTGAAGCCTGGTCTGAGCACTGACTGGGTGCCTGGCCTCCCACTCAGCAGAATTTGCAGCTACCTGAATTTCTGCATGCCACCCTTTTGGCCTCCCCTATCTGGAAACTTCCCTGGGTAGGAATGGTCACATACATCCAAGGTGCTCCCTACTTTCTTCACATTATTACATTCTTATTTGTTCATATTACATCCTTTGTGGCTCGGTTTTGGTTTCAAATCTAATATTGAGTAGTTTATATGGGGATTCAAGATTTTGAGAGTGTGTGATCTGAGGAGAGAGAGGTCTTTGGTACAGGAAGAGAGAGGGTCTTGTGTCTGTTGTCTAGTCTGATATCCTTCCTCAAGCTGGCCAGGAGTCAGGTCATCCCATGAATGCACATTTTCTACAATATTCCTCTGCCCTAGTGATGTCCAATCTGTGTAGACTTCTTCCTGACATCTTGTTTCTCCTGGTCTGGAACATTTCATGTCCCTTTTGCAAATGCTTAAGTATTTACATTCTAAAGGGAAATTTTCAAACATTTCAGAAGAAATGTCTTAATTACCAATTCAATTTTAGTAGAGAATAATAGCCCTCACAAAATTAAAATATAGAAATATGTATGTTCATATAATAAGATTTACATAATCTTTACTATTTAAAGATGATATTATTGATGATAAACAAAGGTTACTATCAATGACACAGTAACTGGAAGTAAGAGTGCCTGGAAAGAGCAAAGCAAAATGAATAACATTTTCTAATCGGGGTCCATGAATTATATAGCTTAATCCACATTTCATTTGTCTTTTGTAATAAAACACAGATTAGATTATTATTATTTATTATTATTATTTATTATTATTATTATTATTATTATTATTATTAGATTAGATTATTAGATTACATCCATTAGTAAATGAAAATATTGTTGACATGATGAAATTTAAGTTTAGAATGTCAATTTGGTAAATAAATTCACTATGTTACTATTTTATTCTTGAAAGTAAATTATTAATAAATATATACATACATATATATACATATTTATTAGAGAGAGAAAAATTAATGTGATTATTTTCTATCCATACAAGACATTTAAATCACAATTATTAATTGTTTTGGCAATAATCTTTATGATGCTCACAGTGTCGAATTGTTTTGGAAACATACTCATTGCAAGGTAAAAGAATCCAGTAGAACCAAAGAATAAAGCTGTCTGGAATATGAAAGTGGCAGTGATTCATCCATTAATTCAATAAATACTGGTATCTACCATAGACTCGACAACCGTGCAAAGTGCTAGAAATTCACAGATAAGGTGCTCCCTGCTGTTAATAGTCTAGCCAGATACGGTATCTCTCAGTTAGCCTAGCTTCCTGCGTATTAATAAAGTGGCCACTCCATGTTCCCTGACAGACTAAGGCCCTGGCTGGACACTACTTTTCCTCTTTCCTTTTACTCTTGATTCTTCCCTCATTTATTTTTCATTTATTATTTTTAATTGAAGTACAGTTGATTTACATATTCTTCCCTCTTTGAAATCCTCTAGACTTGAGCCCTACTATACTAATTTCTTGCTTTCAGTTTATCTTCAGGTTGGACCTGAAAGATAACCCCTTTTTATATAACTAACTGTGGACCTTCCAGACAATCTTGCAAGTTCTCCTCCTGGCTGTACTGTTTCAAGTTTCAGCCATCCTGAGTAAAAGTTCCTTTTTGTTCACTTGGTCCCAGCCTTGAGGTCCCCATTCTAAATACTGCACATCTCCCACACACTCTTTCATCATATCCTTGAGCGAGATCTGGAAGTCAAACAAGAGAAACAGATATGTAAACACATAATGAAACCATGTGTGGGGGATATGATTCCACAGAAGTCAACAAGGTACATTTATGATATAGAGCAAAGAAGAAATACATCAGTTTTTTTTTAAAGTATAAACTAAGATCATTTTGCCATAATTTGAAAGCATTCTCTATATCCTCTAACATAGTTCTTTACCCATTTAGTAAGTAAATATTTACCTACTATAGCTCTGGATATTTAGTAGTGAGGAAGGCCCTACCCTCTTAGAGTTTACAGTTTAGCAGTGAAAACAGACATTGAACAAGAATCACTGTGTGTTGTGTGCTATAAAGGAGAAGAGCTAGGATCATTGAGACGTATGATAGCCTTTACCTAGCCAGCCTTCTGGGAGGAAGTGAGAAGCAGTGACTTCACATAATAATGTGTCAGTTTCTCGAGCACCATATCCATTATTATGAGCCTACCTGTGATTCACCCAAGAGAAAGTGATCAACAATTATCCACATTTTAATTCTCTTTTAGGACAAGGCGCTGTACTCTTAGGAAGTAAATATATTTACTGCTTGATTGTATTGCTTAATGTATAATAACACATTTCTCTTGCTGATGACCTTCTATTATCATAAGTGCTTATGGCAACAAAAAACAAATGAACCAAAAAGTTAACGGACAGGAGTGCATTCAGCTCTTCCCATAACATGTTCCCCAAAGCACTAAGGTGGTAAATCATTTGACACAGCATGAGAAATCCACAGGTACTTTTTTTGTTCCATATAGATACATTTAGGAATAAGTAGATGCATACATTTATTCAGGTGTCCAAGATGCTATCTGCATAATGTAGTTTTGCAACAAAGTACTGAATTGCTCAAATCCCACCTTTTCCATTAAGCCAGCCCTCTACCCATAAATTTGGATAAATCTTTTATTATTATTTTCATGTATTGCATATCACATTTTCCCTCTGTGTCAGAGTTTTGTCAGTCTATACCATTGGAGGACCCTCTGCTACTGAGTGTTTGTTTATTCCCCCCTTTAAGTTTCCCACAGGAACCCTAGCACAGCGTCTGTTCTGCAGCCAGTATTTAACACATTTTTGGTGGGTAAAATGGAACGCAATGGGAGTAAGTGAAATGTCTATAAGACCAGTCATATTAAAAGTTGTAAAGTAAATGATCTCAAAAAATACATCTGAATACTGAACAGAAGGTCCACAATTGTATAAACATCTTAACCATGATTATAATTATTTTCCTACAGAACATGGGGACATGAAAAATTGAAATCACGGAGTTATTTATTCCAGTTGCTTTTTTTTCAACCAATCTTCTTATTAGAATCGGTAGCTAATTTTCTGATTTGAGAATTTATTTTCTTCCAACTGATTTATGTTATAAAGGGAACAACATCAGGGGAATGATTAAATACTGAGGAGACAAAAGACCTAGGCAGCCCACAGAGGACAAGCCCTGAATTATCAAGGTTCTCTTGCTAATTACAGCCCAATTACAACAGATTGAGATGTTGCTATGTCAGAAAGACCAGAATCAAAAACAATAGATGTCAGTACTAAATAGGCATAGAGAACACACACAGCCCTCAGGGAAGACAGTTATCAATACAGTTCCTTCCCCCGTGGAAAAGACTTTGGTAACTAGCGTTAGTCTGCAGGAAGTAGCTTTCCTAGAAGGAATAGGGATTCAAAAACTATCCCAGGCCAAGAAGGATACTAAATGTGATGAAGAGGTCATTGAGCAGAGATCAAAGGAAGTCTGCAGCTGTTGTATTCTGGTTGTCCAGGGGTGTTCTTTGATGTCTGTATAACTGTTTGGGCTAAAATCAGAGCCCTGTGGAGGAAGAGCCACGCCCCCCTGCTTTCCCCAGTCCTACCCAGAAATTGAGAATTGGGTAAACACCCAGGCATATCGGCTATTTAAACATTTAGAGTTACAGGAACGTTCTTACTTTGGAGAAGTGTGGTAGATGATTAAATAGAAAGTGTACACAAGTTAAATGTCCTTTCTCTTAATCCCCGATGCTAGTATAATATTTCATGTGTCAGAATTTCAGATTTCCAGTGATGAATCTTTCAAGTTGCATCTGTAGTACCTTACTACCTTCAAAATCATCTGAACTTTGTCTATCTTTAGACATGTTCCTAGAAATTAAGAGGTTAATGTTGAACTAGCTAAATTAAATATATTAGCCACCATGAATGTTATGTGTTATGATGTCATTATGCTTTGTCTCGCTAACACTTTATATATATTTTTTAAAAGTCAGCAATATTTCGTTTAGACATATTTCTTTTGGTAATGGTAACTAACTAAAACATAAAAGGTTTAATTGTGAGAGGAAGAGTGCTTACATGTGTAAGGGATTTAAGGATAAATTAAAAATCCCCTATTTTCAGAAACCAATTGAGTGCACATTTCCTAAGTCTTTCACCATGGCAACAGTGCCGGCGGGTTCACTCAGACCAGTGTGACACAAATCTGGTATCACTGGCACATTTTCATAGCCAAAATGAAATTGAGAGTAATTATTGAATAACTCAAGCAAGAAACCCCTATCCCACAATTCCCTTAACTATTTGTCTAATAGGTTTCTGTCTGAAACATCCCAATTAATTACAGCATTTCACACTTCAGCCTGACTGTGGACACTTGCCAATTCAATGATATTCGTCTGTCCTCTGTGCATGCAAATGTCTCCATAGCAAGGAACGTGCTTTCTGAAGAGTGACTCTCCTAGATACCTTAGAACATAAGTGAGGCAATCCAAACAACAGCATTGCAAAGTGGGTCTGTTTTATTTCTATTTAAAAGCCAGAGAGACTCAGCACCAAAAAGCCAACCTGTTTCCTCAACTGGAAAATATAATTTAATCTCTGTGACACTAAAGGAACAAGTATTTAGAAAGTGTCCAGTTAATGGGAGCAATGAAGACCACCGATACAGACCATATATGAAAAAGCTGATCCCAGTTACTAAGTTTGTAGTAGTTTATTCTGAAACTCACTATATCTGCATTTATACACCATGAGCAAAGTCTGGTTGACTGGGTAGATAATACTCTGACCAATAGACAGAAGACAGAAACAATATTTGCTTTTTTATTGAAGACTCTGAAGATGAAGAAATAAACATTTTAAATAAAGCTTTTTTTCATCTTTATTGCAATTCAGGCATACTTCATCTGCTAATTTGCAAAATATAAATATCCATTTTATGATGCATAATTTCTGGACAGACTTGTTTCTAGAATAATTTTTAAAAGTGCTTTATTTCAGCTGGGTTTTTGTCTGGCTTTGTTTTCCTCAGAAAGAAGGCGAGAAACTGTAAGGTTAGACATTTCAGGCTTCTTAAAAGCTTTTGATGCATTCTACTTCCTTTCAAGGTTTTATGTTGAGAAGTTATTTTAGGGATAGAAAAATTAATTACAATTATAGCAATTACAAAATGGAAGGCAAAAAGATACTGGGTTAATATGTCATATACAAAGCGCAGGGTCTGGTTTATGTAAGGATTTTATAAAATACTCCTGTATTACCGATCACATCATGCAAAAGTAGTTCTGGGGTAGCCAGCAGAGGGGATTTCGAGATCAAGGGCACATCCCATTGCTGTGCAGTCCACCATGGGTAGTGCCTGTTGCAGTGTGGCTTTTGCTCTCGGTTTCAAGGGGAACCTTGGCACAGAGTTGGCCCTGGAGATGGAATTGTGGGAGCAACATACTGACCATTCTGGCCTGTGTGTTCAGCATCTTAAATGGGAATTAATTGAATGGCTATGCCCATGGCATTCTGTTGTCCTGCCCACTTTGTCTGTCCCTGCAGGGATGGAAAGTAAAGACATCGAGTTCTGGGAAAATTAAGAGATGCCTAAAGGGCAAAGGGGCAAAGCTGCACTGCGGTCAGGCATGAAAATTTCCCCAGCTGTCAATTTGGACTCCAAACACTAATTTTAAAGCAGAAAGATAAACCTTATCAAGTTGTATGCCTTCCCTAAGTGAATCTATCTCAAAATGCTGGCCTCCTTCCTAAAAAAAAAACCAGACAAATAAAAGCTTATGTTCATTATTCTTATCGAAAAAAGAAAAAATTACCGAAATGATGCACTACTCTTCCCCTGTTTTCTGGTTACTTCAGTCCTTTTACACTCTTATGCATGGTTTCTTCACATGTAATATGAATGCTGTTCCTATGTAGAGCATTGCTCTTTGTCTGTTTAAAAAATTACAGTAATGGTTTAACCTCAGTCTCTAATTCTGTTCAAAGGCAATGTTTTTGTTTGTTTGTTTGTATCAATGTGTGCTTTCTTTAAAATGTCCAAAACAAAAAAAGCATTTCTCCAGATGAGTGAAAATTAAAATATAATGTTTTAGCAAAGAGGAAATCACCACCCCATCCCCAATCTCTTAGGGTGCAATTGGTGACGAGCCCACCATTTTGCAGGGCTCAGAAACATACCTGTTAGTGAACTATGTTTGAATCTTCACTTTCAACCATCTCCACTTTTTTTTTTTTTTTTTTTTTTTTTTGCGGTACGCGGGCCTCTCACTGTTGTGGCCTCTCCCGTTGCGAAGCACAGGCTCCAGACATGCAGGCTCAGCTGCCATGGCTCACGGGCCCAGCCGCTCCACGGTATGTGGGATCTTCCCGGGCCAGGGCACGAACCCGCGTCCCCGGCATCGGCAGGCAGACTCTCAACCACTGCGCCACCAGGGAACCCCCCATCTCCACTTTTGAACCTTTAAAAGTACAGGCCACACTACTTGCTACAGTTTAATACAGTGGTATCACTGTTTCTCTCGTAGATTGGCAGTACAGCCAGTACATTGCTCCCTGGGACACTCATTCAACAGACCTGCATTCAACAAAAATTTATTGAGTGCATCCTATGCACTCAGCATTTTATGTTCCAGTCACACTAAACTACTTGCCATTCCTCCCACATGCCACCATTTCTAGTCCTCATTCCTTTGATCGCACCAACCCTCCGCCCAGATTGCTCCCCCCGCAATTACTTCACCACATATATATCTGTTCCAATCTTCTCCTCTTTAAGAGACAGCTCAAATACATCTTCCTTTTGAAACTATTTCTTATTCCTTTCAGCAGGAGGAGATTTCACCCTATTTCATGCCCCATAGGACCTCATCTGTACCCAGCTACTTAGTTTGTGGGATCCAGTACAAAATGAAAATGAATTGCCTCTCGTTCACAACTAAATAAGAATTTCCAGAGTGACAGCAGAGCATGAAACCAAGTGTGGGCCCTTCTTAGCATGGGGCCCCGTGAGACTGCACAGGTCACACACCCATGAAGCCGGCCCTGTCTGTGCCTCCCCAATGCACTAATTGCTATCAATTTTGTTAATGCGTGAGCTATTTTTACACACAGATTGACTTTTCTTTTTGCATATACTGTACACTCCTTGAGAACAGTGTCTGCATATATTCCCACAGTAACTAGGAGAGAGAGTGTGAGAGCCTTGCAAAATACCAGATATTCTAATTCTTGCTACTAAAATGTAGTCCACAGACTGACATCACCAGGAGCTTGTTAGAAACTCGGAATCTCAGACTTTACCCAGAACAATGGAATTAATCCCCATTTCACAAGATCTCTGTGTGATCTGTATGCATATTCAAGCTTGAGAAGCACTGTTGAATGAGTAAAGGAATAGCTCTCTAGAACAGGAGGCTCACGTGAGGTGAGAAAAATGATCTGTTAAGGGTTCTGTTACTATCTGTTATTCCTTCACACTCTGACAGAAAGGAGATTTCCGCCTTTATCAAAAGGAGGGAAGTGTTGAGTTAATGGTTCCTGCCCCTCATTTAATCCTCTGATTTTCTCTTCCCTTTGAGAGGAGGGGCTACTTTTCTCATTGGTGATACAGGGAAAAGCCTGGTAGCTTCTAGAAGTGGTGCCTTGTAAAACGCAGGTATGGAAACACAGATCTGGAAATTCCAGTCTCTCTCTCCATCCCACCCTCCCTCTCTCTCTTTGATCTATCTCTCATTCTCCTGTGCTTCCTGGTATTCTGGTTTGCCCATGACTCCTATTGTTAAACAGCCAAACAATTCTGTCAGTATGACAAAAGTTAAACAAAACAGGCTTATTAATTGATATAACTCAGATTTCATCAGAAAACTCAAAAGGCGTCATGTCTACTCTAATGTTCTGCCTTTGATTCTCCCTTTGATTCCTGTCAGAACCGTCCACATTAAGACTCTTTCAGAGCAGCCAACATAGTGGTTGTGTGGGAAGATGGAGTATTTTGGAAATTCTCTAAAAATTCCAGGTCTCTATTCCAGGAGATGCTGAAATATGTTTCCTCGAAAAGATCGTAAGAAGATTTGTGCGATCATGTAAATCACTTTCTCATAATGACAGCTCTGTGACTTGGCTTTTAAAGAAAACCTAAATAAGTAAATAGGAAATGTGGAAGGAAAAGTAAACTTAACCTTATTAAAAATTATCCTAGAGAATCTAAATTCACCAACGTAGGAAAAAGTCTATTAAATAAGTAGTTGCTTCAATGGTGCCAGAAAGGAAGCCTGATTTTATTTAGAGTGTATTCTGACATTTACTTATGACTACCACTGGCTTACTTGCTCCCGAGATAGTTTATTTTCACAGGGTTAGATCTTAGGGCTCTGGATTCTTAAGATATATAATCAAAGTTTAGAATTTCAATACACATGGATTTTAAGAAAATTTACAAGACCTTTATAAAATTTCAACTCCAAAAGTGAGCTTATGTATCCAAGCACATTTGTGCATAAAAGTCCTCTAGGGGGAAGTTTTAGCTATTTTTAATCTGGGTAGTCCTCTAATTTTCCAGCCCTGATTTCACTTGTTCATATTCATGGAAGTGAAGTTTCTTTGCTGTTACATTTCAGAACCTGTTTGTGTTGTAAAGGTAATAATTGCAGGTAACATCATATTGAGTTCTGCTACCGAAGGTCCAAAGTGTTAAATAGAAGGCAATCGTGGCAGACCAGTAACATAAGGGGAAAAGCCAGAAATTATATGCTGAGTTTGCTTAGAAGAGAGAACTTTATTCAAGTCTTTTATGGTGATAGTAGCAGCCAGGAGATTCAGGTAAAGCTGAAACAAGCCGAATTTCCCTTAGCACATTGCTTTTTGCTAACTGGTGGCAAGAGATAGCTACAGTTTTACAATAGCAACTTTGATTCCGTTGTATAAGCTCTGATCATGATTCTATTCCTATGTATTTTTATCTATTTCTGTGTAATATACTACTCCAAAGCTTAGCAACTTAAAATAGTACCCATTTGTTATTTCATATTTTCTGTGGATTAAGAATCTGTGTGCTGGGTATCTAGGTGTCCACGCCTCCAGCTCACTCGTGAGGTTGTAGTCAACCTATGATCTGGAGCTGCAGTCCAATCTAGAGATTTGACTGGCAGACGATCTGATTCAAATCTAATTAACATGGACTCCTCCACAGGACAATACGTGACATGGTGAGAAATTCACGAAAGAGCAGGAGAGCTTCAAGAGGAAGCCCTTGTTTCTTTATAGCCTAAATGCAGAAATGATGTCATAGGTTTCTGTTGGTTAGAAGTGAGTCACTAAATCCAGCCCACAGTCAAAGGGAGGAGATTATCAAAGGCAGGAATACCAGGAGTGGAATCACTGGGGGTCATCTTAGGGACCACGTATCACACCCTCCCACTTAAGAGAAAATAAGAGCTAAAAAAATGAGTCATTTCTTCTGTTTTAGTCTACTACCAACATTTTCTAAGGTATTTTTATTTGATCAGCCTAAAGAAATTTATGTGTAATTCTCCCATTCCATCCTAGAAACATGTCATACTCTGGCACATTTTTGTTTCATGAATGGAACACACTCTTCACTTTGGGAGAAATATGAAACAATTGAAAATGTGTTAATCAGAATTCTTTCTTTTACTAGTAACCATAACCCAATTCAGATAACGTAAATTTAAAAAAATTTTATTCAATGCCTGAAAATTACAGGTGTGTTTGAATTTAGGCATGGCAGAATATAGGAATTTATCCAATTTATCATGTCTTTCTGTCTCTCGCTCTTACATGCTCTTTCACTCTCTCTGTTTTTTTCCTGTTTTGAACTCTTTCCTGAACAGGCAGTGTTGATGTGGAGAAACCTGACATTTCCAGACTCATGTCATTTTTATAGCCAGAATTTCTATTAGAAAGCAAGATTTTTTTCTATTCCAAAATTCCAACTGACATCCTAGAATCGAGCATTTATCATACCAGTTTAAGTTGCATATTCATTTTGACCAGGAAAGAGCATATGTAAAATATGTGAAGAGCCAGGCCTGGGTAATAGGTCTGTGCTTTAGGTTGGGGGTGGGGGGGGGGGTAGGATCAGTCTCACTCAAATAACAAGTACTGAGCGTGAAGGAAGAGTAAATCCAGAAAGTGAAATTGGGTGCTGAAGACTGGAATGGGTCCAGCCAAAAGTACGTGTCCGTTACACATATTTGTCTATTACAAATATTTATTCAATGCCTATGACGTTCCAGGCACAATGCTGTCATTAGGAACAGTTCTTCTACGAACTAGTAGGGTTTTCTTCAACTCCTGGGAGAACAGCACAAGAGGGCTGATGACATGGTAACAGTGGACAAAGTCCCCTAGTTCCGAGGAAAAACAAAATCAGCCCAAGTGAGTATTGTGCATCATAAAACTTTTTATAATTGTGTACGGCTTTAACAATTATGTTAGTTATTCTAACATACTTAAATAGCTTATAATAGAAAATATTTTCAAAGCGATTATTGTATGGTTAAAAATTAGGATCCTCCACCTTTGGCATCGTAAGAGTATCAACTCTGGTACCACCTCCTGCCTCTTTGGCTACATAGTCATGGGAAGAGCAGAGTTACTTCTTCATTGTCCTGATTTGTCTTTCTCTCTCTTTGATGACTTGGAGCCTCTTTCACCAGAACCCTAGGGAGGCCAGGTTGGGCTTAAAATAATCACAAGGATCAAACATTATGGTGATTATTTTTACTTGGGAGTATATTCCTAAGGTGAAGTTATAAGTTTCCAAATCCGGTTTTGTCAAGGATGATATGTTAATTCATGTCATAGAATAGATCCAACCTTTAACATGCTTTAGGGCAGTCACATTACACACATTTGGAGTTCTCTTACACTTTGTTAGGAAATGAAGATCTAAAGGAACACTAGAAGACTAAAAGTTACCAAAAGAGACATACTGTTTTTCTGGCTTTAACCAAAAAAAAAAAAAAAAAAAAATCAAACTGCAGAAGAGCTGAGGGTCAGTGTATATGTGCAGTTGTTTAGGGAATATGTTCATTTTTATTTGCTTAAGATCATGAACTGTTGGATCACTGCGGCAGTTGTGAATGATTTATGGAATGAGACACATCCCTGCTTAGTGCACAGACTATCAACTGTGCTAGCAATTACAGAGACATGGTGCTATTTTTAGTGGTACAGTTACACAGGAACCACATTATTATTATATGAAATATCATGAAATATAAACTAAGCTTCTCTCACAATGGAGTTCTTAGGAAGTTATGCCTAATAGAAAAGTCATGAGAGAATGATTATATTTCTCTGCAGTCTGTGTCTACACTTGCAAAATGAAGGGATTAACAGAGATTATACATCATTTTAGTTATAGCACTTGGTTCTGCAGGGAACCTTAACGGTCACGTGTTATATGCATCCCACTTCAAGGGTACACATCCTCTACTGTATTTGGGCAAGTTCGGTGTGTCTTGTCTCCACTTCTCAGCCAGGCATTTGCCAGCTGCTTCTCTGCTTACACTGTGTACTAGGCATGGTGTTCATTGCTATATTATGGCTCCTCCAGGTATAACTCAGATTATTTTATTCTCTAAAGCACCACCAACTTATAGATGTAGGTGTGGCAAACATTATGTACATGTTTTGGAAAATGGAGGGGGTAGTTTTCAGAGCATGGAAACCAGAACATTTTTTAAATAAATTTTTAGAAATGTTTTTCTTAAATATTCTTCACCATTTCTGCTATGGAATCTTCACACTTGTTGACTCTTACCCCCAGGATTCAGCTTTGCTCCCAGACTGTAGAACTCTCCTTTCACCCTTGACCTCTTCCCCAGTCATCTCGAGCATTCTCCAATCCTCAGATACCTGTTAATTAGTGTGCTCTGCATATTATTTTATCTAGTCTTAGTTATCATTTTATCTAGTATTAGTCCACGGGGCTACAGACCTATTAAAGTATTTTCCTTGCAAGGTAAATAGTTAATTGCACAGCTGCGTAAACTAACACAGACGACAAGACTGAGAGACACAGAAACACACAGAAACACATGCAGAAAACAATATACAGAGAGATATACAGACAAAGACATGCTATATATGCATGATACACACATGCACACACTCAACATACATGAATAACAAAATAAGACTGGAATAGAAAAGAGTGATTTATTCTTATTGTTGCCACTCATTATTTGAATCAACTTTTTGAGGTATAATTTGTGAAAGAGTTCCTTGCAATCTAGACATAAAAAACCCTGAATATTGTAGACATATAAAAAGTAATGGTTACTAAATAAACCAGGATCAAAAGACCAAAATGGTTACTAAGCAAATAGGATTCAGCTGAAGCATGCTAAATTAAAATCACAGAATAAACACACACACACACACACACACACAAAAGCACACACACATGAGTTCGCACACGCTGAGCCGATGCAGCAATCTACACAATTCAGGGGAATACTGCTTCTAAGTGCTGATTGTGCGTTTACACGATCAGCATGATGGAAGGATTTCTGTAACTTAAGTAGCCATTGTATTGTCCCTATTCTTTTTGATGACTGTGTATTGTCATTTTTATCCTGGCTTCTGAAAACCATCATCACTCTGTGAGTAGAGAACGGACACTGTGAGCAAGAAAGGTTTGTCAAATGCATGCAGGAATAGGAATAAAGCTATCTGGTGTCTTGTCCTCATTTTATTTCTAGGCTGGACAATCTTAGAAAATCCACCTAATCTCTCTGTAATCTTGTACTTTCCTATTTTATAAAGTGAGACAACCACATATTGTTTATGATTTCTCTCACCTAAAAATTCCTATTATTCTATGAAAACATAATAATAGTCATATCTCACACTTGGGATCACAGAGTAATCATAATGCTGAAAACTTCATTTATAGAGAAAGTCCGTCAGTAAATAACTAATATGTGTGATACTGGATAACCCTCCCCATGTATGTGGTGGGTGAACCCAAGAAGGGAGGGCCAGTTCTCCTTGGGTGCTGTGGAAGTATCAGGATGATCTAGGCATCATTTCCATAAAATTTCCTACTTAGGACTTTTACATGAAAACTGTACCCAAACAAAAACAGAACTGAAGCTCGTTCAGTGAGCACAGGATGGCTAAAAAGGCATATACCGATTTACTAAGCCATTTTATTAGTTATATACAACTAATTCAGACACCTCTATATGAAACATACAAACTTGAGTTGAATTGAGGCTACTTGTGTGGGGCTCGTGGCTAAGGACTGGAGGCGGGAACACAGCTCCAGGTTCGAGCCTTTTTTTGTCCTTTGCTCTTAAGCTAATTCCTTATGTGTCACACGTTGTCCTTGTGAATCAAACTTGTTCACCTGGCCATTATATTGTCTTGTCTTTTTTTTTTTTTTTCCCAGTTATTTTATATTGCAGTGGGTTTACTTATACAAGTTATTACTATATTTTGTTATCATTATTAAATATTAGTTCATATTAGTAATGGCAATAGCTAATATGTACTAAATGCCCACTATATGCTTAGCACCATTCTAAGTACTTTATAGAGATTAACTCATTCAGTCCTTGTGGTGCAAAGAGGAAGGAAAGCAGTCAGTATCTCTATTGTACTGTTGGGGGAACTGAGGCACAGAGTAGTTAAGTAACTTTCTCAAGGTAACACAGCCGGTAGGGATGGCTTCAGAACTTGAATCCAGATGCACTGATTCTAGAGTCTATCCTCTTAACCACTAAGTACCATGCCTTTCATTGGTTTAATTATTTCTATTGTATATTAACTCATTTATTACTATTGTTCCAATGCTCTGCATCCTTGTTGCACATATTAATATTTTTACTGTATCCATTTTACCCCCTTCTCCTGTATTTTTAACATTTTCTCTATGGGACAAGACTCCCTGCAACAATCTACTCGGACCTGATAGGGTCCTCCTTCCTTTTCTCTGATCACTGTCTGCACTCTCTTTTTTCTCTCTTCTCACACCACTTCCCAAGCTTGAACATAAAATGAGTCCTACCCTCTCCCTTCTAGCATTTCCACTCAACCTCTGCTCCCAAGGCTGTTGGATCAAAGATCCTCTCCTCCCAAAATGTGACTTAGTCTCTGATTTATTTTTATTATATATGGCTTGAATGAATAAATTTCCTTCAGAAAAGTCCATTCCTTGAATGAAAAAAAAATCCATCCAGGTTTTTGTTGTTGTTGATGCTGTTTCGTTTTATTTTTAAACAATGTTCCTGGAGAGACCAATACTCTGAAATTCCTTTCCATTTACTTGAAAGAGTCCTCCCACCTTAAAAAAAAATCCATATGTCAAAACTTGTCAGCTCTTTATGAATGGCAAAAGTATCCCTTAAAGGCTAAGATACTTAAGATTTGATTGACCGGTTTATGTGTGCAGGACTTTGCTAGACTCCAAGGAAATGGTGATCTGAGTGTCCTTTGATTGAACTTACAAAGAGACTGGGCAATTTACTCAATTTTACAATGGCTATCCCCAGCACGGCCAAATTGAAGGCTGTTGCTTTTATCACCAAGTACATTTAAAGTATTATGGGACTTGTATAATCCAGATATCAGCTAAAAGTTGTTTCTTCAGATCTTAATGAAATTGTTTCAAACCTCTAATCTACAGATTATGGAGAATCAAATATCTTCCCCAAGGTTTCTATGAATTTCTGAAGATGTTTTTGATTTTCAGCAGTTCTCTTATTTATATTTAGGGATTAACTAAGTGTCTAGATCGTCTTATTCTGTTTTTAAGTTCTAACACTGGGGAGGAGCTCAGTATACTCTGTGTATAAACCTTTATTAAGGGTTAGAGGGATAGGAGTGCACAGCAAGGTTCTCAACTTAAAATTCCACCTTGGTGGGTAAAGGCAAGGGAGGGATCAATAGGCAGAGTATAGAGGATATTTAGGGCATTGAAACTACTCTATTTCATACTATAGTGTGGGTACATGTCATTATGCATTTGTCAAAACCCACACAATGTACAACACCAAGAGTGAACCCTAATGTAAAGGATAGTCTTTGAGTGATAATGAAGTGTCAGTGTAAGTTCATCAGTTGTAAGAAAGTACCACTCTGGTGTGAGATGTTAGTGGGAGAGGCTGGGGAGGTGGCAGTGGAAACAGGGGGCATATGGGAACCCTCTGTACTTTTGCTGTGAACTTAAAACTGCTCTAAAAAGTTGTCAATTTAGAAAATAGCCCCCACTGGAAATACTGCTGTTCCTAAAGCTTCATAACCGTTTCTTTTGTTCTGACTTTATCTTCCTACCATGCTGCCCAGCCATCTCCTATCTCCTATTTTCTTTACTCTCTCACAGCCCCCTAAGATTTCTGTTCATATCCAATGCAAAGCAGTATTACAGTCACCTTTACCAGCATGGATTCCACAGAATCATGCTTTCAGAGTCTCATCACCACTTCCAATTGTCTTAATAAGGTATTTTCCCCAAAGACAGTTCTCTTCCTAAAGTTAGAATTCTTGAGCCACCTGCTGAAGTAATTAAATCTCAAACTCCACTCAGTGACCAAGGCTCTGATTGCTTGAAAGCAGCCCAGTACTCAGAATACAATACTACTCTGAGTATTTTAATGCCTAAAATAATTATAAACATATTATTGTTCTACCTCTTTTCTTCTCATCATGCAGTGTAAAGGTGCATTTCCTAAGCCCTTTTATTCTCTCATGATTATTAAAAAAGGATAAATCCTTTGAAATCCTGAGACATTCCCAGCCATTTAAATTTTTGAGCTTGTCTCTGTTAAAAGTCAGAGTTAAATATTTCAGATTCTCAACTTGACATTGATTACTTCCCTTAGTCCTTTTATGTCTCTAGATATTCCAAAAATTCCATGTTCATCTAGGCAACCTGAGGCAAGAATTCCAGCACCACAATTTCCATTCAACATACATGTTACATCAGGAGAGTTATACCATAGTTTAAGTTTCCAATTCACCTTTACAATCTTCATGTCAGTGATGCTGACTTTTGATCCAAAGTGATATCCAAACTGACTAAATTAGCTTCAATATTGATCTACTGCCTTTTTGTCATTGACTTTTCTACTTAATAGGGACTTATTTAATCCTGAAAATGGAGGTAAAAATGATTCTCAGTTGAGTTGGTATGTACAGCAACATCCTTGTGGTCTGTTTATTCTGGACAATTTCATTTCATTTGTTAGACACAGTGGTCAGAAGAACGTGAATTTAAAATTAATATACTAAGATTACTATTGTAATTATCTATACAGAATTTAAAAAAAAATTTTTCTCTATTATGTGTATGCCTACACTTTGAAGAAATCATTTTAAGTTTAAAGCCAAGTTTAAACCGTTATTCTTTCTGTTGCTAGTTGCTAATTAATTGTGCTTAATTATAACTCACTTTAAACATAGTCATTGTGAAAGTGTATTTAACTATTCCACATTGTGACAGATTGGGGTATAAAATATGTATTCAAAGAACATCAAAATATTCTGTTGAAGTAAATATTTTCCAAAGTTTGTGTAATTTTTACCCTCTGCTGCTGAAAACTCTATGAAATGACTCATTTTTAATATATATTATAAGACCAAATTAAAAATTGTTGAAATAAATATTATGACTTATCTATATTTTATATATGAACTTCAATTTTTTCTGCTAAATGTATGCGCATACATTTAACAATTAAAATTGAAAGATAGTTGAGCTATCCAATGATGCAAACTGAACAAAAATGAGAAAAGAATGCAATAAAGCATGACTTTTTAATGACTTTAACTAAAATAAAAAAGATTTTCATTGGTGAAAATGCTTCTATTAGAACTGAGGTCATACATAGGAAAGTTTAAAAAGTGTTGCAAAAGACTCCGTCTTGCATTGTATCTTATATCCCTCTTTCAGCTCTCTGTTGTATGACAAACCACTCCAAAACTTAGTGACTTAAAACAGCAACCACCATTTTTATTCTTCACCTTTCTGCAACTGGGGGCATCTTTGCTCTACATGATATTGTCTAAGGTGGCTTGACTGGGGCTTGATGTTCACAGATGGCTTCACTCACACGTCTGGCACCTCAGAATAGCTAGAAGAACTGCAGGGCTGCCTGGGACTCTGCTCATAGGCTTTATCACTCAGAATTCTTGCCCAACCTTCTTTACACGGAAGTGGGATGCCAGGAAAGCAAACATTAAGCAACCAGGTTTCTTAAAGCCCAGACTTGGAACTGGCAGAGTCATTTTGGTAGCATTCTGTTGGTCAAAGCAAGTTACAAGGTCACCCAGATTCAAGGAGAGGAAATGGATTCCCCCTTGTGGCGGGGGTTTAGGACAAGCATGTAGGGGAATGTGATGAACTGTTGGCAGCCATCTTTGCAGCCGTCGCCTGCAATCACTATCAGACTAGCACTTAAAGAAAGTGGTGGCTAACAGGAATTTCCAATGTGTGAGACTTCAGACAGCAAGTGAAACACCAACACTTTTTCGATGAGGTTGCTGCTATTTAAGAAGTCTGAGACTCCAAAATAAAATTTTAAAATGAGAAAGAACATGCTGAGATGTTGGCAAAGTTAGATGCCAACTAGCAGCTACCAGTTAGCACTGGTTAATTAAATACCACTGATTGTAGCCAGTTCAGTTGTGTTAGCAATCTATTTTAGGCACTCAGAATTTTTATCAGAAGGACATACAAATATTAGAATCAGTGAATGACGTGCTAATAGCCAAAATTATATGTCAGTTATCACATTTTCAATTATCTACCACATTTGACAATTAACATGTTGTTAATCACCCGTTTTCCAATTTGACGTGACTTTCTAAAGTAAGTAGCTTACCCTCTACCTCTGAAAAATAACTGTTTACCATTGGTGAATACATAATCAGTTCCTAAACTTTATATTTAATTTAGAACTGTCTTGTAATGCATTCACCTCAAGCAGGATTTGTTTGGAGTAGTGTACATATGTGAGAGCAGACCTTTGAAGCAATGGTTCTGTGGTTTGGATGTCCTCCCTATACAAATAGTATGCCAGAAATGATTCTCAGGCATTAAGAAAGGATTTTTAATGATGCTCATCTTGACAATCAGTGTGCTTTACATACAGGAGTGTTCTGGTGGCACTGTAAGGAAAGCAGAATGCTACTTTGATCAATATGAAATTATACGAGCTGAGATTTTGAGTAATACTTCAAATGTGGTTCTTCTGTGTATATTTTGGCTCATGAAGCGTGGTATAGTGGAAAGGACATGGATTTTGACAGATCTGAGTTCAAATCTTAGCTCATTGAATTATTAGTGGATTTGGCAGCTACTGGGGTGTGAATGCTACCTAACAAACCATCCCCAACAACAGACATTTAATTTTCTAGTTCATAGGTCTACAGATCAAGGCAGTCTGGTTCTATAGGCTATGCTTGGCTGGGCAGCTCTGCTTCAATCTGTGATCAGGATGGGCCTGATTCTTCAGTACAGGTCAGGTTTAGGTACATCTCCTATGGATCAGTGGCCACCTAGGGTATATTATTATCATAATAAATAGTTAAAGGCAAAAGGCAAGCTGAACTACGCAACGCATCTAGAGGCTCTGCTCACAAAATATTCAATTATGAATATTCCATTGCCAAAGCACATGGCCACATCAAGATAGGGCATAGAACATACTGGATTCCAAGAAGGAGGCAGGGACGTGAGTGAATATTTGCTGAATAATATTTCAATCAATCACAGTAGCTCTCTACATTTGGGCACTATCCTTATTGTCTCTGAGTTTTAGTGCTGTCATCTGTAAAATGGGAATAATGATATAACATGTTCAGAATTATGTGGGGATTAGCATGTTCTTGACACAAAGTTGATTGGATAAAAATAATTATGATGTCATTGAGTTCAACAAGGATCTGTGTTATGCAATAGATTTAGCTAAAATTAAAAGAAGACATTTTTGATAGTTTGAATTTCTGTCATCAACTAGTAAATTGCGTTCACTTCTGTTAAAATTAAAGTTGAACTCAGGCTATTAGTGAAAGTTCTCATAAAAATACTAAGTTCCATTTAATATAGTCATAAAACCATATTCCTTAGATGTATGGCATTGACTTAGTAATATATCAGTAGATAAAATAACCAACCAAAATATACATTAAATGCTCTGAAAATTTGTGAAATTGCCATTGTAGCAAAGAATTGAAAATAGATATAACATAAGGGATTTCCCTTCTAGCAGCTTCCAATCTTGATGTGGAGTATAAAACAAGAGCATTTAAAACACAAATTAATGATGCAGATAATTAGATTGTAGAATTAAGGGAGGACAGAAATATCAGTAGCTTGATAATAATCATGAATAAAACTCATAAGACAAGAAGTAATATTGTTGTAACTTAACTGAAGGATTAGTCTTGAGTAATAGAAATGGTTGGAAAGTACTAGCTGGGAGAATTTGCCACCATTATTACAGTTACTACCAGCTTTCTTTATAGAACATCTCCCTTGCCTCAAGCTCCATGCAGGCACTTTACCTTCATTAGTTCATTATCCTACAAAGTTGGTGGTTGTCCCCCTTGAAGAAGAGACTTGAAATTTAATAATTTTTAGAAATGCATCATAAGAGATAAAAGACTAGTGTTAAAACGACAGGTCTCAAACTCTATACCCAAAGTATTGACTGTGCAACACCCTCTCACATGGTGTGACTTACCTGGCTAAACAAGAGAGTATATGTAGTATAGCAGTAAGAAGTAATAATTAAAAGAGAAGCTTAGTTCATATGATAAGTAACTTTGAATATCAGGCTAAGGAATTTGAATGCTTTGTGTCAATAGGAAGCCATTGATGGATTTTGAGCAGGAGGTTGAGGAGAGTAAAGAAGTGTTATAAACAAGTCAGTATGCTACAGAGACATTAGACCACATTAGACAGATGAAAATTAGATTACATATTATGCCATAGTCCAGCACTGTCAGTGAAGGGTATGCAGTAGAACATGAGAGAAGTGAAATAGAGGAGGGACATTATGAAGACAGCATTAGCAGGGTCTTGAGAAAGGGGATTCTACTTTTTTGAATTCTTCATTCAGCCATATTTTTATATAGCATACAAGGGAAAAATCTTTCATGTTATTATTATATAAGTACAGCCATTAATATCTTCTGTGTGTATGTGTGCAAATATGCCTGGAAAGCAGGGCCAATAAATTTGTTACCTTTCCCCTGTTAAGACATTCCATTGGCTCTTACATTATTGTTGAAAGACAGAAGCAGATGTTAATGGAAGTGATGTTTAATGATCTGTGACCCTATATACAAAGAATACAGGCATCATAGTCATCTGCTAACCACATCCATGAAACCTGCCAGTGTGATAGAATTCCTGACCTTCAGATCTCAAGCACCAGCCTCTTCCCAGTGAGCTGAAAGAGCTCAGCTGGAAGAGGAATAAAAAAGAGTGTAAACATTTGAACAAGTGTGACATCCCCTTGTATTGGGGGTAAGTAATATATACACAGCCTTCCCTTTACCTCCCATTTCCCTTGCAATTAGGATGAAGCTTGTTCTCAAGATGCAGAGCAGCTGGGGTTCACAGAAGGGCATTACCACAGTTGGATGCCAATCTTTAATGATGCAGTACTGTGTATGTACACAGACATCAAGGTCAGCAGCAAATATGTGAAAAATATCACAACAAGATTCTATTAAAAGCATCAATAATGATTCAGTGACCAAAGGAAGAAGTTCACTTTGATTAATTAGAATCTATAGACAGCTGAACACATGAACTTTGTAGATGAAAGAAAGGGCGGTATGTATTATCAGTTTGAGGGTAAATCTCCAAAAAGTAGGTTACGTTAATTATCATTACTGAAATGAAAGTTTCACTTTGACACTGAGAGTCGCCAAGAGAGAAGCAGTTCAAAATTCTTAGGCATGCTGCCATGTTATGATTAATTTTACAGTCCATGCATGGAAGTTTAGTTAGAGAAGAGAACTGTAGATATCTTGTACAATCCATCAAAATAGTAAGAATAAACTGTCACTCCCAACCTGAGCCGTGAACATGTTTATTTATGAGCCACTCTGCTGAAATTGAAAAAAAAGAAAATCAAGACAGCAATGCAAAGAGAGGTATCTAAAATGCTCTCTGTTAAGCAACAGCTAATGGAAAATATGCAACAAAGAAAGCCTGACTTATTTCCAGTTTTCAAAAAGATTGAGGACATTGGTTCAAATGGTTCAGGTTTCTTATTTGACCCACCTTAAGACCCTTAAAATCTAACGTGATTGTCTCTAGAATTTGGCTTATGTTTTAAAAGTGAGTGAAATCTCTTTTTCAAATCTTTATTTTTAAACCTTAGTAAGAAAAACTGGAAATAAGCACACCAATGTGGTAACTGTTCATCACTGATGAAAAAGTACTGTGGATGACTTTGTATCTTTCCAGTTAGGCAGTTTTTTTTCTCTTTTTCTACGTTATAAATTATATCTATAATGCTACATAAAGCCAGGATCTTTTTTCTCTTTTATAGCAGCCTTATCCCCATTTCTTGGGGCAATGACTAGTGTAAGGTAGGCACTCAGTAAATATCTGTTAAATGAATAAACTAATTGATCAAAGTGATATCAGTCTAATACCTCATAAGGAAATTGCTATTAAATTACCACTAATATAATTATAGATATAAATTAATGAATACAGATTTACACAAACTTTGACAGCTCCAGCTAAAAAAATCTACTTATTATTAGCACTTGGAAGAAATTTCTACAAACCGCAAGGCCAAACTAGAAGCAAGTAAAAGTTAATTGGTGGCTCCAATGTGCTATGCAAAAATAAGAACCATGTAAACTTAAAAATATTTGATCCTCTTATTAAATATTATGTCAAAGGAAGACAAAACTTTGATTACAAAATCAAATGATATGTTGTCAGAGACTTTTTGATGGGGAAGACAATTCATTACTTAAAAGTTTGATCTAAGATGTTAAAAAATTGACAAGAAGATAATAAATAAGGAATCAAGCAGAAGAGCAGGGAACTGACAATTCATAGTCTGATACTTTGTAAAAAGATGACAACTAGAAAAAACAACAACAAAAAGAGCAAACATTGGAAACCTTTCAGAGCAGAATAAAGAAAATTACTGAGAAGAGTAATTATTGAATACAAAGAACTACAATTGCAGTGGGTATGTTAAAAATCATGAGAAAATACTCCATACACGATGGAAATAAATTTGAAAACAAGTATTTATTTTGAACAGGTATTAAACTGGTTTTCTGAAGTGGTAGAAAATCTAGGAGTTAATCTATAACCAAAAATATAAAATACAAAAAGTATCAAAGAAATACTGAACCAGATGCAGCCAGTTCCTTCTGATTTTTCTGACCAATGCTATCACACCTTCAGCAAGTAAATAATCTCTAGTCCACTGAAACATAGCCCAGAAAATAGAAAATTCTAAAGTTTCTCCCAATAATTTTTTGACGCTGGTATTACCAAACCTAAGGGTAAGGTGTGACAAAGCGAGAGAGAGGCATGGACATATATACACTACCAAACGTAAGGTAGCTAGCTAGTGGGAAGCAGCCGCATAGCACAGGGAGATCAGCTCGGTGCTTTGTGACCGCCTGCGGGGGTGGGATAGGGAGGGTGGGAGGGAGGGAGACACAAGAGGGAAGAGATATGGGAACATATGTATATGTATAACTGATTCACTTTGTTATAAAGCAGAAACTAACACACCATTGTAAAGCAATTATACTCCAATAAAGATGTTAAAAAAAAAAAAGTACATAAAAAACTAAAACCACTTTCTTGGAACTTTGCTTTCTTGCCTTCTCCCTGGAATGTTCTTCCTAAGCTGTGAATCCCTCTCATCACTCAGGCTCACATGGCAACTCCTGAACTTTCCCTCAAAGGCTGTTCTGCCCCAGCATTACTGTCTTTCTTATTCAACCAATTTTATTTTACTTGTTGAATCACAATGTGAATTTATTTTTTTTCTTTTTAACATGCTTTCTTTGCATCTCTGGCCACTGGAGGGTAAATTCCATGAAGACACAGCTGAAACCTAAGTGCCTTGAACACTGCTGACCAAGCACTGCTGAGTAGGCACTCAATAGATATGTCTAAGTGTTGTTATTTCTCATTTATGAAAGACATGGAAACATCTTAGATATAAATTAGATATTAATGAATGATTTCACTGTAAGTACAATAATTATATATATTTTATATGATCATAGATTAAATACAGCAGTGCATTAAAAGGATACTAGATCATAAACTGATTATAGTTTGTTTATTCTGCAAAAGCTTGCTTCAACATCAGGGAATCTGTAATTGTTCACATACACATGTTAAGAGGCAAACATATGATTGTTGGTATAGATGTATTTAAAGTATTTTATAAAATTCAGCAAATACTCCTACTTAAAAACATTTAGTAAAATGGTATATTATGATGGAGATAACTATGTAAGTAAAAGTGAGGTTTTGTGTGGTATTTGGTTACAGTCCTGTGGCACATGGCCATAGATAACGGGTGTTGCTGTGGTCTGGGAGATAACTAAGATTGACCAGGTCACCTGACAGGAAAGCTTGAATTCTAACTTGGCTCAGTTATCCCTCCCTCTGATGTTCCTGATATAACTCTGCATTCTTTAAAGTTAACAAGTTTAAGAAATGGAAGAAGTTATTAGTTGGACTGAGACTCTACAACTTCCTACACAAACTCTGTGGAAGTTGGACTGGAATGTGTGGTTTGGCCTATAGGAACGTAAAGCTGCAAACGTTGTGGAAAAAGCACAAGGTCCAGGGCACTCAAGGGAGGCCAAGGACTTCTCTATGCAAATACAAGAGAAAAAAAAAATAAAGCAAGCTAGCCAGGTCTTCTGGGAGAGAGGACTTTAAGTCACCAAATTAAAAAATAAATTATTAATGGGGACAGAACATGCCAATTGGCAATAATATTAAAATATTTTAAGAATCTAATGTAATTTTAAACCTTCAAACTAGAACAAAAATAGAAATATGGCTTGCTGAAATGGAATTAAGTCCAGACAGAGAGCCAAAATTTTAAAACAATATGATAAAAATTATATTCAAAAGCAGTGGGGGATATACTGCATTAGGACAGTTGAAAAGCCATTTGCGAAAAATAGTTAAATCTTTATGTTATTCCTTCTACTTGAATAAATTCCACATTCATTTCTAAATTAAATATGAAAATGGAATTATTAAAAGTTCTAGAAGAAAATTTAAATTTAAAAAATCTTATGGGTATCACACCCTTTCTAATTCTGATCTAAAACCAGGAAAAAAAATCCCTCACAAAATTAATTTTAAAAAATGAACACTACTTGTGGTAAAAACATGACAGCATATTTAACAGACAAACTGGGGGAAATGTACAATATTTGACAGTCAACTATGAGCTACTTCTACAAATCATTAAGAAAATATTACTGTCTAATAGATAACAGAAAAAAATACACATAATTTAAAAATAAATACATATGACCTATAATCATTATTAGTAATCCAAATAGGTAAAAGTTATAATTAGGATGAGATATGATTTTTGCCTATCAGAAGCAACTTTTTTGTTTTTTCTAATAATAATAAAATGATAATAATGATAATTATGAGGGAAATCAGGCTACTAGTGTACACTATTTGACATAAATTCATAAATAGGCATTTGAAACTATATTACAGTTATGAAAGGGGCATGTGTTGAAATTCTCCTTAGGGAACTTGTATCAGTTAAATAATCTGATAAGTGCAAAGACATATGCATAAGGATTTCCATATCAGCACTGTGTTTCTTTTTTTAATTCTTATTGGAGTATAGTTGCTTCACAATGTTGTGTTAGTTTCTGCTGTACAACAAAGTGAATCAGTTATACATATACATATATCCACTCTTTTTTAGATTTCCTTCCCATTTAGGTCACCACAGAGAATTAAGTAGAGTTCCCTGTGCTATACAGTAGGTTCTCTTTAGTTATCTATTTTATACATAGTAATGTCTATATGTCAATCCCAATCTCCCAATTCATCCCACTCCCCCTCCCCCACCTTGGTAACCCTAAGTTTGTTTTCTACATCTGTGACTGTATTTCTGCTTTGCAAATAAGTTCATCTGTACCATTTTTCTAGATTCCACTATAAGTAATATTATATGATATTTGTCTTTCTCTTTCTGACTTCACTCTGTATGACAGTCTCTAGGTCCATCCACATCTCTGCAAACGGCACTATTTTGTTCCTTTTTATGGCTGAGTAATATTCCATTGTATATATGTATCATATCTTCTTTATCCATTCCTCTGTTGATGGACATTTAGGTTGCTTCCATGTCCTGGCTATTGTAAAGAGTGCTGCCAGCACTGTTTTTTAATAGACAAAATGACACATGATTGAAATGTCCATCAGTATTAAAACTTTTACAGAAATGTTGTACGTCTATCTTCACAAGGGAAATAATTCTATGCAGTCACGATACAGTTATGGATGAGTGCATTTTCCACTGTGGCTCTATACATACGAAAGAATTGGTAACTATATGTGAAATATTAACATTCTGAGCCTATTGTCCACTGATCTTTATTTTTTTATATATATAATATATAATGATAATCTTTATATATAGAAAGATGTAAATATCTTTAATCAGAAAAAAATAAGAGTAATAAAATGGATAAAGAAAGAAGACTTTTCTTCAAGATATTAAATCATAGCACAAAGTTTTAATTATTTCTATAATGTGATTCTGGTGTAAGAAGGTAAACAGACAGGTCAAGCAGAATTAATTTTGTTGATACTTAAATATAGATAGTTGATATTTAGAATATGCCACAGGACATATCACAGATAAATCAGGGAAAGGGATGGATTATTCACCAGATGGTATAAAGAAATACATCTAATTATAGTAAAAAATTAACTTTGATCCTAATCTTACACTATACTACATTTTGGAATAATAGATTCAATCTGAAAAACGAAATAATAGAAAATTGAAGGGAATTTTGATCTGTGTAGGGATTAAGAATTATTTACTAAATATGAGAGCAGTAGAAGATATTATAAAGGAAAATAAAAGTTTATCTAAATACATCAATTTTAAAAGCATTTTGTGCTGAGAAAACACACTTTAAGAAATACAATTCATTATTTATTCAAACAATCAAATGTTAAGGCAGAACAAAGGTATTTCATTCATGAAAAGATTCTTACATCCTGGGTACCTTTCATAGGAAGATACTGAGGTTATACTTTAAAAAATAACATGAGTACAAGAGATAAGAAGCAGTTAAGAGGTTCAAGATTGAGTTGAGCTAATCCTTTAGGGCTACATTTGGCCAAAAGATCAGGCTTGAGAAAAAGATGCTCCACAGGATAATTATGATAATAGAGACATTAGAAGAAATAAGGTATGAAATAACAGGCAATCAGAAACTTCAGGAAAAACAAACAACTGTAAATGACAGCCACAGATCAATTGTAAAGAAGCCTATCCAAGACAAAATAAGAAGACTGGTGTTTACGAAGAAAAATAGAGGAGAAAGAGTACATCAAAAATAAAAATATAATGGCATCATTACAACCACAAATATTCTTTATGGAGAAGAAAGCATTATTAATTTTTTCCCAACAAAACAAAAGAAAGGTAATTAGCAGCTCTAGGAGGAACCAAAGGAGGAACGTTTTTCAGTTCTGGAAAAGCCTGATTCAAATATGAAGTAGAGCAAAAACAGTGTAATTTGAGACACCTACTAGGCTTTAACAAAGAAGACGCTTTTGAGTGGTGCTGGAGTTGTGACACTGAAAGCACAGAGAAGGAAGTGTAATTATAGAAAACTGTATGATTCTGCAGTGAATTTTATCTATTTAGTCATAATCATAAATAATGCTTCAAATTTTAGAACCAACCTATAAATAAAGCAAGAAACATTTAATAAAGTGTGCAAAACACAGATGTAAGGGAGAAGAGAAAGAGAATGAGATGGCAGAGTCCTTGATAAGTTCATTTAAAGTTACGAGGGAATGAAGAAGTACTTATTACCTATATGTTTAAGGTATTGATTTAATGATCGAATTATAAGCAATAGAGGAATTAAAGATGGGTTTACAAAACTAATTGGAGTTGGAGATAGAGGTGGAAGGGGATGTAAATTAGCAAACCCTTATCAAGGATTGAATTGATGAAATTTATTATGAGCAAATTATTTAGACATCTAGATGTGAATGCCAGAAGAAATAAAAACAGAAATGACAATATGGGGTTAACTCAAGAAAGTGGCCCTGAAATCTGGGAGGAATGAGCACGAAACTGTTGCTACTGAGGTTAAAAATATAAACCTCCATATTATGATAGCCCTATAAATGAAGTTAAAATGAAAGAGGCAGGCAGGGAAAATATTTGTAGCACATAGGATATTTTCAGGGTTAAAAACATAAATATCTTCTAAATAAATAAACATGAGTGTACTAATTTTTAAAAAGAAAAGGAATCTAAACTGGTAACTAACAAAAGCAAAAATATAGTCAATAAATATAAAAAATGTTTCATCAAACCAAATAAACTAATACATGAATTTGACAAAAATGTCTTTTTAAGCAATTAATTTTTCAAAATATTCAAAAATATTATATTAATGCTGTGATAGGGACAGTAATGTAGATACTTTCACACATTGCAGTTGGCAGTGTGATAAAAGGTTACAGGTCAAAGAATAGTAAATGTATCTAGTAGGTTGATCTAATAAATTTTTAGTAATTCATCTTAAAGATATAATCTTATTCATTCAAAGATTTATAAATGAGCATATTTATGTCAATATTATTTATAGTAGTCAATGCAGCCATCCCTTGATATCCCCAGGGGAATTTGTTCCAGGACCCACCCCCCAATACCAAAATCTGCTATACTCAACTCTTTTATATAAAATAGAATATTTGCATATAATCTATACATATCCTCCCATATACTTTAAATCATTTCTAGATCACTTATAATACCTAATACAATATAAATCATTGTAAATACAGTGTAAGTGCTAGGTAATAGTTGCTAGTATGTGACAAATTTTGCTTTTTGGAACTTTCTTGAATTTTATTTTTTTCTAATAATTTTGATCTGCTGGTTGGTTGAATCTGTGGATGCAGAACTTGCAGATATGGAGGGCTGACTGTAATTGAAAACAAGCAATGTCCAGCTAAATGATTAAGTATGAGTGAAGATCCAATCAATGTTTTCTTAGACCATATAAAAACTGAAGAAAGCACACACAATATAAGATTAATTGACACAGCAGGCTGCTTACAATCTCAATTTTAATGTATTTCCATTATCCATATAAATTTAAATAATTTGTTATAAATATGGATTATATGCACAATTAAACTTTATATGTATGCATATATATGAACTTAGGAACAATTGCAAAATATTATCATGTCTGAGTGGCTTGTTTATGGTTAATATTTTTCATGTTCTTTACATAATTCAAAATTTTAAATGTGTTCTTTTATATTATAATCAGACAGAATACATATTATTTATAATAAACTAAAATTAACTAAAATAAAAAGTTATTCACAAAGCCAAATATAAGTTATCTAATAACTTTGTACTTAGCTCAAATCATATCACTTGAATTAAATTGCAAAGTATTTTCAAGGACTTTGTGAGACTTAGTGATGAGTGACTAGCTATAACTAATTCATTTATATAGCAAACCCCTCATTCAAAAATAGAACTGAGTGGTCTCTGAACACATGATCAAAAATGAGTAGAGTTTTATTAATGAAGCTTATTGGGTCAACAGAAAGCTTTAGTTACCTATTTAGGCTTAATTACAGTTATAGAATTCCTCCAGAGATGGTTGACATAAATATTTATAAATTTTAAAATTAAATACATTTATCTTCATGAAGATATAGCATTGCAATACTGGTAATTTTGTTTCAGTACCTATTTGGAGGAATTCATCAAGCCAAGGAAAGATAATAGGGATTTTTAAAAATTCAATTTCAGTGTATCTCACTTAAATCAGTAGAATATATCAGTTATACACACACACATATAAAACCTAGAATTTTGCTGTGATATCACTTATTATGGTAAAGGATTTTATACAGGCAAATCTGTTATAAACCTCAACCAAAGAGCTTTAGATGATAGTCTCAGGCCATGTTCCCTAAGGGGAATATTATTTTAAGTTTTCTATGTATAACAATTTTTTCTTCACTAAAAATACAAAAGTTAATTATCCAATAAGCTAGAATCTTGAGTACCTCAACTGTTTGGAAAATAAAGACCTTCTGTTTTCTCCCAGTGGAAAGGTGGGCAATAGAAGAGGGTGCCAGTAAATGAAGAACTAAAATAGATTGGGGCCAATTTCAAGGGAAATTATAAACTATAATAGAATTTGAACTATGTTCTGTTGGACAGAGGGAAACATTGTGTTTTTTTTTTGTTGGGTAGAGATTGGGTCTATGCTTTGGACAGAATATCCCACAGAAATGCTCTGTGAATGAAGCTTTCTTGATTTAAGAATTTAGGAAATGCATTCTACATTTATAGACATTTGTTCAGATAGTCACAATGAGTTTTATCATAGGAAAGGCTCTGAAAAGTCCTGTAATAAAATGTGAAATCTGCTTAACTTCATTAAATATATTTGCTCAATATATTTCATCAGAAATTAGTTTTGGAAATAACATCTAATCTTCTAAATAATCTTTGGAAACAACTGCTTTATAATGACATCAATATATTCTACAACGTAGAATATAGACAGCAGTAAAAGTCTACATTATGCATCATTCATATGGCTTACCAGGGGAATTTATTTTTAGAAATTTTTTATACTAGGTCTGATTTCTAGATCTTAAGCTTGTCTTTTTGTGTAAAACATTAGTAAGCCCAATTATTAAATATATGAAAAGGTAAATTCCAACAGGTTAAAATGTATCTAAAATGTATAAGAAGAATTATTTTAAAATAGTAAATAGTTTTTTTCTTTATGAGATATGCTATAGTCTATTAATTCCCTTAAAGGTGTTAATAATTAAATTTTAAAAAATCAAAGCTCAGAAAGAATTTTTATTTTAGTGTAAGTCCATGGGCATCACTTTCAAATCTTAAGTCAAACTCTATAATCTCCACTCCCACCCCCCCAAAAAAAAATCCATAACCACTAAAAGCTTCTGTTTCATCCAAACCAAAGCTACAGTTTAGGATTTCTGAAAGATTTAATTCATACTTTTTACACAGAATTGATTTTGTGAGAATAAAAGACTATTTTACCAAATCACTTACTCTGAGCAGAGAATAATGTTCACATAGGCAAAATTAGAAAAAAGCAATATTAACATCTTTGAATGTCAGTGTTTGAAATACGTCTTAAACTATTGACAGTTCTGTCTGGCACAGCTTTCTGACCACCTCATGAATTAGGAGAACGAACACAGCCTTGAAAAGTTAGAAGCTTTCCTCTTTCGGAAAAGTCATATTCACAATGACTTGTCATCTCCATTGTAAAACCCCCTCTCTGTGGAAGTTCTCTTGGGTCTTTATTTCAGTATTAGAAGGGACCAAACTCATTATGCTATTTAACACCTTGAACTAGACAGCAACTTGGCACAGGAAAGGAGCAGCCAGTGTTATATTTGCCATTAAACACAGGCACCTTTTAAACTATTCAGAGTGCAATTTTATTAAGCAAAAGACATATTATTGGCCTAGGGCCATTTACTATAAATATTTCCTGGTCAAGAACAATTGATGTAGAACATCTTGAATAATGCTACAGGAAATATAAAACAAGGCCTAGATGTCAGAGGATATAAAACATTACATAAATGTTACAAATTAAACTTAAATTATTTTGAAATCATAATTCATATATGATCTGGATATTGTTGAAATAAGGTACATAAAATCCAATCCTAGATATAATGAGAAGGCTGAGTTTATACAATATATAGGATATGCAAATGTCTCTCTTCTCTAATGCTCTCAAAGTAGAATCCATGAAAAGCAAATCAGTTTTTGGCTCAAGAGAATGTTTCTTTCCCTCCAAATGTGGGAACATTAACCAATCAGTATCATTTTGGATGTCCTTTTTTGTCTTCATTACTTTCAACCAGGAGTCCTGAAAGTTAAGCAGTAATAAAGGAGAAAAATTGAACACATTATGATGAAATTTTACTGAAGCCAAAAGCTTATTTCAGTGGCTACTAAGTGGTTAACATCAATTTGTAGGAAGATGGTAACTTAGTTATTCTTGCCTTGTTTCCAGATGGATACAGAGCAGCAGGAGGACTTCATGAGAATTTTAAAAAGAAAGAACTATTTTGGAATGAATAAGAAACTGATAGTCCTTATTTTAAGGGAATTCAAAAGCAAATCTCTTAGGTAGCAAAGGTATAACTTTGATTAGTAATATTTTGCAGTAGATATCACCTGTTCTTTGCCAACAAAGTTTTAGCATTGCTGTATAAATAAAGAGAGAAAAGTATATTTGGGGCTCACGTAATACACACTAAAACAGAAATGAAAGATTATTTTTATTTATAAATATGTTTTCAATGTAACAGAATTATCTTAGCAGAAATTTGCTGTATTTGCCCTTAACTAGGTTCAAAAATTTGTCTAATGATTTTTGCTGAATAAAGTAATTTGTCATTTGATGACCCTGAGACCAGCAATCTCTTTCATCTAAGCATAGTTTTATTTTTCTTGATACAGGAAGTGAACAATGTAGAGAGAACAAAAAACACTAGGAAATGAGAAATTTGTAATATAGACACACCTTTCATTTCACATACCCTCCCTCACTAAGAAGATTTGCATACATGTGTTATAATTTTCTAAATAGAATACCAATTCCTTAAGAACACAGAGATAATCCTTCTACTTAGTTGATTTCTCACAGAAATCAGCAAATTGTGAGTACCTAAGAATAAGTTAAGGATCTGTTAACTAAATTAAAGGTAAAGTTTAATAATGACTAATTACTATACATGAATCCCTAAATTTCAACTTAATTAACTGAACAGACATAACACAGGACAGAGTAGGAAGATCACTAAGTTAATTCTTCCCACTTACCAAGTGAAGTCAACTTGTGGACCTTGGGGAAGTTGCCTAATCTCTCTAGAAGTAGGTTTTGTCAAAATTAAAATGGCAATAAAACAATACCTACTACAAAGTTGTTATAAGACTGTAATCAACTGTATGTTACATATAGTAGTGAAAGCACTATGGAACTAAAAGTATGTATCATAATTTACAAAAAAAGATGTGGCAGATCAGCTCTATACCTTCAATAAAAGGTATAGAGTATAGCTCTATACTCTTCAATAAAACTTAGTGTAAGTACTGATGATAATTACATCTATTTTAGAAAAGAAACAGCTTTAGATTGAGAGCACTTGAACAAAAGAGTATAGGATTAGAAATCTATAATTAAACCTAGAGAAGTATGTATAGTTATACCACATATTCCTGAAAAAAGAATGAAGGAGCTCACACATCTAAATACAGTTTGAAAGGGACAATTAAAAATAAAAATGGGAGAAAAACAACTCCTAAGAAACAGGGAAATAGCCATATTTTCAGAACCTGTTATGACTTATTTAGTGTAGTTGGCGTTTAAATTCCATCTGAGCTTTAGCAAAATTGTTGCTGTGGACAGATTGAGTGAGACCAACTTCCCCCAGCTGGTGTGAACTTCTTCATGAAGGGTGAGCAGCTGTAAGCCCTCGTACGTGATGTTGCAGGGTCTTGCATACTCCCCAGTGAGTTGTCTCCATTTTACCTACACTCTTCTGTTTCCAGCCACAATTATAGTTCCCTCACAACAGAAAATCTCCTCACCCTGGACTTTATTCTGAGCTAGGCTTTTTAACTCTATCTTCCTCAAATATATTCTGTCCTATCTGAAAATATCTGTATGTTTTCATCCATCCTCTTCTCCTTCCTCTACTGAGAGAAAAATATAAAACCCCTCCTGTTTTCTAAGGCTAACTATCCTCTTGTGATCTTGATTGGTTTCTAACCCTCTTCCACCATCAATTTCCTGTCTATTCATTGTATTTCAAACTCTTCCTCTCCACTGGTTTCTTACTCTCTACTCAGTAAAATCTTGATCTTTTCTTACAAACTGCATTTCCTGATTCCTGACTCATCCTAAAGTACAGAGAATACAACCTAGGAGGTAAACCGAATTCACCTTGAATACCAGTTACTCATGAGCTACCCAGATCCTCATCCCAAGTATTCAGCTTGAGTCTTATTTTGAATTTTTCTCCCCTCCCAACTGTATTTGAATTTAGCACAGTGTGTCATCGTGCAGATTTTCCCAGCGATGTTTTTGCTTTGACTTCTTCCTATTGGTTTTTTCCAGAATCATACAAATTTACACTTGATTCCTTCTTTCCTGAATTATTGTCATAGCCTACTTTTGGCTCTTCCCACCCCTAACTTCCCGATCTCTAATCTATACTTTACGATATTACAAGAATTGTTTCTCCGAATCACACTTTTTATCTAATTCTTGTTGTTAAAATCTCAGTGATTTCCATTGCCTGAGAAATAAATTGCTATCTCCTAAGCAAGGCATTGAAGCGTTCTACAGCATACCCCAAATGAGCTTTCCAACTCTCCCTACAACGGAGTTTCATGGACTCTCACTTCCCAATTGCAATGCAATGAAGTTGGCCCTTGCTTTCCTGCCTCTGTGCCTGTGATCATAATTTTTTTTTTTTTTTTTTTGCGGTACGCAGGCCTCTCACTTTTGTGGCCTCTCCCCGCTGCGGAGCACAGGCTCCGGACGCGCAGGCTCAGCGGCCATGGCTCACAGGCCCAGCCACTCCGCGGCATGTGGGATCTTCCCGGACCGGGGTATGAACCCGTGTCCCCTGCATTGGCAGGCGGACTCTCAACCACTGCGCCACCAGGGAAGCCCTGCGATCATAATTTTTGATACCAAGATCACTCTTCTCAAAACCCTGAATGTCTTTGATGTCTTTAAAGATGCCCTTCAAAGTCTTCCTCTTACAGTAAGTTTTCTAGGATTCCCCAGCCTGAACTTTTTTCCATCTTTCAATTTTCCACAAGACTTTATGGTTTTCTTTTGACATTCACCTTCTTCCTTATCCTTTAGTTCTTTCTCCATGTATCTTTTCTTGGCTGGTAGACTCAAGCTCATCCGTATCAGTCATTATGTCGATTTTGTCTCTGCCCCATCCCTCAGCAAATCTTTCTGCCTTAAGAATACTTGGCGTTCATTTAAAAGTAAATGAAGGTTGACTTTGCACATCTCTACAAAATAAAAAATAAAGACCCAATTCTTCCTTTCTTCTTACATCAAAACAGAAGTTCACATTTTGCAGCCTGTTTGTGCACACCTACACACACAAAGAGCCCCTGAGATCTCATCAACTTCAAAAGTAAAATCTTGTGCCAAAGTGATGTTTACATGGTGGGTGAAAAGAGAGAACTGGATGACAGGAAGGATGACAAGTCAAGTGAACCAAATCTGAAGTGGTAATTTTTACAACCTGAATAATCTGCTCTCCATATGTTCCCTGCAAATCCTAGGAAAGGTACTATAACCATGATCTTTGCATTAGAGTTGCACATATATAGATTCACCTCTACGCAGGAATAAATTTAGAAATAGAAAAACGAGGAAAGATTTTTGGCAACCTTTCCTGAAAGTGTGTGCAAAGCTGAAAAGCCAAATGGAGAGAGGAGTCTGCTAGCCTTTATCACACACCACATACAAAGTAATCACACATCATAATGCTTTCATAGCCTATGTTCCTTTCACATTCTCGGACATGGCACCACATAGTTAGGCTTCCAGCAGCTGGAGAAATGATAATGCAGCAATGCTCTGTCTACCCATAGAGTTCAGTGCCTCCTTTAGAGATCTTGGCTTCAACAGTTTGAGACAAATAGAAAGTTTTATGCTCATAAGCTGAATCCAGACTGTGACCTAAATTTGTTTTCTTAGGTATTTTTTAACGTTTTAAATCTATACAATCAAAATTGGAGAAAGTAAGGTGAGTTCACTTTTATATGGAGGTGTAATGCAAATTTTTATACTCTTAAAAGGAGATCTTGTCTTTCCCTCTCGTCCCCTTTGTTCTCATTGTCCCTTATGTGTCCCATCATAAGCAGGGAGATATGGACTACCATTTGGGGAAGAGATATTTTAGGTGATTGGTTCACATCGTTTTTTTAAATATTTTTTTTTTTACCAGATCTTGAGATTTTTAACTTAATTGTGATGCTATTTACTTATTTATTTGTTTATTTTTGGCTGCGTTGGGTCTTCATTGCTGTGTGCAGTCTTTCTAGTTGTGGCGAGCGGGGGCTACTCTTCATTGCGGTGCGCAGGCTTCTCACTGTGGTGGCTTCTCTTGTTGCAGAGCACGGGCTCTAGGCGCGCGGGCTTCAGTAGTTGTGGCTCGCGTGCTCTAGAGCACAGACTCAGTAGTTGTGGCGCAAGGCTTTGTTGCTCCGAGGCATGTGGGATCTTCCCGGACCAGGGCTTGAAACTGTGTCCCCTGCATTGGCAGGCGGATTCTTAACCACTGTGCCACCAGGAAAGTCCCTGTTCACATCTTTAGAAATGATTTTCTTGCCATCATCCTCAAGTACCTACGTACCCTTTTGGTAATTTTCATTAGATAGCATCCCCTTTATTAGAAAATATGAGTACTCATGAATACAGCACATCAGAGGCATTAATATTTGGGCTCTGTGTTAATGAGAACCTGTTCTCCTTAGGTACTCCAAAGCAGACAGAGGCCATCATTCTTGCCCCCCTTATTTATCTTATTGGCTAACAGAAGACCAAGAAAAGAATAAGCAAATTGTTAATATACATCTGCATGGCTTTTCGTAGTTGTATTGAGGTAGTGGTGTGATAGGAGGAGCATGTTTTGGGCCTGGTTGTCTGGGTTTGAGCTATTTCCAGATTCTTCTCTTCGTTTGCTGGGTGATATTGAACGAGTTACTTAGAAAACTTATTTTGCATCTATTTAATCATCTGTGAAATGAGGATAATAAAACTCACTCTCAAATTGTCCTAAGGATTTAATAATACGGTATGACCAAAAGTGCCTAATACGCTCATTAAATTGTAACTCCCTTTTATCTAATTCTTTCCCCCACCTCCATTATAAAGGTAATTCAAGCACTATTTTGTCTTTCAGGTGGACTCTAGGTGTGGACCTAGTTTTCACTTTTATCTCACATCTGATCTCTGGACCCATCTCCGTGCTACGTCTATTTCTGAAGCACTCTATTGCTTTTCACCATTTTTTTAAAAATGCTTATTTTTTTAAAAATGCTACCGGTACACAAACCACTTACCTCTGCACAATACCTCAGTGAATTGTCATAACAGTTATTCAGAACAGATTATTTATCTGTAATCTATACATGAGGAGACTGAGGTTAACAGGCTAAGCGGCTTTCACAATACCATGAAGGCTGAACAAGATTCAGTGGCTTCTGCCATCCCATAACATGAGGAAGTAGCAGTTCTGGAAATTGAACCCGGTTGTCTAATTTCAAACTGACTGAACTTTCTCCTCCTTCATCCTGGGAGAGCTTTACTTTAGAGAGTATCCCCCCCTTTAATATACTTCTATAATTTTCATATTAAACTCAACATTTTGCCCTCGTCCGTTTCCTCTTCCTGCTCTCCTCTAGGAACCGAGAGAAAACTCTGCCTATTTCTGTAAATAGTAATCTTTAATCACTATTATGTTAAAACAGACTTTTAACTGGGGAAAAATATTTCAAGCCATGGTATTTGAGCCAAATGAGGGGGGGAAAATAGTGCTTATCGATTATATGAAATGACTTTTTTGGGTAAATGGCAGATTATACTTTTTAAAACACATACCACTTTAGGGTATTACATGATCATTAACTACACAGAAAAGACATTAAATTAACTATGGCAGAAGGAACATAACTATTTGTACAATTAACAGTTAACAATAGCAATCTTGGAAATAAGGTTGTGTAAACATCATTAGGTAAGTAACCAGGCTTAGGCTTTAAGGAAGGAAAAATGAATGTGCAATATGGAATCTGAATGTCTGGATAATGTTTAGATCACTTCTATAGGGTTTCTGAGTAGCATTTTGTGGAAAACAATATAACCTATCCTTCTGATTAAGATGAAAGAGAGAAGGGAAAAAAGAGACTATGCTGATGTAAAAGAAATGTTTTTGCACAATAAAAAGCAGGATTTCCACAAAAATAATGTATCCTCTTAATAAATAGTAGGAACACTGAGAATTTTTCTTAAGCTACCATCAGTCATTAAATAGTAAAGCATATTATTTCTAAGTATCTCTATTATAAATAATTTTTTAATTCAGATAATACCCTAATAAAATTAAGAGCAAGAAATTATGAAAGACTATGTTAGAAACACATTTGGCTGAAAGATGAGAATATACATGTGATTCCTCTTGAAATGAGAGCTACCAAACCACACAATAAAGTATAGTGTAATGGAATACAAAAAAAACAAAAACAGAAAGTCTGAGTGATTTGAGCAAAGAGGATAGGGAAAAAAGAAGAAAATGAGTAAGTCTGTCTGCCAAAATGTTTACAATTTCAGACATTCTTATTTTGGACCCTGAGAAATCAAATGATTTTATAAATATGATTTACAAATAAACTCGAGGACATCCATACAGTTAAGTTGCCAAAACCATGAATATGATCAGGAAGAATCTTTAAAGCAATGGAAAATTGTTAGTGATAAAGTGAGTTAAAAATGGTAATGTACCAAAAATACAGACTCTGGCCCCAACTGTCTCTAAAATCATTACATTTAGATGTATGACAAATTGATAATTGTTTGGGAAAATATAAGCAAAATATTAACAGAGGTTATCTCTGGATAATGTGGTTGTGCAAAACTTTAAATTTCATTTTCTGCCAGTATTTTCTAAAATGGACATAAATTAATTTTGTCAAGAAAAGGCAATAAAGCCGACATCAGAAGTCCAAGTTGACTTAGCCTATTTTAGATGCTGGTCACTCAGACATGGCTCACGCATTTTCTTCAGTCAGGGAGATGCCACTACCAAGTGACTGACAAAGGGAAATAAAAAGAAACTCCTTTTTCAAAGAAAAAATAATAATAAAGCAGCCCGTTTTTGGCTGTCAGTATGATCACATCAGACTCTAAGACCCATGGAGAGAGACGTTTCATTTAGGCTCTGTTCTGTGCAGAGCTACCTGTGCCATGCACACAATTATGATCACTGACAGTCACTCAGTCTCCTTCTCTTCTGTGCCACTGCTGCCCTGGTGCTGCCTCGGCAGCATATTTAGGTTTTAAGTTGTCAATCATGATTCTTTTATATTCCTGCAAAATGAAAAAAATTCGTAATATAAAAATGATGCCTGGTGGGACAAAGTTTTTGCTGGACAACTGCATTCTTTTCCGTGTGTGTACTCTGCAAATGTCTAATACACCAAATGTTCCATAGTCCAATCAACGTAAGTTTCCTTGTTTTAGTTTCCATCTAATATATGTTGAAAATTTGGCTCATTTTTAAAGAATATTCAGCTACTGTTGCACAACTTCCCAAGACTGCCTGAGATTAAATAGGGAAACCAATCAGAACAAAACAAGATCTCCTTTGCCCTTTTACATCAAAACACTACAATCCATTCTCTAACTGTTCCCAAGAGGAAAATCTTCATTAAGCTGAAATACACACATTGCCATAAATCAAAGCAACAATATATCTCTGCTTTGCACCGTTCTATTTTAGGCTGAGTGATCAATACTACTTACCACTTAGGGAAAGAAAATAGGTGTGTGTGTGTGTGTGTCATTGTGTGTGTCTGTGTGTTTCAGTATTTCAAATGGAATTTTCAGAGAATCTGAAAGCTAAAGAAAAGCTCTACAAGCACAAGATTAGCATTAAAATAAATAGACATTTAGTGAACTTAAAATTGAATTCTAAGAGTAATGTGTGGGTATGTGTTTTCTCTTCATGAGTCAAAATGACCTAGGAAATATTTACTGCTCAAGAGATCACCTTTGAAAGCCCTAGAATCCTAGGATGAACAAGGAGGTGGCAAGCTTGGTGTTTTTAGGAACAACTACTTAGGGTTTAAAAAAATAAATTGTTTGATGAAGTTCTCATCCCATTGCCAAGAACAGCTGGCCAGATATGTGGCTGGTCATGCTGAATAATAAAGTTTGGGACTGGATTGTCCCCTTGAAGTGTGTGAACTGCTAGACCTTCAAGTTCATTACCAGAGTTCTTCATGCACACACTTCTCAGTAAACTAGAACAATTTACTATGCCTAAAATTGTGTGAAGCATTTACCTTAATTGACAATGAGAAGTAATTAATTTTATACCAGGGTTTTGTTTGTTTTTTATGTTTCTTCACAGAATAAATTAGATATATGCAAAATCAACAACAACAAAATCTTGTCAATTATCACTGCACAATTTTTGTTTTCTGTGCTTATTTAGTCTTACATTTATAGATTCAAATGCAGTGTTTTTTCTTTTTCTTAATTGAAGTATAGTTAATTACAATTAACTTCTACTGAACTGAAGTATAGTTAATTTAGAATGTTGTGTTAGTTTCAAGTATACAGCAAAGTGATTCAGTCATATATATATATATACACACACATATACATATTTTTTCTTTTTCAGACTCTTTTCCATTATAGCTTATTACAAAATATTGAGTATAGTTCCCTGTGCTATACAGTAGGTCCTTGTTTATCTATTTTATACAGAGAAGTGTTGATCTCAACTCCTAATTTATCTCAAATGCAGTGTTTTAAAAGAAGCTTGCTCCTGGAAAAATAAGCCAAATATTCAGAATGAAATTTATTTGCTGTTTGAAATGTTTCAAATTTCTGACGTTTTTAAGTGGAGAAAGATTAATGTACAATGTGTTCCAGTAAGTGCTGTGAACAGAAGTAGTTAGGACTTTGATTATATGTCTCATCTCAGAAAATCACCTTCAGAAACCTAGAATGCCCTAACTTGAGTATAGGGCACTACTGAAATTACATTAAAAAGGCAGGAAAAATGTGGTTACAAGGTAAAAATGTAAGAGTAGTAATTACTTGGTCCGTGTTAGGGCAAAATCAGGAGACAGAGTCATGGAATGAAACCCGATTAGCAGAGGTTACAAAAAGAAATAAGGAAGCACTTATTGTAAGTGCCTGAGAATCAAAAGAATGTCACTGAAGAGTCCAAGTCCACTACTTAATAGGAAAAGGGAAAATTACAGACTACAAGGAGGGCAACACATTTAATTGCTCCTTGGGTTTCTTTTCTAAATACTAGTAATTGTAAAAGGTTGCTTAATGTGATAATAGTTACCAAGGTTGAAGAGATCAAGAGGCAATGTCAGAAAGTAATAGATTGAGGTTAGTACACATTATTGTGAATGTATTCATATTAATGGTACCTTGAGATGGACCAAGGAAGGAGATGCATCTGATGCTGAGGTGACTGTGAGTGTGGAGAATGGTAAGATAAATGGAAAATATTCATTTCAATTTGAGTGGTCAAAAGACAACCATTATTCCAGCAAAATCTTTTAAAATTGATAATCATAAAATCAGTCAACTAGTAAATGTTTGTTGAATGTAAATTGTGTTACTTAGAGAGACTATGGACCCCAGTAAATCTCTAAAATATACATGACTTATTGCTACTCAAGAGGATTTACTCCAGATTTTGGTGAGTAGCTAATAATGTATGTTACTTGTGTACACATTATTAGCTAATTGTGTACAGTAATTAAAGAACAGTTATGATGAATATGAAACTTGGTAATGAAGATATTCTAGGTCATATGTGACCAATGATCCAGGGTATTAAGCTTTATTACTAATGTGACACTAATATGAACTCTAACCACGTCAATTTCAGTGTGTAGGATAATTCTATTCTGCATTCTAATACCGTTATCAAATTTTTCTCTTCAAGAGGGTTTGTTCAAGTCCCTGTGAAAAAAATATGAATTGTAAATAAATACCTTATACCAAGGAAAAACATATAAATGTACATTCTGACTTCCTTAGATCACAAAATACTTTTAAATATTAAAAAAGGCTTTTTCACTTGATTTATCTGCTTTCCTTCAAAGAATCAGCATTTTTTTTAAATTTTAATTTTTTACTTAGTGGCATTGAACTTAAACTAAAGAAAAACAAAAACTGTTCACCCATTTGTCCCATCACCTACCCCCACCCCTCTGGCCTCTGGCAACCACCAATCTGTTCTCTGTACCTGAGCTTATTTTTGTTTTAAATTAATTAATTTTTAGATTCCATATATAAGAGAGATCATATGGTGTTTGCTTATTTCACTTAGCATAATGCCCTTGAGGTCCATCCATGTTGTAGCAAATGGTAAGATTTCATTCTGTTTTTATTGCTGATTTATATTCCATTGCATGTATATGTGTGTGTGTGTGTGTGTGTGTGTGTGTGTGTGTGTATATATATATATATATATCTCACATTTTTTTTATCCATTCATCCATGGATGGACACTTAGGTTGTTTCCATATCTTGGCTACTGTAAATAATGTTGCAGTGAACTTGGCTGGTGCATATATCTTTTCTTTTTCTTTTCACTCTTCCTTTTTTTTCACTCCTTTTTTTTTTTTTTAAGTATAGTTGATTTACAATGTTGTTTTACTTTTAGGTGTATAAAAAAACTAATTCAGTTATATATACATATAGATCTGTTTTTTCAGATTCTTTTCCTTTATAGGTTATTACAAAACACTAAGTATAGTTCCCTGTGCTATACAGTAGGTCCTTGCTGGTTACCTGTTTTACATAAAGTAGCGTGTATATGTTAATCCCAGCCTCCTAATTTATCCCCCCTCTTTCCCCTTTGGTAACCATAAGTTTGTTTTCTATATCTGTGACTCTTTTTCTATTTTGTAAATAGGTTCATTTGTACCAATTTTTTAAGATTCCACAAATAAGCGATATCATATGCTATTTGTTTTTCTCTGTCTGACTTACATCACTCAATATGACAATCTCTTGGCTATCCATGTTGCTGCAAATGGCATTATTTCATTCTTTTTTCTGGCTGAGTAATATCCCATTGTATAAATATACCATATCTTCTTTATCCATTCATCTGTCAGTGGACATTTAGGTTGCTTCCATGTCTTGGCTACTGTAAGTAGCACCGCAATGAACATTGGGGTGCATGTATCTTTTCGAATTATGGTTTTCTCTGTATATATGCCCAGGAGTGGGATTGCTGGATCATGTGGTATCTCTCTTTTTAGTTTTTAAAGGAACCTCCATACTGTTCTCCACAGTGGCTGTACCAATCTACATTCCCACCAACAGTGTAGGAGGGCTCCTTTTTCTCCATAACCTCTCCAGCATATATTATTTGTAGATGTTTTGATGATGGCCATTCTGACTGGTGTGAGATGATACCTCACTGTAGTTTTGACTTGCATTTCTCTAATAATTAGTAATGTTGAGCATCTTTTCATGTGCCTCTTGGCCATCTGTATGTCTTCCTTGGAGAAATGTCTATTTAGATCTTCTGCCCATTTTCTGAGTGGGTTGTTTCTTTTTTTGATATTCAGCTGCATGCAATGTTTGTATATTTTGGAGATAAATCCCTTGTCGGTCACTTCGTTTGCAGATATTTTCTCCCATTCTGTAGGTTGTGTTTTCGTTTTGTTTATGGTTTCCTTTGCTGTGCAGAAGCTTTTAAGTTTAATTAGGTCCCATTTGTTTATTTTTGTTTTTATTTCCATTACTCTAGGAGACAGATCCAAAATGATACTGCTGTGATTTATGTCAGAGTGTTCTGCCTATGTTTCCCTCTAGTAGTTTTATAGTATCCAGTCTTATATTTAGGTCTTTAATCCATTTTGAGGGAATCAGAAATTTTAAAAGGAACTTCAAATATTGTAACCCAACTATCAAACCTTATTGGGGGTTCATGTATATTTTTTCTTTAAAATATCCCTTATTTAAATTACTGCACCTTGAACCAATCATTAGTAATTGTGTATTTACAGAACTAAACCTCAACTTCTTCACCTTCCTATTGTACAACTTGTAATTGAGTGCAAAGCAGACCATATTAATAATAATTAGCAGTATTATTGGTATCTTATGACTACAGTAAAATAATACTAAATAAACCATAAAGCCTCAGGCAAAATAAAATTGAAATTGCTATAATATCTTTTTGGGGATAACTAGTAAATAAATAAAAATAAATTTAGAAGTAAAGATAGTTACTACTTTCCCCCAAAGTACTATCACTATTGGTTTCAAAATTACACGAGTATTTAAGGAGTTAAATATATGAGAAGAAATAATAGGAACAGACCAAAATCCATAAAACAATGTTGAAAAGACTTCTAGACTAGACAGTTTTATAGGTGAGCTGTTTCCTACTTCCAATGATAGTAATAAGCATTTACTGTAAGAGTAAAAGGTGAATTAATTTAATAAATTTATTAGTAAAATACTTTCTTTTTCAAATTAAACAAAAATTATATTCATTAGTAAACTTATAAAAGTTAATTAAGAAATCTTTTATGAAATCCCCAAAACTATTTCTAATTTTTAAAGTCAAATTATCATAACAGATTAGAAATAGAGAAAAGTAGTTTAAAGGTGAACCACTGAAAGCAGTCTCATTATAATGAAGAACAAAAGAAGTATGGCAATCACTATTACTGTTATTCAAAAGTATTCTGTACATCCTAACCAATTCATGGTTCTTATATGCTGAATATCTTCTATTCAGTTGTAGTCATTATTCTTTTTCATTTGTAAATTGTCTCAGGTTTGGCAACTGGTACCTCTTTCTAATTGTCCTCTGTGTCAATTTGACTTGGCCATATTTGTTGTTGAGCATATTTGCTTTCTGACACAAAAAGGTGGTCCAGACCTATCTTGTATATTTCCTGTCTTAAAACTGGAATCAGCCATTTCTACATGAACCCTAGTTCCTTAGTCAGAAATGGTAAACTGATGTTGGTTCTTTAATACTTTTACATACACACACGCACGCGCGTGCACACACACAGTGATTTCTAAAGCCTGCTGCCATGTGTATTCTAATTTTTAGAAAAGAGTATAATGATTTATTGAATATATTTATACTAATTTCTTAATGTGTTATGTTTAGTTCCCTTTTTAAAGCTATTTTGAGTCAATAAATTCCTGTACTTGTCCTCCAGTATCAAATTTAAACTGGTTAACTTTTAGTCCCAGTTTATCCCTGTGAGGTAATAGTGAGTTTAGTCCACTTTCCATGGACTCTCCCATTCTCTTCTTATATTTGTCAGTGGCATTACTCTTATATTATCATATATTTCTGTCATCTTTATGCCCATTATTTAGTCCGAAGTATAAAGTTAAATTATTATATGTTCATCAACAGTAACTGTGGCAAAGTTTCATCCAGTCATATGCTGGATAGCTGAATCTTATTTTCTAGTTGGTTCTTCAGGCCAACCACATGGGAACAATATTCTCAAAGTTCTTCCATGCCCGTAAATGTTTGCCTATGATCTATGAACAGTGTGGACAAATTTAAAATACCTGACTCACGTTTTCTAAGTGTCTAAATAATGCTGCTCTAAGGTCTTGTGGCATCAAATATTACAGCCAAGACATCTGATACTAGTTGATATTTTGTGTGTGATTCCCTTTTTATTGAAGTATAGTTAATTTACAATGTTGTCTTTCGAGTGTACAGCAAAGTGATTCAGTTACATATATATATTCTTTTTCAGATTCTTTTCCATTGTAGGTTATTACAAGATATTGAGTAGTCTCCTGTGCTATACAATAGGTCCTTGTTGTTCATCTATTTTATACATAGTAGTGTGTATATGTTAATACCAAACTCCTAATTTATCTCCCCCTGCCCACTATCCCCTTTAGTAACCATAAGATTGTTTTCTAGTTCTGTGAGATTATTTCTCTTTTGTAAATAAGTTCATTTGTATCATTTTTTTTTTAGATTCCTTATATAAGTAATGTTTTTCCTTGCATTCTGAAAGTTTTTAAACCACTGGCTGGTCAAAGTTAGTCATTTTTCTGGAAACTCAAAACATGTTTTTTAAATCTTTGAAGTTCAGTTATATTTTTAGGATATATCTCAGAATTTGACATTCAGATTTAAATTCCCAGGTACATTGTGCCTTTTTAATTTATGATCATAATTATTTCAGGAAATTTTTATTTAAATTATAATTTAAAATACTTCATCCCATGGCTTTCCTTCTCTCCTCAGCATATTACAACCACACATATTGTACATCTCCTTTGACTGTCTCCTATATTTGTCACTTTTTCTGATTGCCTTTTCCTTTTTTGATTTCTTATATTTTCAACCATCTCATTTCAGTCCCTTCATTCTGCTTTACATGATATCTTTTTACTCTTACCTTTCTTCTCAGTTCATTTATTTAAAAAATATTTTTCTCCTGGTTTTTCACTCTTATTCCTGAATTCTGTAAGCTATTCTTTTAGTTCTGTTGTTAAGCCTTCTCATTCCTGAGATTTTCTGATTTATGACATTCTTTCCAGGATTTGAGAATTTGCCTGATGTCTTTAAGTTATTTTGAAATATTAGGATACTGTGTTCATCTTCTGTGTAGCACCAATTTAAGAGTATTTCCCCTCCAACTGAGGTATCATTTGATTTTCATGTTTTTTATTACAATATTGTTTGTGTCAGATTCGATCTGACACAAACAAAACACAAATTTCTTGTGTTTTCTAAAAATGTTTTCCTGTGTAGGGACAGAACTCTAGGGTTCCCTCCACTCTGATAATATGAAGCGTTCAAACAGCCATGTTGTGCCTCCATTTGCCTGCCTTTACAGGATACGCCTGATTCAGGACAGCTTTGTCCTTGATATTTCTCTAGGTTAATCAGATTTCCAAGGCCTGGCCTTCTAAAACTGTGCTCTCATTTTAAACTTTGTATCGTACTGCTATAATCATTTCATAGGTTTGCCTCCTCTGTTCTTTTTAACATACTTATAAAACTACTTTAACATGTATATAAAGGAATAAAGATAAATGAATATCAAAGTCAGTCATAAAAGAGGAGAGTGAAGGACTTGCCCTATCATATATCCAGATATACATCCCAACCATAGTAATAAAATACAGGAATGAACAAATAAACCAGTGAAATAGAATGGAGACTGACCCATATATAAAAGAATTTAGCATAAAATTAAAATGGCACCACAATCTAAAGGGAAAGGATAGATTGTCTGATAGATGGGAAAAAAAATGGAATCCTCATCTAATCTACATGTAAATATGAAGTGCATGAATGTATAGAGTGCTAGCACAGGTCAAGTATCATTAAAAAAAAAACAAACCTTCAAAAACTAGAACATAAGACAAATTTGTAGATTAAAGGATAAGAGCTCCAACACCTATTAGTTGAGTGAACTTGGACAATCCTTTAACTTTTACGTGCCTCGATTTCCTCATTTTTAAAATGGGTACTAAACGGTTTAATATATGTGAAATGTTAAAATTTGCAATGTTTTTCACACAGTAAATGATAAATAATTGCGTACTATGACTACCTCTACTACCGTGCCCAAATCGAGAATTTCTTAAGGAGTGATGTCACAAACAAAGTAATAGGAGAAAGAAGAGAAGATATTTGTCAATGTCTAAAAATCATGAGATTAGTATTTAGAATATAAGAATCTTCTGCAAAAGAACCAGAAAAGGAAAGCAACGCAACCTGAATGAAAATGAATCATAAAATAAAAAAGGTTATTTATAGAAGATAAAACACAAGAAGCTATTAGGTTGAATCATATGTAACTGCCATATTTTGTAAATCAAAACTGTTTGGATCTCAGCAAATTCATATGCTTCAACTTAATTAGTAATTGATGAGACATGGAAAATCACTAGTAATCAAAAAAATGCAAATTAAAACTGCAGTGGGAAAAATAAAAGGCTTCATATAATGCTAAATGCTATCAGGGATGTCAAAATATAGGAACCCTCGTACACTGCTGGTGAGTGTGTCGAATGACATAGCCATTGTGGAAAGCCTTCAAGTAACACTTAGTCAAATTACATAAGTACATAGCCTGTGAAACAGCAGGTCCACTTGTGAATATGTGTCCCCGGGAAAATATTACTCTAGTTCATAAAGGGATATGTATGAAGACAGTTCTCCCAGTATGTGGCAGAAAGAAGGTGAAAACATCCTTTGTGTCCATCATTGGGAAAATGATCAGGTAAAATATGGTAAATGTTAACCATGGAATATGCAATACTTAGTAGCATTGACTAAATGCAAAATGCATACCTATCAACACAGATGGATCTTAATAATACTGCTTCATTTTTGAAAGTAGAAAACAGGATTTGGTATGTAACATAATACTATGTATCCATATAACAAAATGCTATTTATGCACACACAAAATATTATACTTGAAACACTAAAATGACTGATTCTGCAGAGAGGGAAATGAGATAGTGGTTATGGGCATTAAAGGAAATTAATAAAACAAGGATGGGAAATAGAGTAAATATTCAGGTCAAAAACATCGCAAAATTAAAAGGCAACTGCAAACTAAGAAAATGTTGCCACAAATATGACAAGGAGTTAATGTCCTTGATTTAAAGAGGAGTTTTCAACAATGAAAAGAAAAACAGTAATGCCTCAATAGAAAAATGGGTAAGAAGAGAAACATAGAGTTCCCAAAGAATAAATAAAAATAGTTATTAGGGATGGAAATAAAATTCACACTTCTTAGTAGTAAAATTAATTTGAATTAAAAGAATAATTTGTTTTTATTTTTCACACAAATGCAAATGTGAAAAATCATCGTACTCAGTATTGGGGAGAGTGTGGTGACAAAGAGACATCCAGTACTGATTGAAGAAGTTTCTGTTAATAGAAAAGGGTCTGGGAATGTGTGTCATCCTACTGTTGGCCAGTAATTCTGTTTAGGAGGATCTGTGATAAGGGAATAAATAGATGCAGGAGAGAATATTTATTGCACAGGAGTTTGTTACAGAGTAAGATACAATAGGGGAAATTAGATAAAAACAAAGTAAAGGGAGATGATTAATTCATAAGAAATATGAGTAAAATTATGTTTTCAAAGATTATTAATCTATAAAAAGCTTACCTGAAATTAAGAGAGAAAATCATGATTAAAATATATATATATGTGTATATATATATACACATATAAATATACACACATAATATATATATGGTAGGCTTTTTGAGGTTTCTGTTATTTTGACATTGAATGAGTACCATTTAAATTTGCTCGCCTATTCTACAAGATAGGTAGAACATATTGCTTAATATGTGCAGCAAACCAATGTTATGAGAAAAAAACTGAAGAATGGGGGAGGAGAGTTATAGATTAAGACAAAGTTAAGGAACACAAAACCCAAATGCAAATCATGGTCTTTGATTAGATACCGATATGAACAATTTAGAAGTCAAAGACTTTTCTGGGACTACTAGAGAATTTTGAATATATAAGGTTATTGCCTCATATTATAGATTTATTGTTAACTATTTATAGCTTTAATAATGTTTTGGTAGAAAAATATCCTTACTATTTAGAGCTGCATTCTGAAGTTTTTAAGATGAAAATGTAATAACATTGAATTTATTTAAAAGAATTCATCAAAGGCAACATAATACAAATATGACAAAATTGTACAGTTGTTATATCTCTATCATGACTATAGGAGTGTTAATTGTATTTTTTGCTCTACTTTTCTTTGAATTCTAAAATTTTTACACTACAGTGTTAAATATAAATTTCTCATAGATTTCTCTCTAGAGATAGATCCATCAACTTAGCATAGAATTATATTTTGTTTTTAAAAGAAAAAGTATAAAATAGGCTCTTTATAAAATTATATGTCCACCCATTAGAAAATAATCTTAAACTTACCATGAACCTGAATTCTAATACTTCAGAATGCCTTGGTAAGACTTTTGTTTAAATTTTTACACAAATTAGGTATATCTTTAATAGAGTGCTGTGCTTACAGATTAAAGAAATGAATTATTTTGTTTTCCTAAATACATGTGCATTATACCAGAAAATTCTTTGTTTGGGGGAAGCAAGTGCATCTTTTGTTTTCCAGTGCTTACATAGATAATGTAAGATTCCACTGAGTGATGAAGGAAAGACAGAAAAAAAATAGAACTGGGCTGTTTCCTTTTGTGTGTCTGCTAGCAATTATGAACATATCCTAATTTTTAATCAACACAAACGGTAGCGTACTACCTACACTCTTCTACACCTCGCTTGTTTTACTCAACTTCGTACTTTAGAGATCTTCTCATATCAGAACATAGAAAGCTTTCTTCATTCCTTTTATCTGCCTGAATGATGTTCCATGTGTATGAATATATCACGAGATTTATTAATCATTGTCTCTATCCATTGACATGTGATCATATTTCTAATCATCTGCTATTTGCTTCTCTTGTAGTCAACATTTTACTATTATAGCCTGTTCTTAGCATATTTGGAAAAATTAAAAGGGGGAGTGTAGGTGGGCATTGCACATGCTTAAAGCAGTAACAAATTGAGAAAAAGAACAAAAAAATGGAAGCCCAGTTACAAAACAGAAGGAGTTTCTTTCAGAATTCTGGGGCAGGCTCATTTCAAAGCAAGGACAGAATGTGGAGGTGAAATCACATCTAGCATGGATTTCTGGGACATCCAAGCAATCATTAGGGATTCCAAGTAATCAAAGTCAGAAAAACTAACTAGGTAAAAGAATATTCTTCCTCATTTTTTCCTGCAGTACGTGAAGCCGGACATTGTGTGTCTGTGGGTGCGTGTGTGCCTGCATTGGTATGTGTGTGTTGGAGGGGATGTATTGCAATAAACCAATAGATCTCTATGAATCTATCCCTGCCCCTCTACCATTTATTATTAGCAGAGCAGCCATAATGTCCCTTTAAAATGTAAGTATGTTTATATCAATATACTTATCAAAAACCTTCAATGGTTAGTGGAGACCAAAGCAGACTCCAAAATCTCAAGGGTAATTCTGGAAAAAAAAAAAAAAAAGCTGTTGGAAGTAAAATGACACAGAAGCATCCCACCCCCAGAGGCTTTCAAACACATTAATATAGTAAAAAAAGGGGGGGCTCAGATGATCTCATTAGAGCACTGACACAATCTTCTACAAAATGCAGGTAGAGAAAAAGAGATTAAAGATTAAGCCTAAGAAAACTCCACCTCTAAGAGGTCAGAGGAAAGCAGAAAACCAATAAAGGTGACTGAGAATGGGTGATCAGTCAGGAAAAAGTAAAACCAAAAGAGTAGGCATATTAATTGCCTAGGGCTGCTATAACAGAGTACCATAAACTGAGTTCCTTAAAGAAACCAAAATTTCTTCTCTCACAGTTCTGGAAGTGGGAAGTCCAAATTCAAGGTGTCAGTAGGCTCGTATTCTCTCCCAAGGCTTTACAGAAGAATCCTTCCTTGCTTCCTCTAGCTGCTTATGGTTGCCAATAATTCTTGGCATTTCTTGACTTACAGATTCATCACTCCAACCTATGTCTCCACCTTCACATGGTCTTATCTCCTGTGTGTCTGCGTCTTCACATTATCTTCCTTCTCTCTAGGTCTCTGTGTCCAAATTTCCCTTCTTTTATAAGGACAGCAGTTTTATTGGATTTAGTGCTTACCTGAATTCAGTATGACTTCATCTTAATTTGCTTACATCTGTAAAAGACTCATTTTCAAATAATGACATATTCACAGGTTCCAGATGGATGTGAATTATGTGGGGACACGATTAAACCCAGTACAATTAGTTGTCCCAAAAGCCCAATAAAGATTACCAGGGAAGGAGGAATGATTAACTGGTTAAGTGCTGCAGTGAGAAATATCCCTTTGACTTAGCTACTGAAGTTCAGTGATCAATTTGACAAACGCAGTTTCAGCTGAAATTTGGGGGCAAAATTCTATCAAGTGGCTCAAGAGGGAATGAGTATTTAGGAATTAGAGAAACTAAACATAGAAGAATTTTGCTAACAAAGGGGAAAAACATACAGTATTGATACTAGCTGGTTGGTAAGTAAAGCTGCTTGTGTTGTTTGCTTTGGCTTCAAAGTAAATCTGGGGGGCATTGGTTTTTCTTTTTTTAACATCATTATTGGAGTCTAATTGCTTTACATTGTTGTGGTCGTTTCTGCTGTATAACAAAGTGAATCAGCTATACGATGCTTATATTCCCATATCCCCTCCCTCTTGCGTCTCCCACCCACCCTCCCTATCCCACCCCTCTAGGTGGTCACAAAGCCCTGAACTGATCTCCCTGTGATATGCGGCTGCTTCCCACTAGCTATCTATTTTACATTTGGTAGTGTATATATGTCAGTGCAACTCCCTCACTTTGTCCCACCTTCCCTTACACCTCCCCATGTCCTTAAGTCCATTCTCTACATCCGTGTCTTTATTCCTATCCTGCCCCTAGGTTCTTCAGAGCCATTTTCTTTTTCAGACTCCATATATATGTGCTGGCATTTCTCTTTATGACTTACTTCAGTCTATATGACAGATTCTAGGTTCATCCACCTCATTACAAATAACTCAATTTCGTTTCTTTTTATGGCTGAGTAATAGTCCATTGTGTATGTGTGTCACATCTTCTTTATCCATTCATCTGTCGATGGACACTTAGGTTGCTTCCATGTCCAGGCTATTGTAAATAGTGCTGCAATGAACATTGTGGTACATGACTCCTTTTGAGTTATGGTTTTCTCAGGGTATATGCCCAGTGGTGTGAATGCGGGGTCATATGGTAGTTCTATTTTTAGTTTTTAAAGGAACCTCCATACTATTCTCCATAGTGGCTGTATCAATTTACATTCCTACCAACAGTGTAGGACGGTTCCCTTTTCTCCACACCCTCTCCAGCATTTATTGTTTGTAGATTTTTTGCTGATGGACATTCTGATAGGTGTGAGGTGATACCTCATTGTAGTTTTGATGTGCATTTCTCTAATGATTCGTGATGTTGAGCATCCTTTCACGTGTTTGTTGGCAATCTGTATATCTTCTTTGAAGAAATGTCTATTTAGGTCTTCTGCCCAGTTTTGGATTGGGTTGTTTTTTGTTTTTTGTTTTTTTGATATTGAGCTGCATGAGCTGCTTGTAAATTTTGGAGATTAATCCTTTGTCATTGCTTGGTTTGCAAATATATTCTCCCATTCTGAGGGTTGTCTTTTCGTCTTGTTCACGGTTTCCTTTGCTGTGCAAAAGCTTTTAAGTTTCATTAGGTCCCATTTGTTGATTTTTGTTTTTATTTCCATTTCTCTAGGAGGTGGATCTTGCTGTGATTTATGTCATGGAGTGTTCTGCCTATGTTTTCCTCTAAGAGTTTTATAATGTCTGGCATTACATTTAGGTCTTTAATCCATTTTGAGTTTATTTTTGTGTATGGTGTTACGGAGTGTTCTAATTTCATCCTTTTACATGTAGCTGTCCAGTTTTCCCAGCACCATTTATTGAAGAGGCTGTCTTTTCTCCATTGTATATTCTTGCCTCCTTTATCAAAGATAACGTGACTGTTTGTGTGTGGGTTTATCTCTGGGCTTTCTCTACTGTTGCACTGATCTGTATTTCTGTTTTTGTGCCAGTACCATACTGTCTTGATTACTGTAGCTTTGTAGTATAGTCTGAAGTCAGGGAGCCTGATTCCTCCAGCTCCATTTTTCATTCTCAAGATTGCTTTCGCTATTCAGGGTCTTTTGTGTTTCCATATCAACGTGAAATTTTTTGTTTTAGTTCTGTGAAAAATTCCATTGGGAGTTTGATAGGGATTGCACTGAATCTGTAGATTGCTTTGGGTGGTATAGTCATTTTCACAATGTTGATTCTTCCAATCCAAGAACATAGTATATCTCTGCATTTGTTTGTATCATCTTTAATTCCTTTAATCAGTGTCTTATAGTTTTCTGCATACAGGTCTTTTTTCTCCTTAGGTAGGCTAATTCCTAGGTATTTTATTCTTTTTTGTTGCAGTGGTAAATGGGAGTGTTTCCTCAATTTCTCTTTCAGATTTTTCATCATTAGTGTATAGGAATGTAAGAGATTTCTGTGCATTTATTTCGTATCCTTCTACTCTACCAAATTCATTGATTAGCTCTACTAATTTTCTGGTAGCAGCTTTATGGTTCTCTATGTATAGTATCATGTCATCTGCAAACAGTGACAGCTTTACTTCTTCTTTTCCGATTTGTATTCCTTTTATTTCTTTTTCTTCTCTGATTGCTGAGGCTAAAACTTCCAAAACTATGTTGACTAAGAGTGTTGAGAGTGGGCAACCTTGTCTTGTTCCTGATCTTAGTGGAAATGGTTTCAGTTTTTCACCATTGAGAATGATGTTGGCTGTGCAGTTATCATATATGGTCTTTATTATGCTGAGGTAAGTTCCCTCTATGCCTACTTTCTGGAGGGTTTTTATCACAAATGGGTGTTGAATTTTGTTGAATGCTTTTTCAGCATCTATTGAGATGATCATATGTAAATAAATATTTACAATTGTTATATCTTCTTCTTGGATTGATCCCTTGATCATTATGTAGTGTCCTTCTTTGTCTCTTGTAATAGTCTTTATTTTAAAGTCTATTTTCTCTGATATGAGAATTGCTACTCCAGCTTTCTTTTGATTTCCATTTGCATGGAATATCTTTTTCCATTCCCTCACTTTTGGTCTGTATGTGTCCCTAGATCTGAAGTGGGTCTCCTGTAGACAGCATATATATGGCTCTTCTTTTTGTATCCATTCAGCCACCCTATGTGTTTTGGTTGGAGCATTTAATCCATTTACATTTAAGGTAGTTATTGATATGCATGCTCCTATTGCCATTTTCTTAATTGTTTTGGGTTTGTTACTGAAGGTCTTTTCCTTCTCTTGTGTTTCCTGCCTAGAGAAGTTCCTTTAGCCTTTGTTGTAGAGCTGGTTTGGTGGTGCTGAATTCTCTTAGCTTTTGCTTGTCTGTAAAGGTTTTACTTTGTCCGTCAAATCTGAGAGAGATCCTTGCTGGGTAGAGTACTCTTGGTTTTAGGTTTTTACCTTTCATCACTTTAGATATGTCCTGCCACTCCCTTCTTGCTTGCAGAGTTTCTGCTGAAAGATCAACTGTTAACCTTATGGGGATTCCCTTGTATGTTATTTGTTGCTTTTCCCTTGCTGCCTTCAACATTTTTTCTTTGTATTTAATTTTTGATATTTTGATTAATGTGTGTCTTGGCATGTTTCTCCTTGGATTTATCCTCTATGGGACTCTCTGTGCTTCCTGGATTTGAATGACTATTTCCTTTCCCATATTAGGGTAGTTTTCAACTATAGTCTCCTCAAATATTTTCTCAGTCTCTTTCTTTTTCTCTTCTTCTGGGACTCCTATAAGTCGAATGTTGGCACATTTGATGTTGTCCCAGAGGTCTCTGAGACTGTCCTCAATTCTTTTTTCTGCTCTGTGGTAGTTATTTCCACTATTTTATCTTCCAGGTCACTTATCCATTTTTCTGCCTCAATTATTCTGCTATTGGTTCCTTCTAGAGAATTTTTAATATCATTTATTGTGTTGTTCATCATTGTTTGCTCTTTAGTTCTTTTAGATCCTTATTAAGCATTTCTTGTGTTTTCTCCATTCTGTTTCCAAGATTTTGGATATCTTTACTTTCATTACTCTGAATTCTTTTTCTGCCTATTCCTCTGCCTATTTCCTCTTCATTTGTTTGGTCTGATGGGTTTTTACTTTGCTCCTTCATCTGCTGTGTGTTTCTCTGTCTTCTCATTTTGCTTAACTTAGTGTGTTTGGGGTCTCCTTTTCACAGGCTGCAGGTTCATAGTTCCCGTTTTTGGTGTCTGCTCCCAATGGGTAAGGTTGGTTCAGTGGGTTGTGTAGGCTTCCTGGTGGAGGGGACTGGTGCTTGTGTTCTGGTGGAAGAGGCTGGATCTTGTCTTTCTGGTGGGCAGGACCACATCTGGTGGTGTGTTTTGGGGTCTCTGTGAACTTATTATGATTTTAGGCAGCCTCTCTGCTAATGGGTGTGGTTGTGTTCCTGTCTTGCTAGTTGTTTGGCATGGGGTGTCCAGCACTGGAGCTTGCTGGGCATTGAGTGGAGCTAGGTCTTAGCATTGAGACAGAAATCTCTGGGAGAGCTCTTGCTGATTGATATTACATGGGGCCAGGAGGTCTCTGGTGGTCCAGTGTTCTGAGCTTGGTTATCCCTCCTCAGAAGCTCAGGCCTGACAGCTCGCTGGAGCACCAAGACCCTGTTAGCCACATAGCCAGGTACATGGAGAGTTTCTTGCCTTTTGGGAAGTCTGAGGTCTTCTGCCACCACTCAGTAGGTGTTCTGTAGGAGTTGTTCCACACGTAGATGTATTTTTGATGTATTTTTTGGGAGGAAGGTGATCTCCACGTCTTACTCCTCCACCATCTTGAAGGTCCATCCTAAAGTTGGGTTTTAAGTAAAGTATTTTATTTAAAAAAAATAAATAGCAATATGTTGTTAGACTTAAGGGACTGATCCAGTAGAGAGCAAATAGTTATGAGATAGAGGAGAAAAATTAGAATTACCGGACAAGAAGTGCTAGGGAAGTTGGCTTTTGGAATAACTCATTTTTCATCATAGACGGGAAGGCAAAGTATGTGGGTATAAATGCTAGAAGGTGGGTATACATGGTTTGGAAGTCTGAAGAAATTTGCTTCTGATTGTTTTAATGTTCTCAATCAAGTAGGAAGAAAAGTCATCAGGTAAGAAAGAGAATGTAATAGGAGGTGTACAAGTTTGAAGAGAGGAGAAGGTGTGAAATATTCACTTAGGAAGGTGACTGAGTGAATGAACCGGGGACATATAATGTGATTGTCTGGAAGGATTAAGGGACCCCTTGAGGTTTATGACCACAAATTTCAAATGGACACATCTATGAACTTGTATGCTTTTATCTAATCATATTCAGCTGGCTCAGGAATATAGTAGCTCTCTGCATCCAGTCAACTATGTAGTTTCACCAAGCAAATAGAGGGGCAAGGGAGTCTAGTATGTAAATATAGGAGTGGTTATACTGATTGACCATGGAATTATAATTTCAGTTGAGTAAGAAGATAGGTCAGGATACACATGGAATTAGAGACAAAGAAATGTCTATAGAATCAACAGATTGGAAGTCCCAGTGAAGTGAAGTCAGAATAGTAGAGGGTGGAAACTTTAACAAGTTGTTATCTTAAAGCTTTATTGTTTTAAAATCTGTTGTTTTAAAGGCCGATTAGTAACAGCAAAATATGTTTAGGTTACCTCATTTTACTCTTTTTATTTTCCTCATATTCTTTATAAACCTGATTGTGTGAGCATCAAAGATGATTTGTCATAAATATTATTGTCCATGATTTTTAAAAATTGTCTTCCTCATAAAATTTGAATTGGAAGGTTTTGCTTTTAATTGAGCCTCACAAGATGAGGAATTTTTAAATAGGGCTTTTTCTTGAAAAACTTGTACCATTGATGAATAACTACAAATTAAATATAGCTATTAAATGATATTTTATTGAGTATTATGAATACTAGTAAAATAAACAATTCCACAAAGATAAGAATTATAATTTAATATAATCTCTTATTCTGCTTTGTGTCATTTAAATTTGTTTTAGATTTCTTTTTGCTAAAAGGAGATTATTTCTCTCTAGTTATCTAGCTAAGGCCCTCTTTTAACATTCATTTTTTAATCATTAATCTATTTTCCTGTTGTAAATATGTGAAAGCTTTCAGTAATTTCTTCTGTGTGTACAAGCAATTTTCACTAATTAATAGAGCATTTTGCCTTTGTAATAATAAAAAACTATATGAATTGAGAGGAATAATAGAATTTCAACATATAAGCACATAAAGAAATTTTCACTCCAAGCTGCATTTGAAACACTTGGTTCCAATACATGTGTGAGTTGCACCTGGAATCTTTATTGCTCCATTGATTATTTTCTCTACTCTAGCACCAATATTACACTATCTTAATAATTTTGCTATAACATCTTAGTAATTTTGCTTTAAAATAATTATAATTATGGTAGATTATATTTCTTCACCTTTGTTTTTTTCTAAACTTTCATAGAAATCTAAGTGGCAAAGATGCACTCATGTTATACGGGAAAGTATAAGGGTACACACACAAAATCTTTCCTGTGTATAATACTTGGCCCTGTGCTCTTGGCTTCTAAACAAACACCACCCACCAGCCCAGGCATACAACATTTGCCCCAGGAATCTGGCACAGATTCCAGAGATTTTTATATGAGACTCTTGACACTTTGATATCCTACTGGATGGGTACTATTATCTTTCCCATTTCACACAGGAGAAAATGGAAGTTAATGGATTTTAAGTAAATGGACCAACTAGATTTTATCAGCTATATCTTTGTATACGTCAGAACTTCTAATATTACTTGCCTATAAAAAACACAAAAATTTGATCATTGACTTATTATATACTTCATAAACAAATTCATTATTATAGATCACAGAATGTATTTTGGAGAGGAAATCAACAGAACACTCTTACTATTTTGACAGATAATTATTAGCAAACATCAGGAAGAAACATCTTCTATTGTCTAGTTTGGGCATGTAAAGTTAAATGTTGTCAAAACCATGTATTAATTGTCTTTTAGACAAGAGCTGAGATTTGGTCAGCTCATATATATGGTAGTTGTCATTATCATGTGCAATCCATTACAAATCAGTAATAATGCACCATGTGGAGGAGGCTGTCAAAGCACTTCCATAGTTTTGCTGCATGACATACCTGTGAAGCTTGTTTTTAGTTTGAAGCTGCAGTCATGGACTATTTTCATCCATCTGTTCTGCATCATGTTCTAAGTGATTATTCTTTTTGAAAATGACTGATGACTGCATGCCTAGTTGTGCTCTCCACCCTTGCATTTTGCTAGCAATTTATCTAAGAATGATTCAAGTGAAGTTGTACTTAAATATTAAAAAAAAAATTATTTTCCATACCTCTTATTCAATAAAATCAAAGTGAAATTGTAAAAGACCACTTATTAGAGATGTACCCCTTCAGAAATTTCTCTGAAGCAGCAGCCATAAGTGTGCATGAGAGAATTCCTTACTGCAGAATCCCTAGTGCATCAAATTTCAGTAAAATGACTGGTATAGAGCTGGTAAGAAGGTGGGTATACATGGTTTGGAAGTTCCAAAATATCAGGAACATGAAAATACAAGAGATAATATATAATTAATTAATTATACAAGAGACCAAGGTATACTAAAAAGTGTTTCTACTAAAAAGTATAGCTTAGAATTAAATGTAACTGTAAGAGTTACTCAACTAACTACAGTTCATATGAATACATGTCCAGTTTAGATTTCTTTACTCCCTATGACCTTTCTTTCCATAACAGAAACTGTATAATGAGTGGAGTGATTGTTATATACTCATAATTCAGGCAATCACATACATTCTGGGTTACACGAAAACAAATATCTTGGCCCTTGATTTTCCTTAAGATATCATCCAATCATAGCCTAATGACTGTTTTTTCCCCTTTTTCTTATCACTCTTTATTAAGACACCTTACTGATAGTAGATGTCACAACACACATTTGTCCTCTCTCATTCTTATATAATTTTCCATCCAAGCCAGATTCCTTTTTTTTTTTTTACATGTTTATTGGAGTATAATTGCTTTACAGTGGTGTGTTAGTTTCTGCTTTATAACAAAGCGAATCAGTTATACATATACACATGTTCCCATATCTCTTCCCTCTTGCATCTCCCACCCTCCCACCCTCCCTATCCCACCCCTCTAGGTGGTCACAAAGCACCGAGCTGATCTCCCTGTGCTATGCGGCTGCTTCCCACTAGCTATCTATTTTATGTTTGGTAGTGTATATATGTCCATGCCACTCTCTCACTTTGTCACAGCTTACCCTTCCCATTCCCAGTATCCTCAAGTCCATTCTCTAGTAGGTCTGTGTCTTTATTCCTGTCTTACCCCTAGGTTCTTCATGACATTTTTTTTTCTTAAACTCCATATATATGTGTTAGCATACGGTATTTGTCTCTCTCTTTCTGACTTACTTCACTCTGTATGACAGAATCTAGGTCCATCCACCTCATTACAAATAGCTCAATTTCGTTTCTTTTTATGGCTGAGTAATATTCCACTGTATATATGTGCCACATCTTCTTTATCCATTCATCCGATGATGGGCACTTAGGTTGTTTCCATCTCCGGGCTATTGTAAATAGAGCTGCGGTGAACCTTTTGGTACATGACTCTTTTTGAATTATGGTTTTCTCAGGGTATATGCCCAGTAGTGGGATTGCTGGGTCATATGGTAGTTCTATTTGTAGTTTTTTAAGGAACCTCCATACTGTTCTCCATAGTGGCTATACCAATTCACATTCCCACCAGCAGTGCAAGAGTGTTCCCTTTTCTCCACACCCTCTCCAGCACTTATTGTTTCTAGATTTTTTGATGATGGCCATTCTGACCGGTGTGAGATGATATCTCATTGTAGTTTTGATTTGCATTTCTCTAATGATTAATGATGTTGAGCATTATTTCATGTTTTTGTTGGCACTCTGTATATCTTCTTTGGAGAAATGTCTGTTTAGGTCTTATGCCCATTTTTGGATTGGGTTTTTTTTTTGTTATTGAGCTGCATGAGCTGCTTATAAATTTTGGAGATTAACCCTTTGTCAGTTGCTTCATTTGCAAATATTTTCTCCCATTCTGAGGGTTGTCTTTTTGTCTTGTTTATGGTTTCCTTTGCTGTGCAAAAGCTTTGAAGTTTCATTAGGCCCCATTTGTTTGTTTTTGTTTTTATTTCCATTTCTCTAGGAGGTGGGTCAAAAAGAATCTTGCTGTGGTTTATGTCATAGAGTGTTCTGCCTATGTTTTCCTCTAAGAGTTTGATCGTTTCTGGCCTTACATTTAGGTCTTTAATCCTTTTTTAGCTTATTTTTGTGTATGGTGTTAGGGAGTGATCAAATCTCATACTTTTACATGTACCTGTCCAGTTTTCCCAGCACCACTTATCGAAGAGGCTGTCCTTTCTCCACTGTACATTCCTGCCTCCTTTACCAAACATAAGGTGACCATACGTGTGTGGGTTTATCTCTGGGCTTTCTATCCTGTTCCATGGATCTGTCTTTCTCTTTTTGTGCCAGTACCATACTGTCTTGATTACTGTAGCTTTGTAGTATAGTCTGAAGTCAGGGAGCCTGATTCCTTCAGCTCTGTTTTTCATTCTCAAGATTGCTTTGGCCATTCAGGGTCTTTTGTGTTTCCATACAAATTGTGAAATTTTTTGTTCTAGTTCTGTGAAAAATGCCAGTGGTAGTTTGATAGGGATTGCATTGAATCTGTAGATTGCTTTGGGTAGTAGAGTCATTTTCACAATGTTGATTCTTCCAATCCAAGAACATGGTATATCTCTCCATCTATTTGTATCATCTTTAATTTCTTTCATCAGTGTCTTATAATTTTCTGCATACAGGTCTTTTGTCTCCTTAGGTAGGTTTATTCCTAGATATTTTATTCTTTTTGTTGCAATGGTAAATGGGAGTGTTTTCTTGATTTCCCTTTCAGATTTTTCATCATTAGTGTATAGGAATACCAGAGATTTCTGTGCATTAGTTTTGTATCCTGCTATTTTACCAAATTCATTGATTAGCTCTAGTAGTTTTCTGGTAGCATCTTTAGGATTCTCTATGTATAGTGTCATGTCATCTGCAAACAGTGACAGCTTTACTTCTTCTTTTCCGATTTGGATTCCTTTTATTTCCTTTTCTTCTCTGATTGCTGTGGCTAAAACTTCCAAAACTATGTTGAATAAGAGTGATGAGAGTGCAAGCCAGATTCCTTTACGATAGTTATTATTTCTTAATATCATTCTACTCAAATCAATCACAATCTACTTTTATTATCCAACCACATGAGTCTTCCTAATTTTATTCTATCTTCTGAATCTGCCTTTTTAAAATAAAATAGAGCCCCCCACAAAGACCAAAGTTTCTTATGTTACTGTGGACATTAGCTGAACACTCCCAAGTAAATAAAAATAGATATGTAAGAAATAAACATGCCCAGAAAAGATCAGTAAGCCTTATTAACATATGTTGATGATGATAATGATAATAGTAATTTGTTGACCACTTGTTCTGTGGGGTAAGTACTATGAAGATGTACATTTTACTGATAAAGAAACAAGCTGAGATAATAACTTAATGGAGATCATTCACCTAGTTAGTGGGAGAGTTTAGAAAAAATCAACTTTGATTCAAAAACCATGATCATTATGGTAAACTGTGTTAGAATTTTGGGAGATCAAAGTGAGAACCCTTCAAGGTATGGAAGCCTTGAGCAACAACACTACATATATCTTGCCGTTGTGCCCTTAACTTCTATAAGGGCTGTCAGAAACAAAGCATGTTCTCAGCTACTGCTACAAAGGTGGCTAGAGTAATGTATATAAATTGTGCATTATTAAAAACAAACCAACACATAAGCGAAATAACTTTTGAACCTGTCAGGGTAACATGTTTGGTAGGGTGGGGAGGTGGGGGCCCTTTCTTCCTGAGATGAAATAAAATAGTTGTAAATTCCTATGTGGATGCACCAATGCCTCAGTTCAAGGGTATCTTTATTACAGACATGGTTTAAGCCTCAACATGATGCTTGACTTATCAGGGGCAGATTTAGAGTCTTCTGTTCTCTAGTAAAATTAGCGTTGTGGCTCCAGCAGAGATATGTCAAGACCCAACAGATAATAGAATCCATAAGATGTATTGGGAATTGTAGATTACTAAACTACATTTTTTTCTCACAAGAATAACTTTTGATGTCTAAGGAAACCCACCAGAGTCACACCTCCATCATATCCACAGGGGTCTCTTTGGTCATGGTGATGCCTAAACAGAGTGAACAATCGTATTATTTGCAAAGTACTTAAGATCTGCCATGTAGGCCAACCCTTTTGACACTGTCTTGGAAGACCTGTTCTGTTGCCTCTGATCTCCTTTCTCATGGATATAGCTAAGAACACACTTTGGACCTGTGCCCCAAAAGGATCAAAGGCTGATACCATGTACCATGTGGTCAGTAAGTTAAATTGGCACCCAAAGGATGCCACCGGACTAGAAGCCAGACAGCATCCACTTTGGGGAAAAAAACAACAACAACATGCTTACATTCTAGTAGAGGGTTTGGTTTGCATTGATCAGACTTCACACTGTATTTTTCCAATATAACTTTTAATGGTCAGGACTAACATCCTTCATTTTGACTAAAGCATCAATGTAAAGAACAATTAAGCATTTCAGAATATGTCTAAGAATTCTAAAAACAAAACAAGCAAACTAAAAAGAAGCCTGAGATTCTTTGGAATTTATTAGAGGCACTCTCCTAAAAAGAGTTAACAAGGAAAAAGATACCAGGAGTGAATTTGGATACACTGCTGGAATGGCTCCTTGAAGCTTGGAAAACACGATGGCCTACAGTAAAAATGGGAGGTAGTTGTGAAAATTGCCTTGGCATAGTATTGAGGAAGGATGTAAGAGGTTCAGAGAGGTTGTCATGCTAGAATGAATTTATTATGTGTTATCAATGAATTTATTATATGTATTATGTGTTATCAATGAATTTATTATGTGTTATCATAAGCTGCCTATGCTCCCTAGGAGGACCTAGAGGACACTTCCTTCACTAAAGCACTAGGGGATTATCCAGTGGTGAGGGCACTGCCATTTCCAGGGAGCTTAGTTGTAACTTTCCTTTGTGGGTCGGAGTTAATGGTAGGGAAGCCTTCCGGGTTCTTTAGAGGCAAAAGAATGAGATTCTGAATAGGACAAGTCAGACGACAGCAATGAACTGTCAGAGTCAAGGTGTTCACTATTACCGTAACAGGTAATTTATCCAAAATGGTAACCACAAGTCCTGACCTGCAGGGATCTGTGCCGACGGCTGATAGACTGTGGTGTGAAATGCATGGATTTCTCCTAGGAGTGAAATGCATGGATATCCAACAAGGGTGTCATTGACCTGTATAATTACAAATACCAAATGAGAGTGAACTGAAAGTTGAGGTCCACTAATGCAGTTGAAAATCCCACCCCTCATCCAGTTTGTGTCGGAGTGGACATAAAGGCACAAATTTTTATATCTTACATCAGTGCTAAGTAAAGAGTATCTAGCATAGAAGAGACACTAAATAATGAGGAGGATAAGATGACTCATTCAATGGAGGTCAGTCAGCTTTAGTCCTTGACTATTCCATACTTGTATAAAGGACCCATGAACAGAGTCCCCACTAGTATTTTGGCCAAAGGAATAAAAGGGACATACTTCTGAGCAGGTTGGAAAACTATTACGTTATCTGCTACCTTGCTTCTTTACCTTGTCATTAGCATGGAAATATCCTTAAAAGGAGGTGCTCTGTCACACTGGGTTCCAAGGCGAAAAAAGAGAAGGGGTCAGAGAGATGAGTACACAGCTGACCAATGATGGACAAATAACATGTGCAAAAATTAAACTACTTTTTTTTTCGGTACGCGGGCCTCTCACTGTTGTGGCCCCTCCCGTTGTGGAGCACAGGCTCTGGACGCACAGGCTCAGCAGCCATGGCTCACGGGCCCAGCCGCTCTGCGGCATGTGGGATCTTCCCGGACCGGGGCACGAACCCATTTCCCCTGCATCGGCAGGCGGACTCTCAACCACTGCGCCGCCAGGGAAGCCCTAAACTACTACTTTTTTAAAGCCACTGAGGTTTTTGAGGTCATTTGCCACCACAGAATTGCTTATTCTGGCTGATCACAACTATCAACTCTGAGTAATTATAGCAACAATTTATCAAAAACAAAAAAAGAATTAACTAGCCCTATTTTATAACCTATAATTTCCAGTGCTTAATTTTCACAGGGCCCTGAAGTCCCTTTCATAGGGACATAGAGAGGAGGACATGCACATTTCTGGATCCTGACTTAATATCTGTTATAAAGACTGAGCTTATTTTCCTTGTGGCAGAGCTAAGTGTGCACAGGACTCATTTCAAGAGCAATCCTTGACAGATGTGCAGCCAAGTTAAGTAATAGCTTCCTTATCACCATGTACAATGGGCTACCCATGTAATAGTGCTTTCAATTTCAATATATGCCACCTCAAATGAATTCACAGGCAATAAGTCAGTAATTTTCAACCTTTGCCTTCAAAGTTTTATAAGGGAGGGAAGAGAGCAGCACATTCACTGCTGATTATCTTTCCAGGTCTAAATCAGGAACTCTACCACTCACAGACTGTCATGGTGAGTGAATGTTCAGTTTCCTATTAATTTGCAGTATCTTTGTAGACCTATCATTACCGCAAATGCAAATGCAAGCTCAGTTTGATTTAACCACATAGGCACCTGCTCATTTGCAAAAACAAAACAAAAAAATCTACAATAATGTGTGATGTAGTTCACATTTCTGAGACTGAAAAGATAGTTTCTTACCACAAGGTAGAAATAACAATGACAATAAAAATCTCTTTCCGTAGAAATATGAAGAGCCTGATAAATTCAGTGTGGACTTGAACCTGTAGCCTCAAGGTCTTTACACTGTCCTAGGTGCCTTGGAAGCCCACAAGCCTTTGAACATGCATTAATGTTTGTAGTAAAACCATTAATTCTCATGTGTATTTCATGGAAGGGAAGAATTAATTCAAGGAGTCTTCCTGACAGGTGTACCCATGGGTTGGGTATATGCAGAAGCACAGCATGTAAACACAAGTGTAGGATAACCCCTTCCTTTCCTTACTGTGAATCACTACTGTGCATTCTTATATCACGAGGTGATGGGAATAGTCCTTTACCCTGGGCAAAATCTCCACCATTGCACATATAAATATTGCCTTTGTTAGTCTAAGACACAATGAATCACAGTGTACCTTCCACAGATTCTTTTTTTCTATTACTTCTCTTGGTGGCCCTGGATCAAAATCAGTTGGTTGTTTTTAAAAACCAAGACAGTTGGTGGTTAGACTTCCAGAGGGTAATAGTAGTAAATTCCTACTTGCATGTTGCCTGAATTAAAGGAATAATATTTTGCTACAGTCATAGTTACACCACTGCTTCAGCCATCATGTTCCCTTTTGAAAGACATGGTAATATTGGTTTGCTGATAGAGCCCCAATGTCAGTCTTTAAAATGCCCACTCAAAATGTCCCTGAGTGATTTTTAGCATATTATGGGATACATCTTGGGGGGGGGGCGGGTGCCACTTCTTGGTATCACAGGCTATCTGGTGGTTTTCCCCAATTAAGATAGCTATGCAGTCTTACACCTTTTCCAGATATTTAATGCAAGAATTCTTTAGGGTCAGTATCAATAGCGACTCCATGTGCCAAGCATTGCATGTTCTTTACTCCAGCCATGGAATTTTATATTCTGACAAGGGTCTCATGGTGCCCACCTAGATACTTAAATTGTTGCATGACCCAATAGATAGCAAGAACAGTGACTTTATGGGCTTGAAATCATTACCTATGCTTCTCTAAGATGAGGACCAGAAAGAGTGAATGATTTTGGCAATTATAAGTTACTGAACAATTTGGAGAGCGGCGGAAGTAGAGTCAGTAATCGAAGCACAAGTTTTCACTCAAGAGGGCTCTTTCCAATAACAGGAAGAGTCCAACAGAAAAAGTTAAATCCATATGCTACATAAATATTTTATCATTTTTTCTCAATTTACTAAGTGATTTAATATGATCTTATATCCTACCACATGTCATATCTGTCACATTAAAATGGCCAATTTTGCATTTGATAAGTATTAATTAGCTTAATATTATTGGAAAAAAGAATGCTTCCAAGTATCCTAATGCAAATTGACTAATAATCTATTAAAATTTAGGACCCTATGTCCCAATTCCTTCACATATGCTTTTCAATTAATTCTTTATTTTCAAAATTACTATTGTGTTCTACCTCAAAAAAAAGAGAAACCACCAAAAAGCCATAAATAGGAAGTTATGAATCATAGGTAGAAAGTAATTTCTATTAAAAAATTGAAGTGTGTACTGTCTCTGGAACTCTATGACAAACATTTTTCACAGGCATTCACCTTCTCATCAGAAATATGTATATAATGGTTTGTTACAACAATTTAAAACTATTTTGAGAAAATGCATATGAATGCAATGGAAACAAACTTTATTGGTATTTTTCAAAAATAATTTCCAATTAAACATAGTATTTAGGTTGGTCAGTTGCCAAGTATTTTTGTAGTATTTGAATAATTTTGTTTTGATGAATACCAAAAATAAATGAGTATACTTTTATTTTTTCTATCATTGTTAAGGATAGAAAAAGCTCTCAATTTGTATTACAAATACAGATGATTTATGTTTTTTCATGCATGGTATGGCAATAGGACTTAGAAGGATGCATATTAATAATCTTAGCTGAAGTTTATTCTTACTATCTAGCAAGCATGACTTCTTGTAATTTTATGGAGCACTTACATGGGTCTAGAGTCCAGAAATTGTATGTAGACTTCCAAAAATCTAAACGGTAATCAGTATTTTTCTTCTTAAACCAGTGGAATTATTTTCATTTAAACTGGCAGAGGAAAAACAGTTTCCTCTTCAGTAAATCATGGTATAGGATCACATATGGCCATAATGCAATTGTGTAATAATTATATAACGATGAATTCTTGTGTAGACTGCTGTATCAGTGGAGGTCCAGTCAGGAAAACAGAAACCATATTTGTTATCTGAACACAGAGAAGTCAGCATATGAAACTGCTTAAACATATGTTAGAGAACTGGAAGTATAAAAAGGAAATACTGAGGTAACACAGAGACAGTATCTGCTGGAAGTCACCACCACCTCTGGGGCTGGGGAACAATAAGCGGTGGGTGGAGGGCCCTGGGAGCCATGTCCCTTGCACTTCCACGGGGTCTGGCAGTGGGCACAAAAACAGGCACTGGGATCAACTGCCAGGGTGAAGGGTTGTTGTTGAGCCATCGTCAGGACCAGCAAGCACAGAGGACAGAATAAGCCCTTTCTTCCGCTCCAGCCTTCCAGGCCCTTTCTTGGGACCCTGTTGGTGGAAACTATCAGGTAGCAGCTGGCAGTGTGGTCTGCAAGGTCTCCACCCCAGCATCATGGTTTGGAAGGATGGGTTTGGAGTCAAGAGAAAGAATAGCTAAATAACTGACACATTTATTAATGTTATTACTGTGAAATTCTTCTTAAAAATCTAAGGATTTAGATTTCATGATTTAATATATACTTTTAAAAAGTCAAGTTTGATGTACTTTATTTGTATATGTCATTACAAATCTTGGTAGTTAATGATTTTTACTTATAGTAAAGGATTACACTAAAAAGAAACATTGTATTTTTCTTTGGTACTTCTTAACCTGTTCTCAAGTTCCCTCTGGATTTCTCCACTTGAGGGAAAGTGACAGAAGTGTTTCATATCTATGTTCACTTCTGTGTTCTTTTCCATCAAGAAGGGCAGGTTGACTGGCTGGGGTGTGCCATTTGTCAAGTTTGTCAAGGAATGAGTGAGCAGTACGTTTAAAGTGTAAGCTGCTCCTCTTTTATTCATGAACGAATTTATATATGTGTATTGTTATTGGACTACTAGTACAAATTTAATGATTGAGTTTTCTATTAATGCCATGCACACTGTTTACATTTCCATTAAAGCATAATATTCATGTTTAGGTACTAATGAAAATGTTTATATATGGCAAAATATATGATTAGTTGATTTTCCCATTCAATCAGTATTGGCATTTCTATGAAATAGAAAGAATTCTTTATTTTAAAGAAATTTAGAAAATTGTAATTAAGGTATTATGATTAGAAAAGTTAAGTTCATATTGAGTGGCATTTGTGGCATATTTGAGACTTTCTCTTAAGTAGAATTTGTCCTCAAGCAGCTAACAAACATGCTAAGAGGGCTTCCCTGGTGGCGCAGTGGTTGAGAGTCTGCCTGCCGATGCAGGGGACACGGGCTCGTGCCCCGGTCCGGGAAGATCCCACATGCCGCAGAGCGGCTGGGCCCGTGAGCCATGACCGCTGAGCCTGCGCGTCCGGAGCCTGTGCTCCGCGATGGGAGAGGCCACAACAGTGAGGCCCGCGTACCACAGAAAAACAAAAAAAAAAATCATGCTAAGAAAGAAATGCTAAGAAAGAATAGGGTCTCAAGAACAATTGCTTCCATGTATTGATAAAAGATCAGTTCAATTTAATTTATCAATTTTTATTTTGAACACTGCTGGACTTACCTGTTTGTAAGTGGGATCCTTAAAGTTCCTAAATATTCTTAAAACAGTCCATATATCTAAATGAGTGGGTAAGAGATTCTTTGGAGTTGTATAGCATCTTGATTCCATTCAAGGAATCAGGGACATGAAGCTTGAAGAAATTTCTATGACTGTATTTTTTTAATTAAAAATATTTTTATTGTAAAAGATGACATATAGAAAAATGCATAGTACATGTACAGTCCAATGAATAACCTTAAACAATTACATAATCTCCACCAAGGTCAAGAAATTGACCACTGCCATCTCTGGCAGGCAAGCTCTATGGACCTCAATGACACCTGCTTCCCGTTTATTCATGCCCTTGTATGATTTGAGCTAGATAAGAATGAGGCAGAGGTGATGGAATGTCACTTCTGAGTCTAGATAATACAAAGGACATGGCTTCCCTCTTGGCATTCCTTCTCTCGTTCTCCCTTAAATCACTCACGCTGATGCAAGTCAGCTGCAAAGTCATGAGACAGCCCTGGGGAGAGACCTGCTCGAGCGAGCTTGGAAGCAAATTTCAGGGGTCTGCCAAAACCACATTAGTGAGTTGGTATAAGATACTTTAGCCCCAGTTGAGGCTTGAAAGGACTGTCCTGAATGACGCTTTAACTTCATCCTCACGAAAGACACTGAGGCAGCGGCACCCAGCTGAATTGTGCCCTGATTCCTGATCCATAGAAACTGATATATTATTTTAAACTGCTGTTTTGTAGCAATAGAAACACCATCACTCAAAAGCCCTTTTTCTGTGCCCTCCTAATCATTTCCCTTCTCCCCTACCCCGTCCCCCAAAGTAACCCATATTCCTACTTTTTTAAATTAATTTTTTAGTTGGAGTGTAGTTGATTTACAGTGTTGTTAGTTTCTGCTGTATGGCAAAGTGACTCAGTTATACATATACATATATCCACTCTTTTTTTAGATTCTGTTCCCATATAGGCCATTACAGAATATCGAATAGAGTTCCCTGCGCTATACAGCAGGTTCTTATTAGTTATCTATTTTATATGTAGTAGTGTGTGTATGTTACTACCAATCTCTCAATTTATCCCTCTCGCACCCTTTCCTCCTTGGTAACCGTGTTTGTTTTCTACATCTGTGACTCAATTTCTGTTTTGTAAGTAGATTCATTTGTACCATTTTTTTTTTAGATTCCACAAGTGGTATCATATGATATTTGTCTTTCTCTGACTTAACTTCATTTAGTATGATAATCTCTAGGTCCATCCATGTTGTCGCAAATGGCATTATTTCGTTCTTTTTTACGGCTGAGTAACATCCATTCCTCCATGGATGCACATTTAGGTTGCTTCCATGTCCTGGCTACTGTAAGTAGTGCTGCAATGAACACTGGGGTGCATGTATCCTTTCAAGTTATAGTTTTCTCCAGATATATGCCCAGGAGTGGGACTGCTGGATCATAGGGTAGCTCTACTTTTAGTTTCTTAAGGAATCTCCATACTGTTCTCCATAGTGGCTGTATCAATTTACATTCCCACCAACAGTGTAGGAGGGTTCCCTTTTCTCCACACCCTCTCCAGCATTTATTGTTTGTAGATTTTTTTAAGTATTTATTTATTTTTATATCTTTAGTGGAGTGTAATTGCTTTACAATGGTGTGTTAGTTTCTGCTTTATAACAAAGTGAATCAGTTATACATATACATATGTTCCCATATCTCTTCCCTCTTGCGTCTCCCTCCCTCTCACCCTCCCTATCCCACCCCTCCAGGTGGTCACAAAGCACCGAGCTGATCCCTGTGCTATGCGGCTGCTTCCCACTAGCTATCTACCTTATGTTTCGTAGTGTATATATGTCCATGCCTCTCTCTCGCTTTGTCACAGCTGTTTGTAGATTTTTTGATGATGGCCATTCTGACCAGCATGAGGTAATACCTCATTGTAGTTTTGATTTGCATTTCTCTAATAATTAGTGATGTTGAGCATCTTTTCATATGCCGCTTGTCAACCTGTAGGTCTTCTTTGGAGAAATGTCTATTTAGATCTTCTGCCAATTTTTTTGTTGGGGTTCTTTGTTCTTTTTGATATTGAGCTGTTTGTATATTTCGGAGATGAATCCCTGGTTGGTCACTTCATTTGCAAATGTTTTCTCCCATTCTGTGGATTTTCTTTTTGTTGATCCATATTCCTACTTTTAACACAACAGTTTTGATTTCTCTGCTTTTGAACTCTTATGAATCCAACAGTACAGATGACATTCTTTTGTGCCTGGCATCCTTTGCTTCACGTTCTATTCAGGAGATTCATTTTCATTAATCTATAGTTTCAGTTGGGGCTCTTATGGTTATTACTGTTAAAATTCTTTTAGTACTCAGATTTATGTATTTCTAATTAGTACAAACCTTCAACTAGAATTTCTGTATCAAAAAGTTCTCATATTTCCAATGTTGGTGTATCATGACAAAATGTTTTCTGAAGTGGTTGCACCAATTTACACACCCAACAGCAGGGTATTAGAGTTCCCACTGTCCCACATCCTCACCCAATTTTTCTATCTTAAACTTTAGCCCTTCTTCCACGGGAAGAGTGGTATCTCAGAGTGGGGTTAACTTACTGATGGCTAATGTGGTTGAATCTTATTTGACTTCACGGCCGAGTCCTGCCACGAAATCTATGGATTTGTCCTTTCCTTATCGATGTGTAGTAGGCCTTTATAATGTATGGATACAAACCCTTTCTTAGCTATATGTGTTTAAAATCATACCACCCATTTGTGGGGGTCAGGGGAGCTTGCATTTTTATTCTTCAAACGGTGCCTTCTGATAAGCAGTAGTTTTTATTTTAATCTGAGTCTATTTTTTATGGTTATCACTTTTATAACTATTACAAGAAGTCTTTCACTTTCCCAAGGTCAAGATGATTTCCCTCCATATTATCTTTTAAAACTTTATTGCCATACTTTTCATATTTATAGCTATAATCCACCAGGAATTGGCTTTTATATAAGTGTGAGGTAAGTGCCAGATTTCATTTTTTCCCCTATGGATATACAGCTGACACAAGATAATTTATTGAAAAGATCATCTTTGCCCCCTGGCATTATAGTGTCATCTATGTCATAAATCAGGTGACCATATACAGGTGGCATGTTTCTGGACTCTCGATTTCATTTCATTAGCCTATATATCTGTTCCTATACCAATACACACTGTCTTAATTACTATAGCTTTATAATAGTTCTTGAGTTTTGGTATCTGTTAGTGTACATTCTCCAATTTTATACTTCTGTTTCAGATTTTATTTTTTAACCAGTTTATCAATTTCTCCTAAAAAATACCCTTAAGGATTCTGGTCGGAATTGCACTGAACCCTTAGATAAGCTCAGGAAAAATTGATGTAGTTACAAAAACTAGTCTTCCAATTCAAAGCCAATATAGTCCCTTGATTTATTAGGCATTTTATCTTTGGTCTTAGTTCTGTCCCTCCAGCTCTGTGCAGTTTCAGACCTCAGGACATACACTGAGGGGGAGAACAGCCATATCTGAGCTCCCTGAAACCTCCCATTCTGTTAACCCAGTCCTGTGTGACCCCCAAAATCTCTGCTGGCCACTCTGTCCCCCTAGTAGCAACACTATGTGCAGGCTTACTTAGGGATCTCTGCTTTTGTCTCAAATCTACAACCAACAAATGCCTGCAAGGATGCTCAGGTCCTTAGCTCTCCTCCATAAATGTATCCCCTTGTTGGAATCTTATTCTTTTTAGTCTTTGTAGCTGCTGAAGTTCTCTGATGCCTTTAAGTAAATCATTTTATAACTTTTCCAGGTTTTCTAAATTGTTTTGATCTGCATCGAAATGTCACCTCAAGGCTTAACTAGGGAAATATCCACTTACATGTTCAGGTGGTAGGTGGCAGGACTCTGTTCTTTGCAAGCTGTTGGACTGAGAGCCTCAGTTTCTCACTGGTAGTTGGCCAGAGGGAACTCAGTTCCTTGCGTGTGGACATTTCCAAGGTGTCAACTTGCTTCATGAAACCATGCCAGCTGAGAAGGCAATAGAGAGAGTCTGCTATTAAGATGGAAGTCACAATCTTGTGTAACCAAAGTGACAGCCCAGCACTTATATTGTCTTCTGGTGGTTAGAATCTAGCTACAAGGTTTGGCCTACACTCAACGAAAGGGGATTACACAAGCACTGGAATGTGAAAAAGCTAACACGTGGAAGAACTGACCAAAAAATTCATATATAATTGGGACTTATGATCTAGTCATGTCCTGATCACTCTTGCAGAAGCAGCTCTCTGATCATATCACGACCCTGCCTAATAAATACAGCAAAGAACCTCTTGCCCACAACGACCCACAATCAGACCCCAGTCTTCATTTCCAACTTTTCTATTTTCTCTTACCACTCCTCACGAACTTCATGCTGTAGCCAGTGCTGTGAGCTCATTTCACAAGGTGTTTGCTCTGCACGTTTGTCGTGTTGCTCCCCCTGCCTGAAATAACGGATTCTTCTCTTGCCATAAAGTAAGGTTTTTAGCCTGGAAAAAAGAAGGGGGGGGGGGGGAAGGCACGTTATTTTTCTCTTCCCATATGTAAAGAGATAGCACCAAGTAAGCCAATGTATAGAAGACTGAAAGGGCAGGTTTTCAGGTATAATGGAGAATTGCTGAGAGCCATCAAGGCTGCCCAACAGTGAAATGAACTGCCTGAAAAACAGTGAGTTTTCCATTTTTTTATGTGTTCAAATGAAGGAAAAAAATCTGTCCATTATGGGGATAAAGGGATACCAGTGTTTAATGGGAGTTAAGACTTCTGAGGTACCTTCCAACTCTTAAGAGTCTATGAATCTGTGAATTTATATAAGGATAAAAAACATTGACATAGATGTTTGTTTAATGAGTCAGTCATTGAGTGAATGAATACAATGACTGATATGAGACTCAAACGGGGTCCCAGTGTACTGCTGGCCTTAGAACTTTAGATCCTGCTGAGTTGTTTGTTGTCCTGCATGCAAGGATTGTGTGTCACAAAAACCAGGAGCCTTAAGTGAGACTCAACACCACTATACACTGACTCCCTAATGAGGAGAAATAGACACGGGTGCAGGCCCATCTGGCCAGGCTGTTTCTGTCACATACATGATGTCATTCAAGACAAAAAAGCCAGACAATAGACAGTGAATTTGACTATTGCATAAATTTGGTGTTACTTGGTGTTAAGATGCAACATACTCTTGTATAGATGAGGGTGGACTTTCCTTTAAGATAAATGGGAAGAAGTTAATTCTGGCACCCATGGCAGTGGATTTTAGATTAGGGAAAGAAATTTGTTCTGGTCTTCCTGGAGCCTCAAGTAGATCTGACTCTAAGATGTAGGAAGGGAAGAATTGCCATGGTCTCTGGAAGTGGGTCAGGAGTAAGACAGAAAGCAAGCCAAGAGGAGGTTCTGTGATGGGTCTGGACCTGTGCAGTTGTTGAAAGTACTTTTTTTTTTTTTTTTTACATACACCTACTTTCCCAAATGTTTACTAAAATTTCATTACAATTTACAGTGTGGAGCCTATCGCCCGGCTGCGGAGTGTTGTAAAGTTAGGGCCAAGTCCCAGAAAAACAGAGTGGGGCCTACTGCAGCATATAGTGCAAGTGGGGCAGGACGTGCACAGTGGGGCCCTCCCCCGGAGACATGCAAGATGGAGCATTTGTTGGAAGAGTTTGTGAGACCCTCTCTCTGCCCAGAGCTCCAGGACCAATGCATCTTTCCACCACCTTAAACCACTGGTGAGTATCTCCTCAAATTACAGAAAGACAAACTGTGGAGGAGCAGCTAGGTGGAGACAAGATGGTGGAGTAGAAGGACGTGAGCTCACCTCTTCTTAGGAAAATACCATAATAACAAACAAGTAACGAACTGCTGAACAACCATCAACAACAACAAAAAATTGCTGGAACCTACCAAAAAAGACATCCAAAGACAAAGCAGAAGCCACAACGGAACAGTAGGAGGGGAGCAATCGCAATCAAATCAAATCCAATACATGCCAGGTGGGCGACCCACAAACTGGAAAACAATTATGTCACAGAAGTTCTCCCACAGGAGTGAAAGTCCTGAGCCACATGTCAGGCTCCCCAGCCTGGGTGTCCGGCAACAGGAGAAGGAACCTCCAGAGAATTTGGCTTTGAAAGCCAGCAGGGTTTGATCACAGGAATTCCACAGGACTGGGGAAAGAGAAATTCCACTCTTGGAGGGTGCACATAAGGGCTCGTGCTTACCAGGACTCAGGGAAAAAAGCAGTGACATCACAAGATCCTGGGCCAGACCTACCTGCTAATATTGGAGAGTTTCCTGAGGTGGGGGAGTGGTGCAGCTGTGGCTCACTGCAGGGACAAAGACACTGACGGTGGTAGTTCTGGGGAGTACTGACTGGTGTGAGCCCTCCTGGAGGCTGACATTTTCCCACCAAGACCAGATCCCACAAATAGCCTGTAGGCTCTAGTGCAGGGATGCCTCAGGCCAAACCACCAACAGGGTGAGAACACAACTCCACCTGTCAGCAGACAGGCTGCTTAAAGTCTTCCTGAGCACACAGCTGCCTGCTAAACACACCCCTTGACATAAGTCTGCCACGTGACAAGAGGGACAACACCCAGCTCCACCCACCAGTGGGGAGGCACCCATCTGTCCCACCAGAAAGCCTGCACAAGCCCCTGGACCAACCTCATCCACCAGGGGGGCAGACAGCAGAAACATGGAGAACTACAATCTAGCCAAGGCAATGAGAAGAAAAATAAATAATAAATAAAAGGAATGCAAACTGGAAAAGAAGAAGTAAAACTGTCGCTGTTCGACATGATCCTATACGTAGAAAATCCTAAAGATGCTATCAGAAAACTACTAGAGCTCATTCATTAATTTGGTAAAGTTGTAAGATATAAAATTAATACACAGAAATCTGTTGCATTTCTATACATTAACAATGAAAGAAACAATCTCACTGACCATTGCATCAAAAAGAATAAAATACCTAGGAATAAACCTACCTAGGGAGACAAAAGACCTGTACTCCAAAAACTGTAAGACACTGATGAAAGAAATTGAAGGTGACACAAACAGATGGAGAGATATACCATGTTCTTGGATTGGAAGATTCAGTATCATTAAAATGACTATACTACCTAAAGCAATCTACAGATTCAGTGCAATCCCTATCAAATTACCAATGGCATTTTTCACAGAACTAGAACCAAAAATTTTTAAATTTGTATGGAGACACCAAAGACCCCAAATAGCCAAAGCAATCTTGAGAAAGAAAAACAGAGCTGGAGGCATCAGGCTCCCTGACTTCAGACTATACTACAAAGCTACAGTAATCAAGACAGTATGGCACTGGCACAAAAACAGAAATATAGCTCAATGGAACAGGATAGAAAGCCTAGAAATAAACCCACACACCTATGGTCAATTAATCTATGACAAAGGAGGCAAGAATATACAGTGGAGAAAAGACAGTCTCTTCAATAAGTGGTGCTAGGAAAACAGGACAGCTACATGTAAAAGAATGAAATTAGAACATTCTCTAACACCACACACAAAAATAAACTCAAAATGGATTAAAGACCTAAATGTAAGACCTGGTACTGTAAAACTCTTAGAGAAAAACAGGCAGAAGTCTTTGACGTAAGTCACAGCAATATCTTTTGCGATCCGTCTCCTAGAGTAATCGAAATAAAAAATAAACAAATGGGACATAATTAAACTCAAAAGCTTTTGCACGGCAAAGGAAACCATAAACAAAATGAAAAGAAACCCACAATAAAAGAGAAAATATTTGCGAACAATGCAACCGATAAGGGATTAACCTCCAAAATTTACAAACAGCTCATGCAGCTCAATATCAAAAAAACAAACAACCCTATCAAAAAATGGGCAGGAGATCTAAATAGACATTTCTCCAAAGAAGACATACTGATGGCCAAGAGGTATATGAAAAGATGTACAACACTGCTAATTATTAGAGAAATGCAAATCAAAACTACAATGAGATATCACCTCATATCAGTCGGAATGGCCATCATTGAAAAGTCTACATGGGAGTTCCCTGATGGCCTAGTAGTTAGGATTCTGGACTTTCACTGCTGTGGCCTGGGTTAGATCCCTGGTCAGGGAACTGAGATCCCACCGGCAGGGCCAAAAATGTCTACAAACAATAAATCCTGGAGAGGGTGTGGAGAAAAAGGAACCCTCCTATACTGTTGGTGGGAATATAAATTGGTAGAGCCATTATGAAGAACAGTATGGAGGTTCCTTAAAAAAACTAAAAATAGAGCTACCATGTGGTCCAGGAATTCCACTCCGAGGCATATATCCAGGGAAAACCAAGGTTCGAAAGGATACATGCATCCCAATGTCTATTACAGCACTGCTTACAATAGCCAGGACATGGAAGCAACTCAACGTCCATCAACAGATGAATGGATAAAGAAGATGTGGTACATATATACAATAGAATATCACTCAGCCCTAAAAAAGAATGAAATAATGCCATTTGCAGCAACATGGATGGACCTGAAGATTATCATACTGAGAGACGTAAGTCAGAGAAAGACAAATATCATATATGACTTATATGTGTAATAAAAAAATGATATAGATGAGCCTATGTACAAAACAAACAGACTCAGAGACTTAGAGAATGAACTTATGGTTACTAGTGGGGGAGTGTGTGTGGGGAGGGAGGGACAGATTGGGAGTTTGGGATTGACATATACACACTACTATACTTAAAATAGGTAACCAGCAATAGACCTACTGTACAGCACCGGGAACTCTGCTCAGTATTCTGTAATAAGCTGAATGGGAAAAGAATTTGAAAAAGAATAGGTACATGTATAACTGAATCACTTTGCTGTACACCTAAAACTAATACAACATTGTTAATCAACTGTACTTCAATATAAGATAAAATTTTTTTAAAAAATGGAATCACAGGAAAAAAACCAATTTGCAACATGAACTTTGCCTTTCATTTGGGAAGAAGTGAACACATTCTTGAGTGCCCCAGGCATAGTGGCAGGGACAGTCACCAGAGGAGTGGTGACCCTGGCGATCAACAGCAATAGAAACAGCCCAGTTTCTTCCACAATGCAGAAGGCCAGAGGGAAAATCCCTGACCAATTGCTTGAAAATATTCTGAAGACATTTAGAGAGTGGCCATTTAGTAATAAGGTACTTCATCTGTAAAATGCGGCAATAATACTTGTCTCTGTTTCCCTCCAGAGAAGTTATGAAATGTAAAATAATTCACGTGATGTGTCTGAACACCTTGAAAAAAATACATACAAGTATATGATATCATGATTACCTCCATAATAAAAAGAAAATATTAAAATATGTGCAGTTTCAACACCTGCAGTTGTATATGAAATACATAATTTTGTTTTCTGTCTAATCCACTGCACCTGCATTAAAAAAAATGTACCCCAATGGTCCAATTTTTAAAAATACATAAAATTTAGACAGGTACTTATTCTTTTATTCACCCCATTGTGCCTAGGTCTCACAGAACATATTTTAAATAATACACTACCATAAAGAGACCACTTCAGTACAAATCTCCACAGTGTAGGTTAGTAAAAATTACTTTTAAAGGCAAACATCTGGCACCTCATAAATATATATCACCTTCCATCAAGGGTTTCTCAAACTCGCTTCATATATATTACACTTATAAGCATTATTAATTCAGCATATTGTACGTTGGTTTTAAAGTAGTCCCAAAGCAGAATCACATATGTAAAATATGGGCTGCCATACCTAGGCCCGTGCAGCTCATAAAGAACATTAGCCATGATCCTAAATCCTTTGGATTTAATGTTTTCTGTTAGCTAATAGCGGTGGGTGATTTTTTTGAGCACGGATACAAGAAAATACTATAGTTAAGCTTAAAGGCAGCTATTCTTTTTTTTCCTCTCATGACATTTTAGCACATTATTCTAGGCTTACATTTAGCTTGTGTCAAAAAAAATGTCTGAAATATTTTACTCTGGTTTATTTTTACATCTAAAAGAAATTTTCAGAGATGACTTGCCTTGACAAAGGCTGAATCTGAAACACCTAACTGGTATTTCTCCTTTTCTAGAGGATACTGTAAAAAAGAATATTCTGTAATGCCCTTTGGCAATTTTTCCTGTCATTAATGATCTTACTGGGAAGTTATCTGAAGTTGTACTTCAGTTTGTGTTTTTCCTGTACAAGTAAATGCCGATAATTCTTGCTGTGTCTTTAATAATGCTGCAGATAATACAATCAGGTTTATTGGTGTATTTTTGTAATGGTGCATATATTTAGTTCAGAAATCTTATTATTTTGCCAGTGATAACACTCACTCCTTTAGCTGTTCCTGAAATGTAAAGTTAGAGGCGTTTTCTTGTATTTTCATATTTCTCTCAACCCCTTTAAGAAATGAATACCACAAAATGGGCACAAAGCTGAAAGTTGTGAAGGTCTGTGGCCTGACAGACTACACAGGCTGTTTACCTCACTCATCTCATATCCCTGGTATCTCGTCTAAAACTATTGATTTTCAGGCACTATGTTAGGCAGTGGAGATACAACTACAAACATAACAATTTCTAACCACACAGAGCTTTCAACATAAAAGAGAGCAAAGAATAAGTAAAGAAATGGTTAAAAAACTTAAAATTGTTTAAGTGCTCTGAGGGAATAATATAGATAGTTATGCCTCAAAATTTTTAAAAAAAAGGACCTTCTTTGGATGGGACAGAGATATTCTCTCTAAGCACCTCGTGTTAAGTGTATCATGCTGATTTCCTGATTAAATAATGAATGGGATACATCTTTTTCTCTAAATCATATTAAAATGACTATCTAAACATACAATATATACAGAGAAAATCCTGTACCAGTATTAGAAAACATGGAAGAATAGCAGTCACACACCAGAAACTTTAAGAAAATTCTCTACATAAGGAGAATCTGCACAGACAACTGCTTGTCTGCATGCAGATGAACACCTTGCTTGGGAAATAAGTGAGGAGATCACAAAAGAACTCACTAGCAGCAGCATGCAGAAGGACAAATGGGGTATTAGGACAGTAAGACAGCAATATGTGATCCCATCGGAAACTCAGTAAGTGCCCAGTTCGTGTCTGCCTTACATGTCTGATCCCGTGGCACTCGCTCACGGTGTATCCTTGGAAATTCCCCTGCCAAATAATGGCTGCCATGATAAACACAAAAAGGTGGTCTCTGAATGGGGGGAGGCTCCCTGCTGCAAAGCCTATCCCATTGGTCTCTCTCTACAAACCTCTGGAAATAGAGCTCTAAACTGACAAATGATATATGGGAACTTTATTCTTCTCCCTTCATTTCAGCTTGAAAGACTCAGTCTCACAACCTCTGACAAGTCCCACTTCACACCAGAGCAGAACGACCCAAGAGAGTTCTCTGTAAGGAGAAGCTAGTATAGAAAAATCACTGGCTATACAAAATTCCATGGAAGTTCAAAAGAGAGTAACTCAGAAGAGCAGTCAGAAGAGTTAGGTTTTCTGACAAAATCCTAAACATTTTAAAGGTATGTGTACTCAGTGTCTCTTTATAGGAGTCAAGGCAGTAGTGCAGACAATGAAAGGGAAAATATGAACCAGAAGAAACTACACAGAGAAGAACAATACAATCACTGAATTGAAAACCTCAGTGAAGCAGACATTAGCAGATTGAAAAGGCAGAAACTAATGATCAACACTAATTTTCACTATGAGCCAGTCTTCTCAGCACTGTGGATATAGAAATGAAGAAAACCAAGTCCTTCTCTTCACAGACTTCATGTTCTACTGGGGAGAGACAGCCAGAGACACAATGAGCAATTAAACTTCTGCTACATTGGAAGATGATACGTGTAATCAAAAATCTATAAAAAACAGAGAAAGGGAATAGGGAGCAAGGATGGCAGTGAGGTTGCAGTTAAAAATTCATGAGGTCAACAAAGTCCTCACTGAGAAGGTGACACTAGAAAGACTTGATATTGTAGAATAGACAGTGTGTGACTTCTTCCATCTTGACTTCTTAGATCACTCTCTAGGGATATCCAGCTGTCATGTCATGAGGACATTCAACCAGCCTGTGAAGAGGCTATCATGGAGAAGAAATGTTTCCCACCAATATCCAACACCAACTTGCCATACATGTGAGCAGCCTCTTTGGAATTGGGTCTCCCAGGCCCAGTAAATGCATAAATCCATGGGATGTATGCAGTCCCAGCCAACATCTTGCTGCATCCCATGAGAAGGTGAGACAGAATTTCTCAGCCAAGATGCCCCTGAATTTTGCACCCAAAGAATCTGTGAGAGCTAATATTTAAAATTTCAAATCACTAAGTTTTGGGATAATTTGCTAGGCAGCAGTAGATAATCAATACACATGCAGATATCCAGAGGAAGAGCATCCAGAAAGAACAGCAAGGGCCAGTCTCTGAGATAAGAACATGCCTGGCATGTTTGAGGAACAGTAAGGAGGCCAATGTAGCTGGAGCTGAGTAAGGGAAAAAAAAAACAAAAAATTGGAGTTAAGTGAAGAAATAGGTGCCAGATGGTATAGAACTGAGTTAGCCATGGAAAGAATTTTGATTTTCACCTTGAGAAAGACTGGGACAGACAGGGATTTTAAACTCAGAAGTAACATAATCTAAATTAGAATTTGAAACATTCACTCTGACTGAGGCTCAGAATACAGTGGGATGGGGGGCAGTGAACAAGTTTAGAAGTAAAGAGTTAAGAGGCTATTGCAATAATCCAGGCACAAATGATAGTGACGTGTACCAGACTGGTACCAGTGGAAGTGGAAGAAAGTGGAAAGATTCTGGATATATATCGAAGAGAGGTCAAGAATTAGACATAGGGTGAACAAAAAGGAATCAATGGTGACTCCTACATTTTTAGCCTTAACAAGTAGAGTAACAGAGTTAAATCTGAAAGATATCATAAATGAATAGCTATAACATTTCTTGAGGCAACTAGAGGATGATGGAAATAACAAGCAGGTTAGAAAAGGATCAAATCACACTTCTACAAATAAAAATTTTAGTTTGAAATTAAGAATTTTTCTATAAAACAGATAAAGGTGAAGAGAATTAATGAGTAGGATAAAAAGGATGTTGCAAAATAATACAGACTATAGCACAGAAAGCTAGAGAGATAATCTGTCAGATAATATGAGACATAAGTTATGAGATAAGGAGGGTATAATAATGTTTGACATAAATCCAAGGCTGCTAGTTCCATAATACCTAGACAGGTACTCGGAACACGGTAACTCTCAATAAATATTTACATATTTATTGAATTAATAATAATACTAAAAAAAAGGTGTCAAGAGAAATTCCTATGGCAGCATAGGAATTTCTAGCTCTACCCCAACAAAAACATCAATTTGATTAACTATCTGCATTCAAAAATACCTTCATAAAAGTGAAGGATTCAAGGTGAGGGATTACAGCACGTGGGTGAAGCACAAAAATGAGAAAAGATGGATTGAGAAGGGTAAGAAGCATACATTCACACTACCTCCATCATCCTTTCCCAAAGCCTGGGCAGCCCGGTGTGGAGACAGACACTCCCTGTGTGAGAAGGAGAGTGAAGTGAGCGCTTGACTTTACCGTGAACCCCAGAGGAGGCCTACCAAATTCCAGGCTGATCCCTGGGCCTTAGGTGGTCCCTGCATGCTCCCACAAACCCAGGCCCCTGACGTACCCTGGCACCTGCCAACTCCAGTGGCCTCAGTGGCTCCTGCAGCCCCAGGCAGCATATATGGCACGAGGCTCCGCACAGGCTCCCAGCTCACCCTCACTCCTGCCAGCTCCTAAGGACCTGGGCAGCTCCTGAGGCCCCAGGTGGCTCCCATGACATCAGGCGGTCAGTGGAACCCAACAATCCCAGGGTCCCAGCCCACCCCAGTGCCAACTGGCTCCAATGGCCCAGGGTGCCTCCTATGGCCCCAGGCTTTCGATAGGCTTCTGTGAACCTCAGCTCTGGCTCACCCCAGTGCCAGCTGGATCCCATGGACCTGGGCAACTTTCGTGGCACGAGGCTCCAGGTGGGCACGTGTGAATACAGGCTCCCAGCTAGGCCGTATGCCAGGCCAACTCCTGAGGACCCAGACTTCTGACCCACACCAGTGCCAGACCAGTACCCACAGACCTAGACTCTAGACCAGCTCTCACTGACCCAGGCTCATGGCACTAGGCTAGGCCCAGGTTAGTATCCGAGACCTCAGGTTATAGGCTGACTCTTGTAGCCCCAGGCTCCATGCTCATCCTACTATGCGGATGACCTCAATAACTCCAGCTTCCAGATTGGGTTCCACCAAACCTGGCTGCCAGCTAATCCCAGTACTGGTTTGTTCCTGTGGAGTCGATATCTAGATCTACAACTGCAGATCCAGGCACTGGACTGGTGCCCGTGTACCCAAGCACTAAGCTTGGCCATCTGCTGACCCAGGTACCAGCTGTGCCTGCCCAAGGACTCTAGCAGCAAGTCCACCCATGGACACCATCAGATGGCCCACCCAGAATCTCTGGACAAACTGACTCTGGAGGGCTATGCCTGCTGAAACCAGTCTATAAAGACTAGAAGAGGTGCCTCTCAAATGCCCAGACATAAGCGCAAAGCCACAAGGATCATTTATAATGAAGGAAATAGGACGTTGCCAAAGGAAACTAATAAGCTTCAGTGATGAATCCTAAAGAAATAAAGATCTACAAATTGTCTGACAAAAACTAAAATACAGATCATTTGAAATCACACAGAGGAGAAAAAGATAAAAGAATGAAAAAGAGTGAATTATGGGCTATCATTAAAAGAAACAATCTAAGCATTACTGGAGTCTAAGAAGCAGAACTGAACAAGAAAGGAGCAGAAAGATTACTTAAAGAAATAATGGCCTTCAAGATGGCAGAGGAGTAAGGCATGGAAATCACCTTCCTCCCCACAAATACATCAAAAATACATCTACATGTGGAACAACTCCTACAGAACACCTGCTGAATGCTGGCAGAAGACCTCAGACTTCCCAAAAGTCGCCCTCAGGTGACCTACACGCAGAGGCAGGGCCAAATCCAAAGCTGAACCACAGGAGCTGTGCGAACAAAGAAGAGAGAGGGAAATCTCTCCCAGCAGCCTCAGGAGCAGCGGATTAAATCTCCACAATCAACTTGACGTACCCTGCATCTGTGGAATACCTGAATAGACAACGAACCATCCAAAATTGAGGCGGTAGATGTTGGAAGCAACTGTAGACTTGGGATTTGCTTTCTGCATCTAATTTGTTTCTGGTTTTATGTTGATATTAGTTTAGTATTTAGAGTTTATTATCATTGGTAGATTTGTTTGTTGATTTGGTTGCTCTCTTCCTTTTTTAATTTTTATATATATATATTTTTTTCCTTTTTCTCTTTTTGTGAGTGTGTATGTGTATGCTTCTTTGTGAGATTTTGTCTGTATAGCTTTGCTTTTGCCATTGGTCCTAGGGTTCTGACTGTCCTTTTTTTTTTCGGTATAGTTTTTAGCGCTTGTTATCACTGGTGGATTTCTTTTATGGTTTGGTTGTTGTCTTCTTTCTTTCTCTCTTTTTTTTAACTTTTTTATTTTTAATAATTTTTTTCTATTTTAATAACTTTATTTTTTTCCACCCTTCCTCCTTCCTTCCCTCTCCTCCTTCCTTCCTTTTCTCCCTTTTCTTCTGAGCCATGTGGCTAACAGGGTGTCTTGGTGCTCTGGCTGGGTATCAGGCCTGAGCCTCTGAGGTGGGAGAGCCGAATTCAGGACATTGGTCCACCAGAGACTTCCTGGCACCATGTAATATCAAATGGCAAAAGCTTTCCCAGACATCTCCATCTCAACGCTGAGACCCAGCTCCACTCAATGACCAGCAAGCTACAGTGCTGGATGCCCTATGCCACACAACTAGCAAGACAGAAACACGACGTCACCCATTAGCAGAAATGCTGCCTAAAATCATAATAAGTTCACAGACACCTCAAAACACACCACTGGACATGGTCCTGCCCACCAGAAAAACAAGATCCAGCCTCATTCACCAGAACACAGGCACCAGAAGACTCCACCAGGAAGCCTACACAACCCACTGAACCAACGCTACCCACTGGGGGCAGACACCCAAAACAATGGGAACTATGAATCTGCAGCCTGCGAAACAGAGACACCAAACACAGTAAGTTAAGCAAAATGAGAAGAGAGAGAAATACGGAGCAGATGAAGGAGCAAGGTAAAAATCCACCAGACCAAACAAATGAAAAGGAACTAGTCTACCTGAAAAAGAATTCAGAGTAATGATAGTAAAGATGATCCAAAATCTTGGAAATAGAATGGAGAAAATGCAAGAAATACTTAACAAGGACCTAGAAGAACGAAAGAGCAAACAAAAATTCTCTAGAAGAAATGAATAGCAGAATAACTGAGGCAGAAGAACGGATAAGTGACCTGGAAGATAAAAGACTGGAAATAACTACCACAGAACAGAATAAAGAAAAAAGAATGAAAAGAATTGAGGACAATCTCAGAGACCTCTCGGACAACATTAAATGCACCAACATTCCAATTATAGGGGTCCCAGAAGAGAAAAAAAAAGGGACTGAGAAAATACTTGAAGAGATTATAGTTGAAAACTTCCCTAATATGAGTAAGGAAATAGTCAATCAAGTCCAGGAAGGGCAGAGAGTCCCATACAGGATACATCCAAGGAGAAACACACCAAGACACATATTAATCAAATTATCAAAAATTACATACAAAGAAAAAATATTAAAACCAGCAAGGGAAAAACAACAAATACCACACAAGGGAATCACCATAAGGTTAACAGCTGATCTGTCAGCAAAAACTCTGAAAGTGGCAGGACATATTTAAAGTGAGAAAAGGGAAAAGCCTACAATCAAGTTTACTCTACCCAGCAAGGATCTCATTCAGAGTTGACAGAGAAATTAAAACCCTTACAGACAAGCAAAAGCTAAGAGAATTCAGCACCACCAAACCAGCTCTACAACAAATGCTAAAGGAACTTCTCTAGGCAGCAAACACAAGAGAAGGAAAAGACCTACATAACAAACCCAAAACAATTTAGAAAATGGTAATAGGAACATACGTATCTATAACCACCTTAAATGTAAATGGATTAAATGCTCCAACCAAAAGATATACACTGGCTGAAAGGATACAAAAACAAGACCCGTACATATGCTGTCTACAAGAGACCCACTTCAGACCTAGGAACACATACAGACTGAAAGTGAGGGGATGGAATAAGATATTCCATGCAAATGGAAATCAAAAGAAAGCTGGAGGGGTTCCCTGGTGGTGCAATGGTTGAGGGTCCGCCTGCTGATGCGGGTGACATGGGTTCGTGCCCCAGTCTGGGAAGGTCCCACATGCCGCGGAGCGGCTGGGCTCGTGAGCCATGGCTGCTGAGCCTGTGCATCTGGAGCCTGTGCTCCACGATGGGAGAGGCCGCAACAGTGAGATGCCTGTGTACCACAAAATAAATAAAAAAAATAAATAAAAGCTGAAGTAGCAATTCTCATATCAGACAAAATAGACTTTAAAATAAAGACTATTACAAGAGGCAAAGAAGGACACTACATAATGATCAAGGGATCAGTCCAAGAAGAAGATATAACAATTGTAAATATTTATGCACCCAACATAGGAGCACCTCAATACATAAGGAAAATGCTAACAGCCACAAAAGGGGAAATTGACAGTAACACAATAATAGTAGGGGACTTTAACACCCGACTTTTACAGATGGACAGATCATCCAAAATGAAAATAAATAAGGAAACACAAGCTTTAAATGATACTTTACACAAGATGGACTTAATTGATGTTTATGGGATATTCCATCCAAAAGCAGATTACACTTTCTTCCCAAGTGCAAATGGAACATTCTACAGGATAGATCATATCCTGGGTCACAAATCAAGCCTTGGTAAATTTAAGAAAATTGATTTAAGAAAATTGAAATCATATCAAGTATCTTTTCCGACCACAATGCTTTGAGACTAGATATCAATTACAGGAAAAAAACTGTAAAAAATACAAACAAATGGAGGCTACATGATACACTACTAAATAACCAAGAGATTACTGAAGAAATCAAAGAGGAAATTAAAAAAAACCTAGAAACAAATGACAATGAAAACACGATGACCCAAAACCTATGGAATGCAGGAAAAGCAGTTCTAAGAGGGAAGCTTATAGCAATACAATGCTACCTCAAGAAACAAGAAACATCTAAAATAAAAAACCTAAACATACACCTGAAGCAATTAGAGAAAGAACAAGAAAAAAAAACCCAAAGTTAGCAGAAGGAAAGAAATCATAAAGATCAGATCAGAAATAAATGAAAAAGAAATGAAGGAGGGCTTCCGTGGTGGCATAGGGGTTAAGAATCCGCCTGCCAATGCAGGGGACATGGGTTCGAGCCCTGGTCTGGGAAGATCCCACATGCCGTGGAACAACTAAGCCCGTGCGCCACAACTACTGAGCCAGCGCTCTAGAGCCAGCGAGCCACAACTACTGAAGCCCGCACACCTAGAGGCCATGCTCCGCAATGAGAAGGCACCTCAATGAGAAGCCCATGGACCACAACGAAGAGTAGCCCCCACTCACCGCAACTAGAGAAGGCCCATGTGCAGCAACAAAGACCCAACTCAGCCAAAAATAAATAAATAAATAAGTTTATAAAAACAAAAAGAAATGAAGGAAAAGATAGTAAAGATCAATAAAACTAAAAGCAGGCTCTTTGAAAAGATAAACAAAATTGATAAACCATTAGCCAGACTCATCAAAAAAAAAAGGGAGCAGACTCAAATCAATAGAATTAGAAATGAAAAAAGGAGAAGTAACAACTGGTACTGCAGAAATACAAAGGATCATGAGAGATTACTATAAGCAATTATATGCCAATAAAATGGACAACCTGAAAGAAATGGAGGAATTCTTAGAAAAGCACAACCTTCCAAAACTGAACCAGAAAGAAACAGAAAATATAAACAGACCAATCACAAGCACTGAAATTGAAACTGTGACTAAAAATCTTCCAACAAACAAAAGCTCAGGACCAGATGGCTTCACAGGCGAATTATATCAAACATTTAGAGAAGAGCTAACACCTATCCTTCTCAAACTCTTCCAAAATATAGCAGAGGGAGGAATACTCCCAAACTCATTCTACAAGGCCACCATCACCCTGATACCAAAACCAGACAAAGATGCCACAAAAAAAGAAAACTGTAGGCCAGTATCACTGATGAACATAGATGCAAAAATCCTCAAGAAAATACTAGCAAACAGAATCCAACAGCACATTAAAAGGATCATACACCATGATCAAGTGGGGTTTATTCCAGGAATGCAAGGATTCTTCAATATACGCAATTCAATCAATGTGATACACAATTTTAACAAATTGAAGGAGAAAAACCATAGGATCATCTCAAAAGATGCAGAAAAAGATTTCAACAAAATTCAACACCCATTCATGATAAAAATCCTCCAGAAAGTAGGCATAGAGGGAACTTACCTCAACATAATAAAGGCCATATATGACAAACCCACAGCCAACATCATTCTCAATGGTGAAAAACTGAGATCAGGAAGAAGGTTGCCCACTCTCACGACTATTATTCAACATAGTTTTGGAAGTTTTAGCCACAGCAATCAGAAAAGAAAAAGAAATAAGAGGAATCCAAATCAGAAAAGAAGAAGTAAAGCTGTCACTGTTTGCAGATGACATGATACTATACATAGAAAATCCTAAGACACGACCAGAAAACTACTAGAGCTAATCAATGAATTTGGTAAAGTAGCAGGATACAAAATTAATGCACAGAAATCTCTTGCATTCCTATACACTAACGATGAAAAATGTGAAAGAGAAATTGAGGAAATACTCCCATTTACCACTGCAACGAAAAGAATAAAATATCTAGGAATAAACCTACCTAAGGAGAAAAAAGACCTGTATGCAGAAAACTATGAGACACTGATGAAGGAAATTAAAGATGATACAAACAGATGGAGAGATATACCATGTTCTTGGATTGGAAGAATCAACATTGTGAAAATGACTATACTACCCAAAGCCATCTACAGATTCAATGCAATCCCTATCAAACAACCAATGGAATTTTTCACAGAACTAGAATAAAAAAGTTCACAATTTGTATGGAAATACAAAAGAACACGAATAGCCAAGCAATCTTAAGAAAGAAAAACGGAGCTGGAGGAATCAGGCTCCCTGACTTTGGACTATAGTACAAAGCTACAGTAATCAAGACAGTATGGCACTGGCACAAAAACAGAAATATAGATCAGTGGAACAGGACAGAAAGCCCAGAGATAATCCCACGCACATATGGTCACCTTATCTTTGATAAAGGAGGCAAGAATATACAATGGAGAAAAGACAGCCTCTTCAATAAGTGATGCTGGGAAAACTGGACAGCTACATGTAAAAGAATGAAAGTAGAACACTCCCTGACACCATACATAAAAATAAACTCAAAATGGATTAAAGAGCTAAATGTAAGGCCAGACGTATAAATCTCTTAGCATAAACAAAGGCAGAACACTCCACCACATAAAACACAGCAAGATCACTTTTGACCCACTTCCTAGAGAAATGGAAATAAAAACAAAAATCAATAAATGGGACCTAATGAAACTTAAAAGCTTTCGCACAGCAAAGGACCATAAACAAGACAAAAAGACAACCCTCAGATTGGGAGAAAATATTTGCAAATGAAGCAACTGACAAAGGATTAATCTCCAAAATATACAAGCAGCTCATGTAGCTCAATATCAAAAAAACAAACAACCCAATCCAAAAATGGGCAGAAGACCTAAACAGACATTTCTCCAAAGAAAATATACAGATTGCCAACAAACACGTGAAAGGATGCTCAACATCACTAATAATTAGAGAAATGCAAATCAAAACTACAATGAGATATCACCTCACACCAGTCAGAATGGTCATCATCAAAAAATCTACAAACAATAAATGCTGGAGAGGGTGTGGAGAAAAGGGAACCGTCTTGCACTGTTGGTGGGAATGTAAATTGATACAGCCCACTGTGGAGAACAGTATGGAGTTTCCTTTAAAAACTAAAAATAGAACTACCATATGACCCAGGAATTCCACTACTGGGCATATACCCTGAGAAAACCATAATTCAAAAAGAGACATGTACCACAATAGCCACTGCAGCTCTATTTACAATAGCCAGGACATGGAAGCAACCTAAGTGTCCATCAACAGAAGAATGGATAAAGAAGATGTGGCACATGTATACAATGGAATATTACTCAGCCATAAAAGGAAACGAAACTGAGTTATTTGCAGTGAGGTGGATGGACCTAGAGTCTGTCATACAGAGTGAAGTAAGTCAGAAAGAAAAACAAATACCATATGCTAACACATATATATGGAATCTAAAAAAAAAAAAAAGTTCTGAAGAAACTAGGGGCAGGACAGGAATACAGACGCTGACATAAAGAATGGACTTGAAGATATGGGGAGGGGGAAGGGTAAGCTGGGATGAAGTGAGAGAGTGGCATTGACATATATACACTACCAAATGTAAAACAGATAGCTAGTGGGAAGCAGCCGCATAGCACAGGGAGATCAGCTGCGTGCTTTGTGTCCACTTAGAGGGGTGGGATAGGGAGGGTGGGAGGGAGATGCAAGAAGGAGGAGATATGGTGTTGTATGTGTATGTATAGCTGATTCACTTTGTTATATAGCAGAAACTAACACACTACTGTAAAGCAACTGTACTCCAATAAAGATGTTAAAAATTTTCTTTAAATATAGACATTAAATCAAACTAAAAAGAAAAGAAATAATAAGAACTTCCCAAATCTGGGGACCGATTTCAATATTTTCAATATCCAAGTTCACGAAGGTAATAAGTCACCCCAAAATTTCAACTCAAAATAGTCTAACTCCAAGACACATTATAAAACTGAATTAAAATCAAAGAGAAGGTGGGTAACAAAGGTGGGTAAATCACAAGTCTAGTATGAAAGTTACAGACAAAAGTATTAAAAATAACTACAAAACAATAATTTGTAAATGGATATGCAGTATATATAGTTGAAAAATGAAATCAAAAACAAAATATATGAGGAGATAGAAAATTGTAGAACATTAGTATGTGTTTGGAGTTATTATCAACTTAAAGTAGATTGTTGTAAATATAATACATTTTCCGTAAGCCTAATGGCAACCACAAAGCAAACACCTATTTTAGATATATAAAAAATACTAAGAAAAGAATTAAGACATACCACTATTAAAAAAATCATAAAGTCACCAAGGAAGAGAGTAACAGAAAAAAGAAGGAACAAAGAAATTACAAAACAGCTACAAAACAGTTAAACAAATGGCAATAGTAAATGCATGCCTATCAAAATTACTTTGAATGTAAATGCACTAACTTCTCCAATCAAAAGAGATAAATGGCTGAATGGATTAAAAAATAAGACCCAACTTTATGCTGCCTACAAGCAACTAATTTTAGCTTTAAGGACACACATAGGCTCCAAATGAAGGGATGGAAAATGATATTCCAAGCAAATGGAACCCAAAAGAGAGAAGGTCGCTATACTTATATCAGACAAAGTAGATTTTAAGTCAAAAACTTTAACAAGAGACAGATACATAATGATAAAGGGATCAATTCATCAAGAGAATATAAAATTATATATGCGCCCAGTATCAGAGCACCTAAATATACTTAGCAAATACTACAGAATGGGAGAAATAGACAATAATATTAGGGGACTTCAATACCCTACTTAAACTACTGGAAGATCATCCAGACAGAAAATCAGTAAAGAAACGTTGGACGTGAACTATACCTTAGATCAAATGGACCTGACAGACATGTGTAAAACATTTCACCCAACAGCAGCAGAATACATATTCTTCTCAAGTGTACCTGTAGTTTTCTCCAGGATAGATATATGTTAGGACACAAAACACGCCTTAGCAAATACAAGATTGAAATCATACCAAGTATCTTTTCCAACCACAACGGTATGAAACTAGAGATCAGTAACAGGAGGAAAACTGAAAACATAATAAATGTGTGGAAATTAAACAACCACTCCCAAACAACCAATGGGTCAAAGAAGAAATCAGAAGGGAAATAAAAAATTATCTTGAAACAAATGCAAATACAAAATACCAAAACTTATGGGATGCAGCAAAAGCAACAAACTTTTATGACAAAAACTCTCAACAAAGTGGGTATAGAGGGAACAGACCTCAACATAATAAAGGCCATATATAATGTCACACTCAATGGTTAAATGTTAAAACCTTTCCTACTAAGATCAGGAACAAGACAAGGGTGCTCATTTTACCACTCCTGTTCAACACAGTACTGGAAGTTCTAGCCAGAGCAATTATGTAAGAAAAATAATAAATAGGGCTTCCCTGGTGGCGCAGTGGTTGAGAGTCCGCCTGCCGATGCAGGGGATACGGGTTCGTGCCCTGGTGTGGGAAGATCCCACAAGCCGCAGAGCAGCTGGGCCCGTGAGCCATGGCCACTGAGCCTGCGCGTCCGGAGCCTGTGCTCCGCAACGGGAGAGGCCACAGCAGTGAGAGGCCCGCGTACCGCAAAAAGAAAAAAAATATATATAATAATAATAATAAATAAATAAGAGGTGTCCAAATTGGAGAAGAGGAAGTAAAAGTGTCTCTGTTTGCAGGTGACATCTTATACATAGAAAGCCCGAAAGATTCCACCAAAACACTGTTAACACTAAAAAGTGAATTTTTAAAAGTTGCAGGACACAGACATCAACATAAAAAAATCAGCTGTGGGGCTTCCCTGGTGGCGCAGTGGTGGAGAGTCCGCCTGCCGATGCAGGGGACACGGGTTCATGCCCTGGTCCAGGAAGATCCCACATGCCGCGGAGTGGCTGGGCCCGTGAGCCATGGCCACTGAGCCTGCGCGTCCAGAGCCTGTGTTCTGCAACGGGAGGGGCCACAGCAGTGAGCGGCCCACGTACCGCAAAAAAAAAATCAGCTGTTTCTATGTACTAACAACAAACTATCTGAAAAAGAAATAAAATAAACCCATTTCAATAGAATCACAAATAATAAAAGACTTAGGAATAAATTTAACCAAGGAGGTTGTAGTGTAAGTGTCTGACAGTTTTTTGTTTATTTTTTGTTTTTATCATAATGCAAGTGCCTAACTTAAGCTCTGATTGCTAAGGAATCCAATTCAAAGACAGCTCTCTTGACTAAACACACTGCCAGCCACATGACTAGGTAAGAGCCAGGCTTCACACCACATCCACCTCACCCCTACTGCACCAAAGTTTGCTTGTTTTAGAGATCTTTGATTCACTTAGATAACTGACTGTTGGCTGCTTGTTTTTCTCTTCTTGAACATTAATTCCTGATCTTATGCTTTAAATTCACCATTAAAGAATGAACCCACGAAACCACAGGCCCCCACTATTGATCCCAATAAAAGCAGAGCTCCCAGGCCTGAGTGTGTGTGTTCTCTCTCTCCCCACCTGCCCTCATTCCACCTGAGGCCTCACTGTGTGGCCTCAGGTATGCCACGTACTCTCCAAGACCTGTGAGTAATAAACCCTGTAGTTTCACAGTGTCTTGATGTTAACTGCTGAGGGCATCTTGCAGTCATAATAAGAACCACAAGGGCTGGTCCAGCCATAACATTGGTTCCAAAAGGGGAAAAGCCTACAGGGAGCTTGCCTCAGGCCCAGGTAGGCACCCAACCCTGGTATTTCTAGCCAAGAGCAACACTATCAATAGGCTGGGATCAGCACAAAACAGAGGTGAAAAATCTGTGCTGAAAATTCCAAGAGCTTGATCAAAGAAATTAAAGGAGTCACATGCAAGTGGAAAGCTATCCCATGTTTTATGAATTGGAATAATTAATGTTGTTAAAATGTCCATACTCAAAGCCATTTATAGATTCAATGTAATCTCTATCAAGATTCCAATGGCATTTTTTACAGAAGGGCAAAACAATCTTACAATGTCTATGATTTTTTTGGATAGACACCAAAAGTAATCAAAACAGTTTGGTACTGGCATAAAAATAGACACATAGACCAACCGAAAAGAATCAAGAGTCCAGAAATAAACCAAAGCATATACAGTGAATGAATATTTGATAAGGGAGACAAGAATACTCAATGGGGAAAGCTTAGTCTCTTCAATAAATGGTGTTAAGAAAACTGGATATTCACAGGCAAAAGGATAAAATTCAACTCATATTTTATAACACTCACAAAATTAATGCAAAATGGATTAATGAATTAAATGTAAGACCCCAAACTATAAACCCATTAGAAGAAAACAGAAAAAGCTCTTTGACATTAGTCTTGGCAATGACTTTTTGGATATGACACCAAAAGTGTAAGCAACAAATGCAAAAATAAACAAGTAGGACTACATCAAATACGTTTTAGCACAGCAAAAGAAATCATCAATAAAAAGAAAAGGAAATCTAGGAAACAGGAGAAAATATTTGCAAACCATCTGTGGAATAAAGGGTTAATACAAATCAATAGCTCATACAACTCCGTAGTTAAAAAAAAAAAATCCAGTTAAAAAATGAGAAGGATTTGAATAGACATTTTTTTCCAAGAAGATATACAAGTACATGAAACAAGTACATGAAAAGATGCCCATCACTAATCATCAAGGAAATGTAAATCAAAACCACAATGAGATATCTCACACCGTTAAAATGGCTTTCATCAAAAAAATAAGAAACAAGTGTTCCTGAAGATGTGGAGAAAAGGGAACCTTTGTGCATTGTTTGTGGGTATGTAAATTGGTGCAGCGACTACGGAAAACAGAATGGAGATCCCTCAAAACAGTAAAAATAGAACTACCATATAATTCAGCAATTTCTGGGTATTTATCCAAAGGAAACAAAATCACTATCTTAAAGAGATATTTGCACCCTCATGTCCATTGCAGTGTTATTTACAATAGACAAGACACAGAAACAACGTAAGTATGCACTGATGGATGAATAAACAAAGAAAATATGGTATACATATACAATGGAATATTGTTTAGCCATAAGAAGGAAGGAAATCCTGCCTTTTGTGACAACACAGTTGGACCTTGAGGGCATAAGCCAAGTGAAATAAGTCAGAGAAGAGAAAGACAAATGCTGTATGTTCTCACTTATATATGGAATCTAAAAAAGCTGAACTCATAGAAAGAAAGCAGAATGATGGTTGCCAGGAGTTGAGGGGTGGGGGAATGTTGATCAAAGGGTACAAACTTACAGCTATAAGATGAATAAGTTCTGGAGATCTAATATAAGATGGTGACTACAGTTAACAACAGAGTATTATACACTTGAAAGTTAAGACAGTAGATCTTAAATAAATAAATAAATAAATACAATTTTTAAAAGGGCAAAATTCCTTTAAAAAAAAAAACTGTAGATATGGAGGAACCTATATATGCAGTCGCCCTATATGTGGAGGGCCTATTATAAGTTTATATTTGGATTTTCAACTTCATGGAGGCTTGGCAACCCAACCGTTGCATTGTTCAAGGATCAGCGGTATATCTAAAAGAAGTACATACAACTAAAAGGAAGGCAGGGAAGTTAAGTCAAAGGCATTGGAAAGCAAGAAAATCTTGCAAAAGCATTGACTTTAAACAAATAACAATATCAACAATGACAAAAATAATAATGACTATTTATGAAAATACATAAAATGAATGACTAAAGGGGATCATCAAAACGAAAAGTATTCTAAGATCCTAAGATTCTGCCAAATATCTGTCTTAAAATACATAAAGCAAAATTTTTTTAATTTTTTAAAACACTGAAAATAAGTGGAATGAAAAACTGGCATAGTAAAAATAGCATAACAGATCAAGTGGGCCAGAGCATTTTAAAATTTTCCACTAAGGGCCATTAACAGCAGAATACAATTGAGCATTTTTACTTCAGTCAATATCCTTATTTGTTTAAATATAAAGGTATAGATTCCTCAACAGAAAAAGAATATTTTAGTAAAATTAATAATATTTTGTGTTTATGCTGTGACTTTACCTACTCCATGCATATCTCTATAAGCCTCTGAGTTGTGTTTATCACAGAAAATATCCTTGCCTTCACAGCTTACAGTACAGTTTTACAGTTGCATTACTTCAAACTGTCAAGAAACATATTATTCTCAGGATAGTAAATTTAGCCTTCATATTTAGACCTCACAAAGTAACACATAAACACATGCACACGAACTATGGTATGACCTTTTGAGGTTGTCCAAAACACAAGGACATGATCTTCCGAATATTATTAAAAGAACTTTATTTCATAATCAATTTATATACAGCAAGAAAAGGATGGTTCCAAGTAGGAATTTTAGTAACAAAATTCTTTAATATGTTAAAAGAGAGAAAACTAAATTATCATCTGCAAAAATGACAAAAAGATACCAAAGAAATCGTCATCTTTAGAAAATTAAATGTAGAATGATACTTCTTCAACATGTACAGGACAAGAAGTTCTATGCTCTCCACTTACCACGCCATACTATTTGAAACTTCTTGTCAATGTGATAAATAATAGTAGAAATAATTTGTAAAGGAAGGCATCCAGAATATGCCACTATCTACCTAAAAAAAGCAAAGGAAAAAATTAAACTTAAAAGCACTTAAAATAAAAAAATGGTATATGTTAGATGTGAAATATAAAGAAATAAAAAGTTTCCTTGGATACCTAATATCTAAGATGTGAGTCTCTATAGCAACCAATGTCTATAATATATAGGAATTAATTTTATAAGAAATATTTATGAAAGTTATCACAAAACTTCACGAAAGAAGAATATTTTAAAAGGTAAATAAAAGGAGAGAGATATATCAGATTTCTGGATGAAAAGATGGGATGGTATAAAGGTATCCATTTCCAAAAATTACTTGTAAACAATGAAATTCTAATCAGTATCTGAAAAAGATGTATTTCAAACTTGACAAAAATGTTTCTAAGGCTTATCTGAAATAATAGATGGTGCTGTTCTTATGCCCTATCCCTTAGAGAAGGTCATGCTTGAGAGAAGCATTTGGACTATGTTCTACATGTCCCTGAAGATATTACATATATGGAGAGAAAATTGGTATGCTACTGTTGTTAGGTTAACTGCATATCTTGATAGATGTCCTATTCCATACTATTTTCTTACAATCCTACTAAGTAGGAAATCGTGTTTCAAAACTTAATGTACACTAAATAGATCTTGGTACTCAGAATTGCAAATAAACAGTTGACTGAGCTTCAACATCTAACTTTTTCTTTCATAAATGGGAACTAAGATAAACACTGATATTTACTGAGCACTTATAATTTTCTAGGAACTTTACATGCATTTCTTCACACCATCTTTTATGCAAACACCATGAGATAAATAAATCAGCAGTTCCATGAGAAAATTAAAGCTCAGAGAAATTCAACACCAGTTTTTCAACTATTTATTGGTGAACTTGATCAATCCCAGGACTTTTGGGCTTTAAATTCAGGCCTCTTCTTGTTGCTGTCATTTGCTTATGGTTTTATTGTTTCTTTTAACTCTTTAATCATTTTTAGTATTCTTACTTCAAATATTTTTTCTAGTTAGGTCGTTCTGCTCTTCATTCTACCTGACAATTCTCATGTTACTTTATTTGCTGTGCATTAGCAATTTTTGTTTAGTTGAAATTCTATTTATTTATTTATTTAATTTATTATTTTCAATAGGAGGCCCTATTGTTGTGAAAATGTCACTTCAGAGATGTTTTCGGCTTGTTTATTCAGGGAATTTCAAGGGCTTCAATGATCCTGGACCAATTTCTACACTGAATTTTTGCCATGTGGTTCTCAGCCATGTGGGGTATGTGCATTATCTCTCCATACCTACATGTAAGGTATGCCTGGGATTCCAATTTCCCCTCAGTGACATTTTCTCTTAAGAGACAGATACAACAAATCCCCTTACCTTTTTACAGGAAGAGGTGGGGGAGTGAGGAGTACTGAGTTTTCTGCAGGTCCCTACCCTGAAGCAGCCCTGAGGCATGCTGTCCATCCTTGTAAATCTTCACAAGCTTCAGAGCCCACTTCTCCAGCCCCTACAAAACCTTCTAGAACCCCAATCCCTTGACCATTTGGGTATCAGCCCTACCACTTTTGCACTGGTTTTGTAACTGATTTCAAGCAAATGCAGATTCACTTGTTATTATTTTTAGCTTATTTAATTTTTTTATGCTAGCACTTCCATATGTTTTTAAAGGAACATTGCCTCTTCTTTCTCTTTCCACATGAGCTGAGTCTTGGAACCTCATACTCTTCCCTCATTTTTTTGGCTCTATTGATGGAGAAATCTTTCTCTCTAACCTTTTTTTTTTTTTAATCCCATCCACATATTTTTTCTCTTACCTCTTCCTCATTTATTGATTTCTTCTATCTTCTCCCCTCTCCCTGGGGTGCTTCTTCCTCTTTACCTATGTTCAACATCAGCCAACCCTATTCTCTGTCATTTTTTCCACTTTTCATGAAACATTATCTATTAGCTATACATTTTGTTTGGTTGTCTCTTGTTATACAAGGATAAAAGTCACAGCTGGAATATTATGCTATTTTTTGTGTGTTTCATTGGTTTGCTCAGAACACTACAAGAAATTACAACCAAAATGGGGCTTTAGGGATCAAATTATGATGAAAAAGTAATTAAGTTAATTAACTGCAACTTGGAGTTTGAATGTACAGAACTCTTTCAGGTAATTAGCATACCTACAGGCTAGGCACTATTATTTAGGGTGTAACAAATTGTGAAGCTTAAACTGAAATCAGATAATTTATGGAAAAACTCTTTCTCAACTGTAAGTTCTAAAATAATATCAATCATTTCATTTTTAATGTTAAGATATGTTAAATATGTCAATACAGCTTTAGAATGAAGATATTCTGTAAATGTGGCTAATTCTAATATACAAAGTTAGGTAAAAAGTACTGCGAAGATATTTTGATTTATGTAAGGATAGGGTTGCTCTATCATTTGGAGGACACCTTTGAGCAGGACCTCAGTTTGTATAATAGAAAGAACAATAGCTCACACTTACTGTGTAGTTACCATGTGTGACTTACCTTTAATCATTCATCTCCTTCTAAAATGACCCTAAGAGATAGGTTATATTATTATTTCATCTTGCATATGAGAAACTAAGGCACTGACAGGTTAAGTAACTTGTTCAAGGTCACACAGATATTGAGGTTTGGAGTTGGGATTTGAAATTAGACAAATTGGCTTCATTCTGGACTTTGAAGAAACATTACACTTTCAAGAACTATACTTAAAGTCTAAAGCAACCACATTATAAGAACCATGAAGTCCTTGGATAAGTGATATTAATTGAAACCTATCTTTCAGTTAAGTATATATTAATATTTTAATTATTTTATAAGTATCTATAATTTACACGAAGAGATAAAACTTGCACTTTTTTTTAAACCAAAAAGGTATTCCTTAATATATTGCCATTATGGGTGTGTGTTGTCCCAGTTGAACGTAAGCATTTTAGAAATACCATCAGAAGAGAAGCAGAGATCATTAGGATAGTCTATGAAGAGAAATTAAAGGAAAGACTCACCATAGGGCCATTTTTACCTGGCCTTGGTCCAAGAATTCATTATAGCTACCTGTGACTTTATTAAGATAAAGACAAATAGAGAGACAGAAATGAAAACAACAACCACATACAAAGGAAATTATTTTGACAATCACTATTCTCAGGTACTAAAATAAAAATAAGAGATTTTTAAATATTTCATATGCAACATTTTTAATTGTGTATTTCATAATTATTGTACTATATTTTCTTGATTACACAAACAATATATGTTAATTATTCAAAGTTTGGAAAGCAAAGTAAAGAAAAAAGAAAGACAAGAAAAAGAAACCAAGGAAGAAAGGAAAGGAGGGAGGAAGGAGAAATGGAAAGAAGGAGAGAGGATGGGAAGGATGGATGAAGGAAAGAAAGGGAAGAAAGAGAGAAAAGAGGAGAGAGAAAAAGAAATAAAAAAATAAAGGAGGGAGACGAGGGGAAGATGGTGGAAGAGTAAGACACAGAGGTCACCTTCCTCCCCACTGATACACCAGAAATACATCTACACGTGGAATAACTCCTAGAGAACACCTACTGAACACTGGCAGAAGACCTCAGACCACCCAAAAGGCAAGAAACTCCCCAAGTACCAGGGTAGGGCAAGAGAAAAAAGAATAAATGGAGACAAAAGAATAGGGATGGGACCCACACCAGTGGGAGGGAGCTGTGAAGGAGGAAAGGTTTCCACACACTAGGAAGCCCCTTCACAGGTGGAGACTGCGGGTGGCGGAGGGGGGAAGATTCGGAGCCACAGAGAAGAGCGCAGCAACAGGGGTGTGGAGGGCAAAGCAGAGAGATTCCCGCACAGAGGATTGGTGCCGACCGGCACTGACCAGCCAGAGACACTTGTCTGCTCACCCAACAGGGCGGGCAGGGCTGGAAGCTGAGACTCGGGCTTTGGTTGGAGCTCCGGGAGAGGACTGGGCTTGGCGGCGTGAACAAAGCCTGCAGGGGGTTAGTGCGCCACGGCTAGACGGGAGGGAGTCCGGGGAAAAGTCTGGACCTGCCGAAGAGGCAAAAGACTTTTTCTTCCCTCTTTGTTTCCCGGTGCGCCAGAACAGGGGATTAAGAGCGCTGCTTAAAGGAGCCCCAGAGACAGACGCGAGCCACGGCTAAAAGCGCGGACCCCGGAGACGGGCAGGAGACGCTAAGGCTGCTGCTGCCGCCACCAAGAAGCCTGTGTGCGAGCACAGGTGACTATCCACACTCCCCTTCTGGAGAGACTGTGCAGCCCGCCACTGCCAGGGTCCCGGGATCCAGGGACAACTTCCCTGGGAGAACGCAGCACCGCGTGCCTCAGGCTGGTGCAACGTCACAACGGCCTCTGCCGCCGCAGGCTCGCCCTGCACTCCGTACCCCTCCCTCCCCCCGGCCTGAGCGAACCAGAGTCCCCAAAGCAGCTACTCCTTTAACCCCGTCCTGTCTGACTGAAGAACAGATGCCCTCTGGCGACCTACACGTAGAGGCGGGGCCAAATCCAAAGCTGAAACCCAGGAGCTGTGCGAACAAAGAAGAGAAAGGGAAATCTCTCCCAGCAGCCTCAGAAGCAGCGGATTAAAGCTCCACAATCAACTTGATGTACCCTGCATCTGTGGAATACATGAATAGACAACGAATCATCCCAAATTGAGGAGGTGGACTTTGAGAGCAAGATTTATGACTTTTTCCACTTTTCCTCTTTTTGTGAGTGTGTATGTATATGCTTCTGTGTGAGATTTTCTCTGTATAGCTTTGCTTCCACCATTTGTCCTAGGGCTCTATCTGTCCATTTTTTAGTTCCTTCAAAAAAAAGTTTTTTTCTTAATAATTATTTTTTATTTTAATAACTATTTTATTTTATCTTTATTTTATTTTATCTTCTTTCTTTCTTTCCTTCCCTCCTTTCTTCCGCCCTCCCTCCCTCCCTCCCTCCCTTCCTTTCTTTCTTCCTTCTACTAATTCTTTCTTTCTACTTTTTCTCCATTTTATTCTGAGCCGTGTGGATGAAAAGCTCTTGGTGCTCCACCAGGAGTCAGTGCCATGCCTCTGAGGTGGGAGACCCAACTTCAGGACATTGGTCCACACGAGACCTCCCAGCTCCACATAATATCAAACGGGAAAAATCTCCCAGAGATCTCCATCTCAAGACCAGCACCCAGCTTCACTCAACGAAGAGCAAGCTACAGTGCTGGACACCCTATGTCAAACAACTAGCAAGACAGGAACACAACCCCACCCATTAGCAGAGAGGCTGCCTGAAATCATAAGGCCACAGACACTCCAAAACACACCACCAGACGTGGTCCTCCCCACCAGAAAGACAAGATCCAGCTTTATCCACCAGAACACAGGCACTAGTTCCCTACACCAGGAAGCCTAAACAACCCACTGAACCAACTTTAGCCACTGGGGACAGACACCAAAAACAACGGGAACTACGAACCTGCAGCTTGCAAAATGGAGACCCCCAAATACAGTAAGATAAGCAAAATGAGAAGACTGAAAAACACACAGCAGATGAAGGAGCAAGATAAAAACCCACCAGACCTAACAAATGAAGAGGAAATAGACAGTGTACCTGAAAAAGAATTCAGAATAATGATAGTAAAGATGATCCAAAATCTTGGAAATAGAATAGACAAAATGCAAGAAACATTATGCTCATGGAACAAAATGCAAGAAACATTATGCTCATGGAACAAAATGCAAGAAACATTATGCTCATGGAACATTCTCCAGGATAGATCATATCTTGGGTCACAAATCAAGCCTCGGTAAATTTAAGAAAATTGAAATTGTATCAAGTATCTTTTCCGACCACAATGCTATGAGACTAGATATCAATTACAGGAAAAGATCTGTAAAAAATACAAACACATGGAGGATAAACAATACACTACTTAATAACGAAGTGATCACTGAAGAAATCAAATAGGAAATCAAAAAATACCTAGAAACAAATGACAATGGAGACGACGACCCAAAACCTATGGGATGCAGCAAAAGCCGTTCTAAAAGGGAAGTTTATAGCAATACAATCCTACCTTAACAAACAGGAAACATCTCGAATAAACAACCTAACCTTGCACCTAAAGCAGTTAGAGAAAGAAGAACAAAAAAACCCCAAAGTTAGCAGAAGGAAAGAAATCAAAAAGATCAGATCAGAAATAAATGAAAAAGAAATGAAGGAAACAAGAGCAAAGATCAATAAAACTAAAAGCTGGTTCTTTGAGAAGATAAAATTGATAAACCATTAGCCAGACTCATCAAGAAAAAAAGGGAGAAGACTCAAATCAATAGAATTAGAAATGAAAAAGGAGAACTTTTCAACGGACACTGCAGAAATACAAAAGATCATGAGAGATTACTACAAGCAACTCTATGCCAATAAAATGGACAATCTGGAAGAAAGGGACAAATTCTTCGAAATGCACAACCTGCCAAGACTGAATCAGGAAGAAATAGAAAATATGAACAGACCAATCACAAGCACTGAAATTGAAACTGTGATTAAAAATCTTCCAACGAACAAAAGCCCAGGACCAGATGGCTTCACAGGCGAATTCTACCAAACATTTAGAGAAGAGCTAACACCTATCCTTCTCAAACTCTTCCAAAATACAGCAGAGGGAGGAACACTCCCAAACTCATTCTACAAGACCACCATCACCTTGATACCAAAACCAGAGAAGGATGTCACAAAGAAAGAAAACTACAGGCCAATATCACTGATGAACATAGATGCAAAAATCCTCAACAAAATACTAGCAAACAGAATCGAACAGCACATTAAAAGGATCATACACCATGATGAAGTGGGGTTTATTCCAGGAAAGCAAGGATTTTTCAATATACGCTAATCAATCAACGTGATACACCATATTAACAAACTGAAGGAGAAAAACCATATGATCATCTCAATAGATGCAGAGAAAGCTTTTGACAAAATTCAACACCCATTTATGATAAAAACCCTGCAGAAAGTAGGCACTGAGGGAACTTTCCTCAACATAATAAAGGCCATATATGACAAACCCACAGCCAACATTGTCCTCAATGGTGAAAAACTGAAAGCATTTCCACTAAGATCAGGAACAAGACAAGGTTGCCCACTCTCAACACTCTTATTCAACATAGTTTTGGAAGTTTTAGCCACAGCAATCAGAGAAGAAAAGGAAATAAAAGGAATCCAAATCGGAAAAGAAGAAGTAAAGCTGTCACTGTTTGCAGATGACATGACACTATACATAGAGAATCCTAAAGATGCTACCAGAAAACTACTAGAGCTAATCAATGAATTTGGTGAAGTAGCAGGATACAAAATTAATGCACAGATATCTCTGGCATTCCTATACACTAATGATGAAAAATCTGAAAGTGAAATCAAGAAAACACTCCCATTTACCACTGCAACAAAAAGAATAAAATATCTAGGAATAAACCTGCCTAAGGAGAAAAAAGACCTGTATGCAGAAAATTATAAGACACTGATGAAAGAAATTAAAGATGATACAAATAGATGGAGAGATATACCATGTTCTTGGATTGGAAGAATCAACATTGTGAAAATGACTCTGCTACCCAAAGCAATCTACATATTCAATGCAATCCCTATCAAACTACCACTGGCATTTTTCACAGAACTAGAACAAAAAATTTCACAATTTGTATGGAAACACAAAAGACCCCGAATGGCCAAAGCAATCTTGAGAACGAAAAACAGAGCTGAAGGAATCAGGCTCCCTGACTTCAGACTATACTACAAAGCTACAGTAATCAAGACAGTATGGTACTGGCACAAAAAGAGAAAGATAGATCAATGGAACAGGATAGAAAGCCCAGAGATAAACCCACACACATATGGTCACCTTATGTTTGGTAAAGGAGGCAGGAAAGTACAGTGGAGAAAGGAAAGCCTCTTCAATAAGTGGTGCTGGGAAAACTGGACAGGTACATGTAAAAGTATGAGATTTGATCACTCCCTAACACCATACACAAAAATAAGCTCAAAATGGATTAAAGGCCAGAAACTATCAAACTCTTAGAGGAAAACATAGGCAGAACACTCTATGACATAAATCACAGCAAGATCCTTTTTGACCCACCTCCTAGAGAAATGGAAATAAAAACAAAAATAAACAAATGGGACCTAATGAAACTGAAAAGCTTTTGCACAGCAAAGGAAACCATAAACAAGACCAAAAGACAACCCTCAGAATGGCAGAAAACATTTGCAAATGAAGCAACTGACAAAGGATTAATCTCCAAAATTTATAAGCAGCTCATGCAGCTCAGTAACCAAAAACCAACCCAATCCAAAAATGGGCATAAGACCTAAACAGACATTTCTCCAAAGAAGATATACAGATTGCCAACAAACACATGAAATAATGCTCAATATCATTTATCATTAGAGACATGCAAATCAAAACCACAATGAGATATCATCTCACACCGGTCAGAATGGCCATCATCAAAAAATGTAGAAACAATAAATGCTGGAGAGGGTGTGGAGAAAAGGGAACACTCTTGCACTGCTGGTGGGAATGTGAATTGGTACAGCCACTATGGAGAACAGTATGGAGGTTCCTTAAAAAACTACAAATAGAACTACCATATGACCCAGCAATCCCACTACTGGGCATATACCCTGAGAAAACCATAATTCAAAAAGAGTCATGTACCAAAATGTTCACTGCCGCTCTATTTACAATAGCCCGGAGATGGAAACAACCTAAGTGTCCATCATCGGATGAATGGATAAAGAAGATGTGGCACATATATACAGTGGAATATTACTCAGCCATAAAAAGAAACGAAATTGAGCTATTTGTAATGAGGTGGATGGACCTAGAGTCTGTCACACAGAGTGAAGTAAGTCAGAAAGAGAAAGACAAATACCGTATGCTAACACATATATATGGAATTTAAGAAAAAATAATGTCATGAAGAACCTAGGGGTAAGACAGGAATAAAGACACAGACCTACTAGAGAATGGACTTTAGGATACTGGGAATGGGAAGGGTAAGCTGTGACAAAGCGAGAGAGTGGCATGGACATATATACACTGCCAAACGTAAAACAGATAGCTAGTGGGAAGCAGCCGCATAGCACAGGGAGATCAGCTCGGTGCCTTGTGACCACCTCGAGGGGTGGAATAGGGAGGGTGGGAGGGAGGGAGACGTAAGAGGGAAGAGATATGGGAACATATGTATATGTATAACTGATTCACTTTGTTATAAAGCAGAAACTAACACACTACTGTAAAGCAATTATACTCCAATAAAGATGTAAAACAAAAAATAATAAAATAAATAAAGGAAAGGAAAAATCACCTACAGTTCAACTTCCCAGAGGTAATTTCTGTCAATATTTTGGTGTACTTTCTTTCCAATGTATATTATATATCATTAAAAATAATCACATACACTGGGATGAATGCATTCATTTGTAGTCTCCTTTTTCTGTTATCAATGCATTATGAACGAAACATGGCCTGTGCCATTAATCAATTATTTATCTTTCTCAACTTTTTATTTTAAAATAATTTCAGATTTACAAAAACTTTTAAAAATTAATACAAAAATGTTGTATCTTTCCGCCATCTTTTCCAAATGTTAACACCATTATATAACACAATAAAATTATCAAAATCAGGAAATTAACATTGATACAATAGTAGTCAAATCTAGAGACCTCATTGAAATTTCATCAATTGTCTCACTAATGTCCTTTTTCTGGTCCAGGATCCAATCAGGACCACATATTGCATTTAGATGTCATGTTTCTTTAGACTACTTTAACCTAGGACAATTTCTCATTTTTATCTTCCATGGTCTTTAATCTTTTGAGGAGTATTGGTCAGATATCTCGTAGAATACCCTCAATTTAAGGTTGTCTGATGGTTTAGATTATGCATTTGGGGATATGCACAGAAGTGATGTTGTGCCCTTCTCACTTCATTATATCAGGAAGTGATGAACTTATTGATATGCTCCATTACTGGTAAATTAACCTTGTTCACTGAGGTAAGATCTTCTAGGTCTTTCCACTAAAAAGCTACCATTTCCCCTTTTGTTTTTAATAATTATCCTATGGGAAGATACTTGAGATTATGTAAATATCCCATTCCCATCATACTTTCACCCACTAACTTTATCACCCATTGATAATTCTTGCCTAAATAGTTATAACTACAGTCTTCACTAAATTGCAATTTTCTTTTTCCATCATTTCTTCTACAATTATTAATTTGAATTCTACTATAAAGACTGTCACTTCTCTCTCACTTATTCAAATATATGTATATATATATATGTATATATATGCACATCAGTATGAACTCATGGATATTTGTTTTATGTTTTATAATCCATTACTTCTATTATTAATTTTCTTGCTCTAATTGTATCAGATATTTGGCCATTGGAGCATGTCCCAATCATTTTTTGAGTGCTTCCTTAATTTCTAGCACCACAAGACATTCCTAGCTTATCATGTACTTTCCCTGCCCTGGAATCTGCCATGTCTCCAAAGAGTCCTGGTTCCATTTGTAGTAAAGTACCATTAGGAAACCAAGATCCAGGCACTGGGTATGCTGATTGCTACTTGGTTTTCTTTGTTTCCAGGCCCTTTCAGTAGACAGAGCTAGAAAATACATGTATATATACACAAAATTATATACACATTTATATTTATCTCCATATATGTGTATATATATTTGTCTATCTATATTAAAAATAATGAATTTATACTGATATTTCTAATTCCACTCCAACAACTTCTAGCTTCCTTTCTTTCCTTATTTATAACTCCTTTCCTCCACAATAAGAAACCTGAAACATTACCCACAATATTTACTCATTTGCTCAATCGGAAATAGTTTCTCAATTACTAACCCATTCTCCTAGTGAAAATGATAGTTGTGTAAAATTGTTTTTGTCTGTAGATTAAATAGTTGAAATGTTTTGCAAGTTATTTATATTAGTTCTTTTTTCTCCACCCCTTCAATATAGTTATGTTATTCATTTGTAATACTATTAAGTTCATTTATACTCTTTGTATTATATTTTAGGCTCCCTCCCCAAATCCTGGTTTCTTTTAATTAATTAACATACCCCAAGTTATTTTTTAAATTAACTCAGAAAGACCCACACTTAGCTTAAGTTCTGTTATTGCCATCCTGAAATTTTTAACTTTTGCACCATAAGCCCCCCTTTTTATTTTGCACTTGGCCACCCAAATTATGTAGTGGGTTCTGTGTCCTAATGAAGGTATCAATATACTCTTAGTAGTAGCTTCCATGTCCACCTGCTACGACATCTCAAAGTAATTCATATCTTTCACCATCCCTTACTTCTCATTCACTTCTCCTTTTCCAAGGAAAGTTTATCGTTGAGTTATTAATTCCATTATCTCCTAGTTCTTAGGAAATATTTATTATATACTTCATTAATTATTCCATCTTTAACTTCTTCAAACATAGTCTTGGGTCTGCAACATAGTGAGTTAAAAAACTATCTTTACTTGGTAACTCATCAAGCTAAAATTGTGTTTATTTAAATCAGATACCTCAAGAATGCTTTTATTTTCTCTCTATTCACATCACTCTTAAAGATTTACAGCATAGTTTTTGTTCCTTGAAACTTCATTTTCAAAGCTCAGCAATGATCTACTGATTGCCAAAATCAGCACATTTTCCCTAGTTTTTCACATTTCCTTCATAATATTGTTGACCCGTTTTCTACTTAAACTTTTCTCCTCAACTGCCTCTCATGATAAAAATATTCATCCTTTTCCTCTATGCTCTGATGACCCCCCTCCCACCCCCGCTCAGTCTGCTTTTAGTGGATCTAAACAGGGCACATACCTTAAGGCTCAATCCTCAATCAAAAGAGCAATAGGAGAATTTAAAGGCAGGATGCAGAGGTAGAATCCAAAACCAAAAGGAGTGCTGGAGAAAAGCAGAAAGCTAAGAATTTCCCAGGATTCAGTTACAGAAATTTGGAATTTCTCTTTAGACTTTTGCTATTGAAGTACTTCAGTCCAGTGATTCCTAATATTATGGGAGGTTTTGAATTCCCAAAAGAAAGGATCTGATTGAGTCATCTTATGCCTTGGATCATTTTTGGCCCTGGACAAGATCAGGAATAGAGTCTTGGTCCTAGCAGTTGGCAAAGACCACAGTTGGTGTCTACTACAAATATTCACTATAAATATATCCCACATTTCTGCACTGAAAAAAAATTTCTGGACTTTCATTCCATTCTGTGTGATATAGTTTAAAGCAGACAATGAAGACTAGCCAGTTAGTTCCCAAAGAGAGTGGCTGAATGAACACAGAATCTAAAAAATATATATCAGATAAGAGTTGGAGGGAAGAAAATATGCAATAACAGTTTTCAAATATTTTAAACTTATTATGAGTTAGAAAAGGTCAACTAATTTTCATACCTCCAGGGAACAGAAATGAATATCACAATGTAAAATATGTGTGATTGTATTTCTGTGGCTCAAAGAGGAATATTTTTTATCTTTTATTGAAGTATAATTGACTTACAATATTACATTAGTTTCAGGTGCAGCACATAGTGATTGCAAAATGGCCACCACTTTAAGTCCAGTTACCATCTGTCACCACAGTTATTATAATTTTATTGATTATATTCCCTTTACTGAACAGTATATCCCTGTGACTTGCTTAATTTATAACTGGAAGTTTGTACCTCTTAATCCACTTGGCCTATTTCGCTCATCCCCTCACTCCCTTCTCCTCTGGCATCTACCAAATTGTCTTCTGTATTTAGGATTCTTTATCTGTTTTGTTTTCTCATTTGTTTTATTTTTTAGGTTTCATATAAGTGAAATCAGATAGTATTTACCTTTCTCTGTCTGACTTATTTCATTTAATAATACCCTCTAGATCCATCCACCTTGTTAAAAAAGGCAAGATTTCATTTGTTTTTATGGCTGAGTAATATTCTTGTATCTCATATCTTCTTTATTAATTCATCTATCAATGGACACTGCAATGAACTCTGGGATGCATATATCTTTTCAAATTAGTGTTTTCGTTTTCTTTGAATAAATACCCAGAAATGGAACTGCTGAATCCATGTTAGTTCTATTTTTAATTTTTTGAGTAATCTCCAAACTGTTTTCCATAGTTACTGTACAAATTCACATTCCCACCAACAGTGCACCAATGTTCCCTTTCTCCACATCCTCACCAACATTTGTTATTTCTTATCTTTTTGATAACAGCCATCTGACAGGTGTGAGGTGATACATCACTGTCGTTTTGACTTGTACTTCCCTGATGATTAGTGATACTGAGCATCATTTCACCTGCCTGTGGGTCATCTATGTCTTCTTTAGAAAAATGTCTATTCAAGTCTTCTGCCCATATTTTGATTGGATTTTGGGAGGCTACTGAGTTCTTTACATATTTTGATAGTAACCCTTATCAGATACATCATTTGCAAATATCTTCTCACATGTATTAGGCTGGCTTTTCTTTTTGTTGATGGTATGGTTTCCTTTGCTGTGCAAAAGCTTTTTAATTTGATGTACTGCCATTTGCTTATTTTTCCTTTTGTTGCTCTTGCCTCAAGGGACAGATCCAGAAAAATACTGCAAAGACCAATACCAAAGAGCAAACTATGTATGTTTTCTCCTAGTTTTATGGATTCAGGTCTTATACTCAAGTGTTTAATTCATTTAGAATTTATTTTTGTATATGATGTAGGAAAGTGGTCTAGTTTCATTCTTCTGTGCAGTTGTCCAGTTTTCAGAACACCATTTATTGAAGAGACTATCTTTTCCCTATTGATATTCTTGTCTCCTTTGCCAAAGATTGATTGACTGTACAAGCACAGACTTATTTGTAGCCTCTCTATTCCGTTCCATTGATCTATGTGCCTGTTTTTGTGCCAGTACCGTACTGTTTTGGGCATGATACCTCCAGCTTTCTTCTTTCTCAAGATTGCTTTTGGCTTTTTCGGGTCTTTTGTGTTTCCATACAAATTTTAGGATTGTTTATTCTTGTTCTCTGAAAAATGCCATGGGTATTTTGATCAGGATTTCATTGAATATGTAGATTGCTTTAGGCAGCATGGACATTTTAAAAATATTAATTCTTCCATCCATGAACACAGTACATCTTTTCATTTGTTTGTGTCATCTTCAATTTCCTTTATCGATGTCTTCTAGTTTTGAGAGTAGGGTTTTTCACCTCCTTGGTTAAATTTATTCCTAGGTATTTTATTCTTTTTGGTGTAATTGTAAATGGGATTTTCTTCATTTTGCTTTCTGATACTTTGTTGTTAATGTACAGAAATAGAACAGATTTATGTACATTAATGTTGTATGCTGCAACTTTACTGAATTCATTTAGTTGTTCTCATATTTTTTTGGTAGCATCTTTAATATTTTCTAAATATCTTGTCATGACATTTACAAAGAGTGACAGTTTACTTCTTCCTTCCCAATTTGGATTCCTTTTTTTTTTTTTTTTGTCTGATTGCTGTGGCTAGGATTTTCGATAACATTGAATACAAATTGCGAGAGTGGGCATCCTTGATGTGTTCCTGATCTTAGAGGGATAGCTTTCAATTTTTCACCACTGAGGATGATGTTATTTGTGAATTTGTCACATATGGCTTTTATGTTGACATATGTTCTCTCTATACCCACTTTGCTGAGAGTTTTTATCATAAATTTATGTTGAATTTTGTCAGATCTTTTTTCTGCATCTATTCAGATGATCATATGGTTTTTATCCTTTGTTTTGTTAATGTGATGTATCAGGCTGATTGATTTGCAGATACTGAACCATTCTCCCATTCCTGGAATAAATTGCACTAGTTCATGATTTATTATACTCTTAATTTATTGTTGAATTTATTTTGCTAATATAACCACAATCTGTTGAGGATATTTGCTAATGTAACCACAATTTGCTGAGGATATTTGTATCTAAGTTCATCAGGGATATTGGCCTGGATTTTTTTTTTTTTTTTTTTTTTTTTTTACAAAAAAAACCCCTACAATATCTTTATCTAGTTTTGATATCAATCAGCGTAATGCTGGTCTGAGAAAATGAGTTTGGAAGTGTTCCTTCCTCTTCAACTGTTTTAGAATAATTTGAGAAAAATAGGTATTAACTCTTCTTTAAATGTTTGGTAGAAATCACCTGTGAAGCCATCTGGACCTGAACTTTTATTTGTTGGAAGCTTTTTTGATTATTGAGTCAATTTCATTACTAGTAATCAGTCTGTTCATATTTTCTGTTTCTTTATGATTCAGTCTTGAAAGAGTGTTATCCATTTATTCTAGGTTGTCAAATTTGTTGGCATATAATTGTCCACAGAAGTCTCTAATGATTCTTTCTATTTCTGTGGTATGGATTATAATTTCTCCTCTTTCATTTCTGATTTTATTTACTTGTGTCTTTTTTCTTGGTGAGTCTGACTAAACTTTCATCTAGTCTATATTTTCAAAGAACTAGCTCTTAGTATTATTGATCTTTTTCTATTTTTTAGTATCTATTTCTGCTCTGATTTTTATTATTTCCTTGAGTCTAATAACTTTAGGCTTTATTCTTTCTCTATTTCCTTTAGGTGTGTAGTTTATTTTGAAATTTTCTTGTTTCTTGAGGTAAGGCTGTTCACTATGAAATTCCCTCTTATAACTGCATTTGCTTCGTTCCATTGATTTTTTAAAGTTCTGTTTTCATTTTCATTTGTCTCAAGGTATTTTTAAATTTTCTTTAAGATTCTTCCTCTTTGATTACTGAATATGTGATTATTGACAGGTACATACTTACTGCCATTTTATTGTTTTCTGGTTGTTTATGTAGTTCTTCTCCTTTTCTTTCTTCTTCTGTTAGTCTCTTCCCTTGTGGTTTTATGACTTTTTTAACGTTATGCTTGGTTCCTTTCTCTTTTTTGTGTGTATATTTATTATGTTTTTGGTTTGTGGTTACCATAAGGTTCATGAATATTGACCTATATACATGTGGTTTATTTAGGGCTGCTCATCATAAGTTTGAATGCATTCTAAAAGCACTGTATTTCTATTCACTCCCTCCCACACTTTACGTTTTTGACATATTTTACATCTTTTCATTTTGTGTATTCCTTAATTGTAGTTACTGTCAATTTTATGACTTTTGTCTTTTAATCTTCATACAAAATTTGTAAGTGGTTGATCCACTGCCTTTACTATATATTTAACTTTACCAATGAGATTTTTTTTTCTTTCACAGATTTTCTTATTTCTATTTATGGCCTTTTCCTTCCTGCTTAAAGAAGACCCTTAAACCTTTCTTGTACAGCTGGTATAGTGGTGATGAACCCTTTAGTTTTTGGGTTTCTGGGAAACTCTATCTCTTCTCAATTTTGAATGATAATCTTGAAAGGTAGGATATTTTTGGTTGTAAGTCTTTTTTTCCTTCAGTGTTTTAAACACATCATGGCACTCCCTTCTGGCCTGCAAGGTTTCTGCTGAAAATCAGCTGATAATCTTATGAGGGTTTCCTCGCATGTGATTTGTTTTTCTCCTGCTGCCTTAAAAGTCCTTATCTTTAAACTTTGTCATTTTAATTATAATATGTCTTGGTGTGGGTCTCTTTGGGTTCATCTTGTTTGGGACTCTCCATGATTCCCTAGGTTCGGGAAGCTTTCAGCCCTTATTTCTTCAAGTTTTCTGTTCCTTTCTGTCTCTTCTCCTTCTGGGACCCCCATAATGTAAATGTTAGTATGCCTGATGTTATCCCAAAAAGGTCCCTTATACTACCATAATTAATTTTTTTTTCTATTTCTGCTGTTCTAATTGGGTGCTTGCCACTACTCTGTCTTCCAGATCACTGATCCATTCTTCTGAATCATCTGTCCTGCTGTTGATTCCCTCTAGTGTATTTTTCATTTCAGTTATATTCTTCAACTCTGATTGGTTCTTTCTTATATTTTCTAACTGTTGAAGTTCTCACCACATTCCTCCATTCTTCTCTCAGGTTTGGTGAGCACCTTTATGATCATTATTTTAAGCTCTTTATCAGGTAAATTTCTTCATTTCATTAAGTTTTTTCCCTCCCTGTAATTTTGCCTTGTTCTTTAATTTGGAACGTATTTCTCTGTTTCCACATTTTGTTTGACTTTCTGCATTTGTTTCAGTGACTTTGGTGAAATGGCTACCTCTCCCAGTCTTGAAGGCATGGTCTTGTGCAGGAGCATCCTCTGTGAGTATTGCATGTGCCAGGCAGGTTTGGCAGGCAGGCTGGAGTGGGTGTGGATGGGGGGAATCCTGGGGTGCACTGCGTTGGGGCCACGTTGGCAGAATGGATGGAGCTGGAGAAGATTAAGGCAGTGGGAGTGGAAGGGGGAAGTTCCAGATGCACTGGGCTGGAGCTGCCTCATCAGGACAGGTAGAGCTAAAAGCAAGTGCAGCCAGGGGGATCTGGGGCATGCCATGGCCAGGCTGTCTCGGTGGGATGGCTGGAGCTGGAGTAGGTGTTCTGGAACACCTTAAGGGCATGGGTTATTGTTGGCATTGCCAGGGACATGCTGGGATGGCCTTGGCAAGCTGGTTGGAGAACGTGGACTGGGTTCCTACCTGCACTATCAAAGTGTAGGGGGAAGGCAATAAAAATGGTGTTCTCAGGTGCTTCTGACCCTGGAGAGACTTCTAGCAGTTCCTTGCTTGTTCAGCAATGCTCTAGGATTAGTAAATTTCCTATACATATAATCTAGTGCCCCTTAAACCACTGGGTTGTTTCTTTTTTTCTGCTGTGCCTCAGGCCAGCCAAGTCTGCACAAGGGTCCCTTAGTGACATCCCTCCTTTCTGCCGGTCAACAGGTCAGGAGCGGTCACTTATCTCTGTCTCCCCCACTTATCTCTGTAGTCACTCTGTTTTTTGTTGTGCAGGAGCTGTTCAATCAGCGCTCTGATCTTCCTCAGTAGGAACTGCTCTATATGCAGATGTAGATTCAGTGTGTCTATGGGAGGAGGTGAATTCAGGGTCTTCCTATGCTGCCATCTTGGACCCACCCAGAAGAAACACTTTAAAATTACAAAGTTTTCTATTAACAATGTTATGAGAATTTAAACACTCTATAAATATTATAGACAAACTCAAATTTTCCTTTCACTGGAGATATTCAAATTGAAAATTAACAATTATTTATGAGGAATATTCTAGAGAAATATACTAATACTATTTGAGGAATCTACAGTAACTACTGTCCAAGAATATAATTAAATAATGTTGGCACTGGAGTGGGTCTTATGTAATCTAGTCTACTTAAATCACTCTATAAATGAACAACTGAGACTATGAAATTTTGTAGCCCCAAGGTTGGTTAGTGACAGGACCAGAGCAGAAACACCCTTTAATGAATGCTCCACAAACCTAGAACAGATTACAACACCTACAATGAACAGAGGAACATACTAGTTCACAAGCAGAAACACTGGATAATATTAGTGCTTAATGTCAAAAGCTTTTCTGACAGGCTAAAGCTATAAAGTTTGCCAGACCACTCTGTTCTGATGTGGGGAAATAGCCTAAGCTGGCATTTTTTCCACTCAGGCTAATAAATATTTATATAGTGTTTAAATGTAAAAATAATATAAAACAAAACAAAAACATGTAGAAAACAGAAGAAAAATCACTGACAGCCCCACTCAAATACAACTATTTTGGTACTATGGTTTATCTAATTCCAATATTTATTACTTTTGAATATGTTTTATGTGGCTTATATACACATACTTTCCATATGTAAAATTCTGCACCTTTATTTTTACTTTTCCTCCTCCACACACTCTTAAATAGTTCTCTACATTTCCTTTAAAGGAGTTATCAAAGAACAATTTTAAGAAAATATCTTAATGAAGTGATTTTTAAAAGAAGTAGCGGAATACAATTCCATTTTTTCTCATATTATAGCAATGTTCATGTTGTACAATCACCATATGTAACTTGAGAAGATTCTCTAACCAGTTGGGATGAAAGGCTATGTCTTTCCTCCACAGTCATTCTCATCTGTGAATAATTTAAGGCAGAGCAGATTTGTGACTATACTCCCACCAATATCTTAGCCATATTATCACAAGTTCTTTTCATAGGTGATACTCCTCTTCAGAGTGATAGTAATGCTTTTCTTCTCCAGAGGGATACATATGGTGCATTACTCCCCCCTCCCCAATAAATATTGCGAATGAATGCAAAATATGTTATGTAAACTTGTATGTGCATTTAAAGCCCATATAAGATTCACATATTTTCCTGTTTGGGAAACAAATATCTTTTTTTTTTCAGAGGTGAGCCTGCATTTTTGCCAGAATGTTATCTTTTAAAATTTAATCCCTTGTGATAATTGAGCAAGAAATGTCAGGAAATTGTTATTCTGGCGAAAATGAGCACATGAACTATATGAAGGGCCGTAAGAGTTCAAAATAACCGAAAGAGCATTCAGGTTAAAGTTAGAGAAAGGAAGAAGATGATACAGAAGAATATTTTTATTTTTAATAGTATTTTTAAACATACTGGAATACCAACACTAACTGTGGACAAAAATATCCAATCAATCATCCTTTATTAAACATTAACATACGTTAACTATGTGTGTGACAATGACCAAAGCACCTCTCTTACTCTGAGTTCACCCATCAGTGCACTAAATGATACAGCTTCTAAGATTCCTTCCTGTTCTTCGAATCTCACTGCTACCTCCAACAATATATATTAAAACCACAAGATTACCTTAGTGGGAATACAAACGATTATTAAACATTGTCCCTGCTGTCAGTGGGCCTAAATCTATAGTAGTGAAACATAGCTAAATCAGGGATTATAAATAACAATAATACATAAATTAAACATTTTATTTTAACTTAACTTATACAAATGATCACTCATTCATCAACCTTTTCAGGTAAGAACTTTTAAAAATATGGGTCTCATGATTGGAATATATTCTTTATAATTTCCAGTCTCTGTTTCTTTGAAGTAGAGTGAAGGAGAGTGACGATCTATGTGTAAAAAACCTTCCAGTATTGCTTTTTCTAATCAGTTATTTTGGTCATACTTATATATGGTCTTACTTATATATAAATTTAAGGATATTTTCCTCTGGTGAACAAATATTGAGTCTTTCCAAAGCACTGGATTTAGTTTGTAGAGTCCAACTCTTGTCACAATAATTAAATAATTACATATATATGATTATATATATAATTGACATGATATGATATACATATCATATATGTAATTATATATGAAATAGTAATTATATATGACTACAATTTTATATGTAAATATAAATATGTAATATTTATGTAATATAAATTATATATGCAATATGTAATTATACATAATTACAATTTTAGTTATAACTGTTATAAGCATGTTTGAGAACAAATTCAACTGACTCTTGTTAAGCATACGAGCACCTCATGGGAGCCAAAGTGCACAGGTGCACTAGAGAGAGGCCTACAAGCAATGAATATTCACTACGCCTTGGACAGCGGTCAGTGTCATTTGTAGATGGGTTGTGAGCACCCGTTAATACAGCAGTTATACTCAGTGGAGACTGGGTAAGAAAACTTCTCCTCTATTTGGGGACAACAAATAAGCATATAGAAAAGTGTGTAAAAATATGGTACGAATTACTATAGAACAATGTAGTGAATATATAAATATATATAATCCAACGTCTAACAAATGAATGGAAAGTATATGAGTCCAGAAAGAACTTTTCAGGGTAAAAAGTGTTAGGAGGTAACAGTTGTTTTCCACTCCTGTTCTCTCTCTGCCTCTTTAATCTTCCCATCCCAGGGGAATGCAATGCCTTTTCTCATTGGAAAATTTGAGGTTAACATTTCCCTTCTTCTCTTTCAGGAATGACCTGCTCATCTGGAGTGGGCTTGCTCTCTTAAGACTAGGCTCTGCCCCAGGTTATAGAGGGACCTTGCCCCAGCCCACAGCTGCCAATGGTTTGGAATTTGATATTAAGAAGCACACTTGCCTACAGACATAAGCCACATTTTGCAACCCAGACTTTATCAGTAATAAAGGTGATATTTTGGCTCCCATCTGCTTGTTATTATCTATTTTTTTTCACTGGGTTCAGAACGTAAAAGAAGAAGAGAGTTCTAGAGAGTGGCTGGGCCCTTCAAAGAACCCAGCAAGAAGATCAAAGAAGGCTTGAGGAAAGGTGTGGAACTTCAGGTGGAGACAGAAATGGAGAGTCCCCAGAACTAACGTTTCACTGAAAATGCCTTTTAATGGGTCTGTCATTCCCAGCTCTTCACTAATAACTCTTTCCACTCCACTACGAGAATCATCTTTCCTAGAAATGTGCTTGTGATTAAATATCTCAATTACTTCCTTAGCATAACATTCAAGGCCTGTTATTATTAGGGTGACCATTTATCCTGTGTTGCTTAGGGAAGTCCCAGTTTGTTGTTTTGGTGTCATTATTTATAGCACCCCCTTTTACTCTTGAAAGTGTTCCAGTTTCAAAGTTTTATTGTAGCCGTATTTATGATGTACCTGTTACCTAGCCTTTCAGTCTCTTTTCCTACTTCTAATTTGCATTTCTAGCTCTACCCAATATAACCCACTCAGCAATTCCAAATAATGCACGCATGTTGTCTCCTATGGCCCTTTGTCACAGCTGCCCCTTTTCTATGGAATGCCTTTCTTTCCTCCCTCATTTGGTAAAATCCTACTTATTCTTCATGGTCCAGATCCAAGGTCACTGTTTCTATCAAGTCTTCCATGACCCCTCTCTGCTCATCCAAACTCACACTTAGTCTGTGTCTACCACTGGAATGAAATGTACTTTGAGGCACTAAGGCACCAGTATATTTTGATCGATGTATACAATTTAATTTTTGCTAAAACAGAATATAGAGAATGTTAAACAGTGTCTAAAGAGTGAACACTGCACTGAGAATCCTTTACTGTGGTTCAGAGCTGGGCATAAGACATGCTCTGTAAGAGTCAAGCAGAGTTTAATGTTAAGCAGGTGACAGAGAATAAGCACAGGTCAAGCGGGATGTGTGAGAACTCTCCCTGGTGAGTATATTACTGTGCTTGTTTAGATGGGCAGTAAACAGTCCAGCTCCAACAGTGGCCTGTGCTAGAGAACAGTGGATTATTTTTATAGACACTGGGAGACATTGTTATGCTGTCGCAGTGATTGCATTTTCATTATTGCTAACCTGTTTAGTGTTCTTTTGAGACTTTTAACCACTTCAAGTGTACTGTCAAAAATTCTGGTACTCAGAACTGTGCTGTGATGACAAAAAAACTGGAGAGCTACTGGTAAGGTAACTAACAGCATAGGTGTTTTGAATAAAGAAGACCTGGGGATACATTCTGCACCCTCTAAATGTGACTTTAGACAAATTATTGAAACTCTCTAAACGAAGTTTCTTCATCATTAAAAGAGGGACAACCATATGATCCAGCAATCCCACTCCTGGGCATATATCCAGAGAAAACCATAATTCGGAAAGATATATACACCCCAATGTTCATTGCAGCACTGTTTACAATAGCCAGGACATGGAAGCAACCGAAATATCCATCGATGGAGGAATGGATAAAGAAGATGTGGTACATATACACAATGGAATGTTCTGCCATAAAAAAGAATGAAATACTGCCATTTGCAGAAACATGGATGGACCTAGAGATTGTCATACTGGGTGAAGTCAGACACAGAAAGACAAATATCATATGATATCGCTTTTATGTAGAATCTAAACAAATGGCACAAATGAACTTATTTACAAAACAGTAACAGAGTCACAGATGTAGAAAACAAACATGCTTATCAATGGGGAAAGAGGGGATGGATATGTATATGTATATGGGGTTGACATATACACACTACTACTATATATAAAATAGATAACTAATAAGAACCTGCTGTATAGCACGGGGAACTCTACTCAACATTCTGTAATGACCTAAATGGGAAAAGAATCTAAAAAAAGAGTGGATATATGTATATGGATAACTGATTCACTTTGCTGTACACCTGAAACTAACACAACATTGTAAATCAACTATACTCCAATATAAATTAATTTAAAAATAAAAAAATAAAAGAGGGACAAAAATACCTATCCTATAAGGTTTGTTAGGTCAGTTACATAAAATCATGCTTGTAAAGGGCATTTAGATTAACTACTCAGTAAATGTTAGCCACTCCTGCCTAGAAAATATTTGTGTACTCATGTAAGTTGTGTCATGATACCATGGGAACTAATCAACTGATGCAACTTTGTGTTTATGGGGAAAAGTGTGCAGAAGAAAACTAACATGTTTGGTATATGTCTCCCCTAAACAGCTTTGCAGTCAAAACAGACTCTGATCCACCAGCCCCAGTTTTCATAATTTGGCTCAAGCAGGTTGGTCACCGAGGGACTGAGAGAGAAACCAGGTCCTCCTTCAGTGTACTTCCCTGGGGATAGTTTTCAAACTTGGATACCTTTTACATCATTGCTTTCTCTCCCTCTCTCCCTGTCTTTTTTTCTTTTAAGAAACCCAAGTGTTTACCTGGCAAGGCTCTTTTTCAACCATTTTCCTAACAAAGGCCTCTATATCTTCTGAGTCATAACATGATAGAAAATAATTTCCTGTCTTCTCCCCTCCTCTATCCCTAAACCAAGTACACAACATAGTGAAGGTTTTATTAAAATGCTATTGTTATTAACGATGACAAAAAGAATAGAGGACCTTATTTCTAATGCCCTCCTCCTCACTATACTCCATGAAAAATAAAAATCAAGAATAATGTCCCTCTGTAAGGACTAATGGTAGATTTGGGTAGACAAACAACAGAACTATATCCCGTCCATTTTTGAGAGGAAAATCATTCTGAGAATATCTGAGCATTTCTTCTACGCTAAGGTTGAAAGTCAGTGCCTGGGAGGGTCTCTGGGTAAAGTGCAGAGGAAAGGAGGGAGGTAACAATGGAGAGACAGCAGCTGTACTGACCAGCAGTAGTAGCAGAAGGTTAATGGAAGATCAAGTTTAGAGAGTTATTTCTCTTTCTTCTATTCTATTGTTCTTGCCCAGATCAATGTTAATCTTGCCTCACAAAATGTTCCTCCATTTTTCTCATGATAGAATAGAGATAATATCATCATAGAGTTGTTATGAGAAGTAAACATGATAATAGATGCAAAACACTAAATGCATTGCCCATGAACAAACTCAATGGTGTTAGTCATCATTATCATTAATTTTTATTATTGTCCTTATCATAGAGTGACACTAAGGTAGAATGAAATACTGGATACACTCTACTAAGAGGAAAGGGAGGTCTCATATCATTGAACACAGGGATATATATGTTCAGTGTTTGTTTGATTTCAGCCTGGGAGTCAAAAACACATGGGCTGTAACATGGTAAGAGGGCAAAAAGAATAATTGCGCTAGGGTGGAAGTGGAATCAGAGTAAGACGGAAAGCAAGATTGTGCAGAACACCAGGCACAGTGGAAGCTTCATGGAGATGACCCTGGAAATGGGCACAGATAATTAAGACAATTCTAAGTGCCAAGCTCCTAAGATTGAAGGGTGGAAGAGAAAATGGTTCTTCAGTGACAGGAATGTGGTGGCAAAGCAGTAACATCAGTGCAAAGCAGACAGTGAACTTAACAGAAGAGATTCAGGTCATCCTAGGAGACTTCAGAAAATTGAAGGAGATTGTGAGCGAAAAAGTATTCAGAGTTCAGTCCATGGGAAATGAATCAAGTTAAAATAAGAGAGAAGTATAACCTCAGTCAAAAGAGGCTAAGACATCAATATTCTTTAGGAACCAATGTGATATGAGCTCATAAAATAATGGGATCAAGTAATTAGCCTAATTTCCCAGGGAGAGTTTTGAGACAGACCTTTGCCACCCAATCAGGCAGTGAAATGTTTCCAAGAACATCTTATGAGTAAATTAATTAACTGGCCCTTTATCTCCTAAGAAAATGAGCAGGCCATCCTGGGATAAATAAATATGGAGACCTAGATATATCTGAACATTGCTATAATATGAGAAAAATGCTATTATAGTATACTGCTACTTTCTTTAAAAAATAATTAAGATATTCTTTTCTTAAAATTGTTCTTTGGGCTTCCCTGGTGGTGCAGTGGTTAAGAATCCGCCTGCAAATGCAGGGGACACGGGTTCGAGCCCTGGTCCAAGAAGATCCCACATGCCGCAGAACAACTAAGCCCGTGCACCACAACTACTGAGCCTGTGCTCTAGAGCCCGCAAGCCACAACTACTGAGCCTGCGCACCACAACTACTGAAGCCCACGCACCTAGAGCCCGTGTTCCTCAACAAGAGAAGGCGCCGCAATGAGAAGCCCGCGCACCGCAACAAAGAGTAGCCCCAACTCGCTTCAACTAGAGAAAGCCCGCGCGCAGCAATGAAGACCCAACACAGCCAAAAATTTTTTTAAAAATTGTTCTTTGATAGCTCCTTTAAAGGAAAGGTAGAGAACTATTTAAGAGTGGGTGATAATACCTCGGAGAGAAGTAAAAATAAATCCACATACTTGAATGCCCATTTGACCCACTTGATTGGGGCAAAGATAATGAAGTTCCTTTCACATGCTGAAGCATTTACAGTCATAGAAACCCACTTACTGCAATGTTTGTCTGAGTATAAATGCTGAATAAATGTGGCTTGTATCTAAAAGAGTACGTTTAATTTTTAACAATGTATTTTAATCCAAATATAGAGTACTGAATGATGGAGGGAGTTTCTAGTACATTGGCAGGACTAAGGATGGAGATATTTTGGAGCCAAGAAGTCCTTCGCAACTTTTCAAATCCCCCTAGAAACCTATACGTGCCTAGGACCAGAGTTCAACACAGGCAGTTTTTACACAAGTTTCTAGGAGTTGTGAAGGACACCACAATAAATACTGTCCACATTCTCTGGGGAAAGTAAGTCAAATTACTTGCTATTTGTGGAAAAAACAGTCTGAAATTGTGAGGGCTTCAGAAAGTCACCAAAGATCTGTCATGGGATCAGGTGAGCTCTCAAAATTTTATAATTTGGGGGCTAGACGATATACTAAAATTCTTATTAGCTAAAATGAGGGCAAAGGAAGCAGGGTGCAGAAATGTATATGTTTATATAGAAATTAAATATATATGCAATTGGGATAACAATATATTTGGAAGAACTTTCAACTTGTGGGAAGTTTAGAAAATGAAGTTCAGGGTTACCTGAGAATAAGGGGCTGGCTATTTTTACGCATCACTGCAATGCAGCCGTCAATATCTTTTCAAATAATCTTAAGTTCTCTGAACTCTTCTGGATTTAACTCAGATTTCTAATGCCATTTTAACATTTTACACAGTGGTTTAATAATACAGAGTCTTCAGCTCAAAAAAATTAGGAACAGATGGTGAGAATGGACTCATTCCCATTCCTGATGTGCACTTTATTATACTCCTTTCAAAGAGTGACTTAAAGCACATTCCAAAAACGTACAGTAGGTGTGTGGCTTGCGTCTCTTGAGAAATGAATATTTTTGTGCAGTATTCCTTTAACTATTGCTATTCCAAGCTCTGTTTTGGCATGCAATGGGACAATCTTAGAAAACAAAGCAAATTAATAACTAGTGATGCAGATGTCCAACACAACAATTATTCTACAACCTATAAATGAATTTTAGTATTTAAATCTCTCTTTAAAATAAAAACTCTATTCCCTAATATTTAAAAAGGACTTTTTAACAATACTCAGTATCAACCACAATAGGATATTTTCAATTAATTTTATTTTATTATTTATTTATTTGCTTTTGTGGTATAATTGGCATATAACATTATATTAGTTTCAGGTATACAACATAGTGGTTTGATATTTGTATATATTGCAAAATGAGCCTAACAATAGGATATTTTTTAAATTCCTGATTTCAGAAATTAATTATGAAATGGTGACATAAAAATAATAACAGCAGGAGCTAATATTAAGTGTGTGCTTGTTATTTACCAGTCATTATTTTAAGTGTTATATATTTTAAAATCTCATTTATTGTTCAAGATTACCCCAGTTTCAGGGAATACATTTTTAGGGATAAGTTTATCCCCAATTCATAGATGAGACAAATGAGATACGAAGAAATTAAGTATTTTGCCTTGCCAAGGTTCATAAATAACATACTCTGTTAGATGGCCATTAATAGTAACATTTAATCACCAGTAGAATAGAAAATATTTAAATGTACACCTACAGAGTAAGATAACAATTGATTTTTTAATGTACTTACTACTAGATTACAGTACAGTTTGTTGTCTACCAGAAACATAGATAGCAATAAGTAAGTTTTCTCAAAGTATACCTCTGGCTCAATGTACTCCCACTATATCCCAACAAAGTCCCTAAAAGTGTGATTAAAATTTGATCTTCTGCTTCTTATGTCATAGATGTTTTACTAGAATTATAAACAGAGTGGAGAGGTTGGGAGAGGCTGATGCATTTCTACAGTGGTAACAACTTGCTATGAGCACTTGGCTTGGGAGTGAGGGAAGCTAGATATTGTAGAACATTAATAACAGAAATCTCAATTAAATGGGGTCAGGAGACCAGAAGGGGGAGCTCTCACACCCTATGAAGATAGCAGAGCCCAGGAGGAAGACTCCTTTCCTGGCAAGGTCTCAGTCAATGAAAAACCATGGACTTTTTGTTTACTGTAACCCTCCCAACCCTTTGTTTACCCTAATGCCCCTCTGAAAAGGCATTCTCCTTTCTTTGCCATACTGGGACTTGCACGTGGCTCACCATGGTTGCAGACCCCAAATTGCAATTCTCTGCCAATCCTGAATCAACTTGTCTTTGCTAGAGAAATACCTGGCAGTCTATTTGTTTTAGGTCAACAATATATATGAAACGACAGTGATCCAGATCTGATTCTATAAGGAAATTCCCCACAAACACTACTAAAGTGATCTGCTTGGAGTATACTTTGGTGTTCTGGAGTCACACATCCTCTTAGAGAGATTTTCAAAATAACACCTTGTCTTTGATCAGTAAATCTTTTCTTCATATGACTTCCCAAAGATCATGCTTGCTTGAAAATTATGAGAGGAATAATGAAGCAAGAGATTCCTATCTTCATTTTATCAAGTGACCAAAGTTTGGCTTGTACTTCCTCTGGATTTACAAGTTAGGAAGACTGCACTGATTTCGGCTCTGAATTAGTTTTTGCCAATTTTGCATGCTGCATGAAGCAGTGGTTCTCAAACATTAGTGTCTATCAGAATCAACTTGGAGGTTTGTAAAATTCATTTTATTGGGGACCCTGTCCCCAAGTTTTGGATTCAATAGGCCTAGGATGGGGCTGAAGAATTTGCATCTCTAACACATTCCCAGGTGATGCTGATGCTGCCAGTTGGGAGATCACACTTTGAGAAGACAAATCAGTGTGTGCTACACGAGTCTTAAAACCAAGCATCGACCATTTTGACTTGCATTAGATTTTTAATGTCTTTGGTTATTTTTTCTGAGCGCTAATTGATATTATTTAATACTTTATAGTTGGTTGTTATGTTTAAATTTTATATCTTCCTTTTTTCAAGATGGTTGTTGCCCTATACATTTTTCTCTTCTGGGTACTTGGATTCTAAATCAAAAAAAAAAAAAATGTGAAATTTTGTGAAGGCATACATTCATATATGTAAATCTTCCTTCTTATATTACCACTAGTTTTAGGTGGTGGTTTTGCTCAAATGAAAGGATTTTTTTTTTAATTAAAAGAATGGTAATATGCTTCAAGTTGATCTTCTTTCTAAATGGATAATATTACAAATAATCATCGGTAGTTTTCCAAAGTATATACAAACCATATAAAGTAACTGAGGTACTGTGCTAGATTAGTCCCATTATTTTCTCTTTTATAAAATACTCATTTCTTTAATAGACTTAGAATATTATAAATAAAGTTTTGCATAGCACAATTCCTATCAGGTTTCAAGAAAAACTTTTTGGTGCTACTTAGATATGCCATCCCTTTTCAAGGAAGATTACCCTACAAACCTAATCTTGGAATTGAAGATGTTTATTGGCTAATAGTATAAAAAGAAAACACTAAAAGCTGGTAAGAAATTATCTTGCTTATTAAATTTTAATTTACAGCCACTCACGTCTGTGGCTTAATGTGGAACTCATTTTACAGACTGTTGACATGTTATTTTTAATGTAACCAATGAGAGATTCTCTTTATCTGATAACTCTAAACACAGTTATGTTATTAAGGTACAGTATTTAAAGAAATGCTTACAAACTTAACAAAGTAAAGCCAAACATCTGTTTGCAAAGTAATTTTGCAGTCACTAAGAGTAAAACTATATTACTATTAGGAGACACAAAAGAAGACCAGAGGAGTTGTATTTTCTCAGCTTGTTTGTATTGTGAAGCACTGTTAAACAAATAGCATCTCCCTTTCATGGCTCAGAACCCCAGCCAGTAATACAGCTGAGGCTGAAACTATTTGAGAGGGAGACTTGGCTTTTGTTGAGATCTGGCTGGAAGGCATTGCTTAGTAGAAAGCCAAAGTGCTGTTGCTCTACCACAAATACTTTACAAGGCAAGGAACTTGAGAGAGAGACGACAGCAGAAACTATTAGAAGATTAATGAGGAACCCCCTGGCCTGTTCTTTTATGGATTGCCAGGAACTCTTTCATCAACCATATTTACTGGGCAAGTAAATCAACTGCAAAAATATGTATATATGATATGTATCTGTATCTACCTATCCATCCATCTATTTATATTTAAAAGGATTTCTACAAGTCTGCTTTCAGGTAAGAGATCCTAAACAAAAGGTTTAATAACATTTTATCAAAAATGAAAGACTCAAGGAGAAAAAATAAAAGGAAGGGGAAAAGCTAGGAAAACTTTCACTGTGCATGCCAATTAGACATTTTGCCCTTCAACGCCAACAAGCTTCTTTTGGATTTTCTCACAAACATAAAGAAAGTAATGCAGAATGAAAGTGAAACATACTAACAATGTATTAACGTACGTGTTAAATCATTTTAAAACTGCTTTACCAGTAGTATTTGTTATTTCAACAATCAAATATAGACTTATGAATGAATTCATTACATAAAATTAACAAGAAAAATGGGGATCATGTTTTTTAAAAAATTGCAACAAATTTGATATTAAGTTTATATACCACCCACATAAAACTTAAAAAAATAAACAGACAACAGGTTTTAATCTGCTAATGGTTTAGAGGAGCGGAGTAAGTTTAAAACTTCAGATTCCAAGTAAAAATATCAGAACGATCCATGCGGTTCTGGATTAGTTTTAAAATAAACACCACGCCAGGAGAAAGAGCCCCCTTCTTTTGTAGCGCCACCCCTTCCCTTCCTTACTGCCTCTTAACAGGGCAGCATGTAGAGCTCTGGCAGAAAATATGCAAGTTAACCTAAACAGAACATATGATAACTCTCCGCTAAAGAAGGGTGCTCTGTTCCATTGACAGGGACAATTATAACATTTTGGGGAACCAGATTTTATAAAATTCAAATTTTAAATTTGGTATCATGTTGCCTCCAAACTACTTGGCATCACTTTACAACATTCCTAAACAAAACGGTATCCTAAATGTAGATGTATATGGACCCAGAACATAATTCACGTATGGAAAGAAACCAAATTAGAGTAATGGAGTGAGAGGAAATGAAGCAAGAATTATTAGTAGCACCATCAAATCTCACAATGTAACCTCAGCCACATACCCACAGTAAAGAATATCATAGTAAGAGGAATGTGCTGTATTATAATACATAGAAGACAATCACCAATGTCAACTATATAGACTTTGGAACAAAATTAAATACTTACATTTGAATATGAGTATGTTTGATCTTTTCAAAATTTATTTCATTTCAGAAATACTACTGCTTACAACTGTCACATGATATCCATTAGCCTCTGGTTCAACCAAATCCTAAGACCCTCCCATTAGGTGAATGAATAGTATTATTTACCAGATTAATGAAAAGTATAAACCAGCAAATCTGTCCTCTCCCTTTCTGAACCTATCCTTCTTCAAAACACAGTAATAAATAAAATGTTTAGACTCAAAGACTTTCCTTGTTAGGCAGCAGGCAAAACACAAAAGTAATCACATTTACTAAGAATAATTGAAAGGAAGGTATATCTCTAAAAAATAATAAAGATAAATTTATTTATGGAATTAGAGTCATTTTAAAGATAATTTCTAGTACTGTTTTGGCCTTCTATGTAATAACATACTATACAGTATTTTAGTAAAAATGATTTAACCCCAAAGAGTATATATTCTAATTTTACTGTTAAATTTATGATAAAATATTTTAATGATATGAAAAACTACTAAAATAAGTCCAAGAATTCAACACCTAGATTTAACAGTTTTCAGTTTGGTATATTTGCTTCAGATATCTTTCCTTTCCTCCCTCCCTCCCTCCCTTCCTTCTTTCCCATCTTCCTTCCTTCCTCTAGATTAGTAATAAAAATACATATTAAATGTATCATTAATAAATTAAAATTGTGATTTGGGCTGTGAAGAAGCTCATTATAATAAATTTTACTAATGATTAAGCAAATAAATTTAAGGATTAAAAAGAGATCTTACAAATATGTAGTCTAACTTCCTCATTTTTACCCAACTCTCAGTTCCCTCTTACTTGTCAAAAATACCATGGAACAAATTTTTTAAACTGAAACGTGTTTGACATATAACATTGTGCAAATATAAGATGTACAACGTGTTAATTTGATACACTAATATACTCTAATATGGTTACCACTGCAGAAATAATTAGCACCTCTGTCACATTACATAATGATCCTTTCTTTTTAGTGGTTGAAATCATTAAGTTCTAGTTTCTTAGCAATTTGATGATTATAATACAGTATTGTTTCTATATCCTCTATATTGTGCACTAGATCTCTAGGGCATATTTATTACTCATTGCAAGTTTGTACACTTAAACAACATCTATCCTATTCCCCCACCCCCAATCCCCTGGTAACCACTATGTTACTTTATGTTTTTATGAGTTTGGCGTTTTTATATTCCACATATAAATGATATTATATAGTACTTTTTCTTCTGTGTCTGACTTATCTCACTTAGCATAATATGCTCAAGGTCTACCCGTTGTCACAAATGGCAGGGGGTCCTTGTTTCTCATGGTTGAATAATACCATAGAACAAATTCTCAAACAGGTGGAGGAAAAAAATGCCTTCTAAGGTCACAATCAACATTAAATTCTATAATTCAAACTTAAATATTCATAAGTTAGCTCTATTTTGGTGAATAGAAGCCATAATAGTTACCATGTTATACAACTGCGTTGAAATGCAAAGCTAGAGATCATGTAAGGAAACTTGAAAACGTTCATGTATGAACTGGTGGACACTGTTTTGTGTTTTTTTTTCCTTACCACAATCTTTCCTGTACAACCAGAGTTCTTGGCATACTGTAGATTCTCAACAAGTATTTGCTGAACTAATAAAGAAAATAATAAAACTGTACATTGATTCTGTCTACTTTCTACTTAGTGGCCCATCCTGCATACATTATCCTTTAAATACTCAATGAACATCTTACGTCTTGTGTAAATGACACTAGTTGGTCCCCCAAAAGATCTGTCCACTTCCTAACCCTGGAAACCTTTGCATATGACCTGATTTGAAAAATGGTCTTTGCAGGCATAATTAAGGATCAAGACAAAATTATATGGATTGTCCAAGTGGGACCTAAATTCCATGACAAGTGTCCTTATCAGAAACACACAGAAGAGCCACATAAAGAGAGAACAGTATGTGGCCATGTAAAGACAGAGGCAGAGCTGAGAGTTATTTGGCCATAAGTCAAAGAATATATGAAGCTACTAGAAGCTGGAAGAGGCAAGGAAGGCTTGATTCTCCCTTAGAGCCTTCTGAAGGAGTGTGGACCCCTGATTTTGGACTGCTGGCCTCCAGACTTGGGAGTGAATGAATTTCTACTGTTTAAGCCACATAGTTTGTGGTATTTGTTATGGCAGTCTTAGAAAATAACATAATACAGTGACCAAGCAGCAAGTTCAAGGCTGGAAAGATTTACATTCTAATCCTGCCTTCATTTTTTTATTGGTTCTATGACCTTGAACAAGAGACACAGACCAGTGAACATCAGTTTCCTCATCTCTAGGAGAGGATAACAACAATTACTCTATGCTATTACCAAATGTCAATGAAATAAAGCATAGAAACAGTAAAACACTATACAAATAGAGGCGTGTTTTAATGTCTCTTATAATCTCCTCTCAAAGATAAATCTCTCTGGGACTTTTACCTTTTTATCATATGGCATAGTTTCAAATCCTTCATCAAAATGGTTATCTTCCTTAAAGATAAAGAGAGGATTCTAAAGGCAGTAAGAGAAAAATAGTTAATTACAAGGGAACTCCCATAAGGCTATCAGGTGATTTCTCCACAGAAACTTTGCAGGCAAGAAGGGAGTGGCAAAATATATTCTAAGTCCTGAAAGGGAAAAATCTGCAAGCTAGGATACTCTACCCAGCAAGATTATCACTTAGAATAGAAAAAGAGAGAAATAATTTCACAGACAAGCAAAAACTAAAAGAGTACAGCAACACTAAACCTATCCTAAAGGAAATATTTAAAGGTCTTCTCCAAATAGAAAAGTAGCAAGAATCTGTAAGAAAGACAAAATCACAACTGGAAAGTAAATCACTTAAATAAGCCAGTACACAGATTAAAAAAAAAAAATTCTGTGAAAGAAATGATAACCACAATGAACAGCAAAAGGATAAACATGAAGATGTAAAAGAGGAAACCAAAATCATAAAATGTGGGGAGAAGAGTAAGAAAACGTAGATTTTTTTTTTTTTTCAGAATGTGTTTGAGCCTACATGACTATCAGTGTAAAGTAAGTAGATATACGAAGGGGTTAACATACTTGAAAAACAGGTAATCACAAATCAAAAGCTTACAATAGAGTCACCAAAACCAAAAAGAAGAGAATACAAGCATACTGCAAAAGAAAATCATCAAACCACAAAAGGAAAAAAAAAAAAAAAAGAAAAAGAAACAAAGAATACAAAATCAATGGGAAAACAAGATTTAAAATGGCAATAAAGACAAATCTATCAATAATTACCTTAAATGTCAATAGACTAAATGCTCCAATCAAAAGACAAAGTGGCAGATTGGATTTTAAAAAAAGCCTACACTGTGCTGCCTACAAGAGACCCACTTTAGGGCAAAGGACACACTTAGACTGAAAGTGAGAGGATGGAAATAGATATTTCATGCAAACAGAAATGACAAGAAAGCAGATGGCAATACTCATATAAGAAAAAATAGACTTTAAAACAAAGGCTATAAAGAAAGATAAAGGACACTATGTAATGATAAAAGAATCAATACAAGAAGAAGATATTACACTCATCAACAAATATGTACCCAATATAGGAGCACCTAAATACATAAAACAAATACTGACAGACATAAAGGGAGAAGTTGATGGGAATACAATAATAGTAGGAGACTTTAACACCCCACTCACACCAATGGACAGATCTTCTAGACAGAAAATCAATAAGGCAACAGAGATCCTAAATGATATAATAGAACAGTTAGACTTAATTGATATTTTCAGAACATTACAACCAAAAAATCCCAGAATACACCTTCTGTTCAAGCACACATGGAACATTCTCTAGGATTGATCACATACTAGGGCACAAAACAAGCTTCAACGAAGTTAAGAGTAAAGAGATTATTTCAAGCATCTTTTCTGACCACAACAGCATGAAACTAGAAATCAACCACAGAAAAAGAAACAAGAAAACAATTACATGGAGACTAAATGACATGCTACTAAAGAAACCAATGGGTCAACGATGAAATCAAAGAGCAAATTTTAAAAATACCTTGGGACAAATGACAATGAAAATACAACCATACAAAATCTGTGGAATACAGCAAAACAGTTCTTAGAGGGAAGTTCATAGTGATACAGGCCTTTTTGAGGAAACAAGAAAAATCTCAAGTAAACAACATTACCTATCACCTGAAAGAATTAGAAAAAGAAGGACAAACAAAACCTAAAGTCAGCAGAAGCAAGGAAATGATAAAGATCATACAGGAAATAAATAAACTAGAGACTTTTAAAAAATGGAAAAAATTCAGTAAAACCAAGAGATGGTTCTTTGAAAGGGTAAACAAAATTGACAAACCTCTAGCCAGGCTCACAAAGAAGAAAAGAAACAGGACCCAAGTAAACAAAACAAAAACTGAAAGAGGAGAAATCGCAACCGATACCGCAGAAATACAAAAAACCCTAAGAGGATACTATGAACAATTATATGCCAACAAATTGGACAACCTAGAAGAAATGGACAAGTTTCTAGAAACATAGAGCCCACCAAAACTGAATCAAGAAGATATAATTTGAACAGACCGATCACTAGAAGTGAAATAGAATCTGTAATTTAAAGAACTCCCTACAAACAAAAGTCCAGGACCAGATGGCTTCACAGGCGAATTCTACTAAACATACAAAGAAGAACTTTTACCAATCCTTCTCAAACTCTTCCAAAAGATTGAAGAGGAGGGAACACTCCCAAAGACATTCTATGAAGTCACCATCACACTGATACCAAAACCAGATAAAGACACTACCAAAAAAGAAAATTACAGGCCAATATCTTTGATAAATATAAATGCAAAAATTCTCAACAAAATATTAGCAAACTGAATCCAACAACACATACAAAAGATCACACATCATGACCAAATTGGATTCATCCCAGGTTCACAAGAATGGTTCAACATACACAAATCAATGTGATACACCATATCAACAAAAGAAAAGACAGAAACAACATGATCATCTCAATAGATGCAGGAAAAGGATTTGATAAAAGTCAATATCCATTCATGATAAAAAACATTTGTGAAAGTGGGTATAGAGGGAACATATCTCAACATAATAAAAGCTATTTATGACAAAACCACTGCCAATATAATACTCAATGGTGAAAAGCTGAAAACCTTCCTGCTAAAACCTAGAACAAAACAAGGATGCCCACTCTCACCTCTTCTATTCAACATAGTATTGGAAGTCCTAGCCACAGCAGTCAGACAAGAAAAAGAAATAAAGTGTATCCAAATTGGTAAGGAGGAGGAAATAGTGTTTATATGCAGATGACATGATACTATACATATAGAAAACCCTAAAGACTCCACACAAAAACTACTAGAACTGATAAACAAATTCAGCAAGGAGCAGGATACAATATTAACATAAAAAAATCAGTTGCATTTCTTTACACTAACAAATGTCAGACAGGAAATGTTAAAAAAAAATCCCTTTTAAAATCACATCAAAAAACAAAATACTTAGGAATAAACCTGACCAAGGAGGTGAAAGACTTATATGCTGAGAACTATAAAACATTAATAAAGGAAACTGAAGATGATTCAAAGAAATGGAAAGATATCCTATGCTCTTGGATTTGAAGATATTGTTAAAATGGCCATACTACCCAAAGCAATATACAGATTTAATGTGATCCCTATCAAATTACCCATGACATTTTTCACAGAACTAGAACAAATAATCCTAAAATTTATATGGAACCATAAAAGACTGAGAGTTGCCAAAGTAATCCTGAGGAAAAAGGACAAAGTAGGTGGCATAGCCCTCCCAGACTTCAGACAATACTACAAAGGTACAGTAATCAAAACAGCAGGGCACACAAACAGATATATGGATCAATGAAACCGAACAGAGAGCCCAGAAATAAACCCACACACCTACGGTCAATTAATCTTTGACATAGGAGGCAAAAATATACAATGGGGAAAAGACAGCCTCTTCAGCAAGTGGTGCTGGGAAAGTTGGACAACCACATGTAAATCAATGAAGTTAGAACATCCCCTCACACCAACACAAAAATAAACTTAAAATGGCTTAAAGACTTAAATATAAGGCATGACACCATAAAACTCCTAGAAGAGAACATAGGCAAAACACCATCTGACATAAACTATACCAATGTTTTCTTAGGTCAGTCCACCAAGGCAATAGAAATAAAAGCAAAAATAAACAAATGGAACCTAATGAAACTTATAAGCTTTTGCACAACAAAGGAAACCATAAAAAAATGAAAAGACAACCTATGGACTGGGAGAAAATATTTGCAAATGATGTGACTGACAAGTGCTTAATTTCCAAAATACACATACAGCTCATACAACTCAATAACAAAAGAACAAACAACCCTATCAAAAAATGGGTGGAAGATCTAAAGAGACATTTCTCCAAAGAAGACATACAGATGGCCAATAGGCACATGAAAAGATGCTCATTATCGCTAATTATTAGAGAAATGCAAATCAAAACTACAATGAGGTACCACCTCACACGGGTCAGAATGGCCATCATTAAAAAGTCTACAAATAATAAATGCTGGAGAGAGTGTGGAGAAAAGGGAACCCCCCTACACAGTTGGTGGGAATGTAAATTGGTACAGCCCCTATGGAAAACAGTATGGAGGTTCCTCAAAAAAACTAAAAACAGAGTTTCCATATGATCCAGCAATCCCACTCCTGGGCATGTAACGAGACAAAACTATAGTTTGAAAAGACACATGCACCCCTATGTTCATAACAGCATTATTTACGATAGCCAAGGCATAGAATCAACCTAAATATCCATCAACAGATGAACAGATAAACAAGATGTGGTGTGTGTGTGTGTGTGTGTGTGTGTGTGTGTGTATACACACACACACACACATATATATACACACACGATGGACTACTACTCAGCCACAGAAAAGAATGAAATAATGCCATTTGCACCAACATGGATGGACCTAGAGATTATCACACTAAATGAAGTCAGAAAGAGAAAGACATTTGCCATATGATATCACTTAAATGTGGAATTTAACACATGACACAAATGAACTTACCTAGGAAGCAGAAACAGACTCACAGACATAGAGAACAGATTTGTGGTTACCTACCAAGGGAGGGGGTGTGTGAGGGAGGGATGGATTGGGAGTTTGGGACTAGCAGATGCAAACTACTATATATAGGATGGATAAACAACAAGGTCCTACTCTATAGCACAGGGAACTATATTCAATATCCTGTAATAAACCACAATGGAAAAGAATATGAAAAAGAATATATACATATGTATAATTGAATCACTTTGCTTTACAGCAGAAATTAACACAACATTGTAAATCAACTATACTTCAATAAAATACATTTTTAAAAGCTTAAAAAATGGTTATATTCTTATAGAAGAATAAATTTGACTATTCTGAATATTAACTCTCTAATCATTAATTGAACAAACTTGGTCTCTTCCATTAGGATGCATAATCCATATTCTTGAATAATATACCTAAATGGCTACTCAGCATCTCTACTTGCATGACCAATATGCATCTCAAAATCAGTAAGTTCAAAACAGAAATCTTCACTCAACCTCGGCCTCAAACTTACCCTACCCCCAAGCCACTTCTCCTTTAAATTTCCTCATTCATGGTCAATGGTTCCTAGATGAGCACACCTAGGCAATATAAAGTATAAAAGGCAAAATTAATTCCTCTCTTTGGTCACCTCTCACATCCAACCCACCAGAAAGCCCTCGTGCCTGTACTTCTCACGTATATGCCAAATCTGACCATTTTCACTGAACACTAACCACCTTGTTCAGTACCGTCTTCTCTCAACAGGAATATTGCAACAGCCTCCTAACTCATTTCCCAGTTTCCATCACGGGTCTACATGTGGCCCATTTTCTACATGCTAGTCGGGCAAACTTTCAAAAATGTAAATCAAACCATGCTACTCCTCTGATTAAATCTCTCCAATGTCTTCCCATTGCAATTAGAATACAATTGAAATTTATTGTCTTAGCCCACAACACACAGCTGGATTTGGCCTCTCCCTGCTTGTCTAACCATTCACCACACTCCAACCAAACGGACCTTCCTTGCCAAGCTCATTCTCTCATCAGGGACTTTACATATTCTGCTTAAAATGTCTTTGTTCTAGTTCTTCAAAAACCTGGCCCTTTCTAACAATTAAGGTCCCAGCTCAAAGGTTACCTCCTGAAAGAGATCGTCCGTGGCTATCTCATATAAAGCAGCTCTCCCTCCCGTTTCTATCCTAGCCACCCCTGATCCCAAATTCCAGTTTTCTTATTACAGCACTTATTACCATACAAGAGTGTCTTGTTTAGTTATTTGCGTATGCATTTACATCTGCTCTCTTTTTTGGAAGGTGATACCCACAAGAGAAATTACCTTTTGTGACTTTGTACATCACCTGGTGTCAACTACCAGACATTTCGTGAACACTCAATGAATGTCATTAAACACTTCAAAAAAGCAGATGGCAGCAATAAAACAACAAAAATATGTGACAACTGTGGGAGAATGTGCAAATAGTCACAAATATATTTAAGTGTTCTGACTGAAATAGAGAAAATAAAGTGAGATAATTACTTTAAAATTCTAAAACTGTGGAAGAAATGTTAGTATTTTGAAGTATTGATTTAATATCCCTATTTTCCTTTCTAAAATCCTCTTTTCTGCACATTGAAAAATAGTACAGAATCTAATTAGTAATAATGAAGATATAATATTAGGCAATGATAATGTAATTATTATGATTTGGTTTACGAAAGAAGAAATATAAGCAAAATAACATCCCCTAATAAAATTTTAACTCACATAAACATTTAAAGATCCAAACAGCCATGCAGTAGGCTGATTCATATGAACAGTATGGAGTAATTCCAGCATTAATAAACTAATAATAGTCATTACATTAATGAAGGTCATACAATTTCCTTTTTCAAGTCAACATAATTTTGAACCTTTATAACTCAAGGAAAAATTATATGAGGGCTTGAAAACTATTCAAGCAAGTCATGAATAGCAAGGGTACACACTTTACTCCTGGAAACTTTATCAGTGTAAAATGAACATGATTATGATCTGATTTATGCAGACTTGCATTTGTGATGACTCCAATGTTGCCTATTAATTCTTAGAATTATATTAAATGTACTCAAGGAAGATTGGTTAATATCTCTTGAGATTTCCATGAGAAATAAATGTCTTTTTCAGTTGGCTAGTCAGGTGGGAAAATATGAAGACAAAGTCTATACTAATTTACACCGTATACTGTGTTGTTTCCAAAGGCTCAAGAATATGCATTTTTCCGGAGTGTAATAATCCCTTCCACTTTATAGTTTGCAAATCACACCAGATACATTATTACATTTGAGCCTCATAAAAATAAGTATAACAGTGTATTATTTCATTTTCGTATCAATAAATGAGAGAAAACATTTACATAACTTTTCCAAATGGCATGGCTAGAACACGGACAAACCAACAAGAGCCCAGGGTTGAAATTTTCATCCTACCATCCTCCCTTGTTAATTTCTTGACAGGTAGGGCATAAAATAATTAAAGAAAAGTGATTTCAGCTACTGCTACCCAAGGAAGTGTCATGACATCCACATTTCCCTGCAACAGGAGAACCAGTTCTGACTCCAAGCAGGAAGTAACTCTTCAAAACAAGGGGCTTAGGGCTTCCCTGGTGGCGCAGTGGTTAAGAGTCCGCCTGCCGATGCAGGGGACACGGGTTCGTGCCCCGATCCGGGAGGATCCCACATGCCGCGGAGCGGCTGGGCCCGTGAGCCATGGCTGCTGAGCCTGCGCATCCGGAGCCTGTGCTCCGCAACGAGAGAGGCCACAACAGTGAGAGGCCCGAGTACCGCAAAAAAAAACAAACAAACAAGGGGCTTAAAGACCCCTCTTGCATCACCAAAGTAAAGAAGAAAACAGTAATTCTACGAAGAGAAAGCAGCTGCCAGCAGACACAAAGGTCTTAGAATAGAAGGGCAGAGAACAGCTGGAAACTACTCCTAGACAGCAGTTTCCAAAACATATTAAAGTGAAGCACCACTTTCTGTAGAAATCAACTGATAAAAATCCAGTACTTAAAGATTATACTTTGAGGAAGAAAAACAGAAAAAGACTGACACTATTACATTAAGGAGGCTGAAGCCAGGTCAGGCAGATTTGGGCAAGAGAAACTTGAGAAAGATCAGAACCCAGATGGGACACTTTCCTTTGGCTTATGGGCTCAGTTACTCTAGACAAAGTTGCTACTGTCATTAAGTTTCAGTATGAAGAGACTTCTCTGGATATGTTTATATGAAGATACCTAGACAATGCAGTTCCTATTAGTGTTAAAATTCTGGAGCCCAGATTAGATTCGTCAGTGAACCAACTTTATACCTTTTTTAATGAGGTTATTTCTGTCTTAGGCTGTGTTCATCCACAAATGGTCACTGCTTCTCTCTAGGACAAGATTATATATGACTGTATCCCTCAGGCTCCCCAAACTTCTTCCTCCCTTATTCCTCCTGGGCCTAAGTATGGTAATAGTTTGTTTGCTAATATACCCAAGATTACTGCAACAGTCTTTGTGATTACCATACACCCACACCTTTATAATTAGTATCTCTGTAAATAAATTATTCTAGAATTAACCTATTTCAGGTGTGCCATCTGTTTCCTGTTAGTACTCCAGAAGATACAGATTCACATAGTACAAGACTCTGTTACCTGGTTCTCATCACAACCATGACAGATAATGAATTCTAGTATTTCCTACTGACACCAGTGCAACTCGGGGTTATAAAGTAATTTACCTAATGTCACACAGATAGTAAGGTAGCACCAAAATCTTGAAATAGAATAATCTGAGCCAAAACCTCTGGTATTTCCACTGTACTGCATTGACTCTTGAGTTTATTATATATCTTTCCACATATGTATACCTGATTTCTAACAGAATTTGCTATAAGGTGACAGGATGTTTGAGTGAAAAAGATAGTACAGATAACGTATTTTAAAAGCTTTATAAACAAATGAGGTAAGAAAACGGAGGAAAATGACGTAATTTGCTCAAATTCACAAAGGTACTGACTGCCAACCAAATTTCCCACACATTCTTTAAATAAACAGATATGTGCTATTCAATGACATACTGATACAGACAGGTGACATGACTTGCCAAAGGTGATATACTCAAAGGTTGAGACATGTTTCTTACTCTCAAACATCTCTTATAAGAGTTGTAGGGGGCTTCCCTGGTGGTGCAGTGGTTAAGAATCTACCTGCCAATGCAGAGGACGCGGGTTCGAGCCCTGGTCTGGGAAGATCCCACATGCCGCGGAGCGGCTAAGCCCATGCGCCACAACTACTGAGCCTGCACTCTAGAGCCCGTGAGCCACAACTACTGAAGCCCGAGTGCCTGGAGCCCATGATCCACAACAAGAGAGGCCGCTGCAATGAGAAGCCCGCGCGCCACAACAAAGAGTGGCCCTGCTGCCACAACTAGAGAAAAGCCCCACACAGCAATGAAGACACAACACAGCCAAAAATAATAAATTAAATAAATTAATTAATTAAAAAAAAAAGAGTTGTAGGGCAGAGTAGGTGCTCATACCTATAATAGAGAGGAAATCAATATTTTTTAAACTGAAATTGTCCCTCAATTGCTTTATCTAACCATCTTACAGTTTTGATTAGAAATAACAAATCAATTTCTGAAGGAAATGGTAATCTGGGGAACATATTTGACATTTTGAAATGCTATTATTATTATTATTATTATTATTATCCTCATATAGTATTTAGAGAATCACTATCTTGTCAAGTGAGGAATAATTCTGATATTTTAGGCAATTTTGAGTAAACCTTATTACTAGCTTTAAAATATAAAATAAGTTAGCTAAAGCATAGCTAACTCATACTAAATATAAAACACTAATAAAATCAGGGGTAAAAAAAGAATTTCTAGTAAAAATGTTATAATTTTCATGCCTTTGCAAGTTCTAACCAATACAACTTATCAAAAATAGAAGTTAAATAATAGAAGTGAAAATATGGGGAAAGAAACAAAATTATCATTTTTATGGATAATACGATTGTATAGCTAGGAATTTCAAAAGAATGAAGAGAAACTACTAAATTAACACGAAAATTCAATACGGTGGCTAGAAACAAACAAAATGACATAGTTTTCTTGTATATCAGTATTAATTAATTAGAAGTATAATTTAAAAACGTATACTAGTAGTCACATATAAGGTACTCAGTAAGAAAATGAACAAAAAATATATGAGATCTACATGAAATCAACTACAAAATTCCTGAAAGCCATAAATACATTAAAAGTCATGCACTATTTCTGGATCAAAATACAAATTATATAGATATCTAATTGTTTCCAAACTTCAGTAAACTTATAATGCAATTTTAATAAAAACTCTAAAGAGATCTTATCCTAATTAAAAAAAATAATTATAATGTTCATGAACAGACAAGCTGAAATCAAACAATTTGGGGGAGGAAATTTACACAAAGGAATTAGCTTACATAAAGGGAATATATGATATGGAAAACAATGAGGAAAGAATAGATTAATCAACCAATTATCTGGAACAAACGGTCAGCTAATTTAAAAATATCGGCTAAGATTCTATCTTTATAATACATGCAAAAATATAATTAAAAATTTAAATATAAAATATCAAGCCATAAAAAACAGAAAACATTAAAACTTTCTACTTTTAAAGTCATTGGAAGTAATCATGAAGCATACAGTTAATATACTGGCAAAATAAAAATATAAAACTGAATGTTGAAAGTATTGTAAACATTAAAAGATAAACTGAAAAAATATTTGCAATAGAGAAAGGGTTAGTGAGTTTAATACATAGAGTTTAATCAAGCAATTAAGGAAAAATTTGAGACAATACATAAATGAAAAAAGGATATGAGAGAATTCATGAAAAAGAAATTTTATGTAATAAATATATTTTTAAAAGGCTGAATGTCAAAAGTAATGAAAGATATTTTACTTAAAATAAAAATCAACTTTTCGGGCTTCCCTGGTGGTGCAGTGGTTGAGAGTCCGCCTGCTGATGCAGGGGACACGGGTTCGTGCCCCAGTCCGGGAGGATCCCACATCCAGCAGAGTGGCTAGGCCCATGAGCCTTGGCCACTGAGCCTGCGCCTCCGGAGCCTGTGCTCCACAACAGGAGAGGCCACAACAGTGAGAGGCCAGCGTACCGCAAAAAAAGAAAAAAAAAATCAATTTTTCAACAAATAGATTTGCAAAGATTTTTTTAAAAGTTAGTTTTACAAAGTTAAGTTATGTACATAGTACCATGTTTGAAAGTATAGTGATATAGCCAGTAATTTCATCTTTGGTAATCCATAACAAGGATATACCCTGAAACACAAATATTTATGCACTAAATTCTTCTACACTGCATTAGAGTAAAAACAGCATTAATTTGCATATGGGATATGATATTAACTATGTTCTACCAGATAGGAAAATAGTAGGAAGTTTTGTAAATTGTGTTTCATGTTGATTCTTTTTTCCCTATTTTATTGAGATATAATTGTCATACAGCACCGTACAAGTTTAAGGTGTAAAGCATAATGATTTGACTTACATACATCATGCAATGATTACCACAATAAGTTTACTGAACATCAACCATCTTATATAGATATAAATTTAGAGAAAAAAATTTCTTTGTGATGAGAACTCCTAGGATTTCCTCTCTTAACAACTGTCGTATATAACATACAGCAGTGTCAATTATATTAATCATTTTGTACACCTCTAGTACTTATTTATTTTTTAACCAAAAATTTGTACCTTTTTTTAATGCAATTATAAATTTCTCTAATAGTTTGTTGTTAATGTACAAAAATGCAACAGATTTCTGCATGTTAATTTTGTATCCTGCCAATTTACTGAATTAATCTATTAGTTCTAATAGTTTTTTGGTGGTGTCTTTAGGATTTTCTATATATAGTATCATGTCATCTGCAAGCAGTGACAGTTTTACTTCTTCTTTTCCAATTTGGATTCCTTTTCTTTCTTTTTCTTGTCTGTTTGCTGTGGCTAGGACTTCCATACTATGTTGAATACAAGTTGTAGGAATGGTCATTATTATCTTATTCTTGGTCTTAGAGGAAATGTTTTAAGCTTTTAACTGTTGAGTATGATGTTGGCTATAGGTTTGTCACATATGGCCTTCATTATTTTGATGTATATTCCCTCTATACTCACTTTATGGACAATATTTTATCACAAATGATGGGTGAATTTTGCTCAAAGATTTTTCTGCATCTATTGAGATGATCATTGGATTTTTATTCTTCAATCTGTTAGCATGGTGCATCACACTGACTGATCTGCAGACACTGAACCATCCTTGCATACGTGGAATAAATCTCACTTGATCCTGGTATATGATTCTTTTAATGTATTGTTTAATTCAATTTGCTAATATTTTGTTGAGGATTTTTGTATCTGTGGTCAATAGTGATACTCTCCTGTAATTTTCTTTTCTGTGGTAACAAGAGATGAAGTGGAGTGACAGAGACACTCCAGGCTAGGACTCTGATATATGAATAAAAATATCTATAATAATTTGTATTTCCCTAATGTCTAATGATGCTGAGCATCATTTTGTGCACTTATTTGCCATCAGTATACCTTCTTTAGTGAAGTGTCTTTTCAAAACTTTTCCACGTTCCTATTGAATTATCTGCATTTTTATTACTGAAGTTTGAGTGTTTTAGATACACTCTGAATTATAGGCATATAGTGAAGTACCATTCCACATCTATTAAAAGCTATAATTAAAAAAAACTGACTGGGCTTCCCTGGTGGCGCAGTGGTTGAGAGTCCGCCTGCTCATGCAGGGGACACGGGTTCGTGCCCCGGTCCGGGAAGATCCCACATGCTGCGGAGCGGCTGGGCTCGTGAGCCATGGCCGCTGAGCCTGCGCGTCTGGAGCCTGTGCTCTGCAACGGGAGAGGCCACAACAGTGAGAGGCCCGCGTACCGCAAAAAAAAAAAAAAAAAAACAAACCTGACTGTACCAAGTATCGAGAAGATGTGAAGGAATAGGAACTCTCATACACTTTTTTTTTTTTTTTTTTTTTTTTACTTTCAGCTGCGTTGGGTCTTCATTGCTGTGTGCGGGCTTTCTCTAGTTGCGGTGAGCGGGGGATACTCTTCATTGCGGTGCGTGGGCTTCTCATTGCGGTGGCTTCTTTTGTTGTGGAGCACGGGTTCCAGGCACGCAGGCTTCAGTAGTTGTGGCTCACAGGCTTCAGTAGCTGTGGCTCGTGGGTTCTAGAGTGCAGGCTCAGTAGTTGTGGTGCACGGGCTCAGTTGCTCCGTGGCATGTGGGATCTTCCCAGAGCAGGGTTCAAACCTGTGTCCCCTGCACTGGCAGGCGGACACCTAACCACTGTGCCACCAGCAAAGTCCTCTCAAACACTTCTGCTGGTAAGATGGTATAACCACTTTGAAAAGCAGCTTGGCAGTTTCTTAAAGTATCTACTATATAATCCATCCATACTACTCCAAGTATCTACCCAAAAGAAACAAAAGTATATGTCCATACAAACACCTGAATATGACTGTTCATAGAACCTTTATTTGTAATATCCCCAAACTAGAAACAACCTAAATGTCCATCAACAGACCAATAGATAAACAAATTGTGGTAATTCCATACAATAAAATACTATTCAGCAAAAGATAGGAATGATACTATTTACTGATACATGCAACAATATGGATGAATCTCAAAATAATATGCTGAGGTGAAAGAAACCAGACAAAAACTATGTATATTCTATGAATCCATTTCTATAAAACTCTAGAAGATTCAAGATAATCTATAGAGAAAGCAGATGAGCGGCATGTGAAAACTGGGAGGGAGTGAGAGGAGTGTGAAAAGGGTGCAAAACTGGAATTACAAAAGGTTATGAGATTAGTTTAGGGAATGAAACTTACCAAAATGTACATTTTGTGTATGTAAAATTTAGTGTATGTCATTGTTACCACAATAAAAGCTGTTAAAAATTTACAGTGACCACGTGTTACTTTTAGTATTTAAATTATTTTTATTATTGTGAGTGCATTATTCAATATTCAGATTCTGATCATGTAGTAGTAACCTAGTGGGTGAAGAGTTTCCCTCAAGGGAAAGGTTTATGGAGGGAAGTCCTGTGTGGGCCAGTTAGGCAGGGAATGTTATACAGATATCTCTCTATGGTATAGGAGGGAAGACAGAGAAGCAGGAGGGAGGACAGGCCAGAGGATAAAGAAAGATGAACATGGCCTAGTGGGAGGAAATGGGTTTGAAAAGGTCCAGGAGGGCATGAGGCCAAGGTCAGCAGGTGAAGAGCCAAGAAATTTAGGTGACCAGGCTGGTCACCTAACAGGTACAGTCTAGAGCGTCTACTTAGATTTGGGGGACGAGCTTAGCATATTTCATTAGACTAGAGTAAGACAAGTGACATATCTATTCTAAGCTGGGTAATGAATTCACTGGTTAAACAAAGAAGAGATCTCACAGTGATGCTCTTTCAAAAGAAGAGAAGTCTCCATATTTGACTAGGAAGAACACTTCACATTATGTAAAAAGGACTGTTGATGAAGTTGGATTGTGGCCGGAAAGGAAGATATGTGAACACTTTCATTTCCTACTGTGTATATAAAATAATTGCTCTTTGAAAAAGTAAAATCTCAATTTAGTGATAATGCTTAGGGATTAAGATGTCCTTGTTAATTGACTTTTTTATTTATACAATCGTTGATGACAATCATAGAATTTCACAGCTGGAAAGGACCTTGGAGATCCTTTAGTCCAACCTCACTTTATAGATTAGGTAACAGAGGACCAAGAGGTTAAGTAAATGGCCCGAGGTGGCAGTCAATTAGTGACAACTGGGATTATAAGAGAAATTTAACTAGAACATGCTTTTGTTTCAATCCGTGTGATTGAAACGTTTTCTTCAAGAATGTGTTCATCTATTTAAATGTTTTAATATGGAAATACAGGAATTCTGAACCTACAAAGAGGTGTGCTTCCAATTTCTACTTTTATCAATTGGTTTAACTAATATTATTAAATTCCTACTATGTTCTGGGCACTGATTAAGTTCTGAGACTAAAGAAATAAAATATAAATAAAAAGAGCTCATAGTCTAAGGTGCTGACACAAAGTAAATGTGATTAATGCTATGACAGATGTAAGCATAGGGGCTCTCAAACCACACCAGAGGGATGTCTGCTGGGATGGAAAAGAGTTGTGACAAGTATTGCATTAATACAAACAACATATTAATTAGACACACAAAAAACATAAGAAAAACAAGGAAATAATTATCACAAAATTTAGGATTGCAATTACCTCCAGGATGGAGTAAAGGGAGGCCATTACCAGAAGCCGATTCAATTATATTGGTCGTGATTTATTTCTTAAACTGGATGGGCACATGTATGCTCATTCTAAGTGATTTTTCTAAGTAATAGTATATAGTTGTTTGTACACAGGCTGCATTATATTCAGAAAAAATCTTTTAAGCAACTGAGAGCTAGAGAGAATGAGAATAAGTGAAAACTACAGTCCCTCTAATGGTGAAAGGAAGAAAGGAGTTTCTATAGGAGTTCAAGGGGTATGAGGGGGGAAGAAATAAAGTATTTCAGCTTTTCTGCTGGCCAACAAGAAACAGATTGAAAATTACAGAGGACTATATCAATACATATAATTATGAAAATTGGAGAATGTAAGTTTTGCTTGAGAAAAGTGGCAAGCACTTTCTTCTGTCAGACGAAAGAAAAAGGAAAAATAGTTAACCGTGAGAAACATTAGGAGCAAATAAAGGCATTTCCTGAAGCTCCTCTTGAAGGCTCATCGTTTTCTTAGCAAAAGTAAGGATTTTATTCCTTATTTGCCCAGAGAGTAAGGGCAAGAGGTGGTAAGGGAGGGATAGGGGAGTGGAAGGGGTAGAGACGGGGAAGAATTGTTCTTAGAAGCTGGAGGGAAATGAAAAAGTATGAAATGGTCTCTAATGAATACAGACATTACCACTCAAGTCTATCTGAGGAGTAAGAGTAAACCTGCAGTTGATTATATTGGCAGTCTTGTGACTTTTTTTTTTTTTTTTTTTTTTGCAATGATAAGCTGGCTGCAGAAGTAGAGAGCTCAGGTGGCTTAGAATAACATAAAGTGTTCTGTGGACTTGATTGAGGCAGCAAGGAAACATAGGGTGTTGGGACATGTCATACATTGGACTGGGTTATGAGATGTAGAGCTCCAAGCAGGCAAACGAAAGAGTGGAAAGGATGAAGCCATGTGGACCTTCATCTAACCCCACCAGGGCAGAACAGGTATGGAGGTTATGCTTAAGATTTAATAGTTAAGGTTTATTGTGAGTCTAACTACAAAGTGTAGTTGAAAGGGGAAAGGGGTGTAGGAGGTTGTGAGCCATGTACAAAGAATGTGAAGAACTCAATTTGGATTCAGACAAAAGTCAAAAGGGGGTTTGCAAGACCAGGTGTTAGGTCCCAGCAGGAAGGCAGAGCACAGCTATATAATCTGGTTGATGGCCCAGGAAATTTAGGAAGGAAAAAAGTCACTATTCAGAACCAGGTCTGTAGATGGAAAATAAAGGCCCATTTAGTAGGTGGGTGTTTAGAAGCAACACTTTTGTACTTCTAGAAGGGAGTAGAAGAGGAGACAGGTTAAAAGGAACTAAGTTACTAATTAGCCATGTTCTGGGAACTGGACCCCTAGAGATAAGGGTAAGTGTGACTCTGAAGTCTATATATCAGAGTCTTTGGCTGGAAGAAATGACCAAGGCTAAATGTCTGTTAGATTGGTGCCTTCAGCTGTACAGTCGTTCTTTCATAAGTCAGTTGGTCTTGGAACTGGGGGAAAAGAAAGGTGTACTGAATGTATAGAAGAGGACGCAGTTCCATTAGTGGAGCTTGGAACAGTAGAGTCAAGAGAACTAAGGTGGAAGGATTAATTAGGAGTTTGGCGTTAAAATATACACACTACTGTATATAAAATAGATAATCAACAAAGATCTACTGTATAGCACAGGGAACTATACTCAATAACTTGTAATAACCTATAATGGAAAAGAATCTAAAAAAGAATAGATTTGGGGGCTTCCCTGGTGGTGCAGTGGTTAAGAATCTGCCTGCCAGTGCAGGGGACACAGGTTCGAGCCCTGATCCGGGAAGATCTCACATGCCGCGGAGCAACTAAGCCCGTGTGCCACAACTACTGAGCCTGCGCTCTAGAGCCCGTGACCCACAACTGCTGAGCCCTCCGTCCTGCAAATCCTGAAGCCCACATGCCTAGAACCCATGCTCCACAACAAGAGAAGCTACCAAAATGAGAAGCCCGTGCACCGCAATGAAGAGTAGCCCCCGCTCGCTGCAACTAGAGAAAGCCCACACTCAGCAACGAAGACCCAACACAGCCAAAAATAAATAAATTTATAAAAAAATGAATAGATTTGTATATATGTATAATTGAATCACTTTGCTGTATACCTGAAACTAACACAACATTGTAAATCAACTATATTTCAATAAACTTTTTTAAAAAAGAGAACTGAGGTGGATACTGTCAAAGACAGCATGGTAAAAAAGGATTAACATCAGGTCTAGGAGAATGGCTGAATCTGGGCCCAGATGCTGATGAGATTTCTCTAGGTGTGATTAATACACTATGTTGGTGGACTTCAGGTTTCGTATTAGTTCATATCTGTACCCAGACCGTACCAAATGATTTAGAGTCACCTGTGTTTCTTCTTATAGATGGACTTCAAGATCACATTCATCAGACTGTCAGAGCACGGGTTAGTGTTTTCAAAGACTCGCGTTATCCTTAGGAAGCTTGAAGTGTTGCCCAAAACACATGAGCACCAGTGCTGTCAAAACTTCTGCAGTATATGGAAGTGCCACATACACCTATACAACACCCCTGACTTCACAAAAAATTTAATCAATTTCACCCATAAGCCATGCTTAACAGAAAAATGACAAGCCAGAGCTGCCACCCTTGAGATTGTGGAATGTGGTTAATCATTTGGGAAGGTTAAAAAGAGAAGAGTGGGCAGAGGGCAGTAATACTTGTGAAGACAATTCAACATGAAAAACAAAAGGAACAATGCTAAAGAAACGTAGGAACAAATAGAAAGGTGAAAGGTGTATTTTCACTTTAAAATTTTTTCCTTGTTAAAGGAAAGTTACTTTACTTTAAAGTTACTTTAAATATAAAGGATTGAATCTTAAGGAGCTATGTATGGAAACTTCACTGTGTGACTCTTCACTTGGGAACTCTTCATTATAGAAGATTCAAGTCTATTTGGGTATCAACTGGAGAATGAGTATTCAATAAAATACCCAGAGGATCGCAAAATTATTTCACTAAAGGCAGTCTCAAAACAGGAAACGAGTATAGTGTTTTAGCCAAGTTCCAGTATATATTTGTATTTTAATGCTTTGGAATAAAAACTAGAATAATTTTCTCAGGAATTAAAACATAGAACTCTAAGAAAAACAAACAGACTCACAGACATAGAGAATAAACTTATGATACCAAAGGAGAAAGTGTGAGGAGGAAACTATATGTACTGCATGTATAGCACAGGGAACTATAGTCAAGATATTGTAACAACCTATAATGGGAAAAAATCTGAAAAAGTATACATATATATATATATATATATATATGAATCACTTTGCAGTAGAAACACTGTAAAGCAACTATACTTCAATTTAAAAAAACCCAAAAAACAAAATATAGTACTTTAAGAATCTATGATGAGAATGCTAAGAAGAAAAATCTCTATTTTATTTTCCTAAAAAATAAGGAATACTTTATAATTATATCACTATGAGTAATATTTTTAATCTTTACTTTTTAAAAACATACATAAAAATATTTGAAAATTATCCAAACTTTTAATATCTCCCTTACTGTTGATTTTAATTGTTACCCACAGAAAGTTTAAAATTAGGTTTTCTGTGCTTAAAGCACAAAACTTTCATGAAAGCTTTTCTCAACCTTATTTACCCTGAAAAATATGTATCTTAATTTGATTTATGCTCTTGAATAAGTAATCCACTTAATAGGGAATTTTTCTTAAAATGTAAATGCTATTCAACTTCAATACACAAACTTTTAAACTATTGCCCTGCAATGAAGATATTTTGCAAAAACATTCCATGCTTATTTTTCAGTTCATTTTTAAATTAATCTTGCACACACACACACACACACACACTTGCTTAAGGGTGAACAAAACTTATGGTTGTACAATGTAGGGAAAAAACAAAAGGGAAAAAGTCATCCTTATTCACTTTGAATTTTATCTATAGAATAAGCAATCATAGAAGTAGAAGAGAATTATATCTGTCATGTTCCCAACAAGAAACAGATGTCACACTCAAATTAGGATAATTCAACAGACTACCTGGATATGGGGCTATTTACAGAGATGGGAGTGTAGGGGAACCACAAAGTAGATACAGCAGTGCGGGCTTAGTAGTAACTGTGGAGCTGAGGCCCCTGACCCAAGGGAGAAGGGAGGGAGCGGTTATTGGACCATTGAAGAGAGAGCCAAGAGAACACATACCTGCTTCATCCTCTACCTTCCCCAGTGACCAGACCCAACCCGAAGCCTCTGGGCACAAGAACTCCATGGCTGTAGGGCAAGTTGTTCCCTTTCCTCAGACAGAGAACAGGGTAGAGAAGGGAAGAGAACAGAAAATCCAAAGGAATGAACCAACAATGTCAAAGCCAAAAATATATAACCATAGCAAAAAACTCTTCTCCTAAACTAATAGATAAGATACGTAAATTATAATAATTATTGAATAGTATTAGTAATTACAACCAAGCAGCACATGGTTGAATTGCTTATAATTTCCATTACCATTAATGACTGAGTTCACAATCTGGCCTGACACAAATCCCATCGCTAAATCATAGTCAGAGGAGACACGGAGACGCATGCACACACACACATACACACACACACACACACAATGTTATATATTCAACAGCTAGGTTCATCATTCATTCTTTCAGTCATTAACATGTACTCTGCTAGGCACTAGGGATTAAAAAAGGAGATCTCTGCTCTCCAGAAATTCTCAGTGCAGTGAAAAAGACAAATTTAGCAAGTAATTAGGAGACAATAGAAGTGAAAAGTGGTAAAGACCTCAGAACAGGGAAGCCTTCATAAAATGCTAACTTTTGACCTGAGACTTGAAGGAATAATTACTCTAGACAGGGGATAAAGCTTGTACAAAAGCATGGAGTGAGAGGGTTTGGTATGGTTGGGAAACCAGAAAAAAAATTCAGAGTGATAGGGAACAGTGTGAGTGGGGATGCAAGATGCGTATGAGATACGAAAGATGAGTTAGGACCAAATTATTAAGGCCCTGTTTGCTCTGAAAATAGCATAAATTTCATCCTAAGATAATACTTTTCAAACTTTTCACCATAAAAATAACACAGAGAGAAGACAGTGAACTTATACACCCATAGGTCTGTTGGCAACATCTGCAGCAGTTTGTACTTCAAGCAAAAACATTTTTAAAGTCTTAAACCTTACTGTGAGAACTAATGAGAATTTTGCATTCTACTCGTTTGTTTGTAATAACACGAAAGGGATATTTTGACACACTTAAAAATGAGTAAAGTGGATACTATGGTAAGCCCAGCCATGGTTAGTTTGGGGCTTCTAAAACTCCCAGGAGTAACCTCAGAAAACACCCTCTCCAGGAAGTTTGAAAAGCAGATTTGAAAAGTCTCATGAGGCAATAGAGAGGCAATGGAGATTTTATATACATATATATATATGTATATAAAATATATAAAAATACAGACAGTGATACTACAGAAAAGAGAATGGATTCAAGAAATGCGGGCTCTAGCGTCTGGCAACACTAGGAGACGAAGAATGAGACAAGGATGATTTCAAGTTTTCTATTTTGGGTAGCTGGTCTCAATGGTAATGATATCTTTGAAAATCACAAACAAAGAGAGGAAAGTTTGTCAGTGAATGTGGCGATTATAGCTTGGGAACAAGTGAGTTTCAAGAGGATGCCATACAGATAAGTAGAGCTTTCCAGAGGAAAGATACAAAATAAGGTCTAGAGTTCTAAAAATGGAGGTTGAGATTAAACGTCAAATATTAGCCACCCTGAAACCAAATCTGGTCTATACAAGTGTTGTGTTTGACGTGTATAGTGTGAAAATATGTTTTTGAACTAACATTCAAACATTTGGAGACTAATTTCAACTATTCTCAAAATACTTCAAATTCAGGGAACCCTGGACCAAATTACCACATGACAAATCTCCCACTTACGAAGTAAAGGCTGCCCCTTTTGAAGAGGTCTGCACTCTCCTCTAATCAAGGAGGCATATACACTTACCTCCATCTGCCTCACTCATGTATAGTGTTACCTGTGAGACCCTGATGATGTTTATACTTGCAGTGTCTGGTCTAAGTGAAAGCTAAGCTTTTATAGTTAATGAAATCACTTGCATGAGAGAAGAGGAGGGAAAGAGAAAGGAGAAAGGAAAAGAGAAGAGAGACAACGAAAGGAAAGGGGAGAGGAGAGAAGGAGAATGTTTTCCCTGAGAAAGAGTTGAACACTTGCAAAAAGAAGTGCCAGAAAAGGATTGTAAGGATGGTCAAGCCAATAAGAAAACTGAGACTGTGCTGTCGTGAGAGCCAAGTGAGTAGAGATCTCCAATAAAGAAATGAGAAGTCCCATGCGGTCGAAAGATGCAATTCAAATGAATTTGGAATTGTGGAGGTCCTTGTTGTTTCAACGTGAGTCAGACTGCAGTACATTTAGGGGAGTGGAAAGTGAGAAGGGAGATACAAGTAGCCCAAAACATCCTTTTAGTAAATGATTTTTTGTGTGTTCTTTGAAGTTTAATCCACATGACAAAGTGCATTCTAAAATGATTTCTGAGTTATTTTTTATATTTAACGGTTTGCAAAACAGATGAGAAATTAGTGTCCTAAATTATAAAATCTTTCCTAAACTTTAATTTAAATAAATTTTATTTTCAGGATACACATATCACCAGAAAAAAAGGGATTATTGGTAAAGAGAACAATGACTTATACCGTATCTAGAACATTGCTTGAATATGAGGATAGATGAGACTTGAAGTAACCCAGCTTCATGGCAAGGTTGTGGTGATTTTTTTTTTACTTGACCATGATACTGACTCTTCTCTATTTTAGAGGAATGAAAAAATATTAATAAAATCATGTATAATAGCCAAGATTTATGCAGATTATCCTCTCACTCAAATACTAACAAGTACATTTGTGGAACAGAAATAAATCCATTTACATCCAATGACCTGTCCTGCAGGTTATGGCAGAAAACCAAAGACACATTCAAAAGGAGTCTGTGATTGAAGAGGATTTATGGAAGGGACTGTCTTACAAAGGCTTTCACACAGTTAAAGGACAGCAATAAAGAATGGTATCAGATCCAAGGGCTCTTGACAGTGGAAAGAAGGCCAGCCCCAGGCCTGAGTAAGTAAGAAGAGGGAATATTTACAAGAACCCAGGTAAACATGTAACTGTAGGAAAAAAAGGACAGGAGCTTCCAGAGAGCAACGGCTACAGCCAACCTGAATGATGCCTGACAGGAAGGGAGCTGGGAGAATAAATATCTCAAACCCATTGTCCTCCAGATCTCCAATTTCCGGCCATTGTCTCCCATTTTCTAAACCCAGTCAGAACATAAGGGAGACCAGTTGACGTGACCATTAACACCAGCCTTCCCACTAGCAGAGAGAAGAGGAGAGAAGGGGCAAAAAGATATCTCTAGCATATCCTCCAGAAAGTAAATAGTTTTCCCTCAGGGAGTTGCCTAGACCCTACATTACAGCATTTTCTTCAACCAATGGCGAGTTGGTCCCCTTCTGCAATAATAGTGATGTTTCATTTTCTCACTGTTTGGAAAATTGCCATATAAGGCAGCGTAATGGTTAGCGTAGTGGTTTTTTGTTGTCCGCTTGTTTATTTATCGCATCCAACCCCCTTTCTTATTTCCAGAGAATTTGTCATTGTTGACTGTCTCTGTGGGGAGGGGGGGGGAAAGGTGCTCCTGCCTTTGACTAGGAAAGCTTGAGGGACAGCCCCTTCCCCTTCCTGCCCTCTGCCCACAAAGGCAAGTCCCTGGACCTAAGAGCACTGAATGAGGTGTGTTCTCCCAAGACCCTAAATTCAGAGGAGGTAAGCAACATTAACTAGAGTTAGGATTTCTTCTAGGCAGAGGAAGCTGTGCTCATTTCCTTAGCAACAGCAGTAGCAGCCTGGCCAGGTTATTCCTGTTAAGAACACTTGTAGTACTTTCTGTACTTTTACTACTGGGAAGCACTTAGTTCAATCCATTCTGCTAACCTAGGCTTCCAGCTTCTGTGCAATTACCTAAGTTCCAAAGACCCTCCCAATAAACGCTCTTGTTGGCTTCTGTTATGTGTACTCAGAAACATCTTAACATGTATGATTACTGTTTGCAGCACTGAGTGGCCAGTTGGACGACACCAGGTTTTCCCCAGGAGCAGGTTTCCTTCACACCTCTGATGTGGACCTATCTGCATTTGTCCTAACCTCCTTACCCAGCCACTCAGTCCCCATCTCAGTACCTGACCTAGTCATTCCTTTGTCCTGACCCTGTCCTCAACTGGGGCCTTTCTCTCCCTTTATTTTAAAATTAGTACCATTTTTTAATCTTAATCCTCATCTTCAGAAATATTTTAATTCCAAGTCTTTTGAATCCGATATTTGAATTCATTTAGATGTGTATAACTGATAGAAGCTTGACAGGACAAGCAATAGATTTTCAGGTGTCAGAGGTCAGCTGTTAGTTGAGATATCTGAGGAACAGGTAGACTATCCCGGCAGTCTTAAAAAAATCTCAGCAGTTAGATGACTGACTACCCTGCTTAAAAATCTAAATGCAAGAGAAAAAGGGAAAATAACATTTTATATTTGTCTACTAAGTCAACCGCACCGAGCTACCCACTTTTGGACATTTTCTTTCATTCTCACAATAAGAGAGTTTAGGAAACTTCCCCAAATAACTGCTATTTAGTGACAGAGCTGGGATTTGAACCTGTAACTCCTCCCTCAGCCCCTGCCACACCACCACTCTGCCTAAAAATGACAGCCACCCCTTCAAAGATTCTGACACTCCGAGTGTGAGAAAATAGTGGCAGCAGTCAGTTCAGTGACGAAGGTACAAGAGACTACATGGCATCGTACATTTCAAGATGAATTTCTGACAGCACAGGAAGCACTTTAGAAGAAGTCATGAATTTGACTGGGTTAAGCTTAGAACATCTACTAGAAAACCATTTCTTAAATTACTATTTTCTATGGTATTGATGGAAAGGAAACTGTATAATTTGCTCATGTGTCAGAGGTAGTCTGCTTGTTTACTGTTAATGATAATCAAAATATCTGACATGTAATAGTGTTCGGGTAACACTTAAATCAACCTGATTATACTGGAAACCTAATAAATAATAACTACAGAGGTTTTTTTTGTTTAATATGCCTCTGGCTGCTGAAGTACTGCCAATCTGTAAAATATTTGAATTCCAAACCACAAATGGATGTGTATTCGATTGTATAATCAAAAGAGAGGAAATAAAAAACACAGCTTTGATGGAGTAGCCTTTTAACATGAAATTAAGGGAAAAAACCTGAAAATCATAAAAGTACACTTCAATTTTGAATGTTAATTTTAGGGAATTAATAATATTTTGTGGCCAAGATGAGTTTCTTTAGCATAATTGAATTCTTTTTGGTAATCGGGTTTCATAGGTGTGACCAGAAGCAGCTGCAAAAGCAAACCAGGTTTTCTCAGAAAGAATATTAATGGCATTCTGAAATTCCTCATTCCCAAGACGAGAGTAAAACTTTAAGCTAAATACTTGAAAGAATACACATTTTACATGTTTCTTTTATTAGTGATGAGAGTTGCTTATTAATCAATGTTTAACAATGTAATTACAGCTGTTTTAGTCTCACCAGATAACACAGATTAATAAATGACCTGCAACTAGTGAAGTGTGCAGACAGGGTAATGAATTCTTTCCAACAGCACACTAATATATTAGTAATAAACAAAGACCATGATGAATTAGGAGTATTGTAGAGTTTCTGAATATTGAAATCAAATTTCCAGATGAAAGCATTTAATCACTCAGTTTTCCTTCATTTATTTCTCTTCATGTCTGATAATGGGCTGGGATTTGCTTTTCTGGACTGCATTAAATAGTGCATCTAAAGCTCATCTCTTATACTATTTTTGCAAGTTTACACTGATCCAACTCTTATTATTTTATATTAGTTTTACCTAACACTGAAAGTAGTGTAACTCTGATATCAACTAATCGAATTATTACGTTTAGAAAGCTCCTTGTTCCAGCTCAACAAGGCACTACTGGATGAGCCCTGTTTTTCCAAAACTGGCTTTAACTACGCAGAATTCTATTTGAAAAATTTAGTTAACTCAAAGGAGAAAGACACAAACATATGTGTTTTATGATAAATATCACCAAAATATGATGGGGAAGGAAAGTTATCAGTCATACACACACCCAAAAGTAACACTGTACAATGTTTAAGAGTCATCTCAAAATATTTCTTTGTTTTAACTCTAGCCTTTCTTTGTTTTAACTTCTAGCCCTTGACGTTCTGTAGCAGAGAGTTGTTCGAATATGAACTTTACCTGATGGCATACATTATACTACGTGTTCCTTCAATTACATCCAATTACTACCAAATGCACCTTCCATATCATTTCTGGGGGGAAGACATTCTAAATCTGAGTTACTAAATTAGAAATGCAGTACTGTATTAAAAATAATTAGCAGCATAAGATGCCAAGCATTTTCTTAAACTATTTAAGACAAGAAATTATTATGCCTAAAATATGTATAGATATATATTTTTTTTTCTGCTGAACTGTATTTTAAGATGTAGATTCTGAAAGAAAGGTATAAATCCCATTAAGACACAGGACAAAGAGTGAGCTACAAGTGGGAAAAGTCAAAGGATAAGAATTTGAAGCAAAGTAAATTTGTGCACTTTCTGCCCATAATGGAAATGAGTTTAGTAAGAAAATTATTCTCTCCTGCTGATAAAGGCTAAATCATAGGATTTTTCAAAAACCCTGAGGGTTGACACTGCTTCCTGTATCCACATATTGTTGGAGATACCCTCTCTTTTTCTATCTTGACTCTAGCCTGGTGGAACAGAAAGCTTTTTCCTTCATGTAAAGGAAGCAAGTAAGCAGAGGGAGAACTACCTATACATGAGCAGGAGGTAACAGTGCTTTTTCACCATGAAAACCTCTGAAGGAGGGTGTTAAAAGCTTCAACTTTAAGGCTGGAAAGTGTAGTGGACAATGGCTGGAGAAACTGGAACCATCCTACATTGCTAGAGGGGATATGAAATGGTTCAGGTACTGTTGAAAAGAGTTTGACAATTCCTCAAAAAAATTAAATATAATGTACACAACTGAGCAAATCCACTAAGTATATACCGAAGAGAAATGAAAACTGGTACTCAAATGAATACATATTCACGAATATTCATAGCAGCACTGTTCACAATAGCTGAACAGTGAAAACAACCCATCAAAGGATGAATGGATAGACAGATTATTACAATGGAATGTTATTCAGTAGGAAAAATAAATGAAATACTGATACATGGTACAACTTGGATGAACCCTGAAAACATGCCGAGTGAAAGAAGTTAATAACAAAACACTACACATTGTATGACTGCATTTATGTGAAATATATGGGACAAGTAAAATCCATGGAGACAGAGCTGATTGATGTTTGTCAGCAGTAGGATGGGGAGTAACTGATTGATGGGTTTCCTTCTGAGTGAGAAAAATGTTTTAGAACTAGATAAAGTTCATAGTTGCACACATTGTGAATGTACTAAATACCACTGAATTGACATTTAAAATCATCAATTTTATGTTATGGGAATTTCACGTCCATAAAATTAAAAACAAACAAAGAAATAGATAAAATAATAAACGATGGCTAAATAGTGTTTATTCCAGAAAGAATGACCAAATCAGGATATCCACTTAAGTAAAAAATTCATATGATTATACGAAGACCAATAAAGTTTAATAGCCAATGCTAATAAAAAAACCTCTAAATAGAAATAGAAGGAAATGATATAATGTTGATAAACATTAATAACAGATATGTAACAAAAACTTACCATTATAGTGAATGGTGAAATGTTAAAATCGTAACACAAAAGTCAAGAACAAGACAAGAATGCCTATGCCAACTACTGTGATTATGAAAATTATTTTGGACAATTCAGTTAATGCAACTGGACTTTAAAAATGGGAATTTTTTAAAATATTGGAGGAATAAAAACATATTTATTTACAAAACAAATGATACATGCCCCGAAAATCCAAGAGATACCAAACTTCTAGAATTAAAAATAGAATTCAGTAAGTTGGGTGGTATCTGCAAAACATACAAAGTTCCATAATAATTCCCAATAACAAGTTAGATAATAGGGTTGCAAAATAAATGTCCCTGTTACAACTTTAAAAAAACTACAAAATACAATGCATATTTTTTTAAGTACAGCACCTACATAAAGGAACTGGAACACGGGGCATTCTCACCACTCTAGCCACCGACACCATTTAGATAAGTTTGTGGTACCAGGTTCCTAGAACGCTGGGGCAGAATGGCACGGATCAACCCACTGTCCATTCCACAGAAACATTCAGGGATTGGGCTTCTCAAACCTACCACAGACACATGAGGGTTCCAGCATGGCAAAGATCTGTAACTGGTCCCAAGTGAGAAACCAGGGAGACTGGAGAGGATGAGGCTTTCACTGAGATGTTTGAGATGGAATCAGAACCTGGCAGAGGAAGCTGGGCCATGTAGCAAATTGTTCTCCATGTCAATTAGGCTGGTAAGTAATCCACAATAATAAGGAATATGTGTATATATATATATATATATATATATATATATATATAATTTGTTAAAAGACTACTGACTTAAGTCTTTTCGCTATAAGACAACTTTTGTAAAATTTGACAAGGCACCGTGGTGAGTTATATTTATAATTTCAAATTGTTACAATTATTCTGGGAGATACATATATTTAATCCTGTTAGACAGATGAGGAAACTGATACTAAACAGCTGGAAGACACCTGCTCTAAATCACAAAATGGAAAAGAATGGGGACTGGGATTTGACCATAGTTGTGCGTGCATATATCATTATGTATCATTCAACAACACAGCCCAGAGTAAGACTGTAGTAATGTCTTTGATGGTGCTTCTTGAACAGTATTTATGTCCAAGATATATGCCTGGCACTAAGAGCTGGACTTACTACAAAGATCACATTCAATTAGTGAAAAGGCACCATCAGCTCTTCTCCTTTCATACAATTTTTCTAACAGTGCAGTCTTAGAACTTAGGCCTGAGTTATTGAACCTATACTTATGGAAAACTTTTGAGAAAAATGGATGAAAGCAAATGGTGAGATGTAACAGAAAATTATCAACTTCTATATGATGGAAACACAGGGAATAGAGCAAGTGCTGAGAAAATTTAATAAGCACGATTTAAGATTATGTGATGATACAACACATCTGAAAAAGGGACAAAAAGAAAGAGTTATATGGAAGCATCCTTTGAATTGAAAGAACCATCAAACAAACATAGTACTAAGAAATTTACACCAAAAAACCATAAACCAGGAAAGACCCTCTGCTGGGGAACATCACCTTAAAACATACTTGCTTCCCCAGATTGTCCAGATAGTACACATGGCAGATCATGAGTTGATTTAATAATTCCTTTTATCACAGGTGAAAGTCTCTTTGTCTTTAATAGACAATGATATATTGACAGCATTTTGAAACTTGCCCAGCTGAGTTCAGACAAGGCTATTACAAATAACTCAGAAGCTGTAGGATCTGCAACGTGTGGAGAGAAGCTGTTTATGGGTGGCTTTTTGGGTATAAAGAAGAGGATAACCTGTTACAGTCATGTGGAGTGTGTTTCTCTGGTCAACTGCAGATAGACTGGGGATGGGGATGGCTTCTGTCAAGGCATAAATCTCTGATAAGCTAAAAGAATCTTGCTCCATCAAGCTGTGACAGGAAACGCTACTGGGAACCTCAGCCTCACATTTGCCCTTCTGAGATATTTTCCTTGCAAGAAACTTCAGCCTTGTCATGGCAGATGCAAAGGGAGTTTGTTAGTGGGATTTGACCATCTTACAACTCAAGAAGGGCTTAATTAGGACCTAGGACTTGAGCTTAATGCAATTTAGAGTAACAATGTGTTTTTACTTCTGTACCTACTTTTTTTTTTAGTGGGCTGTCTTTTAGCTTCTTTTGTTTTTTGATTTATTCTACTACATGTTGAGAAGAGTGATCAATGAATACATGCATAACACAGTCTATTATGAGAGTAATTGAGCATTAAAGAGTAAAGCCAGATTTACATCACAAAGATATGCAGTCTCCTGAAACAGGTCCCAAATTTGGGCCTTGAACATGTTGCTGTGATTGCTTCATATTAAAAAAAAAACATTGCCCAGTCCTTTTCAGAGGGAATTCAGGCATGTACTGCAACAACCCTGCTATCTGTTTTTCAGAAACACTCAGCATTTCAAACAAAAAAAAATTTAAATGAAACTCCTATTATAAGACATCTAGGGAGACCTTCAAGATGACAGAGGAGTAAGACGTGGAGATCACCTTCCTCCCCACAAATACATCAGAAATTCATCTACATGTGGAACAACTCCTACAGAACACTGGCAGAAGACCTCAGCCTTCCCAAAAGGCAAGAAACTGCCCACGTACCTGGGTAGGGCAAAAGAAAAAAGAAAAAACAGAGACAAAAGAATAGGGATGGGACCTGCACCTCGGTGAGGGAGCTGTGAAGGAGGAAAGGTTTCCACACACTAGGAAGGCCTTTCGCGGGCAGAGATGTTGGTGGGGGGGGGGACAGGCACGGGGGAAGCTTCGGAGCCATGGAGGACAGCGCAGCAACAGGGGTGCAGAGGGCAAAGCAGAGAGATTTCCGCACAGAGGATCGGTGCCGACCAGCACTCACCAACCTGAGAGGCTTATCTGCTCACCTGCTGGGGCGGGTGGGGGCTGGGAGCTGAGGCTCAGGCTTCGGAGGTCAGATCCCAGGTAGAGGACTGGGGTTGAGAGCGTGAACACAGCCTGAAGGGGGCTAGTGCGCCACAGCTAGCCGGGAGGGAGTCCGGGAAAATGTCTGGACCTGCCTAAGAGGCAAAAGACCATTGTTTCGGTGTGCACAAGGAAAGGGGATTCAGAGCACTGCCTAAATGAGCTACAGAGATGGGCACAAGCCGTGGCAACCAGCGCGGACTCCAGAAATAGGCATGAGACGCTAAGGCTGCCACTGAAGCCACCAAGAAACCTGTGTGCGAGCACAGGTCACCCTCCACACCTCCCCTCCCGGGAGCCTGTGCAGCCCGCCACTGCCAGGGTCCCATGACCCAGGGACAGCTTCCCCTAGAGAACACATGGCGCACTTCAGACTGTTGCAACGTCACGCTGGTCTCTGCCGCCACAGGCTCGCCCCGCACTCCATATCCCTCCAACCCCCCCACCTGAGTGAGCAAGAGCCCCCTAATCAGCTGCTCCTTTAACCCCGTTCTGTCTGAGCAAAGAATACATGACTTCAGAAGACCTACAAACAGAAATGGTGCCAAATTCAAAGCTGAACCCCAGGAGCTGTGTGAACAAGAAAGAAAAAGGGAAATCTCTCCCAGCAGCCTCAGGGAGAGCAGATTAAATCTCCACAATCAACCTGATGTACCCTGCATCTCTGGAATACCTGAATAGACAACGAATCATCCCAAAATTGAGGTGGTGGACTTTGGGAGCAACTGTAGACTTGGGGTTTGCTTTCTGCATCTAATTTGTTTCTGGTTATATGTTTATTTTAGTTTAATATTTAGAGTTTATTATCACTGGTAGATTTGTTTATTGATTTCGTTGCTCTCTTCCTTTTATGTATATATATATATATTTTTTTCCTTTTTCTGTGTTTGGGAGTGTGTATGTGTATGCTTCTTTGTGTGATTTTGACTGTATAGCTTCACTTTTACCATTTGTCCTAGGGTCCAGCTTGTCCTTTTTTTCTTTTGTATACTTTTAAGCACTTGTTATCATTGCTGGATTTGTTTTTTGGTTTGCTTGCTATCTTCTTTCCTCTTTTTTCTTTTACTTTATTTTTTACTTTTTAATTTTTTTTAATAATTTTTAAAAAATTTTATTTTGATTATTTTATTTATTTTTTTCTATCTTTTTTTCTCCCTTTTCTTCAGAGCTGTGTGGCTGACATGGTCTTGCTGATGTACCCAGATGTAAGCCCTGTGCATGTGACGTGGCAAAGCAGAGTTCAGGACATTGGTCCACCAGAGACCTCACAGCTCCATGTAATATAAAAAGGCAAAAGTTCTCACAGAAATCTCCATCTCAACGTTAAGACCCAGCTCCACTCAGCGACCAGCAAGCTACAGTGCTGGACACCCTATGCAAAACAACTAGCGAGACAGGAGCACAACTCCAACCATTAGCAGAGAGGTCACAAACACCCCAAAACACACCACCGGACATAGTCCTGCCCACCAGAAAGACAAGATCCAGCCTCATCCACCAGAACACAGGCACCAGTCCCTTCCACCAGGGAGCCTACACAACCCACTGAACCAACCTTAGCCACTGGGGACAGACACCAAAAACAACAGGAACTACGCACCTGAACCCTGCAAAAAGAAGACCCCAAACACAGTAAGTTAAGCAAAATGAGTAAACAGAGAAACATATAGCAGATGAAGGAATAAGGTAAAAACCCACCAGACCAAACAAATGAAGAGGAAATAGGCAGTCTACCTGAAAAAGAATTCAGAGTAATTTTCGTAAAGATGACCCAAAATCTTGCAAATAGAATGAATACAAAAAACGATTAACAAGGACCTAGAAGAACTAAAGAGGAAACAAACAATGATGAACAAAACACTTAATGAAATTAAAAATTCTCTAGAAGGAATCAAAAGCAGAATAACTGAGGCAGAAGAATAGAGAAGTGACCTGGAAGATAAAATAGTGGAAATCACTACCGCAGAGCAGAATAAAGAAAAAAGAATGAAAAGAATTCACGACAGTCTCAGAGACCTCTGGGACAACATTAAACACACCAACATTCGAATTACAGGGGTCCCAGAAGAAGAGAGAAAGGGACTGAGAAAATATTTGAAGAGATTATAGCTGAAAACTTCCCTAATAGGGGAAAGGAAAGAGTCAATCAAGTGCAGGAAGAACAGAGAGTCCCATACAGGGTAAATCCAAGGAGAAACACACCAAGACACATATTAATCAAACTATCAAAAATTAAATACAAAGAAAAAATATTAAAAGCAGCAAGGGAAAAACAACAAATAACATACAAGGGAATCCCTGTAAGGTAAACAGCTGGTCTTTCAGCAGAAACTCAGCAAGCCAGAAGGGAGTGGCAGGACATACTTAAAGTGATGAAAGGGAAAAACCTACAACCAAGAGTACTCTACCCAGCAAGGATCTCATTCAGATTTGACACAGAAACTAAAACCTTTACAGGCAAGCAAAAGCTAAGAGAATTCAGCACCACCAAAGCAGCTCTACAACAAATGCTAAAGGATCTTCTCTAGGCAGGAAACACATGAGAAGGAAAAGACCTACAATAACAAACCCAAAACAATTAAGAAAATGGTAATAGGAATACACATATCAATACCTACCTTAAATGTAAATGGATTAAATGCTCCAACCAAAAGACACAGACTGGCTGAATGGATACAAAAACAAAACCCATATATATGCTATCTACAAGAGACCCACTTCAGACCTAGGGACACATACAAACTGAAAGTGAGGGGATGGAAAAAGATATTCCATGCAAATGGAAATCAAAAGAAAGCTGGAGAAGCAATTCTCATATCAGACAAAAGAGACTTGAAAATAAAGACTATTACAAGAGACAAAGAAGGACACTACATAATGATCAGGGTTCAATCCAAGAAGATATAACAATTGAAAATATTTATGCACCCAACACAGGAGCACCTCAATACATAAGGCAAATGCTAACAGCCATAAAAGGGGAAATCGACAGTAACACAATCATAGTATGGGACTTTAACACCCCCACGTTCACCAATGGACAGATCATCCAAAATGAAAATAAATAAAGAACACATGCTTTAAATAATACATTAAACAAGATGGACTTAATTGATATTTATAGGACATTCCATCCAAAAACAACAGAATACACTTTCTTCTCAAGTGCAAATGGAACATTCTCCAGGATAGATCATATCTTGGGTCATAAATCAAGCCTTGGTAAACTTAAGAAAACTGAAATCATATCAAGTACCTTTTCCAACCACAATGCTATGAGACTAGATAAAAATTACAGGAAAAAAATTGTAAAAAATACAAACAAATGGAGGCTAAACAATATGCTACTAAATAACCAAGAGATCACTGAACAAATCAAGGAGGAAATTAAAAAATACCTAGAAACAAATGACAATGAAAAAATGATGACCCAAAACCTATGAAATTCAGCAAAAGCAATTCTAAGAGGAAAGTTTATAGCAATACAATCCTACCTCAAGCAACAAGAAACATCTCATATAAACAACCTAACCTTACACCTAAAGCAATTAGAAAAAGTAGGACAAAAAAGCACCAAAGTTAGCAGAAGGAGAGAAATCATAACAATCAGATCAGAAATAAGTGAAAAAGAAATGAAGGAAACAATAGCCAAAAAAAAAAATCAATAAAACTAAAAGCTGGTTCTTTGAGAAGATAAACAAAATTGAAAACCATTAGCCAGACTCATGAAGTAAAAAAGGGAGAAGGCTCACATCAGTTGAATTAGAAATGAAAAAGGAGAAGTAACAACTGACACTGCAGAAATACAAAGGATCATGAGAGATTACAACAAGCAACTATACGCCAATAAAATGGACAACCTGGAAAAAAATGGACAAATTCGTAGAAAAGCACAACCTTCTGAGACTGAAGCAAGAAGAAACAGAAAACTATAAACAGACCAATCACAAGCACTGAAATTGAAACTGTGATTAAAAACCTTCCAACAATCAAAAGCCCAGGACAAGATGGCTTCACAGGAGAATTCTATCAAACATTTAGAGAAGAGCTAACACCTATCCTTCTCAAACTCTTACAAAATATAGCAGAGGGAGGAACACTCCCAAACTCATTCTATGAGGCCAACCATCACCCTGATACAAAAACCAGACAAAAAGTCACAAAGAAAGAAAACCACAGGCCAGTATCACTGATGAACATAGATGGAAAAATCTTCAACAAAATACTAGCAAACAGAAACCAACAGCACAATAAAAGGATCATACACTATGATCAAGTGGGGTTTATCCCAGGAATGCAAGGATTCAATATACACAATATACACAAATCAATATACACAATCAATATACACAATATACACAAATCAATATACACAGTATACACAAATCAATCAATGTGATAAACCACATTTACAAATTGAAGGAAAAAAAGCATATGATCATCTCAAAAGGTGCAGAAAAAGCTTTCAACAAAATTCAACAGCCATTTATGATAAAAACCCTCCAGAAAGTAGGCATAGAGGGAATTTACCTCAACATGATAAAGGCCATACAAGACAAACTCACAGCCAACATTCTTCTCAATGGTGAAAAACTGAAACCATTTCCTCTAAGATCAGGAACAAGACACAGTTGCTCACTCTCACCACTATTATTCAACATAGTTTTGGAAGTTTTAGCCACAGCAGTCAGAGAAGAAAAAGAAGTAAAAGGAATCCAAATCGTAAAAGAAGTAAAACTGTCACTGTTTGCAGATGACATGATACTATACATAGAGAATCCTAAAGATGCTACCAGAAAACTACTAGAGATAATCAATGAATTTGGTAAAGTTGCAGGATACAAAATTAATGCACAGAAATGTCTTGCATTGCTATACACTAATGATGAAAAGTCTGAACCTATCCCAAAATGGGCAGAAGACCTAAATAGACATTTCTCCAAAGAAGATATACAGATTGCCAACAAACACATGAAAGGATGCTCAACATCACTAATCATTAGAGAAATGCAAATCAAAACTACAATGAAGTATCACCTCACACCAGTCAGAATGGCCATGATCAAAAAATCTACAAACAGTAAATGCTGGAAAGGGTATGGAGAAAAGGGAACCCTGTTGCACTGTTGGTGGGAATGTAAATTGATACAGCCCACTGTGGAGAACAGTATGGAGTTTCCTTTAAAAACTAAAAATAGAACTACCATGTGACCCAGCAATCCCACTATTGGGCATATACCATGAGAAAACCATAATTCAAAAAGAGTCATGTACCACAACGTTCATTGCCGCACTATTTATAATAGTCAGGACATGGAAGCAACTTAAGTGCCCATCGACAGATGAATGGATAAAGAAGATGTGGCACATATATACAATGGAATATTACTCAGCCATAAAAAGAAACGAAACTAAGTTATTTGCAGTGAGGTGGATGGACTTAAAGTCTGTCATACAGAGTGAAGTAAGTCAGAAAGAGAAAAAACAAATATTATCATATGCTAACACATATATATATAATTTAAAAAACAAAAAATGGTTCTGAAGAACCTAGGGGCTGGACAGGAATAAAGATGCAGATGTAGGGGATGGACTTGAGGATTTGGGGAAGGGGAAGCTGGAACGAAGTGAGAGAGTGGCATGGACATATATACACTACCAAATGTAAAGTAAGTAGCTAGTGGGAAGCAGCCACATAGCACAGGGAGATCAGCTCCGTGCTTTGTGACCACCTAGAGGGGTGGGATAGGGAGGGTGGGAGGGAGATGCAAGAGGGGGTAGATATGGGGATATATGTCTATGTATCGATGATTGACTTTGTTATAAAGCAGAAACTAACTCACCATTGTAAAGCAATTATACTCTAATAAAGGTTTTAAAAAAAAAGACATCTATTGTGTGTGCATGCACAAACTTTTTCATATGCCATAAACAATGTTTGAGAGTACATATGAACATTTTTATGTACATGATGAGGATACAGTCAACTCCCCAGTAATCTTTTCTATGGATGTACAGGGGGAATGACAGTTGACCCTTGAACAACACAGGGATTAGGGGTGCTGACGTTTCTTATGGTCAAAAATCCGAGCATAACTTTACAGTCATCCCTCTTTATTTGTGGTTCTGCATCCCTGGATTCAACCAACTGCAGATCATGTAGTACTGTAGTACCTATTTATGGAAAAAAAATCTGCCTATAAGTGGCAGAACTGCCCATGCAGTTCAAACTTCTGTCCAAGAGTAAACTGTAGTTTATATATGTCAGTCCCAATCTCCCAGTTCATCCCACCCACCCACTTCCCCGCTCAGTAACCATAAGTTTATTCTCTACAGCTGTGTCTCTATTTCTATACACACTACTATGTATAAAATAGATAACTAATGAGAACCTACTGAATAGCACAGGGAACTCTACTCAGTGTTCTTGGTGACCTAAATGGGAAGGAAATCCAAAAAACAGTGGATAAATGTATACGCATGACTGATTCACTTTGCTGTACAGCAAGAAGCTAACACAACATTGTAAAGCAACTATACTCCAATAAAAATTAATGTTAAAAAAAAGAGTGAACTGTAGTTGAAAATATACGTTTGTTGAATTAATTAATATTAATTAAAAATTAATTAATTAAATTAATTAATTAAAATAATTAATTAATTTATTATTTTTATTTAATAAAATTTATTTTGTTTAATAAAATAAAATTAATTATTAATAAAATAAAATAAAATAAATTATTTTTATTTAATAAAATTTATTTTATTTAATAAAATTTTATTTAATAAAATTAATTTATAATAAATAAAATAAATAAATTATTTAATAAAATTAATTAATTAAATAAATTAATTAAAATTAAAAATAATTAATATTAATTAATATTATCCTGGTTATTATCTCCATCTACTCCTACAGAGCCCCCATCTACTCCAAACTCCCTGCAACCCCCTCTTCCCAGCTACATCCTAGAACCTCCAGAGAATGTGCCACTCTCAGAAATAAGTTCCATCCAACAAACAAGAGGGATAAAGTAAAGACAGAGGCAGAAAGAAAGCCTTAGGAGTGATTGATTCCCTGGTTCCAGTTAGTCCTAAAACCATCCCCACTCTTCAATTCCTTATATGAGCCATATGTTTTTAGCTATTTAAGTTATGCTGCTGTCACTCCCAACCCTACAGATGCTACAGTATTGCAAAACTTATCCTGGAGTCAACTTCTCATCTTCTGCTTCTACTCTTCCTTCAGATGCTAGGCTAAGAGACAGGAGAAATTTCTGCCCTCATATTTCTACCGGGATAAAGTACCTGTGTGTAAAGCTCAGAGCACTTCTCTGTCTTATGCCAAATCTCATTCTGCTTCACCTCTTGTCAGCATTTGGCACAGCTGACCACTTCTTGAAACACATTGCCCTACTGTATTCTAGGACATCACACTCTCCTTTATGCCTTCTTTCTCACTGGTTCTTCTACTCCTTGACAACCCCTATATATTGGGAACCCTGTATGTCCTCTCCTATACCTATATTCTCTCCCGATGGGATTTCATCAAGTTCTAAGGCTTTAATTACTATATGACAAACGTGTGTGTTTATACCTGATCTTTCCCTTGATCTCCAGATTTGTATCTCCATTTGACTACTCAGCATTTCAACTTGGATGTATTGTAAGTATCTCGATATTAACAAGTATAAAACAAACACTGGATACTTAACACCTCCCAAATCTATTTTCCCCTAGTTTTACCCATCTCGTACAACTTCTCCTATCAAAACAGTTATATTTGATTCCTCCTCTCTGAGCTCACTCCATACATCTACTACATTTATAAGTCCTGTTAGCTCTACTCCAAACTGTAGGTGGAATTCGAGCTCTTCTCTTTATCTCCCCTGCTGTCACCCTCACCCTCATCACTATCATCTCTCACTGAGGGCTCTCCAAGAATCCTCTAGTTTGCGTCCTTCCCTTTGATTTCCCCACATGTGACTTTTTCCACATATTAGCCAATGTGATCATTTAAAAATGTGAATCACATTACCTCCCTGTTTAGAACCCACCAATGTGATCCCATGGAATGAAAATAAAAGGCAAACTTCTCATCTGAGTCTAGAAGAACCCACATGATCTGGCCTCTGCTGGCCAACCCCAAAATGGTACCAAACTATCCTGCCCAACATGAGCCACACTGACCTTCTATGTCTGATTCAAAAAGGATGTATCTCAATGACAACAAGGCCTTTGCATCACTGTTCCTTCAACATGGAACACTTTTGCCCCAGATTTTAGCTCAACTGTCTCCTTCTATCTCATTAATTCAGTATTCAAATTAAATAACACTTTCTGAAAAAGAACTTTGCTTACGGCTTGATTTAAATTTGTCTTCTCTCCTAATAAACTTGATCATAATACCAGCATTTACTAGTCTCCAAACACGTATTACTCTCTGAGCCTGTATTATTTTTAGTTGTTTACATTATTTGTCTCCCTCATGCAGAGTGTAAGTTCCGTGAAGGTAAGTATAATTTGCGATTGCTACATCCCCAGGTTCTACAACCAAGTCTTGCTAAAAAGGCGAAAGAACAGGAGAAATATAAGAAGAATGAAAGGAAGATGAGGAGGAAGAAAGAGACAAGGGACAGAGGTGAGGTGGAGAAGAAAGTCAAGAAATGTACTGATAAATCTGAACCTCCACTCAGAATACTCAAATTAGCCAAACTCCAAATGTGTTAGTAAGTCTGGTACCTGAAACTCTTGAAACGAACTTCCTAATGATTTGTAGAATGCACCAGAAGAGAGGTAGATGCAAGGGTATTAATCTGCCAAAGTTTGCAGTGGTTTTTAAACTTGACTGGGAAGGTGTCAGCAATTTTTAAACTTTGCTGCAGAAGTGTTTTGAACAAATGGTGCTGGAGCAAGTGGAGCATAGCCCCCCCCCCCCAAAATAAACCTTTACCTAAACCTCATACCTTATAAGAAAGCATTACTCAGAAGAATCACAGACTTAAATATAAAACTGTTAAACTTTTAGTTAAAAACATATGGAAGTGGGAAGCAGCCACACAGCACAGGGAGATCAGCTCGGTGCTTTGTGACCACCTAGGGGGGTGGGATAGGGAGGGTGGGAGGGAGATGCAAGAGGGAGGGGATATGGGGATATATGTATAGCTGACTCACTTTGTTATGAAGCAGAAACTAACACACCATTGTAAAGCGATTATACTCCAATAAAGATATTAAAAAAAAAAGAAAAGAAAGAAAATATATCAATGTAAAGGGGTCAAATGTGAATATCTTAGGGAAAATAACTAGGTATAGACCCTTCGTGAGATCTTTTATTCTCTAATAAGAGCAGAGCATAATCACATAGTTAAAACAACGGTAGGAAAAAATATATATATATGGAAAAGTTTTAAGTCTCCAGAACAAGCAAAGAGATTTTAGACTTGATAACAACAGCACAATTCATAAAAGAAGAAAAATGAAAATTTGAACCTCACCAAAATTAAAAACTTTTTCCTTGTGGAATACCTTGTGAAAAGGATGAAAAAATAAGCTACAGATTGAGAGATAATATTTGTAAACCACATATCTATAAAAGGTCTTGCATCTAGAATATATAACACTCAAACTTCAACAGTACAAAAACAAAACAGTATAATTGGAAAATAGACAAAAGATACGAAGAGTCATTTCACCAGAGGAGATTTCACCAGTTGGCAAATAAGCCTATGGTAACATATTCAATATTATTAGATATTAGTGAAACGTAAATTAAAACCACAATGAGATATCACTACATACCTAAATTAGTGGCTAATTTAAACAAATTGTGATAACATCAAATGCTGGCAAGGATGCAGAAAAATTAGATCACTCATGCATTACTGTTCAGAATGTAAAACGGTACAGCCGCTCTGAAAAAGAGTATAGCAGTTTCAGTTTCCCACAAAACTAAACTTGTGCTTACCATATGATCCAATAGTTGTACTCTTGGGCATTTATCGCAAAGAAATGGAAACTTATTGTCATATAAAAACCTGTCCATGAATGTTCAAAGCTTTATTTGTAATGGTCAAAATCTGGAAATAATCCAAATGTCCTTCAATGGATGAATGGGTAAATAAACTGTGGTATATTCATATAATAAAATGTTACATCAGCAAAAAGCGTGAACTATTGATATACTCAAAAAACTTGGACGAACTCCATGGATATTATGTTGAGTGAAAACAGCCAATCTCAAAAGCTCACATACTGTATGATTCCATTTGTGTAACATTCCTGAAATAACTAGATGATACAGATGGAGAAGTTATCAGTGGTTGCCAAGGGTTAGGAATGCTGGGGAGAGGGGTTGAGTGTAACGACAAAAGAGGAGCATGTAATATCTTAGTGATAATGTAACAATTCTGTATCTGGATTATGGTGGTAGCTACATGACTCTACACACAGGATAAAATTGCATAGAACCACACACACACAGACACACACACACAGACACGAGTGAGTATAAAACTGGTGACATCTCAATATGCTGTGGATCGTACCATTGTCAATTTTATGGTTTTAATATTGTACAATAGTTTTGCAAAGATGTTAACATTGAAGGAAACTGGGTGAATGGTATGGAGTCCCTCTGTACACTCTGTATACTCTGATTCTGTGAATCAATAACTCTTTAAAAATGAAAAGTTAGGGCTTCCCTGGTGGCGCAGTGGTTGAGAGTCCGCCTGCCGATGCAGGGGACACGGGTTCGTGCCCCGGTCCGGGAAGATCCCACATGCCGCGGAGCGGCTGGGCCCGTGAGCCATGGCCGTTGAGCCTGTGCTCCACAACGGGAGAGGCCACAACAGTGAGAGGCCCGCATACCTCACACAAAAAAAAAAAAAAAAAAAAAATAAGAAAAGTTAAAAAATCAACTGAGAATCTTTTTAAAAACTCAAGCCCAGATTTCATCTCGAACCAGTTAAGTCAGAATCTCTAATTAAGCCAGGTAGTAGTATGTTAAAAGCCTCCCAGGTAATCCCAACGAACAGCCGACATTAAAAACCAGTGTGCCAAAGTGTGGTTTTCATGGTGTGATCCCAAAATGAGAAGCAAAAAAAATCATCTGGAAATCTGTTAGTCATGCACGTTATCAGGCCCCACCCTAGACCTGCCAGCTCAGAAACTGAGCAAGCTGTGTTTTAACAAAACTTCTAGTTAATTTTGATGTATACTATCCAATACGGTAGCCACTAGTCACATGCGCTACTGAGCAAGTTGAAATGTGACTAATGCTACATGTTGAATAATAATATTTTTGACGTATTAGCTTAAATAAAATGTATTATTAAAATCAATTTCACTATTTATTTAAAAAAATTTCCAGCTCTATTGAGGTAAAATTGACATATAACATTGTGCAAGTTTAAGGTGTACATGGTGATTTGACACACACATATATATTGCAAAATGATTACCACAATCAGGTTAGTTAACACATCCATCATCTCATAAAACTATAATTTGTGTGTGTGTGGTGAGACCATTTAAAATATACTCTCTTAACAACTTTCAAGTATATGATGAAGTATTGTTAACTATGGTCACCATCCTGTGCCTTAGATCCCCAGAACATATTGATCTTATAACTGGAGATTTCTACTCTTTGACCAACATCTTCCCTCACCTATTTCTTTTTAATATTTTTAGGGCGGCTACTATAAATTTTAAGTTACATATGGCTTACTTTATATGTCTATTGAACAGCGGTGCTCTACAGCAATTATTCTCAACTCTAAGTATTCAGTAGAATCACTCAAAGAGCTCAAAAAAAAAAAAAAAAACCTAGTACCCCATCCCAGATTGATCTATATAAATCAAGTTGCTAATAATGAAAACCTGGGGTCGACCATTTTAGAAAGCTTCTTGGATGATTTTAATGTGTTGCCAGGTATGAGAATCCCTGATCTAAAGCTGGGTTCTGAATTTTTGCCGCTTGGATTCCTTCAACAATTGGATTTGGGAAACTTCGCCCAGAAAATACACATTCACAGACAATTTACATATATTTTCGAGATACTTCTAGGCATCATATAAAGTCCCCGCTTAAGGACTTTCACATGGTTTACTTTTTTTTTTAAGATGTTGGGGGTAGGAGTTTATTTATTTATTTTTGGCTGTGTCGCGTCTTCGTTTCTGTGCGAGGGCTTTCTCTAGTTGTGGCAAGCGGGGGCCACTCTTCATCGCGGTGCGCGGGCCTCTCACTATCGCGGCCTCTCTTGTTGCAGAGCACAGGCTCCAGACACGCAGGCTCAGTAGTTGTGGCTCACGGGCCCAGCTGCTCCGCGGCATGTGGGATCCTCCCAGACCAGCTCGAACCCGTGTCCCCTGCATTAGCAGGCAGATTCTCAACCACCGCACCACAAGGGAAGCCCCCACACATGGTTTACTTTTAAGAAATGGGTTTTAGAGAGTAACATTTTTTCACGTCCTTAGATCTAGACATTTGTTAGCTCATTTTGCTTCTAAGTAGAGAAACTGGAGTGAGGGTGAGCTATCCATCTTAATCTCAGAGATGATTTTTTTTTTTAATTAACTAAGCATGTGTAATGAGAACGTATCCTGCTTAATTCTGGTTTATTTCCCCAATAATTATCTGCTATATTTTATTATGTATAGCTGTCTTTAAAAATGAATAAACATCCTCCGACATATTGTTCCCTCTTTTGAATTTTATATATTAGCTACTCTAATGCTTTTCAAAGATTTGAATTGTTATCATTAATGGCACTGCCAAAAATCTCACCTCCAGAAACTCTAGACTATAAGAAATATCCTTGTAGAACATTTTTCTAGAAATAACTTTACAGAGCTGATTATAAAACACATGGTCAAGCTAACTGAAAACTATTCATTCACGTATTCAACTATCAAGTACCTAGTATGTATGTAAGCACTGTTCCAGGCACCATCGAAAGAAAATATCCCCACCTTCAGGGGTCTTACATTCGAGTTTGGAATTCCAAAGATAATAAATAAGGTAAGTAAAGACATGATATATTGAGTGATGATAAGATCTGTAGAAAAAGAAAAGTGGGCATAGAGAAGTCCAAGGAAAACCTTTGTGAGAAGAGACATGAGTAAACCTAAAGCAGGTGAAGGAATCATAGATATAAATGTCTAGAGGAATCACATTTCAGGCAGAGAGAATTTGAATGCCTTGATGCAGAAACTTGCCTGGCCTGTTAGAAGAGCAAGAAATCAGTGTGATGGAAAAAAGTAAGAAAGGGGAAAAGAGGCAAGAGAGTGGCAGTCACAGGGGTCAGAGTCTGCTGAGATTGCTTGGGTCATTACTGAGCTTGACTCTCATCACAAAGTGCGATGGGAGCCACTAGAGAGTTTCCAGTGGAGGAGTGATGTGTTCTGATACACGTTGTAAAAGGATCACTCTAGCGGAGGGTTGAGAATGAACTGAGGGTATGAGCAATTCAAGTAGAGAGCCCAGGTTAACAGAATCATCCAAATGTTAGGGGGCAGGTGATATATTTTAAACTTAAATGCTGTATTTTATACCTGAAGTTCTAAGTTCCCATAATGACTTTATTTATAATCACTCTCAGCCTGTGTATGTCCCAGGGGGGATAAAGCAGGAAAGGGAAGAAAAGGAAGCAGGAGGAATGCATGGCTCCAGGTCCTTTTCTCTCTCTCAGAAAAAAATGGACATGCCTTTAAAAGCTTCTTTATTTTGCCATAATTAATAACATCACTTGTGGCACTGCATGCTACTTCCTGTCCAGTGAAACAGGAAGAATTAAGGCAGATGAAACATCTGTGGGCTTGCCTTAAGTAAGCAATCTATTTTCCAAAGATCAGGGTAAACTTCAAATGGGCAATAACTAGATATTGTCTCAAAGTACAGAGAAAGGTTTTTGAAGTCCTATCAACAAAAATGAGATCTTTGTGAAGCCATGTGATGGCATAGAATTTTAAATAGCACATTTCCCCGCTACTCAGAAATAAATATGTAAATATTTATTCAGATTTCTGACTAACATGGTTTCTTTGACAATAGAATTTCACAAAAACTTAGTAGAATCTTCCACACATATAGTCATCCACCAGATTACGATCAAAGCTCTACTGTACTACAATGCACAAAAGTAGGTCTTTCCAAGAAATGATGCTAGGCCTATTGTATACTCCATGGGAAAAAAAAGCATCTTGACCTCTACCTGCCACCAAAAACAAAAACCAATTTTAGATGGATTACAGATCCCAATATGAAAGGGAAAATAATACAGACTGTAGAGGAACACATAAGGAAATATCTCTGTGGCCTTGAATTCGGCAAGGAACTCTTGAACAGAATACTAATATTACTAATCTCAGAAGAAAATCATGATAAAATGCACCATACTAAAATCAAGAACTTCTTTTTATCAAAAGATTTCATTAACAGAGTAAAAAGGCAAGCCACAAAGTGTGACAAGACATGTATACCCGACAAAGGATGCATATCTAGATATATGAACTCCTATAATCTATAACAAAAAGACAACTCAGACAAAAAGGACAAGAATATTTAACAGACGCTTAACAAATGATGAGATTCAAATGGCCAGTAAACATACAAAGATGTATTCAAGTTCATTAGTCATCAGATAAATACTAAAACCACAATATGATATCACAGAACGGCAAAAATAAAAAAATAGGAAAAATATTAAGTATATGGAGCAACTGAACCCTCATACCTCCGTGCTCTGAGAGATGTATGAGGAAACATAAACTGGGCACTTTAAACTGAAGAAACTTAATTTGGAAATTAGATGCCCACAAAAATTGGTGAAAGTCCTTGTATTAGTTTCGTACAATTGCATAACAAATCAGCCCCAAAGTCAGCGGCTTAACATAACAACCAACATTTATTATCCTAGTTTCTCTGGGTCGGGAATCTCATGTAACCCAGGTGGACCCTTTGGGCCAGCATCTTCCACAGGCAGCAATCAAGGTGCTCATCTGCATTACAATCATCTCAAGGCTCTACTCAGAGGCTTTGCTTCCTAACTCACACCTGAGGCTGTCGTTAGGCCTCATTAAGATCTGCTTTCAAGATCGTTCAAATGAAATTTCTTCAGTTTAAAATGTCCAGGGATTTTCTGTTTTTCCAGTAAAATATAACATATATGTACCCTGCTATGCCCTTTACATATTATCTCTGCTCTCTGAAATCTCCATCCCTCCATCACCTTCATGTGGCCAGCTATTCCTTACAACTCAAGACCAATCTGAAACACCGGTTACCGCTAGGATGTTCTCCCCATTCTGACTTACTGCTCTGAATACATCTATCAAAGCACCTATCTCATTTAAAAAGCTCCATCTGTTAATTACGTTAATTATGTGTATTTCTGTCACATACTAAAATTTTTTTTGTGATATTTTACAATATATAGAAATATTGAATCATGTTGTACATCTGAAACTAACATAATTTTTATGTTAACTCTACCTCAAAATCATAAACTATGATATGCTAGGAAAAATACAATATCAAAACTAGTTGTAGCTTCTGAAAACAGTTAAAACTTCGCACCATATTTCAATTCTCTCCTCCGCCGTCCCAATTTTTTGTTTGTATCATGCCTACATTCTCAGAACATAAAGCCATCATGAGATAGGCTGGGACCTGGGACCCTTTACCTGAGTGCTTGCACCTGGACAAAGGTCTCCTTGAGCAACAGAATACAAAGGGACTAAAAATAACTGCACCCGTGGGAAGGCCGGTCAATTACAAACAATAAGATACAAAAAGGCCACAAACCAACTGCCACTTCTGAGGTACTAGGAGCAAAGGAGGGCACTGTGCATGACCCCTACAGACAGCACCACCAAGGGGGTGGGCAGACCACCTAAGGCACCCCTCCAGCCCGACCCACTGACCCACTCACACCCTCAAGCCATTTAAGGAAACAGCCTGCTCTCCTTCAAGAGCGAGCAAGGGCACCTGTTACTTGTTTTCACTCCCTCGTGCTACACCAGTCCCAATAAAGCCTTGCCTGAAATCCTCATCAGACTCCGAATGATTCAAGAGTCCAAGAACCCGAATTCGTATCAATTACCTACTATACTCTCTTCTGTTTAACCCTCATTTAATCTTCACACTAATCCTTACTGTAATGTCTCTTTAGTTATTTTGATTTCTGAAGCGGGTTCTTTAGTAGTCCTCAAGGAGGGCTCCTGGAACACTCTCCTGAAAACACTGTAATAAAGACAGGATCAGTACTACCGATTTTTCCTTTTGCCTAGGCTCCAGTATGGCTCAGCATCAGACTGTTAATGAGTCTACCTTTAAAAGTTTGATATTTTTCTCATCAAGGATTTTTGGCATTAAATTTGCTTTTTGAAAAATTATTACATTAAAATCTCATTTATCTTGATTTCTGAGTTGTTTGGTGCCCCTTAAATTCTGTGCCAGAGACCTGTGCCTGTTTTCCTTTTTTTTTTTTTTTTTGCTTCTCCTGGTTCTAGCCCTCAGTTGGAGCTTCTCTGGCTTTTGTCTTTACTGTTCCCATCCTACTTAATTTTGACTCCACTCCTTAGAGGTGATGTCCATTGTGGGGTCTAGTCCCAAGGGAGCCCTGGCAGCCCAGTGTGAGAATTCAAAGACTTTCATGCCTTACTTTAGACTTCTACCTCACTCGCTGGTGGAGTCAGCCAAGTTCCTCCGCGTCTCAACTGCAGGTGCTCGCCCGGCTCCTCCACCGCTCCGGCTTCTCCACGTCTCCGGCTCCTCCGTGACCCCAGCTCACAGCTCTCCGTCTGGTCCTCATTTGGCACCTCCACCCGCGCATGCGTGGGGCTCTGCCGCTAAGGGGGCGGGACAGGGGCGGGGTAAGGGCGGGGGTCGGAGTCGGGGCAAGGGCGGGGGCGGGGCAAGGGCGGGCTCACTCTGCTGCTGTACTGAGTGTGCTCAGGGCCCTCGGGCATCCAGTTACACTGTTGCTTCCTTCTACTTTCCCCATACTTCTGACATTGGGCAGCTCTCATGGCTGTTGTCCACCCTTTGTATCTTGGGGTAACACGGGGATACCTTGTCATCTACTCTTGTTCTAAATATTGTCCGTGCGTTTTGGTTTTAATATCTTAATTGCTCTGTATTATGTGGGAATTGTGGAAGACCCAAATTCTACGACCACTGCCATCTTCCCAGAATTCTTAAACTTAATTTATTTTTAAAAGGATACTTTAAAAGAAAACAATGGAGAACCAAAATTATTTTTTATGTACAGAAAGCGTTAAAAAAAAAAAACTACATTAAAAAAACCCCAAGACGATTTTTAGCTCAAGGCCTAGTTATGTTCTCATTGTTAACAAGGGAGACTACAACTGCTGGGCATGTGACAGCTCCTGGTCCAGGCAGGATGTTGAGTAGACAGTCCAAACACCCTTGTGCTACAAACACCCAGGCATGAGATGGCCTGGCCAAGCTCAGAAGAGAGGACGGGAAAGGCCTGGGGAGTGAAGAGGGAAGGGAAACCCAGGTGCAGGCTGTGATCCAAGGTTTCAGCTGCCAGGGTCAGGGTCCTGCTATTGGCCCATGGAGCCAGGTGAGTGAATGAGTTTCACTGCCTTTTGATGGGAGAGAAGGCAGGGATCAGGGATGGAGACACACGCACACGCACGCACACACACACACACATAGCCAGGTCTGCTGGTGGATTGTACCCCTAATAGAAGGGAAAACATTCTACTCATTGAGGAGGCTTTGTTGGCTGGGCTCTGGTTGAGGAAGAAAGAGACTCCCCTGAGGGGAAAAATTACTAGGTATCTGCTAGGGACTGAATATTTATGTCTCCACAAATTCATATCTTGCAATCATAACATCTAAGGTGATGATATTAGGAGATGGGGCCTTTGGGAGGTGATTAGGTCACGAAGGCAGAACCCTTATGAATGAGATGAGTGCCCCTTGTAAAAGAAGCCTGAGAGAGCCCCCCTGCCCCTTCTGACATGTGAGAACACAGAGAAAAGGTGGCCATCTATGAACCAGAAAGTGGGCCTTCACCAGACAACGAATCTGCATGCTCCTTGATCTCAGACATCCCAGCGTCTAAAACTGTGAGAAATAAAGTTCTGTTGTTTATATGCCACTCGGTCTACGGTACTTGTTAATAGCAGCCCAAATGGAATAAGACAGCCTGGGATTCAGGCAGCCAGTGTCTGATTATAAGTGCTATGGATATAAGTAAAATAGAGGAAGGGGTGGAGGTGGGGAATGGGAGACATTTTGTTTTAACTAGGGTGATAAGTGAAGTTTTGAGTCAGGACGAACATTAAGGAAATGATGTCTAAGGAGAACACTATTTGTCCATCTCTATAGGGCCTGAAAATGCATTTGAGAAATTCAATAGTTACACTGTTGTGTAACTGATTAAAAACCAAAACAACACTTAAAAAAATGTGACCAAAAAAGCATATATATACATCAAAACCCCAAAGCCAGCAAGTATCCACTATCATCAAAACATGCCCTGATCTCAACATGAACAAGAGTCAGCAGATACTACAAACAGGTGGATTAGAACCTCAAGACCTTCATGAAAGAGAATAATTTGATAAAACTAAAAAAGAAATTCCTGTAAATTGGTTAAAGACCTAAAAGATCATATTGTAACCCTAAGTGAATAAGATACTATGAAAAAATAACAGGAAACTTAGAAAAACAAAACAAGATAAAAACAATTTCTAAAACCAAAAAAAGAGTTATGGAAATTAGAATTCTATTGAATGGATTAGATAGCAGATTAACCAAAATTGAGGAGAGAATTAGTGAACCAGAATGTTGCAGAGAGGTAAAGAGATGGAAAATAAAAAGAGGGCAACTACAATGAGACATTAAAGGGGTAAATATAGAGCAAATTTTTAAAACATATTTATTGTATTTTGAGATATCTGAATACATAGAACTCTAACATTGACCCTAAGCTTATCACTGCTTTTTTTTTTTTTCCTTTTCATTCAGTATCCTTCACCATGCTGTTGTGTAGCCTTAGGAACAAGTATAACTGATTGAATCACAGCCGTTATTCTCTAAAATGTACATAACTACCATTTAAAATGTGATGATCTACTGGACAGTTTCCCTAAAGTATCTGAGGACATGCATGTTATTATAGTATACCTTTATTCAAACTTGGAAGGTAGTTGTTCCCTCAAAAGTTTAACTCAAAGGTATATGTAAATATATGATAAATTGTTAAAATAAAGACAGAGATGTGACTGTATAGAAACATTAAATCCAAGTTGAGATCTGAAAGAACTCTAATGAGGAGTCTCGTCCTTCTTTATTGGAATGCAGGATAAATTTCCTTTCCCTGTACTTGTGAGTAGGTAAAGTAGGTTTTGCCTTTTAGGGTTATCATCTATCCTTAAATGACGCAAATTTCTGTCATGTTTTTCACTTCTTTAGTTTCACACACTTTACCACCAGAGCTTGCTGGATAAAAGACTGCCGAGAGAGTGACTATCAGATATTAAAATACTTAATTAAACTGAGATAGACCTCAGTCATTTCATCAATCTAAAATCAACTAGAGAATATGCCAGGTTAACTTTGTAGCTTTAGCTAAATCAATGCATCTGTAAAACCAAACAATGACAATAATAACCTCACAGAATCTGAGATGGAGTATAAATTTTCATGAATTTTTTTTAATCTGATCTAAGAGTAGAGAGGGGAAAAGAAAACACCCTTGGACAAGCCAGATGATAAAATCCATATTGTACATTGAATCATCTTGCAATTTATGGCCAAAAGTGTGACTATGAAGATAACATTGTTGAAGTGGCCGAAATCAACACTGAGTAAAACTGGCTAGTTACCTATTTCTCTAAACATATGATTTCTCTGTTTCTAAAAGGAAACATGAGTTACAAAGGAATCCTGATGGTGTTAGGTCTTCTGAATATTGGGTTATGCCTTTATTCCTCTGAATATGCCCCCAGTGCCTTTCTAAATATTTAATAATACTCGAAAATACTATTTTTAATCAAGGTTTCTATCAGTATTCTTTCTCTGAAATATTATGCTATTTAGATTGTGAACCTGTAATCTATTTGATCCACATCATCGAGGAGAAGCATAGTCACTTATCTCTTTCAATTTGACTAGTTTAACTTAAGGGGAAATCTAGCACCTCCTTCTTGAGGTTTTCTTTTCTTCATAATTGTCTAAGAATTCCTAGTGGTACAATCAGTCCAAAGGGATCAGATTTCTTCCCAATGATTCATATGTTTAGTCCACTAGTGACTTCATTTTCCTTACTGTCATACTGTATAACATTTGAAACCTACCTTTACACAGAATTGCTACAGTGAAACCTTGTTCTGTAGTGTCACTCAACATTTGAGCTATAACGGTATAGCTCTTTTAGTTCACACTTAGATAATTAGTACAAACACCATACCTGCGTTGCTGGGTTCAGAGGGCTTCTGAGCCTCAGGCGTATGTGTTCACCCAGCAAATTTTAAGCCCAGAATTTTCATTCCCTCACAATAAGTACTTCTCTGAGGTACTTAGGCTTATTTACTTCTCAGAGCCCTTCTAATATTTTAGAGCTTCTAATATTGTTGAAATTCAAATGGGATTGCATTAGGGACTTAAGATACCTTTCCTCCCAAGAAGGTCCTTGTCTCATATAAATGTGCCAACTTTCCCCACAGAACACACACTGCGGGCCAAGTTAAGGGGTAGTATAAGTCACCGCCTTTGGCAGTGTGCAGAATTCCACCCTTAGTCAGTGGAGAAAGTACCCACAGCTTTATATTTTACAGCTAGGACACACTATTCATGAATTCTTTTCCCCATAACATAGAAACACTATTTCTAAATTACTTTGATGCATAAAATTACTATTGTTGAGACTTTTCTTAGACCTCCTTGAGAATAGCCAGGCAAATTTTGACAGAATTTCATTTTTGGTATTAACCATGGCAGAAGACCAGGGGGAGAAGAGGCCTATAAAATGTTCCTCAAGCTAGAGAGTCCTAGGAACATCACAGGATCCTTAAAAACTCAGAACTGTCAAGTTCAAGGGAATACTCAATCCCAGCCTGGCCCTGTTTCCAGGGTAAAAGACTTTGGGAGTAAAGTGGGTAGAAAGGAAGGAAGAGAATATCTGAGGTCTATCTGGAGACGGAGAGTTGCTCAGATGTTTGGTTTAAAAGAATTGAAGAGAGCTTTTCTGCAATATAATTCACCTTCTAAGGTGCCTTCAGAGCCTCTTCAGTTAAATATGGCCTGAATAGATTGAAATAGGTTATAGAACATCTCACAGATTTTTACAAAGGCCTTTAAGTAAGCTGGCATAGGTACAGAGTATAAGAAACTTAAAAGTGTCAAAGGAACAAATAGGTACCAATTATTATATATAAAGTTATATACAAATATATATATACATATAATTATATATGTAGATAATTTCATAATTACCTCATTTTTATTCAGTGTGGACTTCGTTGGCTCGGACACCCAGAGGTCCTGATGCCCCCTGGTGGTCACTGAATTATCACAGCTCTCCTTGACACCTGAAAATCCACTGGGTTTGAAGAGCTAAAAAATTGCAAGATGGGAAACCGTGAAAGCATGTAGAAGTAATTTGCATGATTTAAACTAGTTCTTCCTATCAGTGCTGGTGATTTATAGAAAAATGAAGTATAAGTAGTGGAAAAGAAGAGCCTCCCCGGGCAAAATCAAATTTGAAAAAAAAAAAAATTCTTAAGCACAATTGGACATGTGTTAAGTGATTTTGAGTATAATGTGTCACATTTCTCTGCTATGTTTAGTAGTTCTCTTAATAATAGTCAAATAATAAAAGTTATTTGATTTAACATCTTTGAATATTTTAAGCGATCAGAAAATTTCAGAGTGACACCTTAGCAATATTCAATTGGACACATAATCTTGATATAAATTGTATTTTTATTTGTTAAGCTCTTTTGAATTAACTCAGTAATTGCAGTTAAAGGATTATAATTTTAATTTTCTAAGCCTCACCAATTTATCTGACCATACGACAGTGAATGAACTCTCACAGAGGCACAAAATATAGTCTTGACTTATGATTTGATTTCTGAACTCTGACTTCCTATACTGCTAGATAAATCTGAAATTTCGAAGAATAAGTAAAGTTATTACTATGTTTTTTATGAGCTTAGTTTATGTACATTTTACATTGGACTGCAAGTACATATTTTATATACACTACATAAATCACGCTAATGTAAATATGTAAGTGATTTTCCTGCACAGCGGAAAGACTATTTACATTTTGACTGAAATCACAAATAGAAAACCTAATTTTCTGTAATATCTATTAACTGAGACATAATGTTTCTTTTCTGTTTATAATCAGTTTCTTCTGTATGGTACCTTTTCTAATTCAGTTTAAATTACCCCCTTTTCTGTGATGAACTTGAATTTTCACATTTACCACCTGTGAATGTATTTAGATAGTAAGTTCAAAAGTAGTAGGTTCAGAGACAGCCCTTTGAGTTTGTTGTCGTTGTTAACTACTTAGTTTGGCAGCCTTGGATTTGTAACATATTGAAGTCTCAGGTTCTTCCTTTACCCTCTAAAGGCCTGTTTAACACACACACACAAAGGCTTTTATTTGAAAATGTATGGAGGTAATTCCCTGAAGTCATTAGAATTTACTCCTAAGTGACTATTTCTCTCTTAAAATCAGAAAATATCTCCCAGAGATAAACAGTGAGGTAAATATTAGTGTTGAAGCAAGTTAAATGAAGATAACAGCTATACCCTCATTTGGAATGTGTGTCTTGAATTTGTACATTTATTTTCATATATGTACAGTTATGTGTGATTATTAGTAATTAGATAGATAAAAATAACATGGTTCATAAATATTGGGCATGTCTTCTTTGCATCTGAAAATAGGCATTTTTCATCTTTCTGCTATACAATTATGACAGATGTTTCAAAAGAGGGTCTATAAATGGTAATATTAAAGTTTTGGTCTCTTTTTTCCATTTATTTAAAACTACCTAAATATAAGTTGGGTATTATATCAACTGCATTTCACAATGAATACATAAAACTGAAAAAACAGTTTTTAAAATTTCTGCTTTGGCTTACACATGTTGGTTATATATACACCATTTGGTATTGTTCAGGAAAATGATTTCTAATTCATTTCATATACACACATACATTTACTTTTCTAAAATTTGCCTTAGAGATAATATGCACAAATCATAGATAAGAAGCTAAAATAAACCATTTTAAAAGTGATATAAAGAAATTACCTATTAAAAGTTATTTTAAAATATGAAAGTTTTGTGAACTGATTATTTTTCATTTCAGTGGCTTCATGTACAAAGAGGTTTACATGCTTTGCTGTTAGTCAAATACAGTCTAATGCCAATTTATATATTATATTTATATATTATACTATATAATACAGTATAATAAACATTCTTTTCTTGACTAGGTCATTCACTTTTTATTTAAATTCCATGACTTCTTCATCACTATACCTAGATCCAAAAGAAAGAAGAAAAGGTTGGTAAACCTAAAAATGAGTATCACTGTGCAACTCTGCAGGAAAAACTGTCAGCAGTCTGGCACATGTGCATTTAATGTGAAGCCTCTTGTCTCTAAAAATAAAAGTGAAGCTGAACATGCCCCTATGTCTGATAGAGAGAGGGGACACAGTAAGGGGACTCCTTATGCCACCTACACTCATCAGAGTGAAGGATGTTACTTCTTTAGTCTCCTCGTTTCATGGAAAGGTATTTGTATTCACATCACTGAGTATTAGTCATTCAATAGATGAAAGGAATGTTTTAAACTTTAAAGGCTACCTTGGTGTCATTCTAAGAAGTGGGGATGAGACCCTGGGGAAAGTGTTGAAATCCTGGAGAATTATTTTAACTATTAGAAGTGGTTTAATATCTGTGAGTATGTGAGATTAACAGTTTTATTGCCTATGAGTGGGGATCTATATTTTTAATTCTAATGTTTCACCTTACAATTTTTACTCCTTAAAGCATCTGTTTGTGTCAATACTGCTTGATCTCTGTAACAAGTGCACTCTACATCTTTTTGTCTATTTTCAAGGTTAATCTATTAAGCAGTTTACATTTTCTATGAATCCTCTAAAGGGCACTTAAGATGCTTTTAGATATAATTTCTAAAATATTTAATAGGGGTAATGGCTAGGAACAAGTAACATTTAAGAAATAAACTACAGACCCAAAGAGAGGTTAGAGGGGAAGGAAATCTCATTTCTCTCTTCTTCGTAATTGCATTAGGCAAGTAAAAACTACAAGAGACAATTTTCCATAAGATAAAAATTTTAAAATTTGGGGATCTGTCATCTCTTTGCTATAAATACCAGAAACAACTCAATTTACTTTTCCAAATAGAAAAGATAGGAAAAGTTTGGAGTCTTAGGCAAAGTCAAACTTTTTGCCTCTCATAAATAGAGGCAAATCGTGAATGACAGATTTTTTTTTTTTAACGGAAGAAATATAGGACAGGAAGAAAATAAAGCTCGTCTTTGACATGTGATCAAGTTACTCTGCTTGACCTTTGAATTTGATGATTTGGCAATTAAGGTTTTTAAGTTCTTCCTCTTATTGTACTACCCACATCTTGAATTGCAAAGTGTCAGAAACTGCCTAACGTTAAAGGGATTCCTCTAGGCAGTCGTCCTCAATATTTAGTTAGACGAAATCAACTGTCGATATTGGTAACACTTTTTATTCTTAATTTGCCTTTGAAAGATAATTATTGAATACTTATTGAAAAGTACTCAATATTTGCGAAAGAGGTCTTGATTTTAATTTAATTTTAATTAACTTAATGCATGGTAGCATTCTTTAAAATTAAATATAATTTATGCAGCGAAATGGAAAACGATCAAAGTGTGGCAATTCCAGGAAAATCTCAGAAAATGATAAACATGTAGGAAAAACCATACGGAACCTTCAGAAGTTTCTCTTAATGTGCTACTTCGTCCAACCAACTATCGTTAAATGATAGGGCGGGAGTGAGAGGGCACATAAAACAAAAGACTTCCTTTCTCCACTCCCTTTTCCTCTGGTTCTTTTGCCAAAGCTTGTTTCAAACTCTTGGAAACATTGTTTGAACATAATACATTTGGTTACTTTTATTCTTCCAGGGATTGTGTTGGGTGGTGCCTAGAGCTAACTGCCTTTGGAGTTACAGAAAAAGAGAAGTAGTAACCCTTCAAGAAAGAAAAAGAACAAAGTTACCCAACCCGCGGAGGTTGTGACAACAACAAAAAAGTAAAAGGCACTTTACTTAAAGGCACAGCTCATTTCACTGTCCCGGCTCCGTGCTTGGTAGCTGAGAGATGGCTTGCATCCCCTCTGGTTTCTAAAGATCGCGAGGAGCACCGCTATAAACACGACTGTAAATTGGGAGCGTTATTTTAGGATTGATTCTGCTCCACGAAAGCTGCGGTTGCTAAAAGCAAAGCTCCCACAGCAGCACGCACCTCGCTTGCCCTCCACGTCCGCCTTCTCGGAGCATCCAGCGCCAGCCCCGAGCTCAAAACCTGGAGGGAATCCTGGACCCGCAACCTGACTCCGCTGGCCGCCGATTGGCCCACGCCCCGAACCCCGCCCCCAAGGCCGGGGCGGCCGTTTCGCCGGGACCCGCCCCCAAGCCCTGGGAATCGCCGCCTGGGAGGCCGGCTGCGCCTGCCACTCAGCTCGAGTGGCAGAGGCTCTCGGCTCGGAGCCCCGCCCCCCTCCCCCCTAATTGATATTATTGGAGTGTGGAGCAAGCGGCCGGTCTGCAGTCGGAGACTTGCAGGCAGCAAACACTGTGCGGACCAAAGGAGGGAAAAATTTTTTTTAAAAGCTAAACGTGGAGCAGCCGGCCGTAGATCGAGAAAGGGAATCGATGCGTGGAGCGCAATAATTTTGTTTTTTAAAAAAGCCCCACATACTCCGGAGCAAACAGCATTTAAAAAGCTGCGACTCAACTGAAACCTAAGATAAAACCTGCTCATGCACCATGGTTTTTCAAACTCGGCACCCTTCTTGGATTATTTTATGCTACATCTGGCTGCTCCGCTTTGCACACACCGTGGAAGCGCAGGCTGCAAAGGAAGGTAAGGTGATGGGAAAGCAAAGTTTGTTCTGACATTTATTTAGCTGTCTACCTGCAAGAGCCGGCTGGTCCGCGGGGTTGCCGGCCGCGCCTCCGGAGCCGGGCGAACCTCCCCCGCCGGCTCCCCGCCCCCTCAACGTTCGGGCCGCTCCTGGCGGGCGGGTGGCAAGCGGGCTGCTCCGAGAAGCTTGCAGCCCCGCTCCCGGGGCCGTTCGCCCGACGGGAGCGGGATTTCTGGCGCAGACTGTACAGAGGGCGTGAGCAGCAACGGAGGGCAGGGGGCGGGGGTGTGGGAACGGCCGGCAAGCTCATTCTCCGGGACCCCGGGCGGGTCAGATCTCTTCCTCTAGCCCTCTCCTCTTCCTCCTCTCGCCGTTCGTCTCCCTGGGGGTAAGCTGCGGCCGGAGTTGGTCGGAGACTGGGGAGTGCAGCCTCTAGTATCCTGACCACCCCGCCGGCGAGCGGCTGGAGTCCGGAGCCTTTCTAGAGGCGCCGTGACTTGGGTGAGCTCCGAACGCTCGGGTTACTAATGAAGTGCTCACTGCGTCCGAGGAGCCGGCGCGGGCCTGCGGCTGGCGCTCGGCCGCCTGCACGGAACAATAACGCCGCGGAGGTGAAGCAGCGGGCGGCGCGCGCTCCGCGCCCCGCGGTCGGGAGACATCTCCATTCAGCGCGCGCCGCGCGGATCCCGGCGGCCGCAGGGACAGCGGCAGCCCAGAGGGCTCGGCCGGACCGGGGAGGCAGGGGACGGGCTGGGTCAATGCAACTGATTACGATGCCTCCCGGGCGACCAGAGGCCCCCAAACCTCTGCCCCACAGTCCGGCAGTTAAGGAGTGCTAGTGGTCTAACCTTGAAAAAGACCTGGACCCCGAGGGCTAGCTCTGGTTGACTAGAGCCAGGATTCGTTTGGGCAGTCAGATACGCCTGTATATGGCTATTCCCCCCACCCCCTTCTCCTTTGAACCATTAACAGAAAGTAAAATACCTTTCGGTGCCTGTAGTTGGAGCTGGGGAAAAATAAATCCTGTCAATGGAAAGGTCTTGCTTCTGAGCAGTGTCACCATCTACCCGCCCTCCTCCGTATCTTGCAGGCTGTAAGTCTAAGGTTGATTTCCTGATATTTAAAAGCAGACTACTAATAATTACTTGTTCCTAAAGTGTGGAGGTTGGAGAAATCTATCAGATTTAGGTCATGGTGGTCGGGAGTGGATACGTACCGGTACTCGTTCCATCTATCCCTGAAAACTTAGTTATTTAGTGCTGCTTTTTAAAATTCTCTTCGTGGACTCTTCTTCGGTCACTCAAAACACCCTCTCCCACAGCCAAACGCCATAGTCTGCTCCTTGATCCAGCCTGACCTTCTGACCCCAGTTTCCGCATCTGCAACCTGTGTTGATGTTGAACCCATTCAGAGAAAACCTTAACTTCCAGCTGTTGGTTTCGCGTTTGCAGATGAACCCACATCTGCTAGAAACACACAGCCATACACACCAAAGTCCACACTTCTACTCGCGTGACATTAGCGATTAGGGACATTGAATCCTGGAAACTTGTATTGATGCCCCTGGAAGAGCGGGACCCGAGGAAAAGTTTGCACCGCCGGGGCGAAACCCCGCGCGCGAGCTCGCACAGACCCGGGCTGGAGTTTGAGCTATAAATAACTGCATCACTAGGGGGAGAGGTTCCTGCAGTCAGAATGGCTTGCTCGCCCGCCTTCCTCTTCTGGGTGCGAAATACGTGGAGAGGATTCTGATTCTAGGAGGCCGAATTCTTTACATGCAGAAGTGAGCTGTTTAAAAGGTGGGCGGGGGTGAGGAATGCGCTCCGCTTCTCGGTGGCAACGCACCCGGCGCGCCACGGTGGCCCAGGGCTGCCGTTCTGGGAACGAGCAAGCCCCGAGACGGCGCCGCGGCACCCAGGGGCAAGCGCCGGGAAGCGCCTGGAACAGGTGCCTGGCTCTCCGGAGCGGATGTGGGGGGAGTTACGGGAAGAAGGGGCACCCCCCTTTCTCCCCTTTTCCCGCACACGTTCTATCGGGGAGGTCAGTTTGGCTACTGGGAGCGCGCGTGTAAGTCAGTCTGACGTTTGGAGGCGAAGTGCAGCCGCCGTTTTTCCTTTCGTTAATACCGTCGCCGCGCTCCCTCTGAGGAGACGCTTCCCGATAGCCCCTCTCCTCCTCCCGGTTCCTTCTGGAGCTAGGGCGCCACCGGCTCCCTGGAGTGCCCAAGTCTGGCGGAGGCGTAATGGATGTTTCGGCCTGCGGGCGCGCCAGTCTGGCATCCCCCTCCCCGCCCCGCCCCGCCCCACCGGCGGCCCCGCCCCGGCTCCAGCCGCTGCCCGCCCGGCTCCGGGCTGGCTCCGCCGGGGGCGACCCGCATCTTGCTCTTCACCCTCGCCCCCACCCCCTGCATCCCCCACCCCGGCCCGCGAGGCAGAGCGCAGAGTCCCCGAACCCCGGCCCGCGTGCCCTGGGTCCTGGTTGGCCGTCGGGCTACGCCTCTGCGGGCGCGAAGGGCGGCTGGCGCTCGGTGCTCTGAGCGGGAAGGCAAAAGCGCGCACTTGCAGGCTGGCACAGAGAGCGGACGGCGGAAGCGAGACACGGTGAATCGTTCGAGCTGGTTAAACGCTCAGGGGCCGGTTTCCCTTTTGTTTTATTTGTTCATTTGTTCTCTCTTAACTTGTTTGCCATCATCACCGCCCCGCCGGGGTCCCTGGTTCCCACCCCAGGCTGTGCTGAGGGGTAACGGAAAAGGAGTAAACAATCATCACAGTGTTTTAATTCACCCTCAAAAACGACCCAAGAAAGTTTCCTGGGTTTAAAATTCACTTGTCTCTTGTCACTGCGGAAGACCGAAAAAAAAATAATAATAATAAGTAATCTCAAAAGGAAAATACCTGGAATCCATGTTGTTTGTCCACGTTGAGGACAAAAACAAAATAAACTTTAAAAGTTACTCAATGTAAGTTCAGTAATCTAAACATTTATGGCTGTTCCTAGTTCGAAGTACAACTTGATATTTTAAAAGTGTGGCTTTGAAATTATCATTATTATTTGAAAGGGAGTCAAGTGTTTGTAACCAAGGTTTTGTGCTGTCATGGTCTCCCTGAGAGTCTTAAGTATAAAACATTTTGGGAAAAATGTGTTTCTATATCCATTTTCAGTTATAGGGAATAAACTTGACTAGCTTGAAGGAGTTGAACACATAATCAACTGTTTCTTTTCTTAGCGTAACAAATTTTCGTTACCTTTAAAAACACATTTTTTTCCCTCTGTTGGTCACTGAAAAGTTTATTTAAGCATGTATTTAATTTAAGTTCAAATTTTAACATTTTGCTGAGGATGATGGTAAGCGTATTTACATACTTGAAAATGTATTCACCATTATTTCTGGACAAATTGATACGTTTGCTAAAATGCTATAGAATCATAGAAATATTTTTAAAGAATACAAACTCATGTAACTCTGCAACCGGTTTGAGCAAAGAGTGAATGCTTTAGGAGGGGAATCGTCCTAAAAAGCAATAAAATATATTAAATTGGAAGTATGGTATATATTAATGTATGATATTTGCATGCATTATCTTATATTAATACCATCAGGAGCATTAATTACATTTATATAAATATTAAGTTAAGTGTATTATGCTTTATGGTAGCATAAAAGCAGAATACAACTGTTTTTTAAAAGTCAAGTCAAAGTTTAAATATTCCATTTTGAGAATTACGTACTGCTTTGAAATATTAAGAAATTAGAAAAATAGAAATATTGAAAACAAATGTTTGACTAACCCAATAATATATCTTGTAAATGATAGGAAATTTATTTTCCTCATGATAACATTGCTTAATATAGTTTTTAATTGTATTCATTTTGGCTTAAGAGAAGACACTGTGTGTGGAAAGTTTAAAAAAAAAAAAAAAGCTCCAATTCTCAAAAGGCACTAGGAAGTACTTTTGGAAGAATAGTACAAATTAATGACTGGCTGAGGAGTAATAGGGAAGTATGCTTTATTATGTTAATGTTATTATATTTGACAAAGTTTAGAGCAGTCAGTGGTTTACAAAATTCTTTACAATATATTATTACTATAGAATCAGTATACTTCACATATCAATTTTTTACCCTTGCTTTCATGCTACTTTTGAGTTTTTTAGTTAATTTTAATATTTTAATTAAAAACTATAATGCTAGTGTTTTAATATCTTTTTTCCCCTAAGAAAGTGGAATATATTTGTAAGAGGTAGGTATACATTTTGTCATTCATTAATGTAAATAACTCTTTATTTTAAATCATAAAATGGTAATTATTTTAAAAATTAGATCGACTTTAATAACTTTTACAAACATGTTTTCATTTCTCATCTGACATTTAGAAATGCAACTTTCTTTTTCAGTACTACTGCTGGATTCTAAAGCACAACAAACAGAGCTGGAATGGATTTCCTCTCCACCCAATGGGGTAAGGGCTTCTCCTCATAAAATATCAACCTTTATTTTTTTTAAGTAAGAAATAAAACCTTTTCCTCCTCCCCCAGTGGAATTATTCACATTCTTCATATTTAAACTGTTTTGATCTCCAATATCTTGTTCAATGTTTTGTTGTGCTTATAATGAGGCATTGAGTTCTTTGAGTAGACAAGGTATATTTAGAACATTGGAAAATGGATAAAAAATAAGTTCTTATTGTGAGTGGGGCCATACCTCAGGTTCCAGGCTATAACTGTTAACTAATTACAGAGAACATGCTTTTCACGAACTCACTTAAACCTCTTTAGTTGCTTTAGACTTCCTTAGTATCATCACCAAGTAGGTTGTATGTAGTTCTTTAAAACAGTAGTTCTTTAAAACTGTTTTCCTCTTTTGAAAAACGTTTTAGCATCATTCAAAATATACTTGAAAAGATAACTAAAAATGTAATATGCTCAATATTTTAACATAAAATTTGCTCTAAAATATGATTTGGATTTTCTGAAATTTATATGTTGTGCTATCTGTTGTTATTAATCAGAAGTGATGGCACAGTACGCACATATCAGAGTAAAAATCTGTTATCATAAATGAGTGAAAGCTGTCCAATAAACTTCTATGAAAATATAAGTAGATTCTAAAAAAATTCTGACCGTTATGTTTCATATATCTGATATATTACTTCTTAAGATATATTACTAATATATATAAGATATATTACTTACTTAAGTTTAGTTCAGTGTCTATGTCTTCAGGTCTTATTTTAATTGTGAGACAGGACACATACTTCATCCTTGACTAAGGAAAGGGGCTCCAAGAAAGGTAAATGTACCCCATTGTTACTTAAGTTAATCTTTGGTACAATAAAAAGTCTGGAGTCAAAGAGCATGAAGTATAAGTGAGGATATAAAAAGTGTAAGAAACTTTGCAAAGACAAGAATGAAAGTCTGAAAGGGATTTTTGAGTATAAGAACATCATTAAATCAATATGTCATAAGCTAGAAGTTAAAGAATGCAAAATGTGAACAATGCAAATCTGTTTAAAGTATTTAGGTTTTTTATTAAATTAATATTTGAGAAACGCTTAAGATCATATTGCAGCTATCTGTATTGGTCAGACAAAGCTATGAAAAATGACAAATATTTACAGATTAAATATAAAAAGTATGCTAAGTTTGAAGTATGAATGTCATACTTTTCTTGAAAGTGGAGTAGTTTCCATGAGTAAAATAATATACACTATAGGAAGACATTCGCAATAAAAAATGAAGCACCTTTCTTGCCAATGACAGATGTGGCCCATTTTGCACCATCCATCAATTAAAACAAATAGAGATACAGCATGGTTTTTAATCTGTAAGGGGAAGTAAACTGATATATTATTGTAATATTTCATCCATGTAATCCATAAAATGATAAATTATGACTGTCTATGTTATCTTGGACTGAAATGGACATTTTATCAGTCCAAAGTATCTTGAGTTAACCGTTAACCCTACATATCTTTAGGAATCAACAGATAATAGAAATGACGACTGACAATATATTCCATATATGAAATGGATTGGCTTACATGTGGTTAAATATCTAACTGGAAATAAAATGTTATTAAGATATAAGTGTCTAGAAATAACTTTATAAGCATACTATAAAAGCATGCTAGCCGAATTAAGACTTCTTTCCCAATGGTGTTGTTTGTAGAAATCACCGCGGTCTCTTAGAAAGTGAGATAATAAAAGTTACATAAAATGCATTTATTTCGTTTCACTCTTTGTTATTTATGCAACAGTTATCTTGAAATTTTCCCCGCAGGAGTAAATTTTTAATTAAACATTAAAATTAACTGAGTTTCATTGGTAGTAAAGTTGATTTTTCATACATTGAACAAAATAATATAATTGTTCTTGGAACTAGAAAAAAGAATTCTTGAGATATATTCCTTTCTCATAATTAGCCTTCGTTTCTTGTAACTAGGGAATTGTTCAAAAGAGCTCATTTATCCTTGGAGCTTTTCATTTTTTGGTAGATGCTACTACTAGTTTTACTTATTTTAATAATTTCAACCTAATTAAGAGACTAAAATCTGCTTGTCCAAATGGATGAATTTGGTTATATTTGGCTAAGGGCCATTCAAGCAAATTATGAGCAGCTAACTGAAACAGGAAACTATGTACTCCATCAACTAGTCACAAACTCCAGTTGTGTTGAGTAAAAGCTGAACATGACAATTGGTTGTTTGCTGCATTTGAGGACCTTTGATGATATGTATAATAAAATTGTAGCAAATATATAATATGTCATCATAAGAAATTTCTGAATTACAGTATACTACTAATTTGTCTGTCTTGTTAGTTTTCTAAGAACTGCTTTTAAAGTTAGAAATTAGTATTTCACAGAGCATTTAAGTAAATTGATTTTTCTGATCGAGTTTTACAAATAAAACTCATTACCACATGCTTATTAGTTTTTCTTGAAACGATAGTTTTCTGCTTTTCTTGAAACGATAGTTTAAATATTTCATGCTATGTGACTTTGGATTAGAATACTAATATAATTTTATATTTGGCATTTCCTGTTTGGGAAATGAATATAAGTAGGTGACAATTTCACCATTAAGGTATCATAAATACAAACTTGGAAATTTTGTAATAATGGTAAGAAAGGACATAAACAACTGTTCTCTTAGGCTTTTAGGTGAAATGAATTTATTAACTAATGAGCAATATAGATAGATTATATAAGACTTAATCTTTAAATTGTTGCAAATTTGGCTAAGCTTATTGTTTTCCTTTTTTGTGAAAATATATGAGTTTGCTGTAGTGTACATTATATCAGCATATGAATGGACATTTTTAACCATCTGATATTTTTCCTGTCAGAAAGCTTATTACTGAAATATGATCCAGCATGCTGATTTGCCATGTACATTTGATTGTCTGTTGAAAGCAACTTATTTATAAAGATGTATCACACTTTTATAACTACTTATTTATAGTTATATGGCATTATGGATAGTATTGTATATAACACTGCAATAAATAAATAGCTCTGTAAAATGTTCCTCCCTTGTATCTCATTTTGCAAAGATCGTAAAAGATTTCTCATTATGAATATCAACATGTTGTGGAATGCTTTTACATTTCAGAGTACTCTTGGCATTTTCTTCCCTGTGTTTTTAGGTACTCTCTAAGTTTAACATCAACACTTAAAATGTCAATGGAGTTATCAAGAATTCTGCCATGTATCTGTATGTATATGCATTAAATGGTAATTTAAGTAATTTTGTTTTGTGCTTTAGTCTATAAAAATCCCAAGCTCAGTGGAGACATTGGCATAAGCAAACATTTAAAAAGCAACACTAACACACTTGCAAACAGATACTAAGCAAAATGAAAGATTTATTGTATGCATAAACAATACAAGCAACAAAAATGATGTTCTGACACCGGGATGAAGCTGAGCTGAGACTCTGTTCTAAAGGTTACAGTGTTCCTCAGGGTAGGAATTCACCTAGCTCTTTGAAAGATATGCATCTGTGCTACACTAAAGATTCCTCATGCACTTGCAAAAGCCAAATGTTATTTTTTGCTGAATGACTGATGACCTTTTCTAAATTTTACAGTGGGAAGAAATTAGTGGTTTGGATGAGAACTATACTCCGATCCGAACATACCAGGTGTGCCAGGTCATGGAGCCCAACCAAAACAACTGGCTGCGGACTAACTGGATTTCGAAAGGCAATGCACAAAGGATTTTTGTAGAATTGAAATTCACCCTGAGGGATTGTAACAGTCTTCCTGGAGTCCTGGGAACTTGCAAGGAAACCTTTAATTTGTACTATTATGAAACAGACTACGACACTGGCAGGAATATAAGAGAAAACCTCTATGTAAAAATAGACACCATTGCTGCAGATGAAAGTTTTACCCAAGGTGACCTTGGTGAAAGAAAGATGAAGCTTAACACTGAGGTGAGAGAGATTGGACCTTTGTCCAAAAAGGGATTCTATCTTGCCTTTCAGGATGTAGGGGCTTGCATAGCTTTGGTTTCGGTCAAAGTGTACTACAAGAAGTGCTGGTCCATTATTGAGAACTTAGCTGTCTTTCCAGATACAGTGACTGGTTCAGAATTTTCCTCTTTAGTCGAGGTCCGAGGGACATGTGTCAGCAGTGCAGAGGAAGAGGCGGAAAACTCCCCCAGGATGCACTGCAGTGCAGAAGGAGAATGGTTAGTGCCCATTGGAAAATGTATCTGCAAAGCAGGCTACCAGCAAAAAGGGGACACTTGTGAACGTAAGTAAAGTGTGCTATTAAAATTTCACTTTGCACTTTCTTCTATATCAGAGATTTTAAGTAATAATGACTATTAAGTAATAATGACTATTTGAACAAGTGAGTCTGCTGTGTGTGTACCAGCAGCCCAATTGAGTAGATCTTAAGTAAAGTCACTATTGAACTTATCAATGATTCCCCATAGTGATATCTGCACTAAGGATTCAGTAAATATTGCAATAAATATCGGCGATAATAATATTTGTTACTAAAATTTAATTGGCCCTATGCTTGACATAGAAGACAACAGTTGCACATTGGGCTACGAGCTTTAAGAGAGGAGATTGGGCAGAGTGAGGTGAGATTAATCAGGATTTAATGATGTGTGATTCCTCCTGTCTTGAAACCCATATCGTCTGGCCTTGTGGATAACAGGAAAAGGATGTTAAGGGGTCTGCTAACAAGAGTTCTACTAATAGGCAAGACACATGCAAATAGATTTACAAACTTATAGAATTATTTTTTATAAGTACTAAAATTTTGATTAAAAAATCAACAAATTTCCCTTGCTAACTTTCTGAGGTTGCTTCTGCCAAAGCCATATTTCTTTCCTGGACTAAATAATTAAAGGAGTATTTCTCTGATAAGTCATAATATAGGTAGACCACATTTTTGTGGAAGTGGGCCAAAGTAAGTTTTAGTTATCGGAATACATCAGCTGGACGTTTTCTGTTTGTTTTGAAACAATAATAACATATGAATTAGTGAACCTTTTCCTTTGTATAGTAAAACTGAATTTTCTCTTACATAGCTTTATGTGGTCATAATAATTGGCCAGTATTTTTCTATTTAAAAGTATGTCACAGGGACCTTCAAAATTAATAGATATTTTTCTGTTTGTGGATATCCTGAAAATATAATAAGGTTATATTACTTATAATATAATATAATAAGGTTATATTACTTATGTCTCTTATAACTTAGAAAACATAATACGTTCCCCAAAATAACTTTCATGTATTCTTTGTACCCCTAAGCCAGCTGCATAATTTTAATATTTGTACATCCTAGTTAATTTAGAGGGAATTGTAGCTAACAATGATAACTAAATGTTTTTGCTAATTTACTATGTGCAGATACTCTTCTGAGTGCTTTACACATACGAGTTCATTTAATAGATAGATAACATTATCATCTCTATTTTACAGAAAAAAAAATGGGGCTGTCAAGGGTAAGTTGCTGATCGCAGCTACTTCAGTCAGTAGTATTTGTCCTAGCTTAGATTCAAGCTCAGGTTGTTCTGATTCCAGAGCCGGGACTTTCGCAACAGTATTGCCCTGGTTTCCGTCAGAAAGCAAGGAGAATCCTGGCAAATATTATTGTTTCATTGCTGAACTTAAATGCCTTGGTCCTAGTAGTTTGTTATGTAAATCACATTACTTCCCCATAAAATTCTCATTCTAGTAGAACATTTCAAGAAATAATTTAACAAATATTTAGATCTGTGTTGTCTAATAAGGTAGCCGGTGGCCACATGTGGCTCTGAGCTTCTAAAAAGTGGCGATTCTAAATTGATATGTGCTGCACGTATGAATTACATACTGAATTTCAAAGGCTTAGTACAAAAAAAAGTGACAAACATCATTAGTAATTTTCTATGTTACTTAGATATTGAAAGAATCATACATTAGATATATTTGGTTAAATAAAATATTAAAATTATTTCAACTGTTTCTTTTTACTCTTTTTTGATGTGGCTACTAGAAATTTAAGAATTACATATGTGGCTCACGTGATATTTCTACTGCACACATTATTTAGGTAGAGTAACTGAGCAAGTATATTTTTTCTGTCCTGGTTGAAGAGTTAAATACTTCATGTGGATGGTTGCTAGCATATAAATGCCTATGACCCAGCACTCAATTATCATTCCTGCCATAGCTGACATTGTAAAGTGAACTCTGAGCTAAACAAATAGAGATGCTATAGGTTCTGGTCCCATTGACCAGTTTAGCAGCCTCCTTTGACACTCCCTGAAGGAATCAGACCTGTCTACCCACTGTCCTCTTCTCCTTTCCTTCACTAGTAGTATTTCTTAACAAGTAGAACATCCTGCAGGTTCCACATGTGTGGAAATCAAAAACTGATGCAGATTTATCACTACTAATAGGCAGAATGCTATTGCACTTGGTAAGTATAGAAATATTCTTAATGAACTAATTAATTCAATGAAAAGGAGTGTTTTTATTGACTGGAAATGTTTTTATTGACAAGTACTTGAAAATGACAGTGGACTCAACAATAACTATTATAAGAACATTTTAACAACACACTATCACACTTCAGCTGTGAAAGCAGCCGGTTTCAGTAGTATGGAGATTTTGATTGTGAAAGTGGAATTTTAGATGTTTGCACAATTAAAAACGGGACACATAAAATTGCATATAAAAGGCCTTATCCACAAGGCCTTTAGACAATTACATTTGTCTAAAAAGAAACTAGGAAATAATATTAAAAGTCCTGTTCTTTTAAGGTTTAAAAAAGTTTAAAGCAAGTTATAGTCTCTTTTCTTTCATTTTGTGGATTTAACTCAATTGATTTCTACATTTACTTGTTAAGAAAAACAAACAGGAACTGAGTTCTACACTTCCTAAGTATAGAATTTAGTAAGAAAAGCAGTCTTTAACTGCAGTAAAGAGATATATTTACCATGACGACTCCAATTTCTTCCAAATGAACAAAATCATCTTATTAAATGTGGTACTATTAAGATTATTCACATTCATTTATTTTGGTTTCGAGAATTGGAACCACATTTGAGTACCAAAATTATTGTCGCCTGCAAACTGCACCAAGGTACTTAAAAATGAAGTAAAATTAGTTCACTGTCATCTACTTTAATCTGCATTGGAATAGGTAGAATTAGGTATTAACAGTGAGAGTTCATTAAAAATATGTGATTAAAGGACTCAAGATGCCTCCTTATGGTTCAGCCGAAAAAGGCTGTGTGCGCTAATTCAGGTAAATTGTCTATCGTGTAACGTTCTTAATTTTTAACCTTAGTGATGTTGACAAAGGAATTAAATACCTTATGCTTAACTGTGGCACTATGTTCATTTGCAAAAACACTTCCCTCCTGGGCATAATTCCAACGCATTGCTGTGAGAGTACTTGCCTCTGGAATGAGTTCAGGCCTGCCTTTATAAGTATTTCTCCTGTTTCCTTTCAGTGATCCTGTTAAGAGTTTGAAAATAAACTCCAGTCCCATACAGAGGAAAACTAAAGTGTCTGGGAGAGGATGTTAGTGAGCCCCTAGCCAAATGATGGTGGTTAGCCACTTAATGGCAAGTTTATCTGGGCACTTTCTAGAATGGCAGCCCATTGTGATGTGTTAAAGTATAGTTTGAAATATGAACAACTGTGAAAACTGAACACAGTTTTGATCAGTTGATGGAAAAGCTTTTACTTCTTTGTGATTTTGGAAAAAATAACTCAATTTTGAAAACCACATGTTTGTCAAATCTAATATATAGAGAACTTCTGTCTAATTTTTTAATATAGTGATTTTAAGAAAACATCTCTTGGGCTTCCCTGATGGCACAATGGTTGAGAGTCCGCCTGCCGATGCAGGGGACACGGGTTCGTGCCCCGGTCCGGGAAGACCCCACATGCCGCGGAGCAACTAAGCCCGTGAGCCATGGCCGCTGGGCCTGCGCATCCGGAGCCTGTGCTCCGCAACGGGAGAGGCCGCAACAGTGAGAGGCCCGCGTACCGCAAAAAAAAAAAAAAAGAAAACATCTCTTTACAGTCATTTAAAAATATAATTCCAGATAGCATGCTTCGATTGTCAAACAGTCCTTTTGAAAATATTTAGCATATCAGTTACATCACAACTTCTATGCACAGTAACCAATATATTTAGATAAAAAGTGTAGTCATTTTAAAAAAATGAGAGCAGATTTTAGTTTACATATATAAATATTTTTAGACTAATAAATCGTATTCTGAAATATAATTTGAAATTTTGGGAACTTTTGTAGAATTTTATTCCATTTTAAAAGTAGAAGAGCATTTCTCAAAATGTGGAACTCGGTATTATAACTTGGATTTGTATAAGTGGTTTGTAGTTTACACTGAAAAATTATGTTCATTTTTTCTCATTTAATCCTTACCACACCGCTATGAGGTAGAAAGTATTATTTTTTCTTTCTTTCAATTTAGGAAGGAACTGAAGCTCAGGGATATTAATAAGTAACAAAATTGGATGAGAATCCAGAATCCTGTTTATCAGTTCAAGTCTTTTTCCCCACTGCACCACACTGCTCCCTAAAATTTGTCCTGAACTTCAACCAGTGGATTTTAGTTACTGAAGAACTGATGAAACTTTATTCTAAGTAGTGTGACCATAAGTCTAGTTTGCTGGGGATAATTGTTTTACTTATTACACTGTGTCTTTTTGCGTTCAAAAGTGTTCTGATTTGGATGATAGAATATATGGTCAACCTAATTGTAAAAAGTCCAAGGATGTAATGCAGTTTACATGCACATACATCAGAACATAGAGATGTGAGCTGCTTACATTATTTATATTGCTTAATTTTAATTTTCTGGGTTAAAGATTTAGTAATTTTTTTGATGATTTCATGTATAGGGGGACTCAAATAATCATAGATTTCTAGTTTTTATTATAAGGAATTTCCCTAATAGTTTCTTCTTAATATTTTCTATTATCAAGTTAGCAGATATATCATTAATAGTATAAAACTTAGACATATAACATGTTATATGTTACTTCAATAATTAAAACATTCAACTTAATAGCATTAATAATATTGAAATCTGTGTGTTGATTAGATTTTTGAAAACCATGTGTTTTTTTCACAGAAAAGAAGCATGTAATTTGTACCATTACTTTTCATGATAACAAATGAGTTTTTGTGATATATAGTATTTATAATCAAATATATACAGAAATGTAAGGTACACTATAGGGTTAATAGCTCAGATGCTGGAGTCACAGAGTTTTTAAATTCTGGCTCAACAACATACCAGGTGCATAAACTAGGACAATCTCTCTAAGCCTTAGTTTCCTTAAGTATAAAATGGGGCTAATAAAAATAGTACCTCCCTCATATAGAGTTCTTGTCAGAAGTGAATGAAATAATGCATGTAGAAACCCTAAGAATAGTATCTGAGACATAGCAAATAATCAATGAATGCTTGCTATTATCTTAGTATTAATAATGCAACAAGGAGTTGGCTAAGTACAGAAATTTCATGGCAGTGAGTGAATGAACATAGATCTCAAAGGCCACAGATAGTTAAATATCCTTTAAGTCAGTAATTTCATCCCTGGTAATTTACCAGGGAAGATATTTCAGTGAAAGAGAAGAACTTTCTATATAACCTTTTTTCCCCTCCAGCAATGTATATAATTTGAAATATTGAAAATAACCTAAATATCCAAAGTTAAGTGCGTCATCTTGATTGAACTTAGTCCTTAAAGTATCAACAATGTGATATAGGAATTTTAAAACATCTTATTAATAATTTTGAATGAAAAATAAAGAATAAAATGTATACACTGATATTTAGAATTAAGCAAAGTATGCATAGGGAAAAGAATAGATGGGAACATAAATATCGTCACAATGAATGTGTCAGAATGGTGAAATAGTGGGTGATCTTCTTTCTCTGTGTTTTTAAACTTTCTTGAGCATTAACCTTTTTTAGCAATATAATTATAAGTTTTATGTAACCTGGTAGCTCATACAAAGACAACTTGAACCATATCTCCAAAATATGGGTTTTTAAATTAAGTTAGCATCTGTATAAAATACAGGGCTCAGGCAATAGAACAGTAGTAAATGGCAGGTATAGTTTAAATGATTTAAAAGTGGGGAGAGTCAAGGCATTCAACAAAAACAGGTCATAGATTTTGTTTGTTTTTAAATTATTAATACATGGCAAGAGCTGTTTTAAGTGTTTCACATGTGTTAATTCATTTATTCTTACAGAGAGGTAAGCACTGTTATTACCCAGTTTAAAGGAGAAAAACATACTTAAAAGTATGTAAAACATAAAAGTGTTACATTTTATATATTAAATCATATTTACATAAATGATATGTATACACATTTTTATGTAAGAAAACTAAAGCACAGAAAGGGATGGCTTAAGTACCCACAATCACCAAGAGCATAGAGTGGCCGACTGCTGTTTAATCAAGGCAGTCTGGCTCCAGAATCCCTGCCCGTAACCAATACAGTGGACCACATCTTTATAGATGAGCATATTATCTATCACAAGGAATTTTTAAAAAATAAAGTTTCTTTCAGGATGTCTTCATGGTGATACAAATCTGAGCACTTTCTTTCATTTATAATAATTTCAAAATACTTATATCTCTGTCTTTCCCAACATTCTAAATATTTCATCTGCTTTGCCATTTTCTTTTCTATTCCGGTTCTTCTTTCATGGGGCGGTCAGAATGCACTTTGTAAAACACAACATAGACCCTGTTACTGTATTATTCAGAAAGCTTCAGGTTCCTGATGATCAATAAAAATTCTCTGTTTCTTAGGGTGGCATTTAAATACCTCCTACTTGACCCTAGTATTCTTTTCTAACTTTGAGTTACGTAATTTATCATCCTTGAGAGCCCTGTTCCCTCTGCTTGGTACTGACTGGTCTCTTGTTCTACCTGAAGCACATCCATAGATGTTTTTATGATGCCCTATCACTTAACCTTTGGTCCCAAATAAACAGAAAAACAAATAAACCATCATGACAAATAAATCATCATAAACCATCACAATTACCTATTGTATTTTAATCTCTCACATCCCCAATTTCTTCAGTGACCTCTCTTCCAAATTCTGATGGTAGATACTGGCTGTACCGTTCTCCTAGTTTTTCCCTTGCCTTACCTTCTTCTACCAGCAATGCCACCTACCCTATCTCAGGCTGTTGAAATTTTGCCTTTCCTTACATTTCAAATTAAATGGCACTTATACCTTGTTAAAAGATCTCTGTGGGTTCTTAAAAATACTTTGCCCTTTCTCTCTGGGGATCTTCATATGCGATCTGATTTTTATCAATGTTTGTAATTTCCTTTTACAGCTTCTAAAGCTTCTTAACAACCAAAACTTACTTATAGTATTCTACCTACCTACCATGGTACCTAGCACAGTTCCTTGCACCACCCAAGTCTTCCAAATAAATGTTTATCAAATTTCTTAAAGACTTTGAGAAATTTGGTTATACACTACCCACTCCCAAGGCAAAAATTTTCTTATTTCAAATTCATATCACTAGTTAATTCCTTGTTGTGTAAGTCCAGTCTCTGTGATTAGTCTTAAACTTTGTAAGAGAACCCTATATTGTATTTCATTTTGCTCATAGCATATAGCAAGTTGATATGCTAAGAATTAGCAAACATGAACAGGAGTCTGCTCCAGATATGAGGAATTTATTTCTATGAGAATAATGTAAATATTTATATTTATTCATTATCATATTCCCATTTTCTATTTGTCCATTGTCTTTATGTGTCTTTCCTTTTAACTACTCCATCTGCCTCTTTTAATGAACAGAAAGCTATTTCCCCCTTTACTAATGTAATATTTATGTCTTGAGAAAGAGAGTTGCAAGAGCCTGATACATTTTCTAAAATAAGGTATTAAAGCTTATTTATCTTATATGGGAAAGTAGCCTTTGTTTTAAGAGTATATTGGTCTTCTTCCAAATTATATATTGTAAATATTATCTTGGTTTGCAAAAAAAAAAAAACGAAAAATAAGAGAAAGAAACAAAACTGAGAAATCAGTCCCTAAACTAACATTACACTCTACTCTATAAATTGGAAATTATGTAAATTCAGTATCACATTCAAATATATTTCTGCTATTTCAGTTATAACTACATTACATTGCAATTTTTATACTCTTCTTTAAATTATTCACTTCAGAAGCTTATAATACTTGTTTTTTTAAGACTTTGTGAATAGGTAATGTGCATAGATCTGGAACAAATGCCATCGCTGTGTGCTGCAGTCTCAAATACCTTTTTCCAGGAACAGCTACTGTTAATCAGTTTCTTCTGTCCTTTGCGAGATATTTGCTCATAATTCCTTAAAAAATATGGAGGGCTTCCCTGGTGGCGCAGTGATTGAGAGTCCGCCTGCCGATGCAGGGGACATGGGTTCGTGCCCCGGTCCGGGAAGATCCCACATGCCCTGGAGCGGCGGGGCCCGTGAGCCATGGCCGCTGAGCCTGTGCATCCGGAGCCTGTGCTCCGCAGCGGGAGAGGCCACAACAGTGAGAGGCCCGCATACCGCAAAAAAAAAAAAAAAAAAAAAATGGAGAAGGATAATTGTGATAATAAGAATCATAGCAAAATTTCCTTCTAGAACATTGTAGACTTCATTTAAAAATATACTGCTTTTTACTCATCTTCAATCAACATTGTATGTACCCATAGTACATTGAACATGATAACTATTCAAAAAATAAAGGACAGAAAGAAGGAAGACCTGATGAAAGTTAGGAAAAATGAGGAAAGAAGGAAGGCAATATGAAATTAATATGTGCGATTTAACTTCCTATGATTTAGAAACTCAGCATGACTTCAGAACATTTCTAATTATCCTAACTTTGGCAAGTATATGGTCACCCTTTTATATTTCTAGTGGAAGTTTAAATTGGCATCAGTTTCTAGAAGATAATGTTAAAATACAAATCAGTGATACCTTAAAATGTTGCAATTCATTTGATTTTTGTTTTTATTGAGCTTCAAGCCATTTTCTCTAAGGTAATTATCACTAACCTACAAAAGCTTTTATTTATGATAATAGTATGTATAATGTAGTTATTTTGTGCAAATAATGTTATTATTTTAATGGGAGAAATTTAACCCAGCTGTGTACTTGATATTTTTCTCTATAGGCATAAAAATCTGATGTAAGAATCAGAGAGGAAAATTTCTGACAATCCTTTCATTCTAATTTTCCTCACATTTAAGTTAATTCAGGTTATCTCATCCTATGCACATTAGCACAAAAATTTACTTTTATGGAAGCATGTCTTCATTAGGTTATCCACACAGTATTAATTTGTGTTAATTCCTATAGTATTAATACATGGGAAGTAGAAGGGCACATACACACATAAAACAAAAACAACTCAACATTGAGTTTAGGTCAAATTAATGAGCTAAAGACATTCTTTTTTGTTTTCTACCTATAATATCAACTTCATTAAAAAGTTATAATCTGTGTATACACATCAAATATTAATCCCTAATAATAGTATTTCACAGGAACCCAGAATAATACATACATCAGTTGAAATAAATGTACATTATTTTTCTCGAATTTTGTGGTCTTATAAAGAAGTATGGAAGGTTTATTATTTAGTGTATTTTGTTTAGTCTGGGGTCAATGAATGACATAGAAAAGAGGGCAAAATACATTCTGGGGCATAGTAGTTTGAAAAAATTTTAACAGTTTAGGTATTGTGGATTTTGAATTTTTTAGTTTGGTTCTTTCATTTAAATTATTTACTGTTGATAATTATGTTATCTCTTGCTTCCAATACATTAGAAAATTAGGAGGCTTTGAAAGGACACATACTGTGGTTTATTTTTTGTTTCATGTGTCACCCAGTTAGCATCTAGTTTAGCCCCTCACCTACGGTGGTATCAGCCTCAGACCTGCACTGAAGCTATTAACACTGAATACAGAAACCTAGATCCGGGGAAGGGAAGGGAGCACTGTGATGCTTTTATTAATAAAATATAATATTGATCACATATAATTATTAGCTAGTTATCTTGTATTTGTCATTTAGTAAAGTTGATTAACAATTTGTTATGTTAATATTACCTATTGTACTTTTTAAGAAGATCATTCTTTCTAAAAGAGAGAGATCAAGGGTGGGAGCAGAAAGATGTAGAATATATCTAAGGAATCACTAGATATAATAAAAGTTTATTCTGAGAAAAATAAATTGATTATTAGTAAGTTCACTATACTAATCTATGTTTTCCAATGATACATATGTTCTATGTTTATTTTAATAGTAGTTTATTATTTTAGCTAAACCAGCTCCCATATAGGCAATGACACTTAATGGCATTAACTTACCTATGACATTAATTAATGACATTAAGTTAAACTAGTAGATAGGATAAATAAGTAAACTTGATGATTTCAAAAAGTGTTTCTTTATATCTTCTATTTTTAAAAGTTGAAATAATTATACCACATAGTGTTCCTATGTTAGTTGACATTTTCCAGTTAAAGTAGTTTTATCCTTGGAAAGAGATGTGAGATATGTATCTTATCCACTCAAATGTATAAATTCATTATAACATAAATGTTCTGTGGACATTCTTATACTCCTTGAGGGTATAATCTCTTCCTAGACAATTAGAATCATAACTTCTTGAAGGTTGAGTGTACCTTAAATTTTGTTGAAGATAAATTAGAAGGTCTTGGGGGGCTTGTACTAAATGGGACAACGAAGGACCTCATTTATAGTTCTAACAGTTTATTTATGACAGATTCCAAAGTAAAATCAGAACTTAACTGTTTCCTGTTTTCTTTCCACTTCAACATCACACACACACAATACATATACATATACACACATGTATGTATATACACATATGCACACATACAGATATAAGTACACACACAGACACACTGCCCACCTCTACTCCCACCAAAAAGAAAACATGCAAGTGAACACAATGGAACAAAAAATTAAGTTTATTGTTCTCCTTGATCCATTTTTAGATTGCTAAATTGCTGTGCACTAATCTCTTAATATATAAGTGCAGAATAGTTAAGGTTTTTTTTCCTCTGTGGAAATCTCAGGTGACAATTATAAAGAGGCTGAATACTCATACAGGATATTCTTGGATTATTGCATATTTTAAAAAGAAAAAACAAGACAAAATAAAGCTCAGTAATGTCTTTAAATTTTGCTTCACAAAGCAAACAATTTATAAACAGATTTTTGCTTCCTTATTTTCAAGTAGATTGTTTATATTTCCTCTACTATAAGGGAAGATAAATTTCACTTTTTTTTTTACTTACTTTAAATTCTTGTAGTATTTTACCAAATCCTAAGAAGGTAAATTTTTGCAATTAGCGTGTTTTGGATATTGTGACTGTTGTAGGTAAATGTGTTTTAAAATGAGAACAGCGAACACCTCTTACATTATCAGAAACCTAGGATTTGGGAGGGAGCAGAAACTCTGCTGTTTACCTTTGCAGTTTCAGTCTAGATCTCCCTCTGAGAAACCTACAGACTTCAGCTTTTCAGTCTTTTCAAGGACAGAGGGACAGTCAGACTTCAGTAAAATCTGTTTCTCAAACTGACCACTTAAATTAACACATGCTAAGCTTACACATTCAGCTGTGATCTGAAACTGGGAGGACGTGTGGCTCAGTACTTTAGTTTGCAAGAAAAACCTGATCGGAACTTTTAAAAAAATTGCTCTTTGGGCCATGCTTCTTGCTGTGTCTAATGTTTATTCTGCACAAACATTATGTACTTGAGCACTGTGTTTTTCAAGGTTGAACATAATGGTTTGATCATTTTACCCCTTTGTAAATCTTTCCAATATGACGACATTGCTACTCACTTCAAATTCAGACAGCCGTCTCATTGATTTTCAAGATTATTCACCAGGCCATCACTGTACGTGTAGTCATCCTTCTTTCTAATATACTTCATTCATCCTTCAACATGGTAAAGTGGATGTTCTTTCCCATCCCAGCTCCCTCTGGTTTCTCCTTTTTCTTCCCCCCTGCATCATTTCCTATAGTGGTATAGACTTGGCAATAGCTTTTAATTTACCTTTCAGAAAATTCTACAGTATTCCCAAGTTTAAAACTCTTTAGAACATACTTTCCCATCTATTAAGTGGACTAAAATAGTGAAAGTACATTTTCCTTCCCTACTCTGTTTTTATTGATGAAATATAATATAGCTGGCAACATTTTGCCCTTTTGCCTTTCTGACATGACAGTAATTCTATATAACTCAGTATTATGCATATTAATAGGCAGTTAATAAAAAACTTGAACCTTATTAATAACACTTTACTTGTTTTCATTGCCAAGTTTTGGTCTAATGATGGTATATCTTTCTGTTTTGAACTATTATCCATCCTTTCACGTTGCCGGTAGAATTCTTCTTTTTTTAATATATTTATTTATTTTATTTTATTTTTTGGCTGTGTGAGGTCTTAGTTACAGCACACGGGATCTTCGTTGTGGCATGCAGGATCTTTCACTGTGGTGTGTGGGCTTCTCTCTAGTTGCGGCGCGTGAGCTCTGTAGTTGCGGCGTGAGGGCTTAGTTGCCCTGTGGCATGTGAGATCTTCCCAGACCAGGGATCAAAGCCGTGTCCCCTGCATTGGAAGGTGGCTTCTTAACCACTGGACCACCAGGGAAGTCCCGCTGGTAGAATTCTTAATTCGGTGTAACAGGAAATCTAGTTTTTACCTCTTCTGTCATTGATGATGTTAATTATTTGCAAAAAATATAAAATTAAGCTTGTACTATTGACCAGAGAAGGAGTTTCATAATGGAAAGGTAAAGTGGTAAATTAAAAATTAAAACCACAAATCATAATATATGGCAAAACGTTCACAATTTGTATCCTAACTTGTTGAGTTAAGAACATAAACCACACTTTGATCAATGTTGAAGGTTATAGCCCCTCTTGTAATATTTAGACTGTGAGTATCTAATTCTAGAATTACCACTGACAGTACCAAAAAGGAACTCAGTCAAGATGTGTATATGAATGCCTAATCACTTACAAGTTCTCAATCCTTATTTTTTTCAAAAAGCTGTAACAGTTTCTGTTATGATATGTTTAAATCTGAGAGAGAGAGATGGAGACTTAACAACAGAATGTGTAGTAATAATTTAAATAGTTTTTCCTGCCAGGAAGGCAGATTAAGGGTGAATAACAAAAGAGGAGCAAGGTTAGGATACTGACACAACTTCTTCTGATCTTTGGTTTTTTAAGGATTTTCTGTCCTATAATACTCTATTGTGGAGACAACAAACTACGTGTTAGGTCTGTAAAAGACAGCATAAATATTCAGGAGCCTGTGAATACAGCTCATTTAAGCTCATATGATACAAGCTGAGACAGGGTTGATTTGTCGAAAAGCAAAACAGTAATGTATACCAGAGATCACATTTAGCACATCTTTTATTGCAGCCACTTTTTTTTTTAACCAATTCCTAATATATGAGATGCAAAAACCAAGTCTGCTTTTGCATATAGGCTAATCTACACTGAAAACAGTATACATTTTATTCACTTAAATCGAAAGGGCATGGTTATTTATTATTCATTAATGTCAACAGATAACTGACTATCACTTGCTGTCAGAGTGGAGTCTGATAGAATGCTGACATTGATTGATGGACATGGTCCTGAGAATCTGCATAGACAGACTGTTTAAGTCAGTTCAACATAAAACCCAGCCTGGGCATGAGGAATCCTGTTAGTATTTTTATTTATTTTTAAAAAAGACATTGCCTAGTATCCAGAGCTCATTTGATTTTTAAAATTAATTTTAGATCTTTAGCACCATCATTATAAAATAAGAGTAATAACTGATTTGATTTTAAAAATAATTCAGGTTCCTGGTGCTTCTGGCTCACATCTTGGAGGAATAATTTTGATTTTGTTCAGTCTGTCTTATAGAAAGAGAAATCAATAAATAAAAATTGATAGTTGCTTTGCATATGCATACCTGAAATTACTGGAATTTGGGGGAGGAGATACTATTTACTTAAGACAATAAAAGTTTAGAGTCATCGATGTACCATGTATATGATATTAAAAATAAAAGGGAATTGTGTTCTTGAATTTCCCCTTGAATACCTGTCAGCTTATACATTTTAAAAGCGATTCCTCACCCTAATAGGTATACTTCCTATAGTGATAGTTGTTAATAATATATTTAGAACAAAATGTTTGGCTGCAGAGATTTTAATTGATGGTTATTTTTAAGTATATTTTCTCAACTTGAGTGAAAGCACTAACACTAAAAAATAATATGCAGAATTAATAGTTTTTATTTCAAAGTATGGGAAAATGATCATATTATATTTTGTCTGCAATTTCACAGAAGGGTTAACTTGAGTTTGAATTGGTCCATCCTTATCTTCATTGTTGTGAAATTTTCTTTTATTCTAAGTTTTCTCTTTTAGTACTGAGATTGGTATATTTTATATATACATATATTTATTAGCTAACTGTACAATTCCAGATATGCAAATATGTTAAATTATATTTTGCATGGAATAATGTTGACAGTTATGTATAATAATATTTTAGAGCCTCTGAGCTATAAATCCATACATACTCAAAACAGTTATTTTTCATAAAATGTGTTGCATGTAAATCCGCTTGTAAGAACTTTTCATCATTTATCATATATGTTTTGAACATTTGAATTTGAGGTAAGGTAATTTCTTTCAAATTATTCAAATATCAATAACAAATCTCCAACATGTTAAAATAGCTCACAGGCAGGATCTCAAAGAAACATGTAATTTATTACATCGTATAGCATCTTCGTTAGGTATCAAATATTTTAATGTGTTTTTTAGTCAGGGAAGGACATATTTCACAGTGTCATCCACTGGTAGAAGGCAAAATAGATTTCTGAAAATTATGTAGAATATTTTCAGGTACATTTGTTCTAAAATATGGTTGTCAATAACTGCTTATATAAAATGACTGGGAAGCCCTTTTTTCCTACCCACTGAATAGTTCTGTGTAACATATATTGCATACTAGTTAGTCATCAAAATGACAGAAGATTTTGATTTTCCATTTAGAAGTATACTATGAGATTATCTAAGGGTTAATTTCTTCAGACAAACGCCATATCACTTACATTAAAATGGCTTTGGGAAACAGAGATAAATAGTTCAGCACTTTCTGTGCTGACATGAAGTTTGCCTGTCTGACTGCATCCTTTCCAATAGACAGCAGAGATGCAATTACAAAAAAAAGACATCTGTGCCAAGGTTTAGCTAGCCAAAAAGGGCAAGCTCTTGTGCTTAAAAGGTAGAGAATCTAATCAATGAGAATGTCTGGACCTGTTATCACCAATAAAACTGAAGGCTACTGGGAAGCTCAGAGAGGGTCTTTTGTTGTAGAGCTAGAAAGAGACCCAAACTATGACACTTTAGGGGAGCAAGGTCAGCAAGGAAGATCATCCATCTTCTTCAGTGGCAGCTTTCTGTCAGATTCTAACCCTGTTCAGTGCAGGAACTAAGCCTCTACTGTTGACATCAACCAATTCTCAGCCAAGTGTAAATGAAGCTAATATTCACTGACCCTATGCATAGCAAATGAAGCCCTGTGTGTCACTTAAGAAATAATGTTATCTGACACTTCAAAAAGTGAATGATGGACAGAGTGTGTGTGTGTGTGTGTGCTTGTTGGTCAAGTAAACAAATGTATATCCCATAACCACTCCGTATTTTTAGTTGATTTTCACAGTAGCCACAGATTTGCCATTTTGACACTGATTTACCTTTGTATTATTTTCACTTACATGTCATGAAATTTTACGTGCAGATATTCACTGTGCTGCAGAACAAACTCTTATTTGGCTTACTTTAGTTTCTGATACAGTACCTAGTCACAGAAAGAGAAGACTCAGTTTTCACTAATAAAAGATAAAATTTCAAAGAGAATTCTGAGTTACTCGTTCACATTCAAAACATGATGAAGTAGAATATATGTCTTCATGATTGTAAAAAATGGACTGGTCTCATTATAGTACAGCAAGACAAAATGGGTATACTTTGTTTATCATTTCTAAAGCATTGTCTAAAACCTCTTTTCTTTCGAGTTAGCAATATTTGTTACAACCTAATAGTCTTTCTTAGTCTATAACTCAAGACGTTCTTATATTATGCTTACTGAGGATTATATTTAAATTGCATTTTGTGCACTTCTCATTCTGAAAGATTTTTCATGGTACTTAAAAAAAATTCTCACAAAAGTGAGGGCTAAAATGTACCAGTGCTCATAAATATCCATTACATCAACAATATTATGTAGGCAGTGTGCTTTGTAAATAAAACAATACCACTAAAAAACTGAAAAAATAGCTGTGTTAAATATAAAACAGTTTTAAAGAATGTGCGGAATTCAAAGATTTAAGGGAAAGATGAGTTAAAGCATGGTGTTGAATTTTCAGAGTTCCATGGAAGGTGATTTATCTGACATGGATTTCATGAGAATCACCAGGACAGATCTGCATCTAATTGACTTCAATCATGTTCGAACTGAAAATAAACAGTTGTAAAATATCTGGGATCTGTGTATTGATTTTTGTTCACCTCGTCAGTCTTGTTTATTTGTACTTATTAAAGGAGTGGACATGTTTTTTGTTCTACCAAGCTTAAAAAGATAGCATCTGATCAGTAAGGTATTTTTTTCTTCTTTTTTGACAAGTAACTAAAATCAGATGACATCATACACAAAGTTTCCTCCTGGCGGTGTTCCTGAATCTAATCACGCAAAGACACTAAACATGTGTTTAGTCAATTCTTATTTCTTTTTCCCCATATTTATCTGAATCTAAGCACCCTTGTAAGTAAAATGAAAGACCAAAGAGAAAATACCCGTGTTGAGAGTAACTTCACTGAGTTAGGACAACTCTTTCTCTGCAATCAGTTGTTTATTTTCTGCAGGATTCAACAATGATGTACATATAAAACACAAGTGTTAGAGTTGTAGCTTGTTTATGAATGATATGTGATAGCTGCACATATAGATGGTAAATTTGGTCAGTGACAATTATTTTCAAAGCAGTGCTCTGACAAAGAGTAGCTTCATAAGTTTTGTTGTTAGCTGTGTTGGGGGGTTGGGGGTGGGTTAGGGGTTAAAGTTAGGGTTAGGGAGTGGGCTAAACTGAGCTGATTTTCATATATTTTGAATTGCATGTGTTTGTACAAAGGGTCTTTAAGATAAATCCAGGGGCTGTAAATACATACACACTTACTCCAGAAATGACAGGAGCCTCCTATTCTGGATATGTTTGTCGGAAGCAATCTATAAAAATTTGTGAAAAGCTCTCTGGAGTACAAATATAATTTTGCTTAAACTTTCTACATTAGTTTGTTATAGATTTTCTTGATTTCTTCAGAAATGTCCTTCAAAGAATTTTCATAATAGAAGAAAGCAAGGGCGAACTTGTTAAGAGCCAGTACATTTTGCTTCACGGAATCGCTGTTTAATGGATTTAGCCAGGTGTTCGAATCTACGTTGAAAAGGCCAATTGTACTTTATGATCTGTAGAAGTCAGATTGGATTAGTAACACTGAAGTTTAGAAACCAAAGTGTCATTTCGTGCTGCAAAGTAAGTCTCAGCCCCTTTGCCCTGAGAGTTTACAAAGTTCAATTCAGTTCCATCCTGCTAGCCCAGTAGAGGGTTTTTTATACGCGTATCAGTGTATTATGGTATCATAAAGACTTCTGGTAACTTTCCAGAATGCTTCCTTGTTGAAGCATTTGAACTCGCAGTGTCATCTCACAGAACTGCATGGCTGCTTCTAAGAGGCATTGTTTGAATTGGAAACTGAGACAAAGAAGGTACTAAACATCTTTCCTGTACTAACTTAACAGTCATTGATGGAGCTGCATCACTCAGCATTATACTAGGTAGCATATTAACATACAATACTGATTTGTATTTCAGATTTTTGGGATCCAAACAATGCCTGAAATAATTGGGATCCCTGGTTTCCTGTCAGAAAGCTGTAATAGTTGAGCGCTGTGGTTTGAGAAAAGATGCCATAGAGGGTTATTAAAGATGCCTAAAAAAAATCACACTACTTCAGTATGATGTATAATTTGCTAGAGCAGGTCTTAAAATGAGTTTCAAAGATCTTTACATTCACTCAAACTGTAGAATCAAGGCAACCTTTTCCAGAGTTGATTATATTTATTGCCATATATGATTATTAAATGAAATGAGATATTTTATCCAACTAGTATTAATTTCATGATTTTCTCTAAAGTAAGGGTTGCTGTAATTTATTTAAATAAGTATGTTTGCTTAAATGTTAAACAATAATTCCCAATAAAATTTTTGTTTCTATTTATTTTCAAGGAAAAATTGAAATATATTTCAAGTAAATTAGTTCCTACTTTTACATTTTATGCTTTAGGACCTCACCTGGGAAATATATATATATATATATATAAATAAATAGGCATTATGTCTATTGTTTTAAAATAATAAATGGTGCTTTACTATGTAAAGGACAGGCTTGGCATGCTTATGTTTTTCAATAAGAAAGAAATTACTCTGGATTCAAAATCCCCCCTCCCCCAAAGTCAGTCTTTTCCATGATATTAATTTTATATGATGTGTTAATATATATTAAATGTTTCTTGTTTTATCTTCAAGGAACAATTTATGGAGAAATCAGGTAAATGGATAGTATTCAATTTTAAATGCTGTTTGTTTATTCTTCCTGTTTAAAAAGTGAAGGAAAAAAATGGGACGGGTTATTTGTAGTATAATCAGTTGGAGACTCATCACGTGAATAGTGACATCTCTGAGAGCTATGGAAGTTGTTTTTTCCTTTGTGTCAAACTGGAGGGAAAAATAAACAGGGAGTTCCAATACCGGGTCTCATATTTCCCATCTTTTCTTATTGAGGCAGCCGGGCAAAAGCACACACAGCAGCGGAAGAGGTAACTATCCCTTTGAGGGCATGGTTGATTTTTCTTCTGATTCTTATTGTGCTATAGGGGTCAAGGATTTCTGGAGAAGCTTGACCTATGTTTGCTGTCAGGAAAAGTGGGTGATTTTCACTCTCTATACCTGCAGGTCTCTGAAGTTATGTGTAGATTGGACTTTGCACTGCTTTGTCAGCATAGCTGTGGCTTTTTTTTTTTTTTTTTTTTTGACAGTTGTAAGAGAATCCTGAGATGGAAGGAATTGAGTGTAAAAATTGCTTTCTTCTGTAGAGTGGGAGACTCCTATATAATTTATAGAAATTTAGATTGTAACATGTGCATTTTTAAAAAATTTTAGATTGTGCCATTTTATATTTAAGAAAATTGTGTCTAATGCTGACTGATAATGCTCCAAAGTATAAACATTATAATGAGTGAAATCCAACTACAATTCAGTTCTTAGATTTTTTTGTCTTAGATTTTCTGTCTCCTAAACCATGAAGGGTTTAATCTTTAATTCTGTTTTTAAGTAGCTGGAAGTTTAATGAGGAAGTAATAGGTTAGAAAAGTAGATTATTTTATTCCATTGTCCTTATCTTTTAGCTAGTTAACTAAATAACTAGCCATTGTCTTCATTTCTTCCACCCATCCTTCTTCCTTTCCTTCTGTTATTTATTTATAATCATAAATATAATATGGGTAGTTTATAATGACATAAATATATTCATAAATATATAGATAGGTTTCCCAGGTCAACAGGGTTTGCAGTAAATCCCTTCTCATCTACATCTTTTCCTTTGTGACTGAGAAATTATTCCTTGAGTTTTTCCCTATTCATGCTAATTCCCTTAGGCCCTCCTCTGACTTGTTCAACCAAGACATAAACGTTGACATGAGGCAGTCAAGGTGCTATATTTTCTTCTTGGTAACACTATATAATTATTTTGCACCACTTGAATATTCTGAAATGTTTTCTAGTTGTTTTTTTTTTCTCTATTATCAGTTGTCTGTTTTTGTTTATCTCTTGGACAGTGGTATGTTTGTAGCTTAGCAAGTGAAGATGATGCTGAAGTTTCCATTCACATTTTTACACCTATAATGACCTTTCTTGCTCTCAAGGTAGAGGTGCATGTTTTGGCATCTGTTTGAACCTCTGGAGGGCTAGTATGTAGCATAAAATTCCAGACGGATTGCTTTCATTAGAATATACTCATAGTAAGGCTACAAGTACTAGTAGACTAGATTTAAATATGTGTTGACAACTTAAATTATTGCTAAAATTTAATTTTATTGAGGAGAATGAAACTGACAGGAATATAAGGAGGATTAGAGATTCTTCAGTGCTGCCTGGAGAGTAGAAGATCAAACAAAAGAAAAATATTGGCATTAACAGGAATTCAGTACTAAAAGGACGGCTGAGGAAAGATGTTTGGAATATAAAACCAATTCAGTTTAGTTCAACAAGTATTTCTTTTGTTTTCATTTTTTATTTATTTTTCTTCATTTTTAATTTTTTTTACATCTTTATTGGAGTATAATTGCTTTACAATGTTTTGTTAGTTTCTGCTTTATAACAGAGTGAATCAGCTGTATGTATATATATATATCTATATATCTATATATCTATATCTATATCTATATCCCCATATCCCCTCCTTCTTGCTTCTCCCTCCCACCCTCCCTATCCCACCCCTCTAGGTGGTCACAAAGCACCGAGCTGATCTCCCTGTGCTATGCAGCTGCTTCCCATTAGCTATCTATTTTACATTTGGTAGTGTATATATGTCCATGCCACTCTCTCACTTCGTCCCAGTTTACCCTTCCTCTTCCCCGTGTCCTCAAGTCCATTCTCTACATGTGCGTCTTTATTCCTGTCCTGCCCCTAGGTGCTTCAGAACCATTTATTTTTTAGATTCCATATATATATGTGTGTTAGCATATGGTATTTGTTTTTCTCTTTCTGCCTTACTTCACTCTGTATGACAGGTTCTAGGTCCATCCACCTCACTACAAATAACTCAATTTCTTGAGTGCTTTCTGTTTATAGATAACTGATAAATTTGTTAGGCAGAGATAAACTTACATGAGTTTATAGATTGCCAAAAACACTCAAAATTAATAATGTTAACAATCCAGCAGTGAATATTTATCTCTTTAATTTCTACCTCATAATATTTTTCTTTTGAAAATGCCTAACCAATGGTAAAAGAAAGAATAGTATGATGTACACCCTAATGGTTTTCAATCTCTCCAATTTTTAAAATACTGCCACATTTATATTTGTTTTCCCCTCCCCACCCCTATCTGAGTGTGTGTGTGTGTGTGTGTGTGTGTGAGTTCTTTTGGGGTCTGAACCATTTGAAAATAAGTTGCTGTCATCATTATACTTAACTTCTAAGTATAAGAAGTTAACATACTTTAACATATTTCTCCAAAACAAAGACATTCTGCTACATAATGCTACATTTCAAACCCCCCAAATTTAACATTTATTTAAAAGTTTATCTGGTAAATAGTACATGTGCCAATTTCCCAGTTGCCTCAAACTGTTCTTTATACCTTAATTTTTTTAAATCCGTGATTCAATTAAGGGTCCCATATATGTTTGGTTGTCATATTTCTTTTTTTTTCTCTTTAATCTGGAACTTTCCCTCAACACTTTTTTGTTTTTCATTTTACTGACAGTTTTTTTTAAGACTCCAGACCCGTTACCTTTAGAATAATGCCACATTCTGTACTTGCCTGGCTATCTCCTCATTGTTAGATTCAAGTTAAATTTTTTGATAAGGATACAATATAGTTGTTTTGGTTTATTTTCCATTGCATCACATCATGTCACATTGTCCCCTTATTTGTGATGCTGTTTGATGACTTGGTTCAGGTTATGTAGACCATATCCTTCTATTGTAGTAGCCTGTTTTCCTTTCATAATTAATCAGCCATCTATGCAGTAATACTTGGAGACACTATAATTTTCTAATTCCTTGACAATCTTTCACCCAGTGTTTTATCATCCATTGATAATGGCAAGTGGAACCATTTATTACATTGGTAGTTGCAAAATGTCAGTTTTCTAATTTTCTTATTTCTTTTACATTTGGTCGTTTGTTTTATTCCATAAGAAAGAGTTGTTCCTTCTCTGGCCCCAATTTTATTTTTTGAATAGTGCTATGGACTCATAGAATCTAATAAAATAATACTTGTTTAAAGTGAGTTTTTACTTAAAGAAGAATGATTTCTATTTAATGAAGAAAGAAATTGAATATTAATAGTATTCACTTTAATGTCAGTTCATAATTTTTCAGACTGATATTCTAACCCACATCTTCCAGCCTTTGTTCTATTATTTTTTTACATGTTTTCCCTCTGAAGAGGAGTTTAATGCATGTTTATTGTTGTGCATCCTTTGTAACTGAGTGAATAAGTATTTCATTTTCAGAGACTTTTTGAGACATCTTTCAGAATGGCAGCATAACCCTATTAAAGTAATTAAATAATGGCTTCAAAATATCTCTTCTAGACTAAAGATACATAGAGGTGCCAGTCCAGAAACCAACACCAGCTAGCTGTATGAATGGGCAGGCTAGTTAATCTCTTAAGACCTTGGTCTCCTACATTCAGAGCGGGAAATACTAACACTATGTTATTTCAAGAGATTGTGTGTGGACCAAATGATCTAATATACATAAAACGCTTACACAAGGAAAGTGGACAATAAATGTGCATAAAAATGAGGTGACGCTTGTAAACATTTAGCACACTAACACATGGTAAGCAATCCATACATGTTTAGCCACAACTGTTGTTATTCTAAGAATTTCTGTCTGTGTTTCTATTTTGGTAAATGGGCCTGGGAATGATCCAGAAGTCTTATTGATTCTACCGCCATAAAATCTCTCTGATCTAGCCAATCGATTTTTCCCTATCTTAATGCCACTATCTTAGTTTAAGTCCTTTCCATAGCTACCTTAGAGAATATCAGTAGCCTCTTAATTTATTCGTTTGCATTTGGTCTTACTCCCCGTCAGTATTTTTCTACTTATCCTCCGGAGTCATTTTTTTTAAATACAAATTCAGTCATGCCACAACTTCCTTCAAAAGGTATAATTGCCTCACGTAGTTTCCAAGTTATTCTTTAACATCCTATTCAAAATCCTTTTAACTTGCCTCTGCATATCTTTTTGCCCATTGCTCATCTATACTGAATAATTTGAGGTATCCTAAATATTGAATTTCTCCTTCTGATTTTCATATATTGTAATTTTCTGCCTAGACTGCCATCTCTTTTTGGAAGTCTTTTCTAATCTTATCATTCTCCACTCTCCTCCCTGCCCCCTTCCTCACAAATCCATAGCCACACTGGTCAGGCAGGCTTTCAATGTGCATCACCTTTATTGTATGCTCCCCATTAGATTATAGGTTACTACAGAATAATGGCATTTCCTTATATTCGTCACAACTAGCACCCTACCTGAAGGCTTAAACATATAAAGGAAGTTATTTAGTTAATTTCTGTATTGCAGGACACAAAGATTACATATCATATCCAATATTCAGTTGTGCCAACAAGTAATTTTGGTGATAAGAATTATGTTGATAATAGGGATTCTCCTCCAAAGCAAGAAAAAGACCTTTGACTCTTGAAAAGGAAATACCAACCTAAATGTCCAAGAATAGGAGACCCAGGCTATTATGAAATATCCCCAAGTTGAGATATCATATAGAGTCTCAAATCATGTCATTGAATTATAATGTTTATATGGGAAAGTGTTCACAGTATTAGGTTAAGTAAAAGAGCAGTGAGCAGAGTAGTGTGACATCATTGTTAGGAGAAACTGGAAAAATATACGCGAAGTTGCTAACATGGATCGTCTGCGGCCAGTGGAGATATAGGTTATATTTGGTTTTCTTTGGATTATTCTATGTTCTTTACGTTTCCTGCACTGATCATGTGTTACTATGTATGTATATATGTATGTGTGTGTGTATATGAATATATGTGTACATATACTTATATATGTATGCATGTATCAATCTATCTATGTAATCTGTCCATCTGTAATTTTACAAAGAAAAAAGGAGCAAGGAAGTAAAGCATGACAAAATTAACCCATCCTTGCCTTGTTTTTCACTGTCATTAACATGTGCGGTGCAAATACATTCTTTGATTGTTGTTTAAAAATATGGGACATCATTCTAGTTAATAAATATGGGATCCCTTATTTTCAGAAATATTTTAGTATTAAAAAATACAATCTAGACCAATTTAGTAAATGCACCACCATTAAATGTAGAAGGAAAACAGACTTTTGGGGGTTTAAAAAGTTATGAAGTGTTTAAGTTTTATGATTCCTTTCTGATTACTGGATGACACAGTAAATTATTTAAGCACACTGTATATATAAAATACATAAAACTATCTCTGCCTCCCTATCTCTCTCTCTCACATGTATATATCTGTGTATATATATACACATACACACACACACACATATATATATATATATACACAGTACACACGTATATTTTACTCTTATAGATTACTAGTTCTTGAGCTGTAGCTGTTACTAATAAGCTATTATACATTTACAGTCAATTGCATTGTTTTGTGGCATTAACTATCACTTATAGAATAAGGTGCAAATGGGTAACATGAGTTCTAGTAGGTTTTATGTATTAATTCCCCAAAAGTAAATGTGTCTTTTTGTGTAAGGAAGAAATTGATATATAACTGCATATTAATTCCAAAAAGGAAACCAAATTAATTATAAACTTAACTACTGAAAGGAAGTAAATACACTGTAGCAATCATTTTCAATAGTAAGTTGAATCTTGCCATATTCTGCATATTACACATACATTTGTATTTGTACTGCAACTAATTTTTTTGCCTCTCACTGTTGTGGCCTCTCTCATCGCGGAGCACAGGCTCCGGACGTGCAGGCTCAGTGGCCATGGCTTACGGGCCCAGCCGCTCCACGGCATGTGGGATCTTCCCGGCAGGGCACGAAACCGTGTCCCCTGCATCGGCAGGCCAACTCTCAACCACTGTGCACCAGGAAAGCCCGCAACTAATTTTTGGTTGTCTGATATCATATCCAAAATTTCTGGGTTTCTTAGTTCAAACGAAAAATACAGTTTTTAATTTTCATGCCATTCAGTAGGTCTATTTTAAGGACGCCTCACTAATTTTCATATTAGACTACAGAAAATATTTTAGGGAGATAAATTATCTGGGAATCATATGATAGAGTATAATTTATAAGAGTTTTTTTTAAAGATATATAAACTTGTGGCCTCTAGCTCCGCATAGTCCTATATATTTTTTGGTAGATCAGCCTTCTCCACTCAGATGTTTAGGAGATAGATATCATGTCAGGATCCCAATCTTAGAAGCTTCTGCAGCACCAGGAAACTTGATTTGTAGAGTAGGTGGAAAAGGCTGCCCACAGCTTGTGTTTTCCCATCACAGCAGCTGTTGCCCAGCCTAAGACTTACATCAGGAAAATTTTCGTCCCTGCTGACAGTTTCCTCCCAAATTATCTCCCCATCCATTAGTTGAAAAAGCAAGCCAGAAAAACAAACAAACAAAAATCTATACTGAGTATCTATTCTGTGTACCATAGGTAAACTTTCTATTTTCATCAAAGTATGAAGGTTTAAATAACTAGTTACAATATAAGTCAGAAAATGGTAAATTATATATAAATTCTAATTAAGTGAGAAAATAAATTTCAACTTTATTAAAATAAAAGCTTTCAGGAGATGGTATGTACATTGAGATTTTTTTTTCATCATGAATATGCACAGAAACTTTATTTATTTATTTACATCTTTATTGGAGTATAATTGCTTTACAATGGTGTGTTAGTTTCTGCTTTATAACAAAGTGAATCAGTTATACATATACATATGTTCCCATATCTCTTCCCTCTTGCGTCTCCCTCCCTCCCACCCTCCCTATCCCACCCCTCCAGGTGGTCACAAAGCACCGAGCTGATCTCCCGGTGCCATGCGGCTGCTTCCCACTAGCTATCTATTTTACGTTTGGATTGAGTTTTAATAGACAGATGTGAAATCATATAAAGGCACTTCCAGGAGCCGTGAACATGATGAACAAAGGTGGGGCATGTATGAAATTGCAGGTCATATTTGTTGATCAGATAGCTGGGGTGTGTGTGTAAAGGATTATAGTGATAAAGCTAGGAAAATAGAAGATAAGTTGGATTGAGTCTTGGTGAGGGCTTTCTATGTTGTACTAAGGAATTTGTACTATGTTTGTAGTTATGGAGAAATCATCACAAATTTTTAAGTAGGGTATATAATCAAAGTTGTGCTGTGGTGATAACTTGAAGGGAAGTTGAAGACTGGATTAGAGATGAGAGAAACCAAAAGCAACAGCTTTTGGAGTGACTAGAAAAAAATCTCTGAACGAAGACCCTGTTACTGAGAATGCGAAGGAAGGGGTGTGTTAGGGACACATTAGGAAATAAAACTAATGCTCAGAAAAGGAACAAGATGTTAAGGGTGACACATGACATTAGAGTTTTGAGCTTATCTTTTACTACTGTCTTGTTTAAGCCCACTTCACTTCAGTCAAACTAACTTCGTTTGTCAATAGTTTCTAAATGCAGTCCTCAATTTTTGGTTTCAGTGTTTTCTATTGTGCTTGTTTCACTTTCCTGATACTCCTTTCCTCCACATCCACGTAAAATATGTATATATTGTGTATCCTTCAAAACTCAAGTGTTAACTCCTCCAGGTAGCCCTCTCTGATTTTCATGGTCAAAATGAATCTCTTCTCTCCTGAAGTCCCAGAATATTTTATTTGTATATTCTTTATGAAAAATATATTATTGCCTAAGATGCTACATTTCCCTGGTAAAGAGCAAGAGCTTTGGAGTCAAATTCTTACTCTACTACTTACTAGTTGTGAACTTGCACATGTTACTTAATCTCACATAATCTGTTTCCTCATCTTAAATTATGGATTCATGGTAGAATCCATGGAATCTGAATGATAGCTGATATTATTATTAATACTAAATCGTGTAATGCATATGTATTACTGAGTAACATCCCAGGAACAAAATAAGTGCTTAGTAAATTTAGTTTAGCTAAAGATAGTATGTGAATTGATGGGAATTACCTAAAAGCTTTAAGGCAGTAGGGAATGAGGCTCTCCCATCAAATGATGGGCCACGCTCTTAAAATTGGATAAAGACTTTGGGTACAATGGACAAAGCAGGAAAGAATAGTTTTCCAATACCCAGTTTTGCTAAAGTCTCATCCTTGGTCAGGTCAGAAAACCAGGTAGTCTGGGCTTCTGCCTTAAAATGCATGTGGCTGTGGATGGTGGCTGCATGCGGTGTTAGAAGCCTCTTGCAAATGACTTGGATAAGCTAGGACCTTGTCAGAGATATTTGTGAAAATAGTGGTAGTAGTACCAAAAGCTGGGAAGACAAGCTAGATTGAATCCAAGTGGGAGAGCTTTTCAGGAAGAACCATATGGGGGTAAGTAACGTCTCATTCCATCATCTAGACAGTTGTGAGGGCAGAAACCAAATTCAGGTGAGCCAAGGAATGAATGGTCAAGTGAGAAAATGGCTGTTGTGCAGAAAAGAAAACCAAGACAAAGTAAGCTTGTTAGCAGAATGGATAAAAGTTTATCTGTTTAGTTACTTGGATGGTCCACGTTAAAAGGGTTCTTATTCTCTGCTGGAGAGTTAATGATATGAGACAAAAAGCTTTGAGAGGTTGGCATTAAAGACTTTTTCTATCCAAAGTTTCCTAAACTTATTTGATTGATCGAATGTGCAAAGCTGACTTTAAGATAAATCCTTATTGTGTAATTCTTAGTAATGTTTGGAACAATGTTTCCAAATGCAGTGGGAAATGATTGTCTAGGGTCCTTGAAGGAGAAGGGCATAGAAAGCAGGATTAATGTAGGAAAGGAAGAAGATTCAAGGCTGAGATCAAAGTGGGAAATATCAGAGTTAGTGACTGGGAAATGAAAAATTCTGATTGATGATGATGGCTTAAGTATGGCTGTGCTTGTTGACAGATGGAGAGATGCTATCAGTTTATCTCTCCAAAAGATGGAGCAGAAGAATTGGGATGAGAGGGTCACAGGGTATAAGGAAAAAGGACAGGGATGGGGAGAGGGGAGGGGGAAGGGGTACAGAGTACCCTGTCTCAGAATTCCAGAATGTAATTATCTTTTCTCCTGACTTATTAGCTCATTAGTTCCAACAACCTTTGATATAAAGTTTCTAAGTTTTTTAATTTGTGATTAATTCAATTTAATTTGTAATTAATTTGCTAATATTTATTAATTAACCAGTTGTTAGAATTACTAAATACATGTGTTAATAATCACAGTACCCAAAGAAGCAGCTTTATTTGCCCTACAAAATAAATCAGACTGAAATGTCCTACTTTTTAAGGACATATTTTGAAACGAAAAGGATTTTCTAAAATAAAAATCTTTAGTTTGTTTCAGAGAAGGTAGTAAAACACAATATGATCTTTTAAAGGCATATTATATTAGGTCTTACCTGTGTTCCCCACCATTTATGTTCAGTTCTCGACTTGTGAAAATAAGATATGTATCATTTAACTATCTAATAACTTAAAATAGTAACTTGTTTTATTGCTTATTTTACTTTTAAGAGTTATCACCTTAGAATTTTCTCAATTTGTAGTTATGTTGTCAAGGACAGTTATGCATGAAGCACTGAAAGTAGATGAATTTGTAAGTAATAAATATGATCCTTTGAAATGAATATACCTGTGACTAGAACAGTAAAAATTTTCAGAAAAATCGGCTATGTGTTTTTGCTAAAGAGGATTTCATTATATTTAAGAGGATGCTCTGAAAGTGTTCAGGAGGCAATGCTTTAATGTTAACCAAAACACATGAAAAGCAAATGGAAACAAGGCAGTCACCTTCCGCAGAGCTTTTAATAGTTACAGTGAAAAATTAAGGACCACCTGCCACGTTGAATTTTATAAGTATGAATGATGTAGCAGTACTTGCCAATACATTCAGGAATAAGTGAAAAAAGAGGGATTTTATATAGTAACACAAACCTTCAAATGGAGTTAATAAAAGACAAGGCTTTTCTTTACTGGGTGGAAAGTTATCTGCTATATAGAAAGGCCTACTGAATGAAACATTTGTCCTCAAATTCCTTTTAATCTGCTGTGAGGTTCTGCCTGTTACCTCACTTGGAATAATGTGCCAATTTTGTAAGGATAAAGAGAATTTTATCCTTTTTTCATTCCTTTAGCTTCTTGATGTAACATTTCCTTGAATTTCACAGTACCTACCTGTTTTTAGCAGCTCTAATTTCAGACTATCACTTTCCCGGACTAAAGTGTAAAAACTGATATTCTAATCTCCTTGACGGAGAATATTCAAGAAATGCAATCCCAGTGAGAATGCTGCTTACTAATGGATATTTCTTTCTCCAGCCATCTTTAAAAATTCAGTTTCTGTTTCAACTCTTTAATACCTCCTGTTCTTTGCAGAGATGGATTAAAATGTCTAGTATCTGTGGAGGAATGCTTTTGTGGTAGCATATTGCTTTTGTATTATATATTGTAAGTGGTTATTGTTCATAGCTCACACCTTAATAGTTCGAGTTAAAGTATTTTTCTTTGCTCCTACCAAAATATTTGCTTTGTCCTGTGACAGTTTGGAACTGAAGTGCAAGAATTATGAGAAGGTATAATAGGGTTTGATTAGTTTGGCAACCAAGCTTCGCCTTTCAAACTTAATTGGCTACTGTTCTTATAGATTGAAAAGACTTAAGTGGAAATGATAATAGATTTTAAAACTGTTATTGAAGATTGAAATCTGTTTGGCAACTGTGGCAAGATATTCAGGTTCTTAGCACTAAACAAGGGTGCTGTAGTTAGTGTGCAGGAAGGTTAAACATGAACAGCAACAAAAACTTCTTACAGTTTTAAACTCAGTTTTGAGCAGGTTGTTATTGTGAAATATATTGATTCTAACTCACTTCTAAAAATATTGGTAAATATAAAATAAAATTAAAAAAAATAAAACATAGAATTTCTTTAAAAATATATAAAATAAAAAATATTGGTAGAGGAGCTGACGGTTATAATTTCCAGAATCTCCAGGTTTCAGAACCTTGAAGTAAGTCTAGGTTATTTAGTTATTTTAGTTGAATACAAAAGTGAATTTTACTGAGCGTCTCATCATTGTAATTTCAGGAACTCTTAGAAAGGCCATTTCCCTTTGTTGTCATCTCATTCTAGTGATTAAGGTGACACTCATTCTGTTGTTATTAATAGCTCCCTTTTCACTCTTGAAAAGGTCCTGGATTGGATGATAAATAATATAGTCACCTTCCATATAAAGTGTTTGACTTCCTCCTTTTCACACATTTTATATGTTTCTAAAATAATCACTTTTTAAAATGTATTCTTTTATCTTTTAGATTTTTTAAAATATAAGGCTATTATTGCCTACCATATCCAAAGTAAAATTTATATATGTGTAACTGGTAGTTATATCCACTAAGAAAAGTAATTATAATGCCCTAACATTAAGTTATTAAACTATGACTCAAGTCTTCATATTTCATGATAGAAATTGACTAATTATAGTTTTTGGAGTTAAATTTAGGGCTGAAAATGTAGAGCATCTTATAGGATTACTTGTCAAATGCAACTAAATGGAAAGAAAAATCATGTTTTGGAGAAAGAGGCAATTCAACGTTTTTTGCTTCTCCGGAGTTAATGTGCGTTTAGAGTGAACTTGAATGAAGGAAAATTTGATTTTTATAATTCATTAAATATTTATGTTCTAATCATGCCAGCCAACCCATGTGAAACATAATTTTAGCCTGGACAATGGTAATAGTTATCGTCTTCCCATATTACTTATATTAATATAGATGTCTATTTATGATTTTATTCATCCAATTGTATTCAATATAATAAGAGTTTATGCTCTTATTTTCATTTCTGTTTGTAATGGTTAGTGAATATACATATACACTAATGAAATGATTAGAAAATTATACTTGACAGTAATCATATGCCAGAATGAGTAGTATACACCAAGCAGCACACGACTTTGGCAGAGGTCTAGATCCAGGAAAAACACTCTACTAGAAACAGAACTGGATTCAGAAACTGATGGCTGTGTTCTAAGCCCACTTTTACTCTTTAGTAACATTATAAATTTGCATGTTACTTAATGTCTCTGAGCCTTCACTTTCATCTCCTGTCCAATGAGGGAGATTTGCTTACCTACTTATTTCATACGATGTCGTGAGGACCCTTTTACCTCTTATAAATCAAATTGCATTTTAATTACCAACATTTTAATATTGAATCTGCTGGCATGTGCTAGACAGTTGGAAAGTGTAAGTGTAGAGAATGGGGACTATCTAGTAAAAATCTCTTGATTCTACCTCCCAAAGGTCTACTGAATGCCCAGCTCTCTATAAACAAACTCGTGCATCCTCTTACAGGCCACCATTACCTTTCACCTGTTTTACTGCAGCAGCCTTCTCTCTGTTCTGTTTTTATGCCTCCTGCTAATCCACTGTAGTTAGAGTGATCTTTCTAAGTGCGAGCCTTGACAGAGCACTCTCTTCTTAAAATTCTTCAATGGCTTTCTCTTTCTCTTAGAATAAAATAATAATTCTTAACTTTTACCCCTGCTTCTTTTTTTCCAGCTTCATCTCTTGCTTCTCTTCCGCTTGTATTCTACGTTTCAGCCCATTGACCTGTCATTGCCTCAAATGCGCCATCATCTTTTCCCTCTCTGCTCTTTCTTTCCTTGTGAATAATCTCTTTCCACGCTCCTTTGAATATTTCTTCCTGAGTCTGCAGGTTTCAGTTATACCAGAAGAACTGTCACTTATCTGTGTTCCTACAGTGATCCCCTTTCTGAACACATCATGAGTTGGGAGAATTGCTTCTTTAATTATTGGTCTTCTGCTGGACTGAGAGCTCTGTGAGGGCAGGGATTTGTCTGTCTTTCTTCCCACAATGTCTACTGTTCTTCGCATAAACAGTACATAAGAAGTATTGAAAATATTTGTTGAATGAATGAATAAGTGAATGGCTACACAGCAAGATAGTGCAGTAAACAAGATGTACCGTGATAAACATTTGACACAGTGTTGCTGTGATCAGAGTGTCGAAAGAATAGCAGACAGGAGTTAACTTGATAAGAGAAGTAGCAGAAAGTAGAAACTCCAAGTTTCCTGCTACTGAAGGAATGACAAGTTCAGGGTTTGTTTTGTTTTATTTTTTTTCCCTTTTGAATTTTAGGTTTGGGTAGGCTTTATAAGTGGAGACACTTATATGTAGCTGGAAATTTGAAATAGGGGGCACTGATATGATCGAAGAGATAAATAGTGGTAATAACAATAGTTCTGTCAACTGCAATCTATACAGCCCTTTTTTTAGTTTTTTAAAAACTTTTTTTAACAGAAGTTTCAAATGAGGTTAATTTCTAAGCAAATCATCTAGAGCTGTAGCTGGAGAACTTTGAAGAAAAATTAAGTTTGTGAAAGATAAAACTAACGTTTGTAACAAAATTATGTTCTGTTTTTGTATAAATATGAAAAAAAAATCTAGCCATGATCCTTTCTTTATTTTGCCTAGTTAGGACAGAGCTTCGTTAACACGGAGATGCCTAGGACTCAGAGTGAAACTGACAGATACCTGTTTGTAGTAAAGCAAGGTTTCTCAACAGCAACACTATTGATGTTTTGTGCCAGATAATCCTCTGTTTTGGAGAGCCCTGTAGGAGATTTAGCAACATCTCTGATGCCTGCCTACTAGATGCCAGTAACATCACCACCCCCTTATAGTTATAATAAAAAAATATCTGCAGACGTTGTGAAATGTTCCCCGGGGGCAAATTCCCCCCACTTGAGAAGTATTGCACTGGAGAATTAAAAATTACATCCCTATGCCATAGATAGGAAAACTTGGTAATATACTGGAGCCTTGTAATTCCCAAGTAAATTATTTCCAGACATTTATTTGGTGATTATTAGCAAAATGCAAAGGACTGATGTCACTACTCTCAGGTATTGCTAGGAATGTAGAAGTGGTGAGGACTCTGGGCTACTTTTCTCAGAAAGCAAAGACGTCTAAGGAATAAAGGATGGGAACATAAGAAAGGGAAGGATAATTAATTTGTGTTTTGAGCATCTGCCTCAAAGATGGAAGGAGAGAATGTATGAGTCTGCCTGAATCTTTCATTTTATCTTATAATGGAAGGACACGATTTTCCAGAAAATCAGCCACATATGTTCCTACAGGTGAGAAAAACATCTTAGGCCTTCTGTTCTCATACATCATGATAGGTTGTGTTTTCTCAAAGATCTCATGTCAGTTGTTTGGCTGCAGACTACCAGTGTTGTGTTATTATGTGAAAATGAAACCACAGTTTGTTACTTGATTACTGCTCCTGCCTGCTTTCTGGAGTGTGTCCTCTCTCTCTTTGCCTTGTTATCATCAGACTTGTTGTTAATTATGAGGAGACCCCACCTCCTTCTCCCCAACTTGCCCTATATCCATAGATCACAAATCTCTTATAATGAAGGTTCTATTGGGCATATGGGCTAAGAGAATGAACAACAGAAGTTCTAAAACACTGTGTTTTTTTTTCGTTTTGTAGTCATGAAGGAAGAGAATGGTAGCTTTCATTTTTCTCAGTTTTAGAAAAACATTGGCAGATGTGGGTGGAAAGCAGACTGATATCAAGTTGTATATTGATAACTTACATCACTGTTAACGGTAGCAAAGAAACCCCTTGAACTGACCTGAAAAATAAGTTGTATGATTATAGCAATCTGTTTTTTCATTACGTTCCCCTTTCCTTCTCTTTCTCTTTTTTTACAATGAATGTTGCTTCTATGTAGCTGCCTATGAGATAGCAGAACCTTTCAAATCTCAGTTTTTATCAGTCTGTCTTATGTTGTTTTCTTTTGGTATTACATGGCAAGTTACACAGATTGAACTGTGTGTTTGGTATATTTCCTTTCATTGTAGAGTATAGTATAGAGTTGTATCTCCACCTAAATAACATACTAAACAAAGTAAGTTTATCTAGACCAAAACAGACAGAAGGGGAAATAGGTTAATTTTCAAATGAAGAATTTTTTAGAATAATGTCATTTTAAAGAATCTAATATACCTGATTTCTTTAGTTGTTGAAACTATTAAAAGAATTGCTAAGTTGAAACTTTCACACATTAAGCTACTGGATTTATATAGTGATGCAGTTAAACAGATAGTTTGCAAAAATGTTGGAGAATATTCCAAAAGTTTTTATATGTTTTAGTGGAAGCAAAATTATCTTAATTAAAAAAAGACAGTTGTCTTTACTATGTTAACATAATGATGATAATTATATTAACTGACATGTATAGAGTACTGAGTATGTACTAGATATTGTTATAAGTTCTTTAATTTAGCCCATACAGCATTCATATTAGGAAAAATCTATTACTATTCCTAGGCAGTTTTCTATTCAGTGGTCTAGTGGTAGGTCTAGCGTTTGAACCTCGGGTTTGAACTCAAGGTGTTTGTCTCCATAGCCTGCATTTTTAAAGACTGCCTTCTACTGTTCTATAAACTTTTCCTTATCCATCAATACACATTCACATATACAAATATTTTCTATTTTGGCAAAGAAAATTACAATCTACATAAATATACATAAAACAGCAACATCCTGGGTGGTATTAGAGACTTGCTTAGTGAGGCATGACGCTCAGAAGGAAAATTTCAAAGGACCAAACTGCTGTGAAATGTAAAGGAAATAAAGTTAACACTGTTACATTTATTTGGAAGAATATGATAACTATCTTGTAAGATTGTGGTGATGGTATAATAATACCCAGCATGAGATAGGTAGGTAGATAGATAGATAGATAGATAAAAGATAGAGATTGAATCTACAGTGCTTAATTTTAGGAAGGGTAAGAGAGAGGAGGGGCTCAGTTGTCTAAACCAGAGGTCAAATATGGCTTCACTAACGAGGTGTGGGTTGAAATTTCAGCAAATATATTTGTAATGAATCTCCTTTAGGAGTTCAGCACCACAGAGCTTACTCCGTAGTATAAATATCTCTAAATATGAGCGTGAATCTAAGAAAAAAATAGTGCTCTATTTTAATACCTTTTGTGAGACTCCATGTTATTTTAGTGCTTTCTGTTGGTTGGGAATTCAGTAGTCTACTATTTATTATTTCTTCTGATATTTGATAAAATCTTCTTTATTTATTGTTATGCTGTTTCTCTCTGAAAGTTAATAATAGGAGTACTTATGAAACACTGAGGTGTGCTGTAAAAGGATTTATTCCTTCATATGTTAGTCTAATATGTAAAATGAGATTTGTAGTAACTTTTTTTATCTTTTGTAAAACCACACACAACAGTATATTAATCCATAGTAAATGATGTGCTTATGTTAAGCTCGTGATTCTTCAGAAGGGACTGCACCAGAAGAAAAGGGAGAATAACAGATATAGCATAACCCTTTATCATTCTAGAGAAATGACTTTGGAGACGTTGGCGAATACTGAGAGCTAAAAATACCTCTAATTTTGATACTGTCATTCAGGCTCACTAATTAAATTATCTCCGTAACACTGTGGGATAATGCTATGTGGTGGTAAACAGCTGACAAATCAGTGTTATATCAGATTCCAGAGAATCAAGAATCAAGTATCCTTGATTAATTGTTGGCATGATTGAAAAACTATTCCATAGTATTTCCACAAATTATATTGAATAAAAGAAATATGATTTTAAAGTACTTTACTGCATACAAGGTTTCCTGTCCTACTAAAGTATTGATTGAAGAAATTTAACTGTAGGATTCAGCATTTCCAAAAAGTTAGGGCTTCTGTTTTCTACTTGATACAAATCTGTTTTCCACTTCACCAAATTCTTAAAAATCTAATATGGAGCATCTGGATTTTAAGAAAAGCTAAGGATTATTGCTTTTAGAATTTTCTGTTAAATTTGTTATTTTTGATATTTAAGCAACAAAGTAGAATTTTTGGATTATATTAATAAAATTAAATATGATATATAGAGAAAATATGTCTGCTATTTCATTTTGAATATAAATTATTATAAGTACTTATTGACTATGTCAAAATACATAGATATTGTTCATTTTATTATTATGTATCACAACTAAATATTTGAATGGAAACAAATATATAAACCCTAATCTAGACAGCTATTTTGACAATTCTTTTAAGAAACAGCACACTCTAAATTATAAGTCTGTATACTAAAATTTAGAAAAGAGTAGTATATTTTGAGAATTCTCTATTCCCTTTGGAAATATAACTTTATTTCAGAGTAATCAAAGAATTAATTTAATAAAAATTAATAAATTTGTGATACAGATATTAAGACAATGCCAACATATGAACTTACTCAACTATCATAATTACATGTAAAAAAATAGAATGTATAAATAACCATATTAAATAGCACTCAAGTTGTTAGAACTACAAGCATAGTACTTTGCAGTTAGGTATTCAACACTTTTCATGAACAACAGAAAACTATTTAGAAGTTTGGACAAACTGCATTCCATTTGGGGATATAACTTAAATGGAAAATTTGTAAAGCAGAGATACAATAAAGATAACAGGTAAAGAGCAATGTACCTTCTCTTAATAAAAAAACTGTTTCCTCCAAATTCTAATTTTGCAAGATATTTTATAGCACTCAATACTGTCTATTTGTATGGTAAGAGAAGAATTTCATTTTGGGAAAATCCTAGAACTTTATTGGCACTGTGGCCAGACGTTATCCTTTAACATCTGCAGCTTGAAAAGCTTAACCTTTTAGCCCCTTACTTAAAGGACTACTAATTTAAACTATAAAATAACCATCTTCAAAAATTGCAAAAGGAATAGTCCTATTCTTACAAGGTTTGGACTTCCTCTTATAATTTTTGGCATTTGGCAAGGATCACCCTTGGTCTAATCATGCCATAGGTTTTATGTTCATTATGGTGACATGAAATAGAAGCACATGAAAATTTTCAACCATCAGATACCTCGTTTTTCCATTGGCATACATCTACTCACAAAGATTTTTATGTCATAAATTCTTATACAGTACTTGATTATCCCTAAATTACATAGGACTGAGTCAATAACACCTTAGCTTTTAGATATTCTGTTTATTTAAACATACATACAACTACTATTCTTATCGGTCTTTTGTTGAACATTTACCCAAAAGGTAATTCAACTTAAATATTGAAAAAAAAGTCTATTCTAAAAATATTGTCTGATCTATTCCACCTGGTTTCCATCTGTGACAGTGTGTCTTCACAATGTCATGTGCTTTTCTTTTGTATGTTCTTTACCATTTGTCTTGGATGTAATCTTTGAACTGATGTTTTTTCTTCCTTATTTTCTGTCTTCTGATTAGCATAAATTGAAACTTCCAAACCTTTTTGTAGGTTTTGAGATGATTTGATTCTAATTAATTAGGAAGATTTAATGGATTATAAGCTCTCTGTATAAAATATTATATTATAATGGCATTAGTATAGCAATAGAATCAAGCGTTATATTCTTTTTTATTCTTTTCTTTGTAAGAACTTTCAACAGATTTTTCATTTACATTATTATCCTTTTCTGTGAGAAAGCAGTATTTCACTTCTGAATTTCTCAGTTATTTCAGATTGACATATGTGGGCGTATATGTGTTGAGTTTGATACTTTGTAGTGTTGACATTACATTTCCTGAGATCACCATTAATGTTAAGGTACTTTATGTTTTTATCCAGTTTTTCTGTTAAATTTAAGTTTTGACTTGAAAACAGAGATATTATATGTGCATATAAACAGGCTTTAACCCTTAGTTTTGTCATGCCCCTCCTCCCATAGGTCATAGGCAAAACAAATTAATTTGAGACATATGAAACTGAATGGAATAATACAAATGTACAGAAGGGTGTGTGGATATATGTGTGTGTTTGTGATCATAATAAAAGGAAACAAAAGATGTAATAGCCCATTGTATTTAAAGTAGTTCTTTTGTTTACTCTACAGTAATTGTTTTTAAAATTTAAAAGAGAGCCAGTTAGAAATAAATTGAAATCATTTTTCATAATGTAAGAAATATCAGTAATATTTCTGTGTTTTCCAATAGAAATGTTAATTACAAGAATTTATTTAAAAGGTGGCCTGTCTAGTTCCAAATTACTAACAGAAATGAAAGCATTTCTGTACTCTCTAGAATATGGCAATTCTAGATTACCTAAAACTAGAATATTCTTGGTTTTGAGTTTGGATAGATCATGTATTTAAAGAAAAATGGTCTTGTTTAGGAATATGAGGAGGACTATTATTATTTAGATTTTTGTCTTGGAAAAGAGCCCTACACTGAAAGTTTTGTTATGATTTATAATTCACTACTTAGTAGTTTCTCTTTCTTGGACCTTCCTTCTCCCATGTTCAAAGAAAATGTTCTCAATTATACTCATAAAATATTTTACATCTCATTCATACACTTATTCATATTACTATGTTAAGGATTCTCATAGAATCATTTTAGAAATCATCTAGAGCGTTAATCTAAACATGGCTGTGCAGTTATTTCCCTGTACAGCAAAACAGGGAACTCCTTAGGAGTCTGAGCTCCTGAACTGTCTCTCCTTTAACTGTCAGTACTGTACCACATTCTACTAAGAACGTACCACGTCATTTCCATTGATCTGATTACTATGAAAAATTTACTAAGTGGTGTCAGTGAATTAACCTTTGGTAAGTGGGATGGCTATTACCAGGTGCATACTGCTGTAGGATGAATAAATGTTCTTTCATTCAATAAATGTAGGTTAACCTCCTGCTGTATGCTAGACATTGTGCTGTGGTTTTGGGATCCATGGATAATATCATAATCCCTGTCCTTCAGGTGCTCACAGTGGGCTGGAGGAGACACACATGAAGAAATAATTATGGCAGTGTTAATGCCACAATCGTGACCAGTTTGTACTGCCTTCTACGTAGGAGTTAAGCTTCTGATTGATTGATTCACAAAGGATGAGTCAGTTATTCTTAAAAAAAAGGAACTAAACTAGTTAAGATGTCTTTTTACATGTGTAACACAGCTTTTTCTAAAGCTAAAGACTTTATTAAGAAACATATTAAATAATATTCTGTTAGTACCAAGATTGTCTTTTTGCAAAATACTGTGGCTGCAAAGTAGATAGGATATGATAGAACTATGTCAGATTATTGGCTTGGTGTGGAGATAAAAATTAACAACTAACTGGTTTTCTATTATTAAGAAGTGGAAAGTATGAGTATCCAGTTAGAGAATTCTTACTATTTTGTTTCTCTCTAACCATTCTGTTTATCTAACAATTCTGTTTATCTCACATATATGTATATGTATGTATCTATTCACTTTGTGTGTGTGTGTATGTCTGTTTTGAAAAAATGATTGAGCTCAACAACATCATTTGTTGTAAGGACTTATTCTGCCTGTTACTTTCTTTTATTTCTGAGAATTAAGGATTGAGTGAATCTCCTCATTGTCCTGATGCATCTTTTTAAGATGTCCTCCTTCCGGGTAAACTGATTTCTTTATGATCTTCAGAAAATTTTCCTCTAACATAACAGAAATGATTATTTATTTCCCCACATGTTCAAACTGCCTTCAACTGCTTTAGGGTAATTTGCTTCACAAGACTTAGTATTGATCCATATTTTATAACTGACTAAATAAGAAAAAAAGAGTCTCCACAAAATAGCTAGAAAGATTTTGTTTTAATCATTTTTGAAATGATTGCAGAAAACTGGTGGTGAAAAGCCCATATCTTAGACCGCTTAAAATGAAAGGTCTGCCCTTTATTTTAAGAAATTAAGATGAAATTAATTCTTTTCTTTTGGGCTGTGGATCTTGCAGACTTTTTCTACATATATGTAGCTTTAAATAGATTGTAGGAGAAAACCAATTATTGATGAGCCACAAAGTAATCTGATTTTAATTCTTTGAATTTAACTAAAAATGTTCACTTTATTAAATATAACAAAATCTCCAACATTTTTATTTATATACATATTTCTTGTCCAGCTGAAGCCTTTTGAACTTGAAATAACCTGCCCTTACAGAGTATTCTGATATTGCCAGATCCACTATTAGCCTCATTGAAAAACAAGCCAATAACTGCCACAAATAGCTCTCCAGTTTAAATATAATTGGTCAATAATATGTACCTACACACATTTCCTGCATGTCTACCTACACTGAGTAGTTTTTTCACTTCACATTGATGAAATGCTACAGCTTTGGCAGGAAAGGTGACTTCTGAGTCTATGTTCAACACTGAAATAGGAGATAATTAAGTGCATTGTAAAAGATACAAATTAAGGTACAATATTTATAATTTATGTAAGTAATTTCTTATGAAAAATCATAAATTTAATTAGCTTAAGCACATAATTATCCATACGGTTTGATGCTAGGTCGAAAGGTAATATAGTATTGAGAGATCATCATATTTGTCTTTCAGCAGTTATAGCTTTGGTCTATTGCCTGGCACAATGCAAAGAGTTGGCAAACAATAATTACTTAGTCAGAGAATGAATGCATAATACGGCCATATTTGCCTAATAATTAATTTGTGTTTCTTATTTGCATACACCTCTGGTAATGGGGAAGTAGCTTAGTGTTTATCAGGGGTAGAAACCAGAGTGGGATCAAAACTTTGCATGGAAATTGACATTGTGAAATAATCATAATAGTTTACTATTTATTGAGTGCTTATTCTCCACCAGATATTGTGCTAAGTTCTTCACATGAATCATACACTTTAATTCACAATAATCTTTGGAAGTAGTCTTATTAGGTTTTTCTATTTTAGGTATGGAAAAACTAGGCTCAGAGAACTTAAGCAATTTTACAAAGGTCACACAGCTGGTACATGCTGGAGGGAAGTCAGATTCATAATTTATATAAAGGACAAGTTGTATTGTCTTTTTGAGATTGTTGGAGTGAGACCTTAGATGATGAAATTAACAATGTCTGTAATTCAGAATATAAACTTTATCTTTTAAGAACTGTTGTTTTTAATATGATTATGTTAAAACAAGAGTCTTAATCTTTCAAAACAGGAATTCTCACTAGTATATTTTATATTATGTTTTGAATATAGAGCTTATATTATCTGACCTTTCTTGCTGTTTTCAAAACTGTGAGGATAATTTAGCATAAGAAGAATGAATAATAAAAACAAATTACAGAAAGTATATTATTATAATAACTATAAGGGAAATATTTGAAAATATACTTCACAGTGGCCTAAATGCTAGAGTAAATCGTATCCCCCGTCTGAAATCTTCCTAACACCAGTTACTGTTTAAGAACTTACTGCATCCTCTTGTTCATAATGACATGCCCTCAAGGAAATCTTTTAGTAGAATAAAATAATACTCTGTCATAAATGTCACATTTTTTTAGTTACCACAAATAAATAATATAATATTCGAGTTTGGTTAGCTGGCTTCCCCTAATTTAAATGTTTTTCACCCATGGGAACCCCATAATTATGTTATTTTGCTATAGACATGAATTAAGGTTAAGGTTACTTTAGTTCATTTCCAGTGGGGTTACTAAATTCTGAGACTTCATAGTTAATTTATGTTTTTTATCTGTAGGTTGATCTCGAAGTAGACCTTTGAGGACAATATTGAATGAGATCCAGAAGGGTCTGATTTCATTTTGAATCTTTCCTTTTATGGGAGTTGACTATTAAGTAATTTACATAATTAAAAATTCCATTTCTGGATCCTTACCTGCATGAACCAAAATGGATATTCACATCTCTGAGAACACACACAGGGTTTGGCAACAATGGCACAGGGAGAGATCGAGGTGAATGGCTGAGCAGAGGAATCCTTGACACAGTGCCTGCCACTGCCAGTCAGGGATGCACGCAGAGACAGGATGGCCCTTCCAGAACCTGTCTTTCACACTCTTGCTGAGGCACCACTGAAAGACTAAGTGGGTGTGAGTTAGCATGTACCGTTTTGGGGTGGTGATGGTGATAGAAATATACGTGTTTTTACAGATATCATTTCAACGAAAACAATCGTGCTAGAGTTTAACAGCTAGATAACCAGTTACTGTGTTGTTAAAACAACCATTTGAAAATTGAAATAAAAAAGAAAACTAGTGTCTCTAGCTCTTAGTAATTAATAACAAGGAAACAAGGACATCGAAGCCGAGAATGTGAAAAGGCTTTGTCTAAATTGCATGCCAGTAAGTGGTGGCGTGGATTTGAACAGAGTTCTTTGAGTTAAAATCCAGTTCTCTTTTGAGAATAAGAGGAAAAAAGATTTTGAATATTCTAACTTGACATTTTTCTCCTCTTTTAATCATTTTGGTAATGAGGTCAGGCTTATGGTGAGGTTCTGGTACAGTAGAGAGTGTTTAAATGCCAGACTTCAGCAAAATTCCTAGCGTATTTCAAACTGATAATTTAACAAAGAAGAAAAAACTGTTGCCACAGTGCTTTGTTTTATTTCCTTTTACAGTCTAAATCCTGAAAATAAAACTTCTGAATCCTTGTTATTTTACATCTGTTTCTTTTCCACTGTATAGTATCATAAAACATGAAGTACTCAATTAAATAACACAAATAAATAACATATATTTATAATGCCCCAAATTAGTTTTTCTTTTTAGTTTTAAAAATCCCAAAATTATTTTCAACACTTGAGCACCTGTTATCAAACTTTATATTTCTGCATCATTTCTTTTCTAAACTCTTACAAGTTAGTTATGGGATAACATGGATGGTGCTTCACAAACTGTAATATACTCGTTACATCATGTTGTTTTTATCCTCCCTGCCCGCTGTTCATTCTCAATGTGAACAATCATAACATGTCAATGACAGGAGGTCTGGCTTTCAGGCCGACTTTTTTAATTATTCCCACTGAGGAACTGTCAATAGGATTAAAATACAGATTCTGGATCTGTCCATTCCAGATGAGGTCAGCACTCTGAGCAATGGGAATACTATTTCTGCAATCTGTGTTTTCCCCTTTGCATGCAGAAGCATAGACATTAATATGACACAAATATTTGAAAGCTCCTATGGAAACAGGCTAGCTTTGCCTAAATTAAGTCAGTTGTCCATCTGCAATAAATAAAATAACAGCATTCATTAGAATCCGTAGCTATGTATGTGTGTAGATTCTACAATAATATTAAAGCCTAGAAAGTTTCAATTACAGAACAATCCACTTATAGTTCATAATTAATAAACTCTTTGCAGCTGTGTAACTGTGGCCGGAAACATCTGCAAAGCCTCATATTTTACACACAGACACATACACATAATTCCTTCAGAAAAAGTTTAATTGTGCTTAAAATCACAGGTCTGGAAACAGAGTAAGACCTGAGGAAGCTGAGTCTAGTTGTATTCAGTTAGCTCCTTGGAGGAGGAGTTGGGGGGGGGGAAAGGAAACCTGCCCTTGTCTGGCACAGGTGATGTAGGTAAAAAATAAGAATGTTGTTAAGGTCTATTCATATACTGACTGAAAACTAACTTTGTATATTATCTCCCCTACATATAACTTGGTATTGATAAGCATCTATTTAAGTTATAAAATTACCCAGTAAAATGCTAGTCCTTGGATAAAAGATAAATTGTTATTTATAAAACTCTAAAATTAGAAATGGGTAAAAAGAATATATTGATTATATATTTTCCTCTGTTTTGGAATTTATAGTTAATTTTTTACACCTAAATGTAGCTTTATAAAAATAGATGAATATAGAGCATATGTGTTAGAAAGGCAAACTAACATATTTTCGACAGATAAAATTTGGTATTTTTTCTTAATGTTGGCTAGCTTAAATGTTCAGTTTGAAGTTGCATCATCAATGGATTTTATTATACATGACAACTTTACTGAGGTAAAATTCACATACTATACAATTCACCCATGACAGTTAACAATCTAGTGTTTTGTTAGTATAGTTATAGAGTTGTACAACCATCACTACCAATCAATTTTTGAACATTTTCATCACCCCAGAAAAAAACCCTGCACCCATTAACAGTCACTTGCTATTCCTCTCACTGCCCCAGCTCTTAGCAAGCACTAATCTACTTTCTGTCTCTATAGATTTGCCTATCCCGGATATTTCATATAAACAGAAGTATATAGTATGTGATCTTTTGTGACTGGATTCTTTCACATGGCACAATGTTTTCAGAATGTATCAGAATTTAACTTCTTTTGATTGCTGAATAGTATTCCATCGTGTGTATTCATTTATTAGTTGATGGACATTTTGGTTGTTTCTACACTTTGGGCTATTATGAATAATTCTGTTATAAACATTTAGTTATGTTCAAGTTTTTGTGTCAGTAAATGTTTTCATTTCTCCTGGGTACATACAGAGGAGTGGAATTGTTGGGTAACATGATAACTATGTTTAAACTTTTGAGGACTTGCCAGTTTTTTTCAAAGTGGCTGCACCATTTTACATTCCCAACAGCAGTGTATGAGAGTTCTAATTCCTCCATATTCTTATCAGACTTCTTTTATCTGTCTTTTTTAATAGTCTTCCTACTGGGTATAAGTGGTTTATCATTGTAGGTTTGAGTTTCATTTCCCTGATGACTAATGATCTTGAGCAACGTTTTGTGTGTTTATTGGCCATTTGTATATGTTCCATATAGAAATATCTATTCAGATTCTTTTCCTGTTTTTTGATTGGCTTATTAAGAAATTTTAATTTGTTGATTATTTTAAAATTCTAACTTATTATAATTCTCAATAATATCTAATCTTATCTCCCTCATCAATTTTATGGTGGACATATCTTTTATCATGCGTTCTTTACAGACTTTGACAGTCCAAGAAAAGACCTAGAACCTCCAGGATGATGATTCTAAACACCTGGAAAGCTTTTAAAATATAGATATATCCGAACCTTAATAATGACTCAGTTATCTTTAATAGGGCCAAGACAGTAGTCTCTTTTCAAAGCATCCTTCATGTGCAGTCATGGGGGACAGCCCACTAAGATATGGAGTTTCAGTGCCTTAATGTTCAGGATGGGTCAGTTATGTCTGAAAGTAAAGATGGAGTTTAAGATTTCTAAAAAAATGTGCCCATTATGGTTGAGGGAATCTTTCTTGGCTGTAGAGAAATTCTAGAAGTATGTGGATTTTCTGGGATAACCAGTTTGTGGGAGAAGGTCCTTAGAAGTATAATCAGATAGGATATCCCCCAAGCTTACCCTTGTAGGTCATAAACCTAAAGCACCAGGGTAAGTGTGAGTATCTACACCCTTGATCAGAAAAAAAAGAGGTATTCCACTTCATCCAACTGCTTAGCCTAAAGAGTGGAAATATGTCTGCGGATTTTACAGTGGCCTTTAGGATTGTTCATTGAGAACACAGAGTTGTTACACCAGTACCCTGATTGTTCCACAGACTTCCTCATGCAAGTATATACTCAAAGGCTTGGCACCCCATTGCTTAAACACTTGAAATCCATTGAAGACAGCTATGGAATATGCTAATGTTAGGAGAGTTTGAGAATCAGGATACAAGGCTTTTGTATCAACTCTCTTATGTATTTCAATATCTTTGTGTTCAGAATTTTGTTGCTCTTAAGTAATTTACTTATAAATGGGAAACCCTGTTGCACTTTGTGTGTGTGTGTGTGTATGTGTGTTTTAAGAATTTAAATCCCACATATTATTTGAACCAATTTTGTTACATAAGACAATCTTCTTACTTAAAAATAGTTGAAATCAAATATAATATTACAGTTACTTCATTGCAGTAAACAATATAGCAGATCTTGGAATATAGTATATTTTGTAATATAATTTAGTAGGTATATCACAGTAGATAATCTTGTTACTGTCCAGTAAAAAGAAGTTTCATGTGCTTCCTAGATTTTCTTTTTCTCTGGTGCTTTTCCATTTAAACAACTGGCTAAGTGAAAACTTGCTCCGTGTATGAAGTCTGACAAGATTATGGCTCTTAGCTCTAGGATAATGAACTTACGTTATTTTATTCATTAAGGCCCTGAGGGCTAGAAAAAAAGAGTCCAAAGAATCAGTCCCAGGCCTTTGTGGTAACACTGAAAAATACTGTTACTAAACTCATTGGTGAAATATTATTTTTACAAAGGTAATTATTGAAAACAAATTTTATACATATTCCCAGTCTTCATCAGTCCAGTGAAATATTACCTTAAAACAATGTTCAGTTAAAAAAACAAAGTCATCGAAAGGCAGGAGATTAAAATGGTATGTTTCTTATTGTAACTAATTTTACCATAAGTGCATACAGTATATTAATTAAAGTTTGCTTTAAGTTCAAATGCTGTTGAACAAATTGAGAAATAAAGCAAAGGAAGAAAAAAGTTTTAAAACTGCTATTATTACACGATTCCTAGAAAGTTATTCTTATATACTTCATCATTATGTATAAAGGGAATTTATCTTTGATTGAGGTTTCAGAAGGCATTTACCATGAAAAAATTTTTTACTAGTACCTTTTTGGAAAACCAGCTGCATTTATAGAGAGAAGAAATTGCCCTTATTTCCATGTAGGCTTTCGGGAGCAGCTGGAGGGCTCATCGAAGTCTTCCTTAAGTGGTTAAATCTCAGGTATATCACTTCACCCCAGTTTCTCTCACTGAGTATTTTACTCAAGCTATTTCATCTAGATATCTCATCTAAAATTTTAATTTTATGAGCATCTGTTATTTCCTTCCTAAACATTTTACTACGCAATTGCTCACTGCTGTCCTGAGAGATACAGGTTATGTCTTCTCGTGTTCTTGGCTTTACTCTTCACACCATAGCTCCCAAGATTTTGCCCTTATTTTTAGTAAATCTAAATTAATAGCTTCCTTAGATGTTAAATGAAAACTCTCTTGTTACCACTTATTATTTTCAATATTAACTGAACTGAAACAGAATAGTACTTCAAAGAAAAAATGTTAAGACTTTTATGACCACATTTTTTCGAGATTGCTTCTCTCATCATTTAATGATGGCCATACATGTACTCCATCATTTTGCAGGCATCTACAATGCCAAAATTCATGGTGAAATTGAGGAGATCTATTTCATATCTCTTCTGTAAGGTGTACTAGGATATCATTTCACCGTTTTCTAAGTTAAAGTAACAGCTTTAAATTAGTCAAAGGGTATAATAAAAGGCAAGAGGGGCCCATTGAAAATTCATTTTGGGGGTTGCGAAAGCTTTGAGACCCATTGAACAGATGCCAGACTTTGGCTCATTCAGCAGTCAAGGCTGGTGCAATAGCATATGGTTGAGTCTCAGCCGTCCTGTGTTCTAAATCCAGTTTTAGCCTAGACAAACAAAATTATTTGAAGAACTCAGGTTAATTTTGCTTCAAATCTGCTTTCCCATCTGCTAAAATGGTAACAGAATTTAATGAAATTTGAAAGTTGAATGATAAGCGTTTTAAATTTCTCTACATTAGGTACTGTTATACATTCTACAAATCATGTAAGTGGAGCAAGAAATGGACCTACTTATTTGTGGGAAAAGTGGAAGTAAGCCTTTGCTTAGAAGCCCTTATTTGCAACAGGAGGGTGAGAATTGCGAGAGATTCCACTAGGTAGTTTGCTGCCTACAGTTTGGAAGCCTTACCTAGTGGATGTTAAATCGTGTTGCCATTCCTCCCCCATTTCCTTGCTCTCCAACTCCTCTCCCTGTAAAAAGTGAGTAAATACCCATAATATCAGCAAAGACTCTCAGCATACACCTCTTCTCTCTGTCTCTCTCTCTCTCTCTTTTTCTTTGTTAATTCTCTGGGCCTTAATGTTATCAAGCTGCAGGTTGTGAGTAAAGCATTGCCTTCTCTGTGTTACGGATGTTCTATCTGATTACTGAATTACAAGTGATACATGGGGCAAGATATAGTGCATATTTAAAGAAAGGAATTTCCAGCCTGAGAAATCCATGCTAAATCCTTTATCCTACTAGTTAACCATTCTTTTATGTGGCAAGATTGTATCTTTAGAAACATTTTAAAGTGTTATTTTGTTTCATATTATTTCAAAATCGAGGTCGTTTTTCTCTCTGTGTCTTAGATTTGTAGTAATTGCTACAAGAACATGTGAAGATGCTTTAAGCTTTGTTGCCTAATATGTTTGTGAGTGCTTCCCTCTTGTATGAATTGAGGAGGCCAACTAAAGGCAGACTGGCTTCTGAGGGCAGCAGTGGATCATAATTTACAAAGAGATGGTAGTAGTTCTGTTCACAATTCTATAACTTATCTATCACAATATGACCTATCTTTAAGTTTCTAACTTATCTAAAATACCTGTCTTGTTCATATAAAACACCCTTATATTCTTGAAGCTTAAAAGATAATTTGGAGTTCTCAGTTGTACCAGATTATGTGTTAAATATTCAGCATGTGAACAAAAGCACAGAATGACTTGACTCTTTTCTGGAGAATATACTATCTTAATAAGATAGGATTGTTTTTCCCACCCAAGAGTGAAAATGTGCTTACACTCCTGAATAATGCTCAAGTTGAGAACATTAAACAAACTTGAATCTAATACATTAAAAGTTATAATTGAATTTATGTTAAATATTCACTTATTTTTCTTTGTAGATATGACTTATTAATTTCTATTAAATTTGAAGGTCACTAAAACTTAAATAGATATTCATTTAATAAAGATGGAGGGTAAATTGAATCTATTTAATATATTCAATGTATAGTACCATCAATTAATTTAAAAATTGTTGAGATAATGAAAATTGAACTTGCTAAATTTTAGTTGAAGATAAATATGTAAAATGTCTGGGGATAGTAAATAGTTCCAGGTTACTTGATTTAATAACAAGTAGTCTCTAAGTGAGTTAGGGCAACTTCAGTGGAAGGTGATAGAGATGTCTATTCATTGCTGAGAGCAGTTGCTGTGTTAGTGTGACTATCTTAACCTCTCCCAGCAGAGGAGAAACAGTTATCACCTGTTTGTAGTTGATGGCTTTCTCCTTATTTCTGGCAGAATAGGTTTCTTCTATTCATAGGATTTCATTATTTTTAGTAACAAGGAAGTTCGCTTCGTGGAAAGCAGCCTGCCTTGGAGCTTAAATTGGTTGAAATATCTTGAAGTTTTCTGAAAATTGCAGGGTGTGAGGGGGAATACATTTCTATCATTTTCAGATGACAGTTTTTACATCACTATTATTTCTAGTCAGGTAATAAAATTAGTTTAATATTTTTCACTATGAACCAAATTCACACATAAAAACTTAATTTATAGCTATACTAGATTAAGAAAACATAACTTTGAAGTGTGTTAATGCAAATCAACAAGCAAGTTAATTATTACTGAAATCAAAGTTCCCCTGAATTAACTCTCCTGAGATTTTATCTAAATAAATTATGCTTGTGTTTAGTTTTGGGCGCTAGACTTTGGACTGATGCCAACTACAGGTGCAAGTTTGCTGTATCATTTGGTTTTTATTATTTTGTTTTAAAATACAGTATTATACAATTGGGTTATTGATATACACTAAACAGAATTTTACCATAAAGGGCATGTTTTTCCCTTCTTTTTTCATATAATTAGAGACTTATGGTTTATAATTAGTTCCCAGGAAACATGACAACAGATATAAAAAGAATATGTTAGAAATTTCTTATTGGAATCTAGGTTTCTACTGAGTCTGGTGATAGCAAATTTGGAAACCAAAGTTCACATTTTATTCTTTGCTAAATATGACTAAAATTTAAAGAAGGTCTGTTTGTTCTCATGTTTCTATTTTCACTTTGTTCTGCATTCCCAGCCTGTGGCCGTGGGTTCTACAAATCCTCCTCTCAAGATCTTCAATGCTCTCGTTGTCCAACCCACAGTTTTTCTGACAAAGAAGGCTCCTCAAGGTGTGACTGTGATGATGGGTATTACAGGGCTCCATCTGACCCACCGTATGTGGCATGCACAAGTAAGTTCATGATTGTAAAATAAGGACTTTCAAATCCCTTCCATTTGTTTGTAGTATTGTGACATCATTGAGATAGGCCTGAAATTTATGAGTACATTCCACAAGCCCATGAGGCTAAACAATAATATAAAAGAGATACATCTTACATCATCATCAGTGTAATTTTCATGTCTGCCAGATCAAAATGCATTTTAATCATATTTTACACATGTATTCAATAGGAGTAATAAATAAAATGTAAAAGTTATTTGAGTCTTGCATGGCTGTGAAATGTTATTAAAAAGTAATGGTTTCTGAATTATAATTTTCCATCACTAAATAGGGCAAATCTTATATCTTGGTGCTTCAGTTAATGAATGTTTGAGAGACTCAAATCCAAAACCAATTCCAGACATTACTATAAATCATTCTTGAGCAGATTAAGAATGAATGGATGTATTCTCTGTTATACGGTTAAAGGCAAAGTATTTTTAAACAACCGCACAACTGTTTTTTTAAGTGCATTAACTGTTCTTTTTTAATAGCTTGGAAGAAAAATAGCTAAAGACCGTGGCAAAATGACAAAGACAGTTGTTATCCTGTTTTCATTTTGACATATTAAATAGAAAATAAATAAGGCCTCTTGCCAAGTGAATTCAAGAAGGCTTTTATTCAGTTTCTCTAGGAAAGGTAATGAAATGTTTATGTGCAAGAGAGCATTTCAAGTAGTTTTCTGTATGGTGATTGAGCCACTAGCTTAATGCCCCACGTGGATCCTTTAGTTCATTTTTGTTTGTTTTTTTGTCTATTTTTGTTTATTTGCTTATTTTTGGTTTCCAAAGGGCCTCCATCTGCCCCACAGAACCTCATTTTCAATATCAACCAAACCACAGTGAGCTTGGAATGGAGTCCACCTGCAGACAATGGGGGAAGAAACGATGTGACCTACAGAATACTGTGTAAGCGGTGCAGCTGGGAGCAGGGCGAATGCGTTCCCTGTGGGAGTAGCATTGGCTACATGCCCCAGCAGACTGGATTAGAGGATAACTACGTCACTGTCATGGACCTGCTGGCCCACGCTAATTATACTTTTGAAGTTGAAGCTGTAAATGGAGTTTCTGACTTAAGTCGATCCCAGAGGCTCTTTGCGGCTGTCAGTGTCACCACAGGTCAAGCAGGTATGTTTTTGTGTTTGTCTTGACTGAGTGAAAAATGTGACTACATAAGTGAGGTCTCTCGCTTGAATATCTCGTTAACTTGGCTCTACAGAACTTGATTATTCCAGCTTGTTGATTATTCACACCTTTAGCTTTTCTTTGCTATTTCTTCTGTTGCCTGTTAAACCATTACTAGACTCATTAACATCTCCTCCAGAGATCTGGCAGGAGAAAGAAAAGGGGATAAATTGTAAACCAATTAAGACTGCTCTAAGAGGACCAACTCTATTAAGATCTAGGGGAGGAGAGGGAAAATATTGGACAAAATAAGATGTAGGATATTTCTTGCATTTTTTATTTACCTTTTTGTGTGCTACGTGCTTATGATTAAAATCTACAGGATAATTAGGAATGAAGGAGTTGGCTTCAGTGTCTCACATGGCGTTAACCAGTTTTTTACCACATAAAATGTTATATTTGTAATAGATGGCAAGTCTGCCTTAAAATTTGCATGAGGGAATTTTACATTCCTCACTAGATTTTTGATCATATGGATGTCTATAGTATTGGAATAAGTACTTGAGAGATCTCATGAGGCTTTCAAAATAAATGAATTAAGAAATATAATAATCATGATGATTATGAACTGGTAGCTTAGCCTAAAAGCAGTTTTCGCTTATTTTCTTATTGGCATTTAAGATGCCCTGCTGGGTCATTCTTTGCTGTGGTAAGTAGGTTTTGGAAAATATAAATTGGGAAGGAAGCTTCAAAAATTGGAGACTTTCTAAACCTTTAGAGAAATATTATTATTGGGGGAAGTTCCAGAAATGGAGGGCTTTTTCAAGCTTTTGAAAGTTCTTGCTGCTGAAGGGTGATGCTCTGTAGTCAGAGTAGCCAAGTGCTATGTCATCGTCATTAATAAAATTGGACCTGCACTGGAGTACTGAGTTGTGTAAGCATCGTAATAAGCTTATAACAAGGTCTTCTTGATCTTTGGCTAGCTGTCAACAGTCAATATTATCCCAAATTCCTGGACATAGACTAATCTATTCTTCATATCTATGCCAATTTTAATAAAATGTTACCTATTTAAATTATATCTGCACAATGAAGCCTATGCATATAGTCTCATGCTTACCATTTTGAACAGATTAGTGGGTTCCTATTCCAAAGGTTTTATTTTGATGTTTATTTAAAAGGCTATTGCAAATCCGATTTCTTACGTAAAAGCTGAAGTCTGGAGGTAAAACCACATAGAAACTTTTAGATCTTCAAAAACTGGACAAAAGGAAGCAACTCATGACTGATATTTGGATTGATTCATTTTATTTAGCCTTACACCATTTGCTATTCTTTTATAATGCTGTTGTTAGTAGGTGTTTTTACTTGTTTCGCTTTATATTGAAATTTGTCATCGTAACGTTACAGTGAGTGGGTTTGAAACATTTTAGGTTCATGATTATGACACTAGAGCTATCTTTGGAGCCATTAATAAAAACTCTTAGGTCTGCTGAGCTAGAATAACTGCTTTATTCTTGCTGATAAGAAGTAAAAGAAGGGATATTTTTATTTATTTTTTAATACAACCTAAAGATACTGAACTGATACCGCAAATAGAGTTTGCCAGGTAGGCCACTTTGGGGATCTGTTTCCATCATCTTTAAATGTCCATTGTTTAATTGTTCAGGTTAATACTACACAACCTAAATAGGTCATAGATATTCCATAAGTTCCTGAATCAACTATCTTATAGTAGTTACGTAAAATGGCTTTGTCCCCTTGATTCTCTTCCGGTTAAGAGCAAACCAGGTTTGTTTGGTTTTGGCGGGGGGTGATTTAAATGTACAAAAATTAGATTGCTATGATTACACAACTATGTAAATATACCAAAAATTATTGAATTGTGTGCTTAAAATGAGTAAATTTTATGGTGTGAAAATGATACCTCAGTAAAGCTATTAACATTTTTAAAAGAATAAATACAATAAAGTTAAAAAGCAAACTAGGTTTGTACTTTTATATTAAAATATTAATTCACAATTGCCTGGTCCCAACTACATCTCAAATACTAAAAACCCATGAATTTACACTCAGCTTTTTCTGCTTTCAAAAAGAAAAGCATTAATAAGGCAGCAAACTGTGGTAATTTTTAAAGTTTTAATTTATTTTTTAACAGAGGAAATTTAGGATATGTTAGTGACTGTTGTTCAGTTAAATTTGTACCCATTCCCCCCACCCCATCGTCAATATTTTTGCTTTTTCTAAGGGGGGAATGATTTGAAACTTTGTCCATGTTTATGACTATCCGTGGAAACCTGCCATGATCCTTAAAATTCTCATTCTGTGTTAATCAAACAGCATCACCTCCCACCTAGTTTATGCTGCAGTCACTTCAATAATGAATTTAAGGATCTCTGGTCAGTTATCAGTTATCGCTCATCAGCAATCCACTGATGCCTAGTACAAAAAGAATCTGCAGGTGTCTGGGCAAGAAGAGAGAGTAAGGATGGAAAATCATCAGGCAGTGTTTGAAAGGTAGTGTGTACTTTGTAGTTCCTTTTCTATTAAGTTTGGAGTCTGGAGCTCAGGACCCCCCCATACCAGTGTTTGTGGAAATGGAAGTACATTGAAGACCCCCTTGTCCTTTCCTCAGGGTAGCAGTAGGGTTATTGGTGTTTAAGGACCTGTACCCCAACCCCTGTTGCCACTTATGAGGTATGTGCTGTTGGGTGGACCGCAAAAGTTCTACATGAGTAAGATGGAGATAAGATGGTATCTATCTTCCTGCATTATCCTGTTAAATGAGATATTGGAGAAAACTTAAAAACTTTTTATTGTCATAAAAATGTTACTGCAGTGAGTAGCGTAATGAATGCTGATTAATCCTCTTTTTATGTAACTATGAACCTGTCAAGGCAAAACACACTAAAATCTTTACCTATTGCCATGTGTCCAGGGTGGGGTGTATAATCGAGGCAATTATGTGTTATAACATTGCAGGAGGGAGAAATTAATTTTTTTTATCTAGTCACAAGTTATCTTAAGACTGAGGTTCTTATTTAAACCAATAATTAGCTTTAAGATGAGATGTTTATAGAGAAGCCTAATACGTGATATTCATATTTATATAGTTTTCGTATTTACTTATCGGGAACATATTACCTACACAAGCTGGCTGGAATGTATTCTTTTTGTCTTTGTTTTGTTAGGAATGATATTGACCTATTAAGGGTGAAGTCACACAGATCAAACTTAGGTACATTGGAGATATTAAATATATATATATATATATATATATATATATATATATATATATATATATATATATATATATACACACATACATATGATGGAAAGCACATGCATTTGATTTATGGCATTATGATCCTCATTCTTCCTTACAGTGGAAGGCTCCGGGTAATTACACAAGTGTTCTGAAGACGTAACTATTTAAATTCTACTTTTCAAAACATTAACCCAGCCAACTGTACTGAGTAATATATGTTAAGCACTGTGCAGGATGCTGAAGATAGGAAGGCAAAGAATGGTCCTATCCTTATGAGGAGCTGTTACTATAGCAGATATATATTAATTTATACAACTAATGATAGGACACTTGAATATAATGTGATGCATGCTATAGAACAAAATTAGGAACAAAATACAGAACCCCAAAGAAGGAATGATTCATTCCATCTGTGGAAAAAAGCGGAGTCCTCACAGAAAAGATGCCAATCAATCTAGAACTTTAGAATGGATATGGTTTTGCCAGAAGGAGGACAAGTAAGTCATACTCTAGGCCCTCAGGCGGACCTGTCCCATGAAAACATAATCATTGCCACTGCATTCCTTCCACAGATCAAGTGCATTAACACACCAAAATGGGCTGCAGAAAAGTTAGTAAAAACGGGTCACCCTAAAATTACTGTCTCTGTCTGTAATACCTTCATTCACTGGGGGATCATTTAGACAACTAGATAATTTTTAACTTTTTTAGAAAACATAACATAAAATTATAATATGTGATCTTTCCCACAAACAGACTTAAAAGACTTAGTCATTATTCTTCAGGTCAGTAATCATGTTATGTTTTTGTCTTTACCGTCTAACACAGTTCTTTCTCTGTTCCTAATGTCGTGTAATTAATTCCAGTAAGGAAACTAGTCACACACAAGAAAAGTTAAATGATTTTACGGGAGTGAAAACACTCAGACGTGAATGGAAAAGGCATAGGATTTGATATTTGATGACATGATAGCTTCGTGTTAGACAAATTATTTCACCTCTTTAACTTGAATTTTCTCCTGAAATAGGATCATGTTACTTGACTCCTCATATTGTGGAAAAAAAAAACTGAGCTTTTAGCTTAATACCTGTTATACTTGTTAGAATAAAAACAAAGTGTTTTTGTTTTTGTAAGTGTGTTATTGTACTACAACAATGATAATAATAGAAGTAATGATAAGGGTTACAAGTGATTGAACACAATACAGTTTTGGTACTTTTTAAATGTACCAGGTACACGGAAAGTGTGTCAAGTTGAGTCACTTAATGTCTGTGGACTCATGTAGTCCTCCTAAATAACAGAGAGGTCTGGGACAGAAGACCTCTAAGAGCCCATCTTATGTCCATAATTAAATGGACAATCATAATACAGTACAAACTATACATTGCACAATGCAGGGCTGACTGCAAATTATTGATAGCTGAGTAATATGTGTACAGATACTATCATTTTTGAGGGGATCCATGACTTACAATGCTGTAGAAAGCACTGGGAAGGAATTAAGGATGTGATTTTCCAAATTGGGCTCCCTAGAAAGCAGACACTTTGATGCAGATTCCTTGCAGGAGTTGTGTTAGGGCATGTACTTGGCATCAGCACCATCTGAAGAGAAAGGAAAGGAGCAGGACTGAGCAGAAGGGAAATTGAGCAATAATGCAGTCTCATTGGGATTCTCTGCCAGCTCCATGACAAGCTCTCCACCCATAAGGGACCTTCAGATTGTCCCAAGTTGAAGAGATAGTGGCAGGCTTTTTTACCTCTTTGTCGTACAGACACTGGCTGCAGACTCCTCTAGCAGGCTCCTCTAGGAAGGTGTCATTTTTCAGACAAGGAAATTCTAAAGGGCAGCAGGGAACTGAGGTTTGCTTTTGCGCAGCTATCTCAGCAGCTAGCAAATATGTTCTTCATTCCTTCACCAAGGGTAATGGGGACCGTCCATCATAACATCCATTACATAGAGTTAAATCATGCCAAAGGATACAAGGGGCAAAGTTCAGAGTGTGTTTAGAGAAAAAGTGGTAGCAACTGGATAAATAAAGATTTGTGGGAAGAACTAATGGGAAAGTTTACTTTTAGGAAAGAAGAACTTTCTAATGGAGGGAGGAGATAGTGGGAACTGGATGTTTTTGAACAGAAAAGTTACATAACTGACCCTGGTTTACATCTTAAACTTTTGTGTATCTTCCACAGAACATTTGATGTATTCCATATAGCAGTTTGTTTTAAAAAAAATTCTCCTGCTTAGCCTTGATTCCTCTGGAAAACAGATATGTAGAAAACATCTTCTGAAAATATGAGAAAGCATCAGCAAAGTTGCCATTTTGAGGCAAAATTTCTTAATGTCTCTACAAAGCTATCATATAGAATCTCTCTCAAAAAGAACTATTTTCTTTTTCTCATCATCAATTTTGTTGTATATGGGTGAATGGTTTATACAGCACTTATATACATATTATATCATTAAAATTTGAAGTAAATTTATAAAGTTGGTAAAACAAGTATTAATACCATTTACAGGTAAAAAGTTGAAGCTTAAACTTACCAGTGTCACATGGTAAATTATAAAGTGGCGACCCAAATTATTGTAAGCAAGTATACCCCTTACCTCAGAATTATTATGCTCTATAATCTTCTCATGGACTGCTATCTTAAAGAATTTAGCTCTACAGTCCTTTACATGGGAATTTGCAGATTGATTTAATGGTCTGGTCATAAATTACTCTTCAATGAAAAGGGGACCTCCTAAGAAGTTTTGTTTCCCGAGGATATTAATAACACATATAATCTCTGAGAGGGAGCATTGGTAACTATAGTATTTGCCTCCTGGCTATGATTTTATTACCCTTCTTTAAGAAACTTCAGAAACATCCCTTCATATCTTAATGGACTAATTTCCCTTATGTTTTCAAATCATATTTGAAATCATATTTCAAATCTTATTTCTCTGTCAAAATTAAGATTGGCTTTCAGTATTCCCTTTACTTAGATTTATGATGTTTACATAATGTTCCAAATGAAATATAATCATAGAGTTATATGATATAACATTATACATAAGCAAAATTCTACAAAAAAAGAGACAATACCAAAAGTCATTTCCTGTATTTGTCTGCAATATCTTCACTCACATTTATTAATGTGATTCAACTGTGATGATTTTTCTCATAAGTTAACTCAGATCATCTCTTTTCAATGATTTTAAATAGTAGGCCATCAAATTATGTGTCCTTTAAGAAAAACCAATTAATTCCATTTAAGTTTATATATTTTGAGATTTCTTAATTTTTTAAGGGAACATAATGTTAAGAAAATAATATTTTCTTGTTTGAGAGCATTTACTGAGTAATATTAAAAGCAGCTATTGCCATAAGGTGAAACAAGATATAAATGCAAAAAAACCCAACAATGACAAAAAATGTGTGGAAATAGTGTCAATGTTATTAAAACATGCATACATACATACACACACTTACGCAGTCTGCAGCAGAAAAATCAACTGAATGTGATTCCTTTAACAGTAAACCATTCAAAAATGCATTTCTGTTTCTAGTTATTTTATAAATCTGATGTATCTGAATGGCATAGCAGAATTCAGTCATGCTAATTTATACCAGAGGGCATGACATTTTAGAAATTTTATGCTTTGCTTTGCAAGTAGGAGCTTTAGACTATGTTACTGAAATTTAATTCTTTATAAAATATTTTTGTGACACCACTAATTTAAAAATATACATGTAGATCCATTTACAGTTTTTCTTCAGTGATCAGTAAATAAAATATATATATAAAATATTTTTTGGGATACTATTTTAATAAAATTTTCATTATAGGAAATGCAACCGTGTGATATAAGTACTGATAACAAGTATTAGTGACTACTTGTTGACTATTTAGTATGTGCTGATCACTTTACATGTAAAGACCCATATGCCTACACAGTATCTTCACATCCCAAATTCAAAATGAAAATTTGGGAGAAAATTATGTCTTTTTGTAATCTGATCTTACAGTAAGTAACTCATGCATTTCCTTATAATATTTTTCACATATTATGTGTGAAATGTTTGTCTTCTCTGTTAGAATTCACAGTGTAAAGAAACAGTGGCATCTTTGGTCTTATTCTCTAGCCTCTGTAACATATTAGGCCCAGGGTACATGCTTAGTAAACTTGTTGAATTAAATTCATAAATTCATCGCTTATTGTCATGTAAAGAGACTTTCTAAGATTATCAAGATTAATACATAAAGGATTAGTTAAATTCAAATGCATTATAATTTTATTTAAATTATGCAATGAATATATAAGATAATGATTTGAAGTATAAAAATTTTGTGATTTGTTCTTAAAGCTATAGATATACTTAAAATCTTAAACTGAGTTTTTATCCATAACTTGGTATTTAAGTAGAGATTTAGAAAAAAAGCTTAATCTTATTATGAAATATTAAGATACAAGTCACATTCAATTTTGAAAACTTTTATAATTCTTCATATTTTGAAAACCTGCAGAAGGTCAAATTAATTTTTTTCTTTTTGGACTACTATTTTAAGCACATGACACCAGCTTTTTATAGCTTATTTTAATAGCTTTTTCCTTTGTGTAGTTTTGTAACTGCTTAAGACTATAGCACATCACTGTTCTATGATTTTTCTTGATTAAAATATATGTAAGGAAATGCCTGTAAGCACCTGTGTTCTCACCCCACACCTTCATCTTCATCCCTCCTTCTTGTTCTCCAATCTCAGTATCTTTGTAAGTTGTCATATCCACCCTTTTCTGATTTTATAAATATTTGTAGTGAACTATCTATGCTTATGTTGTCAGGGTGACAAGTTGATCTGCATACTATTGAATGGAAAGACTCTGTTAACGTTTGAAAGAAATCTAGTATGTTTTAAGAGTTTCTTGTGTTTTCATTTCAATATATCTTAATCTTTTCTCAAACTCTTTGATCTCAAAATTGCTGTTTTGTGGGTAATGATATTTAAGTGGGAAGAAAGAGTTGATTTGTGCAATAACTCAGTTATAATACTGCTGTGGACTGAACTGTCTTTCCCCAAATTTTTATGTTGAAGCTTTAACCTCAGTGTGACTATATTTGAAGATAGGGACTAAAATGAGGTAGTTAAGGTTAAATGAGGTCATAAGTTTGGGGCCCTGATCCTACAGGATTAGTGTCCTTACAGTAAAAGACACCAGAGAACTGGCTCTCTCTCCATGCACATGCAGTGAGGAGAGGTCAGTGAGTACATAGCCAGAAGGTGGCTATCTACAAGCCACAAAGAGAGGCCTCATTAGAACCTGAACCCTACTGGACCTTGATCTGGGACTTTCAGCTTCCAGAACTGTGAGAAAACTAATTTGTTTTTTTTTAAATACCAAACCTATGGTATCTTATTATAGAAGCCTGAGTAGAATAATACAAATACTCATCCCTGAGATAGTTTAGTTCCATCCTATTATTTTGAAGGAAAGTATTTATTTTCCATATGCATGAAGACAGCTAAGGCATGAACACGTTTTTGTGAATAGGTCAAGGAGTGGGAGTTGTAGGCATTTTATGCATTTCTGTGATTTTGCTCCATCAAAAAGTACTAAATTTATTTAGTGCAATGCATTAGTAAGTTCCAGAAAGACCAATAGTAATATTTTGCTTTTGACATTAAAAACATTCTGTTTTTTGGGCTTCCCTGGTGGCGCAGTGATTGGGAGTCCGCCTGCCGATGCAGGGGACGCGGGTTCGTGCCCCGGTGCGGGAGGATTCCACGTGCCGCGGAGCGGCTGGGCCCGTGAGCCATGGCCGCTGGGCCTGCGCGTCCGGAGCCTGTGCTCCGCAACGGGAGAGGCCGCGGCAGTGGGAGGCCCGCGTACCGCAAAAATATAAAAAAATAAAAAAAAAAAAAACATTCTATTTTTTAAACCAGAGCCAATTTGTTATCTCATAAATTGTAGAAGGTGCTACACTGATGGTAGCAGAACATTCAATACAAAATAAGTTATGAGTTTTGTCCCTGAATATTTCAAGCTTGAGCAAGTTTGTCGTATTCTTGGCAATTTTAAACTAGCAATTTCTACATGATTAAGAAGTCACTGCAGTTTCAGGATTTTCTAGTGAAAAAAATTTTATAACTCTATGTTTTGGATATTTAAATTTGTAACTTGTTAAATTTAAGCTTCCTCTAAAGAGACTCTTCAAAAAATATGACTACCCATTAGGATCATTATCCTGGAATAGTCCATAATGATGGAATTATGTAAAGTAATTCTTATTATATATGCCTTGTCCTTAATAGGAGATCCTTCATTTTGCTACTGTCAGTTTGTAGAGATTATAGATAATTGAAAATATAGCCACTAGAATATTATTTATAAAGAAATAGCTACTTTACTTTTAAAGTCAAGAAGTTTGTTCAAGTGAGATATAGAAAATCTGTTTTAACTGAAATGTGACTAACCAGACCACTTGCTCTTTACTTTTAGGGAGCAAAAGATACAAAAAACAAGTTAACAGTATGGACTGATGTAAAATACGCAAAATTTTTTCAGGTTACAGTCCTGGGTCAATATATATTGAATCCATTCTCTTTTTCTGGAGGTATTACATAATCATAAATAATAAAACAGCAAAATATATGTAGTATAGTAAGATTACTCTGCTAAGAATACAAACTAACACGTTTGTGAAAGATTTTCAATATGAATTGAATCAAGAAGTGATTTTTGGTTGATCCTTAGTTGACCAAAACTGGTTACCTGCTTTACTTGGTGGTGTTCCACAATACAAGAAGGTTTTGATCTGTGAGTTGTTTGCTTAGTTCTTATAGAGAAAACTGTCATAACCATTGTCCCAAAGGAATAGCATTATGAAGACAGGCACAGTTTCAGAAAAACTTCATTTAAGAGCAAGAAATCAATAAGCTGCATTTCAGAGAATGAAAAGTCAGTGGATGGTAATTTCATACATTATTCATGTATAGACGAGTATATATAATGTGAATTGGTAGTGGTGATGATGATGATGATATTGATGATAAACATTCAGTGAAACTGATATAATGTTGTATGTCAATTATACCTCAATTAAAAAAAAAACGGATTTGAAGTACATAAATAGGTTCCACCCAGTCCCATCTCCTACACTGTGCTACACCCAACTATACACATCATTTTAAGCCATGGATGAGCTGACGGGCATAGCTTTGAGACAGGTAGGAGATAGTTTTTAAATTGACAAGCATTTAGCTCTGTTTTCAGTACCAGTGTTAAGAGAGAGTAAATGTTGATTATTTTATTCCTTGCTTCGCTGGTGATGAATTGAAGCAAATTTGATTCAGACAAGCAACCTGGTGGAATGATGCAGAACCATCCACAAAAACATCTGTACTAATCAGCCAATGCAGTAAATTAGAGCTACGAGGAAAAGACATTGATCCAAGAGAATCATTAACAGTTTTAACCAACCGGTCTAAGTTATAGGGTAAAGGAGAGAACACTATCAAGATCTTGCTTTTCACCTCTGTCAATTACTACTGCAAAAACCTGATTGCTACTTGTTTCAGTTCAAACTGTTTTATGACTCTGGTTCCCTTTATGCTATTGTAAGCAGGAAACAAGGATTAAGAAGTAAAAACCCCGGAAAAATTATCCAAATTTCCTGCACTCCATTTACAAAGGAGTCAGTCACAAAGGGAGAGATAATTGCTGCAACTTAACAAAATAATCAGGGAGAAGGCAGAATGGATGATATATGTTCTGTGACAAAGCACGGGGCAGAGATGTGCATGCAGTCCTGTGGTCGCTTGCCTTATTTTAAGACACAAGGACTAGAGAATATCCGTGAAAAACAATTAGCGTAACTTTAACGCACACAGTTCTTAATTATCCACAGCATGTTGACATCAGATAATTATTGTCCCAAATTTTAATAATATTTGATCATAACCTCAGCATATAGAAAAATGAAGAACACTGAGCATAGCATTCATGATGGCAGTCATGTATTATAGGATAACAAATGCGAGGATACTGGTTAAGCCATATGCCTATTGTATAGTTTATTCAAACGTTGCTAATACTCTTAAACACAACACCCTTAGCTCCGGTTACATTAGGCTGTTACATGTGATCTGATGTATCTACAGACATGTATATGGACAATGATAACTATATGTATGTTTTAACTTCATACATTTTATGAGCATATATACATTCCTAAATGAATGGATTTTAGGATGTTGGTGAGACTTAAAAGTTATAGGTTTGGGAATCATAATCATAGATGGCGAGTTAATAAATAGCCTTTTGGGGGAAAGAGGAGGTGGAGCTAGAATTTAAAAGTTTGAGAGAGAACTGGCAGAATATCCAAAGCACATGACAAAAATCAAAAAGGAGTACCCAGACCATTTGGATAGGAGGGCTGTCACAGTAACCAAAGAAGGAAAATTTCCTGAGTCAGTTGAACATAGAATCAAATGTCACAGGAGGTCAATAGAATAGAGACAGAAGAAAGTCCATTGGATTTAACAGTTTCAAACCATGAGACAATTTTGATAGACAACTTGGGGTAGAGAATGTCATGATCATATTTGTCATGGTTCAAAACAAAGCCTCACAATATGACATATGGGGCATAAGTGCTCGGTGTTGGCTGAATTGAAATGTAATTACTTTTTATGCTGATTTCATACAACATTTATCAGACTGGTAAAGACTCTAAGATAGGGGTTTCCCTGGTGGCGCAGTGGTTGAGAGTCCGCCTGCCGATGCAGGGGACACGGGTTCGTGCCCCGGTCCGGGAAGATCCCACATACCGTGGAGCGGCTGGGCCTGTGAGCCATGGCCGCTGAGCCTGTGTGTCCGGAGCCTGTGCTCCGCAGAGGGAGAGGCTACAACAGTGAGAGGCCCATGTACCGCAAAAAAAAAAAAAAAAATGACTCTAAGATAGATGATGAGTCTGAATTTTGTTTGAAAAAATGACTGCCTTTGTTCTTTTCTAATACATTATTGTAACCTTGTTTTCTCCTTGTTTTGACATCTCATCCTGTTTTCACACATCCCTGACATCACTAAGAACCCAGATTTGGCCTCACATAAATTTCATTGTTGAGAACTCGATAATCTCAGAAATAGAGGTCATAAGAGAAAAGATGTTAATTCTGTTAAGATAAACTATGCATTTATCATTCTTAATATAAAATGTTGCTTAATTATTATACTAATATATATTTTCTTCATATAAAATAAAGTATATATAGGTATAGATATAGTTACATTTTATGTTATGCTTTTTGTTTTCTTAGTTCTTTTTCTCCGTAGTTTCTTTGCTTTCCTCAGACATTTTAAATTATGCTCCATATCATGTGTTCATCTATAAAAATGTAGAACTACCTAAAAGTTTGGAAACTTTATTCTTGCTATTTTTCTGTATGATAATACTAAGCCTTCACCTTTTATTTTGAGTCACATTTCCTTTATCTTTAAAAATTGCATAAACAACAAACAGAAAGCCGTGATGCTATTTCACCAAACCTTGGGAATTATTATGATTTGTAAGTCACTTCTCATGCACCTGCTGCATTAAATACTGGTGTTATGTTTGAAAAGATACTAACTGACCTCCTTTAGACTGCTGTCTGACTACTTTGATGTTTCATTATTTTCTTCAATCCAGGGATGAAATGGATGAATGGATCTTAATTATAGTGTCCTGGTGACTCTTTTTTCAGACCATTTTTCTGGACAAGCATCAGCTAATCTGACAAATCATGAACAGTTTACTTTATAGTTTGGCTGGGATTAAGTTACTAACTGGAACCTGCAGGGAACATAAAGAACAGTGTCTCCTGATAAAATGCATTGGATGTTTACCATGCCTGTCTTCAATTTTAATCAGTAACCTTTAGGAATGGAGAGCTATAAACAGATAATTCTCTGACAGATGTATTTTTATATGTTCACCTATAGCACTTCAAACAAAAACAGGCCCTGTGTATCAAATTTACATATCTAAAATCTTATTGTGTCTTTGCCTATGAAAGCTACATAATTATTTGTGGGTTTTTAATAGTAAATCAATATTTACATTATTATTTAAAGATTTTCATACACCAAAAATCTTTCAACTTTTATGCTGTTTTTTATTTTTTCTGAGACAGTGATTGGTTGTTTTTGTGAATTTCATATGCAGTCTACTAGATGACATGGTTTTCTTGTTCAGCATTAAGTTTGTTTTTGTAGACAAGAAAACTATTATCCGTTTTCTTTATACAGGTCAGTAAAAGCAAGATGTGTTCATTAATTAAACAAATGAGTAACATGTAAAACCATATTTTCCAATAACTATCATTTAACTGGACATTTTGCTTCATCTGTCTTCTGTTAGGTGTGTAATAAACATACCTGAAAGAACTCAACATAGAAATTAGATGTAATATCCCTCTAGGTAACTGAAATTACCCTGATGTTGTTATAAAACAGTTTTTAAATTGTTCTTAGATTGTAAATAAATGTATTGACAGTAAAGAATTAACAACACATCCAGGAAGACTTTATATAATGATGATGTAAAATACGTCTTATGCCATTCAGTTTATCTAATTTATAACTCTGTTTGATTACCCCAGCAAGTCTTTCATCTATAGAATTGCACCCTGAGGGCTAGTCAGTTTATTAATTCATCACTTGTTCTTTTATGGTTGCATCCCTATTACAGTATGAACATAGGATGATATTCTCTTCTGAAAGCTGCCAGCCAACTGGTTCCAGTCTAGCTGACCTTTTGTTTGTAGCTATGATCCTAATAGTTTTTCTGTTGGCTTCTGTTTCTAATAGGTTGCATTACAATCTACCTTTTTGTCTTATGGTATCATGATGAGGATAGGCCAGCAAGAGTGAATTCCACACCTGCATTACAGAGTTTTATAAAGAGGAAAGACCTGCTTCAAGTTAACCTGTAGTCTTTTTTGAAATGCCTTTTGATTTATCTGTCACCTGATCCATCAGCAATGAATAATTTTCATGGAAGGTGCACTTTAATTACATTCCCATTTGACTTGCATTATCAAGCCCTATCTAGGTAATTAATCTCACCAAGTATCCAATTTCGGCCTTTATTGCTGGCAGGCAGGCCTCTTGAATTATGTGTGCTTGAATGGGTCTTGGGTCATTTTAACCAGGCAGACCCTGAAAGAGATCTGGGGCCTTCCAAATCCTGGAACCGTGACTCAGAAAGTTTTTTTTTTTTTCTTAGATATTGTGATTAAATTATATTTGACATCAAAAGTACACTTCCATCTTTAATGAGGCCTATAGATTACTGTAATCATGAAAGCCTTCACTTTTAGGTACAGCCAATCTGTACGTAATTTTGTATGTGGGGAGCTGTGCTCAGTTGTTAACTGTAGCTAACATCTGTATCAACCTGCTGATATAAATTTGCCACAGTTCACCACCTACACTTAAGCGTGTTCCTTTAGTTCAGGATTTAAGATTTATATGAATTTAGGTGAATATTTGAGAGTTAAAAGATAGTTAGATCAAAATTAGAATCACAATTATCCTGCTTTATATCTAGTCATATACTTTTCAAAAGTTTTCTTTGTTCTGAATTAACAAATAACTCACCTTTTATGTTTTCCCTATCTTTTGATGATTTTCATTAAGGAATTACTGATACCAATTAATGCCAAAGTTCAATGATCTTACCAAGTTAGCTTACACCCATACGTACCATAATTCTGAAATATATAACTTGCCTTTCTGTTATAGTGTTGTTTTAAATCTAGTGCAGAAATTTCAGTGTGCTTTGTGATTTTCTAATTTGGAAATTATGCTTATAAGGAATATAGTTTTTACTTCTCTACTGTGAAGACATTTCAAAAAACACTGGGAGCTTCTTGAAAATCAAATTAAAATATAGTGTAAATAGATCAGTTGCCTGTGAAAGTGCTCTTAATATCTGTCAATTTTTTAAGCCTTAGATTGCCTGATTAGTAGAAGAGAAGGCTGTCCAATCTTTTGTAGACTAAATAGGCTATAATGTTTACACAGTAAGATATTTTGGAAAATATGGACTGGTGATACTGAAAAAAAAGGATGAGTACTTCTCCACCTTCTACTATCACCCTTGCATGGTTAATCGTGTACATCTCCGCCGCTTACTCTGACGCCTCTCACAAATTCATGCCGTGTATCTCCACAAGGCCATAGGTTATGATTGAATTTATTAGTATTCCGCCATCAAACCAAATGCTACACAGAAAAAAGTCTAACTAGTTTTTTAAAAATCTCTTAATATGTAACTTTAATTTTTGACCCTTTGTTTTTTAGACAAATAGTTCAACACATTTTAATGGGATACATATTATGGATTCCAAAAGCATTTAACACAAGTTTGTAAGAATCACATAGTATTTTTTTATCCAAGTATTAGTTTCCCTTGTCATTTAGAAATGAGTCTTCTATTCTTTTCACAGTGGTTTAATTGCAAGAATATATAGAAATGTTTTACCATTCCTAATATTTCTAGAATGGCGATGCAATAATTCAATTTAATCTATTTTGACTAGATATGTTCATAATTATTGCTTACAAGCTACAAGATAGCTTAACTCAGAATTTAATTTGGCCAGGGATATTTGCTACTGAATGGTTCACTATTGTGAATTCCTCAGTAAAGTGTGTGTGCACACACATCTGTATATATACACACATGCACATCCAGATATATACATACCATGTTGTATGAATATGTATGAATTCATATTAGACATTTTGAAAGGAATTATTTCCTTTATGAATACACTATTAACATATATGCCCCTGATCATTAGATATATAGTATCTCTTAGTTATACTTCCTCTTAAATGTTAATAGCCAAACAAGGAGCTTATGACTTTTCAACATCTGTCCCTACATTTAGCTTCTTTTTGACATTTCTGATTCATGACGGTTTGTATTTTTCAGTAATTGTTATTGTTCCCTGTAACATCATTTTGAATTGGAATATAACAAGTATAATTAATGTTCACAGATAAAGGAATTGAGACTTAAATGAGAAAGACTGCTTATATAGCATCATATAGTAGATCAGTAGAATCTAGTTTAGAATTTAGGAATGGTTTGTTAACTAGAAACATTCTATCAGAGTTATTTTGCTTTTCTTCCATATATTCTTTGATGTTGATCTTTTTCAGTGTATTGACTTGCCAAAAATATTTATTGCTTAGGCTGTTTACAGAGCCCATAAATATATCAAAATAAAATCAGTTTCTACATAATAGTGCATGGAGAGATAGATAGACTTAAAAGACACATTAGATAAGTTTGACTTAGAATGCTGGATTTGGAATCAGTGTTTGAATCCATGCTATACAAGTTGTTTTTTGACCTTGGGCAATTAATGCAATCTCTATATCTTACTAGTTAAGTAGGTATGACAGAAAGCAATACATGAAAAAGTTTTATAAAATCAAAACACTTTGCAGTTGTCATTTGGTGGTATTGATATACTAGAATGGAAATTTGAACAGCTGTGCTATAAATTTGACTGTAGCAAAAGCACTGTCTTGGAAAAATTAGCAAAATAATACTGATTATAGCAAAAATTAATATTGACCTCATTCTCCCAATATGTAGTCTTCTCAATAACCAGGCCTATGAAAGTAAAGGCATTTCTAAAAACCTATTTCTGGGTAAAACCATCATAATTCAGAGAATTCCAGGAATTAATAACAGGTGTATTAGATATAATCGATTTCATAAAATGAACTTTGAATTCTTAAGACCCTATCCCACAATAAATTAAAAACCTATTTTTAGTGCCAGTTTTCATATTATTTTACTTTTAGAAAATGATGCTCAGTATCAATGTTAAAATTTAATATTTTTTAGGATTTAATTTAACATAAAGTTTAATTTTCTAGATATATGGAGATATTATAGCTATATACAATTTTCTTTACTACTCCATCAGAATATAGGGATCTTCCACTTTTAGGCTCAATCTATATTGTATTTTGAGGGTACGATAATATAAATCTAGAAGAAAATGATTCTATAGAAACAAATTGGAAGTATTCTAAAGATCAATAATCTTTAGTTCTGCTTTTAAAAGATATCCTAGTATCCATCTCATTAAATAATAAGAGAATTAAAATGACCTATTTTTGTTTTGATTATTATTTAATATCCAGATATAGCTGAAAGCTTTGAAGAAATCTTAAATACCTGGGAACATCTATATTTGTAAGTTAAGCCCATTTATGGCAAACTGGGAGTAGGAGAAATATGGTTTATTGAAATAACGGTTTAGAGAGAAAGTTGAATTTCAGTGGTTCAGATATGGTATAGGATCACAAGCAGAGTATTCCATTTTGTAACTCCGTACAAGCTTACTTAGTACCTGGAAACTGTTCTCTTGTTTGGTATATTTGATTGGTTCCTACCTTTCCAGTGGTTTTTTCTTCTGTTGGCTAAAACATGAGCCACCGAATACACATTCTTGCACACACACCCTGCTTAGATTACTTCAAATGATTGGGGGAAAAAATGCAGGAATTAGGAAGCCAAAAGATGTAAAAAAAGAAAGAGGGAGGAGAGCATGACTTTGCACATGCATTCTAGTTTTGGATGGAATAATATATGACAGCTGTTCCAGACTGACCTTTACCTCAGAAAGTCCTCATCTGCCTTTTACATTTCTACCCCCAGGGGCTGTTGATGGGGACTTTTGGCAACATGACAATATTCTTGGGCCTCCTGTCCTGGAGTTTTATACTGTTTGACATGTCATCTCTTTCTCTTTTCTTTTCTTTTCTTTTCTTTCCTTCCTCCCTCCCTCCTCCCCCCCTCACCTTTTCTCTCTCCTTTCTGCCTTTCCTACCTTCCTGTTTGATTTGGTGGCGAGCAGCAACTAGGTACAGAAAATAAACATGCTACAATATGAAACCACTATTCCAGTGTCACAAGAGTCGTATAAATGGTAAACAAAGCACAGGTTGTTCCCTGAGAATTCATTTCTTTGCCTCCAGTACGCTGCTGCTTTTCCATCCTGTGATATTTACTTCTCTTTCTTAGGTACATCTGACCTGAGAGCTGCAGGTATGAGATCAGTGGTGAGAATAACAACAGATTTGTCTCTGATACTGTCCTGTTTGATATGGAAAATTTTTGGAATATTTTCTTTTCCTGCTAGCTTTCTATGAGAGAAATTTCTCAATTATTGACTGAATGCATTTATACAAATCTGCATGAGTGGTTTTTAAAACTAGGTGTTTGAGACCTTTTGAAAACAGGATTTTCTTTCCTTTGGGTGCTTCAAAATTCTCTTCAATAAAAAGCAGCACTAAGTCTGGACTGATTTTATATTTGTAAAAGTAGCTTTTTCTAAGGGTAGACTTGGTCAGAGAACTACCCACAGAAAAGTAGGTCTCATTTCTAATCTGTATTCCAAAGAATAAAAATAGAGTCTTTTATTACAGTCTTATTCAACCAGTGTGTAAATACATTCACTTACTACAAGATCTTGTGATTCTGACCTTTTAGAAATGGTGTGTGGTCACTGGAAGCTTGCTTTTGATCACAGGTAGTCTTTGACATTATTGAGCAATCTTATCCTTGAGGATCTTTCTCTAGTGTTCTGGGTCAGTCTCCCATGGGAGAAAAGTGAGGTTTTTGTAGAGTTGAAAACAAAGCAGAAGTACACTCTTCTATTGTTTAAGGTACTTTTCTGTGAAGATTCTCACTGTAGTTAATGTGCCTTCAGCCAAATACAGCAAAACCACACCATCAGTCACTTTTAATTACTCCTTTAAACTTCACTCATGCCTTTTTCTTAACCACTTCTAGCCCCCATCCCTAAGGATGCCGAACAAAAGGAACAAGTTAGCTGATATAAGCGTCTTTGTTTTTTTTTCTTCCTTTTCTATAGTGTTTAATAAAGGAGATCCAATTTATATCACTCTAAACACCATCCCAATTTACGGTAAAATTGTTAAATTGGAAGAAGGATGCCATGCAAACAAAGCAAGAGAGAGTACTCTTGGCTGCTTGAGGGGTAGCTGCTGTTGGAGCTGGTCATGGGGAAAACTGCTTCTCCTGTTCTTAGAAGGTGTAAAAGGCGTTGTACACCTGTACATTTGACTCCCCATTAGGCTTTCAAAGTGGTGGGCTCACTATATCAAAACAGTTTGTAATAAACAGCATGTGAGTAGAATCTGAAACTTTATGTATGTTTTGCACTTGCGCGGTTTACTGATGCTAAAGTCATTGAAGAGAGTACAAGGAATATTCCTCTGAGCCATCTTAAGACAAGAGCAATGTTGTAAATGAAGTTACACAATGGTTATACGTTATTTTTCTCTCTTGTGTTAAAAAGCCTTATAGTAGTTGAAAGGCTTGAAAGTTTTGGTACTCAGTACTCTACATAAACTTTTTAAGTTTTTTCCCTTTTATGATACTATTTTAAGTGTGCTTTTAAAAATGTATAAATTACAAGTAGACCTTATCCAATTTATATTGTGTAACAAGGATAATACCTGTGCCTCTTTTCTAGAGATAAAGCTGCATCATACATCTCTCATATCCTGTATGAATGTTTGGATCTCTATCCTACCAACTCTGTAGACTATCAAGAGATGAATAAGGGAGTTCTTTATTAAATAGCTAAATAACTTCTTTCCCTCTGTTTAAGTTTTCACCAAATACAAAGGAAAATGATATAATTTACAGTGATTCGTATTTCAGTAAGAAATTACTGTTATAAGAATTCAGAAACTATAACTAAGTTCCAGGTCTCCATTTTACTTCTTATAGATAACATGGGATTTAAAATTAAAAAACAAAAACTGTGGATGATTATCATAATGTCACTAAATTATGGGTTAACTTATGGGTCCAATAGGTTTTTTGCCTTTTGCCCCTTTCTTTATCTTCGTACTCTGTATCTTTTCTGGTGGTCTCCTTCACAAAGCACAGGTGCTTTTTTAATTACAATTATTTCACTGCTTTTTGTTTAAGTAATTCCTTATGTCCCTAATGACAGCCAGAGCTTTAACTAATCCTTTGGAATTATAATGTAAATACCAATGAAATTGTAAAATTTTAAATAGAATTCATGTCCCAGGTTTGGTCAGGCCAAAAAGCTTATATTACAATCCTAGACAGATAATATATCACACATGTAGATGATTACACTTTACATTGGATGAAAAGTCTCATTTCGTTCTAATACTAAAAACAGAAGTAGAGAGAATTTTTATATTACTTGAGTACCCCCTTATATTTTAAGAAACGGAAAAAGTAAGACTAAAAAGTAGTTAGTGATTCAGTCCTGCCTACTAACATTTTACTGACTCCCTAGTTTTGTGAGGAATATGTTATTATTAAGAATGCTGGGGAAAGTTAAGCAAATTGCCCCGGGTGATAAGTGTCTGGGTGAGCTGACCAGTGAGGTCAGACTGTGGCCCATCTGCTTATCTCCTAGGTTATATTACTTCTTCCTGTTCTTGATTTTTGTAGTTGTGTTGTCTTATTTCTGGAGAAAAAGTCCATCCTAATAAACATGTGATGCATACGCAAACTGGAATATTTCTAAATACAGTCTACACATCACAAATCTATACCACTTTTGGATTAAGTGTAAAAGTATAACATGCAATTATATTCATGGAATTCAGGGGATAAAACGGATTTGCATCACATTTTTAACCTTAATATTTTGGATTTGATTCAGAATACCCCAGTTATCATGTATGGAAAACCCACAAGAATGTAGATTTCTACCCAGTGTATCAGCCATGGTAACATTTAACGTACTTCTTTGGACATTTTTCCAACGTTATATGTTAAGTTTGCTCTCTAGTAATGGAAAGTATTTCAAATTGTACGTGTTGTATATGCAGGTTAGAGAATTATCTCTAGAAATACCAAATTAATGTAAGTAGAAATATAAAATTAGTTTCTATTATTTTGATAATTTTGAACCAGCATTTTTCATGTTTAAATTAAAACTTTACACAATTTGATTGCTTTAACTCTTTGCTAGACCACATTGTTCATCACATCAGTTTCTTTGAAAATTTGAAATTCAAAAACATCGTGAATAATATTTTCTACTTAACTGTATTGAAAATTTAAGGCATATTTCTAAAACATCTGTGGCTTTTGCCTTCAGGTGTATTAATAGGATGTGCACATAACCAATATTAATGTTTATATGAACTTGCTTACTTCTGCCATGAACAAGAATATTATAATGTAGCACAGAAATTTAACTTCATTAAAGTTATAATTGAGTTCCTGTGTAAACACTGCATATAATAAAAATATAAGCCACTTAGCAAAGAAAGAAATGGAATTTGCAATGTTTATAAAAGTTCATATCAGATTAAAGATTACAAATATACAAAGCTCACACTCTATAAATAACTGTTCGTTGTTTATAGTATGTTCTCTTCATAGTCAGAGCCAGTTAGCAGAAGTGAAACTTGCCAATGAAAGTAAAAAGAGTTAAAATATCTGTTGTTGTATATATTTTATGAACACCGTTATTCATTTATTAATCTTCCAAAAAGGCTTTTTATTCGTTTCTTTTAATTTTTTGCTTGATTCAGTTCCACTCCTCAGCGCCCCCCCCCAGGTCCATGGAGCTTCATTGTAAACATTCTGTGAATACAGTTCTGTGAGAATATTCTTAAACAGGTGCTCTTATTCAACATGTTTTCTGTGGTCACACACCTAAAAATGTAAGGTGCATAGTTAAGTGCAAAATACGTACTTCTTGAGAAAGTAGATTTACTTTCTTCCAGTTTTATTGAGATATAATTGACATACAGCACTGTATAAGTTTAAGGTGTACAGCAGCTTAATGATTTGACTTATAAACATCATGAAATGATTGCCACAGTCAGTTTAGTGAACATTCATCACCTCATATATATTCAAAAGAAAAAGAAAACAGTTTTTCCGTGTGAAGAGCTCTTAAGATTTCCTCTCTTTACAACTGTCATATATAACATACAGCTGTGTTAATTATATTTATCATGTTGTACATTACCTCCCTAGTACTTATTTACCTTGTAACCAGAAGTTTGTACCATTGGACAACCTTCATCACCATACAAAGATACCACATCATTATTAACTGTTTTCCCCACACTGTACATTTCATTCCTGTGACTCATTTATTTTGTAACTGGAAGTTTGTACCTCTTAATTTCCCTTGCTATTTCACTAATAAAATATATTTTTCTATTTTATTTATATATTAAAATAGATACTGCTAATTAATTAGATTTTAATACATTATTTCTATTGAATTGAACTATGTGAGTAAATGTGACTTAGAGTTGTCTGTGTTCCCCTTAAGGCAGAGTTGATATAATGGACTCCTTTTCATTCAGTAGTGGCTTGTGGATACTTTGGGACAGACAGAAATACATAGTGGTTTACACTAGCAGCTGAAAAGTGAAAAATACATACCACTGAAGAAATAATTGATAAACTAAACAATGTATAAAGAGTTGTTGATATTTGTCACATATACACAAATAACATTGAGAAATTTATTAGGTGAAAAAGCACTGTTGCCTCAATTGTTTGTATATTTCAAATGAAAAAATTATTTGTCCTCAGTTATATAAATTATTTCTTTAACTTTGTGATCGTTTCTTTGAAAAAGTTTATGTGCGTACATAAACAAATCTAGTGTGCATTCTAGAAGGAATCTCTTTCTTGAAGTAAGTTCTAAAAGAAAAAAAAGAGACCTATGTCTGTATTTGATTTGAGGGAGCTCCAGAGCATGCCCTTTATATATTTTTTTTTGGATAAAGATGTAACTCATATTTCAGGAAGGCATGTATTCAAGAGTTGCAGAATTTGGAAAGGGTTTATGGGTGGAGAAAACTGAGAAAGACATTTGGATTTAGCTAGAAGGATATCAATGGAAACCTTAGAAAACATGGTTTTATTATAGTGGTGTTACTATATGAGAAATGAAACTGGAGGAGAAACTCTTTTTAAGGCCATCTCTGTTTACTGCTTCTCCTAAAGTACAGTGATATTCCTTATTTATAGTATTCTGATTTATACATTCTTTGCCAAAAGTTATACCTAAAATCTTATAGTTTTACCACATTACCATGTTGCTAGTTTATATTTCAACATTGCAAACTTCTCTTCAAATAGCCATGGCTTATTGAAATGTTTGATCACTCTTAAATGTGAATATGATCAGACAAATCTTCTACTGTAAAGCCATTTAAGAAATCCTCAATATTGTAGTTAAGTGTGTGTGTTCTCCATAAAGAAAAGTCCTAAGATCAGTTCCAGGGTAAGTCAATAAATGCTTGACACCTAATGCCCAAGCTAACAAGGAAGAGAGGGAATAATATTTTGGCGGGGGGTGCTTTGAAGAAAATGCTGTTGATTGCCTTGGATAAACAGTTTATCCATGATTACCACTTTTGGCATTATTTGGAAAAATTTAATTACTGTGTTTACCATTGTATACAAGGACTATTCCAAGCTTCCCTTAGCCATCTCCTCCCCTTATCCCACTGATTGTGACATTTTTCTCCACTCCACCAAAAATGTAGTTTTTATTTTGACTGGTGTAAAATGATGGATCTGGTTATACTTTGGGTGAGAGTTTACATTGCTAATGATTTAATTCAACAATATCATTGTTCAGTATCTTCTACTCCAAGACTAGGTCTTTGTTTTTGATTTCACTTCAGCTGTTGAGCATAGTAGAAAAAAGATGGAGCCCTCAAGCAAGAGAGACATGGTTTTACTTTCTAGTTCTGCCACATTACTATTGTATGAAGTAAACAATATATAAAGCAAGATTATTTTATATATGACATTATCAAAAGTTCTTGAGAAAATGACAAAAAATATTTGAGAAAATCCAAGAAATCCTAAATTTATTTAACCTCAGTCATGCTTTCTAAGGTATGGAATGTATGCTTTGGGAAATGTCCCCTTATTTTCAATTCTACAGAGAACAACTATATTGGAAAAGTACTTGAAAAATCAAATATATCAGGATTCATAGTTCATGGTATAGCACTCACATTCTCTATCAGGTGTGGAGGAAAATTCTTGGAAGAGCTCTTGGACCAAATGCTGTTGCTGTGTTAGTGTGTCTAAAAATGGCAATTTAATTTCATATATGTGTTAATATTGCTTATGGTCTGGCTTGGACGTTAATTGATAAAACCTTTCAAACTTTTTGTCTGAAATAAAAACTGCTGATAATTGGCTATTAAAAATTTCAGTTATTTCTGCTTAGAAGGTAAATGGTAATTGTTTAGTGGCCAATGTCTCCTTTAGAATTTGAGGGACAAGCTCTGTAGTTGTTTATCTTAGGCATATATTACTTATATCATTACAATACAGATCTGGAGAAAGATGATATTTGTTCAGTCTGAAACTAAAATATGAAATTTCTAAAGGAGACAAAAGTTGAAAGTTAATGGTAATTTAAAAAACTAAATAACTTCATTAATCTCAGTTTCATGAGAAGTTCGTTATCTGCATGTATTTAAATGATGAGACTTTCACTGTTATGATGTCATCATTACAAGCTGATTTTGATCATGAAAGGTGGTTTCGAACATGGATTTTATAATGCAGTTTTGGTGTTCTTTGTCTACAAAATATTTCCTTTCTTCTTTTCCTTTCTTAATTTTGTGATCTTTAAGAACTTAGAACTTTGCCTATTTTGTTTACTTTATTGTTAACTCAGAGTATTATTTTGTTCATGGTGTGTATGTAGTTTGCTTAAGGAGACCACGCCATCTTTCCCCCCTATATCCCCCAGTGAATCTTTCTCCTATTATTTAAGTTTTGTGCTTTGAGGGGCACATTGATTACATAGAGCTTTCATGGGTGTTCTCTAATGAGAATGTATTATTACCCAGAGTGAATAGTGACCCTATAATCCTTTTCAGTTGCTATAACTCAGGAACCAATGTCCTAGGAGAAATCTTGGTATCCAAAAATAATAAAGTTGGGTAAGACCAGCTTACCTCTATTTTGAGTCAGGAAAAAAATCAATAAAGTGTGATGTATGGTGCACTTCTAGGAAGGTGAGGATTCCATCACACCAGACCTCTTCCCAGCTGGCTGATTGTTGCTTTCACTGGTGACATGCTTTCCCTTAAAACTTTCATTCATGGAATTCCCTGGCGGTCCAGTATTTAGGACTCTGCGCTTTCACTGCCAGGGCCCGGGTTCAATCCCTGGTCGAGGAACTAAGATCCCACAAGCCGTGCAGCATGGCCAAAAAAACCCTTATATTCATTCTTTTATTATGCAAAAATCTTTATTCAGTATATCATAAATTCTATACATATTTCTAGGTGCTGGGAGAAAGAACTAGACAAAAAAAAATCCGCTCTTAAGAAACTGCTAGTAGGAGTGAGATGCAGGGTGGAACAGACAAAAGTCGATTAAATGTGTGACGTATTTAAAGACTAGATGATGTTGTCCAAATAGTGTAGGAAAGGCATGAACAGAGTGTCAGAGGGGTTGCAGTTTTTAAAACGTTGTCAGAAAATGTTTCTTGAGAAGATGACATTTGAATAAAAGCCTGAGTAAGATATGAAAGCAAAACCAAGGGTAGGAAGAATGTTCCAGTCAGAGAGAACCCTCTGTGCGAGGTCCTGAGGAAGGAGCATGGTGGGCGTGTTGGGCTGGGAGGAGGGGGTAGCTGGTGTGGGGAGATGGAAGAGAGTAGAGTGGGTGCCAGAGATTCAATGGGATTGGAGGATATTGTGTTGGTCCTTGTAGGTCATTGTAACCACTGGCTTTAGATGGAGATGGAAAGTTCCAACAGAGGAGTGACATCAGTCTACTTCCATTTTAACAATATAATTTGGCTGCTGTGTTAAAAATGGATAAGAAGGGCTCAAGGGTGGAAGTGGGAAATTAGTTCCGGAGATTATTGCAATAATCTAGAAGGGAGATGAAGTTGGACTGTGTTCGACTACTGGCAATGGAATGGTAAGGAGTGGTGGTCAGAGTCTGGATACATTTTGAATATGGAGTCCACAAGATGAGTTGACTGTTGGAATGAGGGCTGTGAGAGAAAGAGCAATATCAAGGGTAATTCCGAGCATTTTAACCTGAGCAACTGAAAAGATGAAATTGCTAGTAACTCAGATGCAGGAGATTATGAGAGGGAAAGGTATGAAGGAGAAAATTAGGAACTCAGTTTTGGATATGCTAAGTTTAAGATGCCTATAGCTGGATATACAAATCTGGAATTCATGTGTGAGGTCTGTGATAGTGATATAAATCTGGAATTATCAGCAAAATATGGAATTTAAAGTAATGAAACTAAATGTGATCATACATGGAGTGAGTATAGCTAAAATCACAAAGAGGTTCAGATCGAAGTGCCAGGGCAATGGGAGATGAGGAACATTCAGAAAAAAATGACAGAGCATGAATGGCCAGTGAGATAGGAGGAAAATTCAGAGTTTAATGCTCTGAAAACAAAGAAAGTGTTTCAAGGAGAAGGCAGTGATCTGTGTCAAATGTTAAAAGCCCTGCAAGGTGAGCAGTGAGAACTGAACTTTGGATGCAGTCAACTCAGCATGAGTCTGCTGGCCATCGGAACATCTCATATGCCTTTGATTGCACTAATCTATCGTCTGAGGATGTCTGACATTAAGCTCTGCTCTACACTTGTCACCTCCAACTGGGAGTATTGTGTCCAGTTATGATGCAACTCACAATCCTGCCACATGAATACCAGTCAAAAGAATGGGTTTGGCTCACTTGGAGAAAACAGAGGACATAATAATCTTCAAAAAACTATGAAGCTTTATATCTAAGAAAACGTTTTTCTTATATTTGGTTATAATTTGTCTCTTTGTGGTTTCAGCCCATTCATTCATTTATTCATTAAATATTAAGTGCCTATGATATGTCAAACACTCTGCTGGCCACTGGAGACCAAGTAGTGTGCAAGGAAGGCAAGATCCCTATGTTCGTGGAGTAGATTGTCTGAAGAATTTTAGTCCAAAACTGTGATATGCCTTGTTGAGATTCCAGCTCTGTGGGTATTCTGCATTAGCAGGAAACTCACTCACTGAAAGTGAAAAGGGAAGAGAAAGTATAATCTCACCTTAAAAATTCAAGGAACAAATTATTTCTGTTTTAAAAATTGCTTTTTTTTTTTTTTGCTTGTTTCTGCTTATAATTTCCAGTGAATTACTGAAAATCATCACATATGGTGGATTTAGATCACATGCTAGTCAGCCTTTCTTCTAAGGAAGTTCTAGTTGTACTATTCATTAAACATTTAATACTCATATTAAATTCATTTAAAATCACTTCTTACACATGTTTAAATGACTCAGTGTTTTGTCAGTGTTGTATTCTGATTTGGCTTGCGTTTTTACTCGTTTGTCAAACAAATATTTAGTGAGAGCTTACTGTATGTCAGGTAGTTTGCTGAGGGCTGGGAATTCTGTGGTAAAATGGGCATAGTGTCCCATGGAACCTAGACTATTGGGGGAGATAGGTATCAATCTCTTTTCCTTTTTGCTTCTACTTTCCGCGTAACATTATTCTTGAGTGTTCTTATGAGATTTTCATTAATAAGCTCTAGCCTATTAATAGGATTATCTGCTGTGTGGCTGTTTGGTGAAGACATCAGGCAGTTTATAAGTCTAGAATTATTGTTCTTGAATAGTTGATGGAGCTCACTGATGGCAAAGACAGGGTGTTATGTCATTTTTTTCAGTAAGCGTAGGCATCAGCATTACATCTATCTTGAGTCAGCGAAGAAAACAGATAATTATTTAATCTCATGTGTTTGATGATAACCGTTTTTCTTGGCAAATGTTTGAATTAAGCAAGTTTTCTTCATTGGTATTTCTATGATTCAAAGTCCTTTTTTCAGCCAATTAAATATATTGAGAGTCTTCAAAGTGTATCTGAGTATATATAAAATATTAAAGGTACACCGGTATGTTCAAAACAATTTTTCTACTGCAAGCAGAATTGGTTCACTGTATACCTATTTTCAATATTAAAAAGGTGGTAGTTCGGGCTTCCCTAGTGGCGCAGTGGTTGAGAGTCCGCCTGCCGATGCAGGGGACACGGGTTCCTGCCCCGGTCCGGGAGGATCCCACATGCCGCGGAGCGGCTGGGCCCGTGAGCCATGGCCGCTGAGCATGCGCGTCCGGAGCCTGTGCTCCGCAGCGGGAGAGGCCACAACAGTGAGAGGCCCGCGTACCGCAAAAAACAAACAAACAAACAAACAAAATTTAAAAAAGGTGGTAGTTCATTTTGTTGGAATATTTTAAAAATTCCTTTTACTTATTTTATCTTTTATTTTTCTCCTGGGTGCCCTAGTACATGTATTTGGCAGGGATAGGAATAGGTGTGAAGGGTAGGAAGCAGTAGTAAATAGTAGGATGTTGTATCTTCACTTTTACCAATTTAACCCAAGCTTGAAATTATAGAAAATTTTAGACAATAGATCCTAACAGATGCTTGGATCTTGTGAGTCAGTTACACATCACTGGTTTGGCCCATGTTATCGTGCAGCTGAATGGGCCTGGCAGTTGCTTTGATGAAGGGGCATACTATCTCTTTTAGAAGAATACGGTGAAGAGTTTTTTTACTTAGAGTTTTGATGATTAAAAGGAGATCGAAGAAGTAAGATAATGTTGACATTTCTATTAAATAAAAACCAGGCAGGACTAATTCTTTCTAAATTCCATTGGTCCTCTGCTTTGAACTATATTTTATACAAGTATTTCCCAATGTTTATATATTGCTCTTGGCAATTCTAATTTTTTTTTCCTTTCCTTAAAAAACCTTTTGGTCTACACCATAGGTATTTATATGCATTGTGAGTTGGATCTTTTTTTCTTTCCTGCACTTTCTTTTCACTTGGGGAGGTGCAGAGATGGAGGCTAACCGGTGTTTTTCTCATAAAGATATTTAACTGAGGAAAATCTCCCTCTTTATGTGCTCCCTCCCTTTCCATCTCACTGTCCTCCCACCCATTCCCATATTTTTAGCCTACATAAACCCCAGTCCTAGAAAAGGTGTATTTATGGGAAAGTGCTTTTTTCAGGATCATTATTAATTAAGTAGAAAATAAGATAGTGAGTTTACATAAGTTTAAGGCGTACAGCATAATGATTTGACTTACTGATACTGAGAAATGATTACCACAATAAGTGTAGTTAACATGGTTTGGTTCTTTCTTTTCTTGGCCCTGTTTCTCAGAGTCTAAGAGTGGGTCTTCCTATTTGCCACAGCATACTTGCAGACATATTTCTAAAGCACGACCATCAATGTTATCTAGAAGTAATGTACACGGTTCGGAGAATATGTAGTTTTCTGTTTCCAGACTTTTCCTTTTATTCACTAATATGTTGTATGAATTTTCTGATCCCATTTTTGCCTCAGTGACAATCCTGTTATATTTTTGTACTTCATACCTTTCATTTGCTCTTGGGTCTCCCAAAATCTAATAATGGTTTATAGATATTTCTTCCCCAAACTGAAAAACCTTCTAGCCGCTGAGGTTTATGGAATATTCTTTAACACCACCTGAAGTTAATCTCATTTTCAGGTAGAAACTTTAAAAAGTTACTTGAGGGCTTCCCTGGTGGTGCAGTGGTTGAGAGTCCGCCTGCCGATGTAGGGTACACGGGTTCGTGCCCCGGTCCGGGAGGATCCCACATGCCGCGGAGCAGCTGGGCCCGTGAGCCATGGCCGCTGAGTCTGCGCGTCCGGACCCTGTACTCCGCAGCGCGAGAGGCCGCGGCAGTGAGAGGCCTGCGTACCGAAAAAAAAAAAAAAAAAGTTACTTGAGATTTAATTGACCACTCTACATAACTGAGGCCCAAGAAAAAACATTCTCATAAATATTATAAGGATTCAATCATAAGAATATTTCTTGTTAGTTAATAAATTCATATGCAGGTAAAGAAAGTTATCCCAGGACAAACTTAATGCAGATTTAGAAAAAATCATATTGGTACTATCCATTAACATTAATGTTGTGGCTTTTTTTCTAAGCCAACAGATCAAAAGATAGTAGCAATACTCCTGTGAAAAATCTCCAAAATATTTACTGTGCTCAAAAAGTCCATCTCCCCCTTCATTGATGGTTTAAGATAACTTTTGGCAACGAAGAGCAGACCACTGATAATACTTGGAGGTAGTTTTGTATTTGTGATTAAATGCATGTGAAATGTATAAGTGGAAGGACTCCTGGAGTTAAGATGTTAATATTTCAGTGATAGATAACTCTCTTTGAAAACATAGCTTTTTATACAGATTTGGTGTGAAAATGTTTAGTCGAGCAGATGGAGATCCAGCTGGTGGAGTATATGTTTGTCAGGGTATCTGGCATTTAGCTACATCCAAAAATGATATCAAACCGAAAGATGCCAACAAGCAGCACTGTATGAAAGCCAGTACGATCAGTTAGGGGTAGCATTCCCTCAGTTTTGATTTTCTAACCTTGTAGGAAGATATTGTAATCCAGATGGAATTTTCCACTTCAAAAATAAAACCTGAGAAAATAGAAATAAAATTGTCAAACAGCTGCCTTTCCAAAATCATGATTATAGTAGGCCAGGAAACACATGCTGCTTCGTGTGTTGGAAGTTGGTACCTAGTGAATAGTATGTATCTGTAAGCATACAAAATCATACATATTTCCCAGAACTTTATATTCTATACACTTAAAGTCATTATTTTGGTTTCATGAGCTAAACTGTAAGAAGTGGCAGAGGATAATGAGTAGAATAGTGCAAGAAAGATGGAAAGCATTTGGGGAAGAATGACAGGAGCCCCAAATATATTTGAAAACATTGTACCCTGTGGGATGCCAGTATGTAAGCCCACACTGAAGTGGATAAAAGGCCAGCCTAGTAAGGAAGAATAGTATGTTTACTCCTAAGTTTTATAACATGTATATTTGGTTGCTTAATATAGTCAACTTATTCATTTCTTTCCCAAAAAGATGAATTATTAGAAATAAATTATTTTGTCAAAAGGTACATGTACATCAAGAAGTCCTACAGTGCACATTTGAAATTGTTTGAATTGAGAGCAATGAACGAAAGTCATAATTGTAGTTAATAAAAAATTTTACGTTGTGTTTTTTGTTTGGTTCCCCTTAGGATACTGTATTAGTAAAATAGAAATTCAAACTTTAAGTTCACTGAAAATGACCAATTTGACTGATGTTTTATATGAGACCTCCATAGCATCAATTAATATATTTAGTCATAGAACCGTTAACACACACACAAGCGTGCACATACACAGAGTGGGGGATGGAATGTCCCCTGAATACTCGGAACCGCTTACCACAGTGAGTACAAGTATCTGCAGGTGACTTTTGGAAGGTTTACCGTAGAGATTTAAATGAATCACTGACTCCAAAGAGAATTTTTTATCCTAATTTGATTTAATGTACTCATGAATTTGGGATCCCTGTTTTATAAGTATAAAATCTGAATAAGATAGTCACTAATATGACTCCCTGATTCTGCCTCTGATATATCAAGAGCTAACTATACTACTTTAAAATATCTCCTTACCAAACACTTGGGCAGGGAAAAGCATGTTTCCTACCATGATTTAGTTAGTTCAGATTTAGAAATTGTTTAAGGAAGCATGTGTATCTGCAAAACTCTAGTGTATTTATCAGAAAGCACACCTCTGTGAAATAAAAAATTCTTTGGCCTCTCCAGGGAGCTTCATATTTTATAAAACAAGACCAAAAAAAAAAAAAAGAATTGCTATGAGTAGACAATAAAAGATATTTGCTTTTTATTTCCATGTAGTTCTTTATTGCAGTATATCTTCTTAAATTTTAAGAAGAATGGTAATGAATACTATATTTCCTCTCTTCAAATAGTCCTCTTAAACTTTACTTGTTTAAATCACTTCCCTATAGTATAAATTATATATATGTATATAATATATAACTTAGAGTATAAATTATGCATGTGTATATATATGTGTGTGTATATATATGTATGTATCTATTATATATATAAATAAAATGTGTGAGTGTGTGCATCTGTGTGGTGTAAAAACCTGATTGCTTAATTTACTTTATACTGAGTCCTGTGTTAGGTTCTGTGCATACATCATTTCAGTGAATCCTCATAGTATCCTATAAGGCAATGTTAATTTCTCCATTTTACAGATGACAAAATACAGGTGTAGAAAGTTTGATAACCTGAAGTTGTACAGAGGCAGGAATCAAACCCCAGTTCATGCTGTTTATCACTATGCCTTAATGCCCTGTCCTAATTTTCTAGTCCTTTTAAGATCCAAAATTAAGTCTTAAAGGGCATAGTTTAGATATTAACCTGAGTAACTGACCAATTCCTTTAAACAAATTCCTAAGCAATTAACCTATCAATGTTGAGGCAATTAATGTTGAGGTCCCCATGGAGCCACGTGGACCTTGGTGACCTGGAGAGGGGATGACTCCTTTCAGGTGGCAGTGCCTCCCACCTCTCACTGAAGATGGAGACATTCCCAGGGAGGCCAGGTCTGGCAATTCCAGAAGGCAAGCCAGAAACAGATTTTGTCAGTGAAATCTCAAGATTTTACAGTTCTTGTGGAATAATTCAATTTTAAAACAAACAATACCCACACTGGGTCAACAAAACAGAAAAATAGGAAGGAAAGAAGAAGTGCATTAATTTGTGAGCTCAGCAGGAGAGGCAGGTTGAATTCTAGGAGTAAACAGAGTCTGAGACAGAGATGTGCACACAGGAAGTTTCTTGGGGACTGCTCTTGAGATCAACACCTCTAGGGTGCAAAAGTAGCAGGACTGAGCAGAGAGACTCCCTGAGCTAAGATGCAACTGCAACAGTGGCCTCAGTCAATCCCACAGAGCACTTTGGCACTGGGCAGGTATTACAGAGTTATCCTGATTGGGGCAAGGAGCCAGGCCTTTATGCTGTCTGTCCTCCCTTTTACCATTAAGTAGTCATTGGATATGCACCCACTTGGGAGTATGAACTTGGGCCATGTGGCTCTTATCAGTCTAGAAAAGTTTTCAGAGGGCCACTCAGCCAGTATCAACACAGTTAGTACTAAAGGGAGGAGCTAGGGAGTCTGGGTGGTACACCACAGCAAGTATGGCAGCCTGTTATCCACAGTCTAGCCCCAGCCACTTTTACCGCCTAAGTCATCTAGTAACTGTTTTCTAACTATTCCCTAATAATCTAGCCATCTCACCAGAAACACCTACCTTCCACCTCTACACGTTCAAATTCTATCCATCCTTAAAGAACTTCTCAAACCTCCCTTTTTCTATGACTCTTTATAGATCATATCATATATATATATATATCTGTGCCACTGTGAGATAGATATATAGATGTATGTAATCAACAAATAGTATATTGATGTTGCCCATTCTTTGATTCTCAAAATTTTATGTTCCCAAACTTCATGTCAGGTACTTGTTACAAATGCAGACAGTGGTACCTAAGCTCAGGAAGTCCTGATTCTGTAAGTGACTGGGTTGGAGCCCAGTTATGGGCATGTTTATGTGTATGCAGGTGATCCTTAATTTAAATGCATATGCCAGATGTTTATATAGCAGTTTGAGATATACTGATTTAAAAGATACATAAAAATAGAAGTTCATATATCTTCTTCAGGGCGTGGGTTGTGTTTTTGTAAGCCTCCCTCATAGCACTTACGGTAAGTAAGTAAAAGTTACTGCTATTTTATTTATCTGTTATTAGATGAGAACAAAATACATAAAATATACAAATTCTTTTGTAAACATGAGACATATTATGAGTGAAATTATATTTTAACTAATCAAAATTATTCTGGAAAACTTCTGACTTGGTAAGCTCCCTATATTCCCATATTTCAGGATTTTAATGCTGCCTCAGAACTTGGCTAATTGTGTTGGGCCATCTTGTCTCTAAAGCATTAAATACTAGTAAAGCTGTGTAAGCTTTAAATATAATTTGCCAAATTATATTTTCTGACTAGTGCTTATGAAATTTCATTTATTATCAAAAATGCAACACATTTTTTATTGTAAAATGTATGCACTTCCCTCAGTTGTAATTGTACATCTGACCTGTGTCTAATAGCATCTTTTTAAAACCATGGAAGAGAAAAGTAAGCATTATACTTCTACAGAACCTGGTTTTTCTAGCTACATTCTTAAATATATTTACTAACTATGAAAGGGAATTGTTTTTCTCCCAAGTGAAGCAAAATTGCGCTACAAATCATTTTGTGCTAATGATTGTAGTCTTTTAAAATGGCGAAGAATATTCAGTCTCTAATCACTTTACCTATCATGGCAATATAATGTTAATTTTAAAGAATTCTCTTTTGAAATGAAAGAACTAGTATACCGAATCTTTATTCGAATTTTCCTTATGTATCAAAATGCTTTGCTAAGCTTTTGTTAAATCTGCAGAATATTCCAACATGCTGAATCTTCTTAGTATTAAAATACAACATTTATTAAAGTACTTCTGAGTAAAATAAAACCAGGCATGAGAGTATAATATCAGATAAAATTTCTACAGTTTCACAAGGAGGTTAATTAATCAATGAAATGGATCAGTGATTTCTCTTCCTTAAATGAGTAACCCATTAATACTAGCACACAAGGCATGCCATGGATTTTACCACTAGGTCACATCTTTAATTATCTAACATACTTATTGTAACATATTACCCAATTTAACACACAGTCCATTGTTCAAATATCTAGTAAATATGTACCAGTAAAGAGGGATCCTCAGTATGGAAAATTTATTTTTCAGCTTACCACATAAATTGAAAAAATTTATAAAATGAACGATTTCATTGCCTTATAGATATTATTTTCTATGTGAATTTAAAATGATCAGTTATTGGTTACTAAATAAAGATTATTATAATACTTGACTGTTAATATAGGCAGTCTCTCAGGAAATCCTGTTGACTTTATCCTCAACATATTTATATATTTACAAAATATCTATGTAGAATCTGACCACTTTTTTCACTTCCATGGCTATTTGGCTGTTTCAGGCCACCAGTAATTTCTTACCTGGATGACTGCAAAACTTCCTAACAGGTCTCTTGTTCTACCTTGGGCCCCTTATTGTCAGTTCTCAACGCAGCAACTAGAGTCTTCTTAAAGCATATACGATTTTATTCCTCTGCCCGGAAAGCTGTTATAACATCCTGTGTCACTCAGAGCACAAGTAAAAGTACACTAGGCTTTCTGTGCTTCCTACCTCACCACCTTAACCTTTCTGGTCTCATCCCCTACCATTACCCCCCTCACTCACTTACTCCAGCCATATCGGTCTCTTTGCTGTTCCTAAAACACACCAGAAATGCTTCCACCTTTGAGCCTTTGTTCTTGGTATTCTCACTATCTTAGTGTTGTCTTCACCTGGATATCAGTTTGGCTAACTCATCTCCCACACATCCTTGTTCAGAGCCTACCTTCTCAATGCGGTCTATCCTGACAACCTACTTAATGTGACAACTTTTAAATTCTCAGTACCCTGACCCTCTGACCCTGCTGTATTGTGTCTTTATGTCAGAGCACTTTTCACCTTCCACACTATATAATTTCTTTCTTTTTTTTTTTTTTTTTTGCGGTACGCGGGCCTCTCACTGTTGTGGCCTCTCCCGTTGCGGAGCACAGGCTCCGGATGCGCAGGCTCAGCGGCCGTGGCTCACGGGCCCAGCCGCTCCGGGGCATGTGGGATCTTCCCGGACCGGGGCACGAACCCGTGTCCCCTGCATCGGCAGGCGGACCCTCAACCACTGCGCCACCAGCAAAGCCCCAGACTATATAATTTTTTTAGTTGTTAAGTTTATTGTCTTTCTTCTGCAGAATATAAGCTGCAGTGGGGTAGAGACCTTTATTTTCTTTGATTTTATTTCCCTAACAGAAGAGTTGTGTGAACATAGTAAACCCTTAGTAAATATTTGTTAAATTGAGTTGAATTGTGACATTAGTAAGAAGGTGAACTATTAAACACATATTATGTGTTAAATGAGTTACGAGTTATTGTGTTAAGAATTGAAATCTAAATTTAAATGCCTGCAAAGATTAAGTAGAAACACCAGAAAAATTAGTTATATTGGTCAGAAAAGACCACCATTTTTTTCTGTCAGCCGCAAATAATATTTTCCTGATTCTAGAATTTCAGGAAACTTTAAAATTAAGAAAAAAAAATGAAAGACTGACAGACAAGGAAGACTTCAGGAAGCTTTAGCAACTAATCGCATTATGATGTCATCGCCATAAGATAATGACATAGACTATAAAGCAAAAAGACAAAAAAAAAAACTGTATAGCTTTATCTCCACTATTTCTTAAAAGCAATTGTGTTTAAAAACTGTATGAGCAAAACATAAAATTGCATGATTAATGGCATCTTTTAAATTAAATACATTTGTCTTTATTTAAAATGCACTGATTTTTAGTATTATCTGTCTTTTTCTCATTTCTAGTGAAAACTGCATAAGGGATAGCACTAGTCCACAAACCTGCACTTAGATACTGTGAACCAGTGAACTCATTGCCTTCAAAATGCCTGATTCCAAGTAGTTTCTTTCTATCGATACATGTATCTTTCTCTTTCTCACCAAGCAGATGGTAGCATAGTGGCAAGCTACAGAGACATGCAGGCCAATTTATTCTGCCATGCAGTGAAAACTAGAATTTGTGCTAGAATGTGTAGGCAAAATAAAAGCAAGAGAAAGAAACTAACATTTTTGAGAGCCATATTATATACCAAGCACTATGTTAGTGTTTTTGCATATATATATATATTATATATATATATATAATTTCATTTAAGAAATCCATGAATTAGCGAGAGAGAGATATTAACACATAGGAAAACAGTATGTCTTATAAGAACAACATTTTTCTTCTGAGAAGAGTAGTGCCATAATTGGATTAGCTCTTCATGCAGTGTAATATTTTGATCTGAAGGAAATGGTAGAGCATTCCAGATACAGAACATGATTATGAAGAAGGTATAGAGGTGAGAACAAGAGCTGTGGTTATTGGATGGCTGACTTGAAGGAGGATGAAGAGTTCCAACTCATATTGTAACCTCGTTAGATAAACTATTTCATCTCTTTCTGTAACTAATGACTCTCCAAGGGGTTCTTAAGCCAGCTGTGATGGCAGCAGGAGCCAGCTTCACATATTGAGGTGCTAGACAGGGTCAAGGATTTCTGCTTTTATAACAGCTGAAGGGATTGGGTGGGAGGTGATGTGAAGGAAGGACATAACTTAGCTCTGTTTTATTCTTGCAAAGTTGGTTCTGCCCAAGCAGTCAATATTTATACTTGTCATTCTGTATAACTCTGTGACAGAGTACAAATGCTGCTTAAAATTAAACCTTCATATGACAAGACTTTATTAAAGAAAGTTCATAGTTGGATTAATCACTTTGCTAGTGTTAAAACAGAATATCCTGAAAAATGTGTCAGGGAATCCACTATGGTCCATAATTCATACATAAAAAGTATCAAAACCAGCACAAAACTGGGTCTTATATAAACATGCCCCCCAGGTTAGCACCTTTCCTTTTTGAACACCTTTGTTTCTAGGCTGGTTCCTATTGCTGTTTATACCATACATTCCTAGGACATGCCTCCAAGTATCATGCATGGAGAAATGTCAATTCATTTTCACATTAGCTTATTTAAAATATAATTAAGAAAGTAAATCATCTTTAAAATCCCTATAATAAATTCCAAAGCCAGAAAGTTATGGGTTTTCTGTGAGACTGTTTTATAGCTACCCAGGCGAACATACAACTTACACAGTAGAGAATAAAGCCCTCAAGAGCTTCTGCCCTTAAGCTTGCTTTCATCCTAGCAGAAAGAAAAAGAAGGGAAGAGAGGAAATTCAAAGTGTCCAGCATGTTTGGCAAAGAGCAGCTAGGGAGGAATGACCCTAGTAAATGCAGGAGGTAGTGTTACTAAATGTGCAATATGAAATTACGACATTCCATCTTAAGAGTGTGGTTTAGTATTCTATCGTCAAGGCTAATTACTAGTTTCCTTCTGACTTCTAAACCTTTTCAATATTTGTTCTTATAGCTCCATCACTTACACATTTAGAAGCCATACATATAAGGAAATATATCTGAGACCTTGAAATGAGCACCATCTGTTTACATAATGTAGAAACTCAGTAATCAACAGGAAGTTCCTGAAAATATATAATTCTTCTATTTTAGAAGTGAAGTGAAAATCTATGCCTTAGGTTTACATAGTCATTTTTACCAACTGATATAGAAAGTAATTGTTTATCTCAATTAGTAGTTTATGTGTAAATTATAAATTGCATATCAAAAAAAAAGCAACTTGGGACCTGATAGGTAGTCATTTAAAAGAGTAGGTATTGCTTTAAAAGTGTAGATGTTTGCAATGAACTTGTATTACACACAACCTAAAAATTCTGTAAATGTAATACATAATCAAATACAAACTATAGCTTTCAAGGTCTCTAAAAATATCTCTAGCTCCACAGGGAAAAACCCTAAATATTTTCAGGCCGATTCTGTAAGAGTAAATCCTAATGTTATAAGCTACTTGACATGTTCAAGAAATGAAAAACTTACAAGGATTTAGTTTTCACATTATTTAGGAAGCTAGAAAGGGGACGTTACACTCTCTGACTTAAACACAGAAAATCTGCTACATATTCGTTATTAAATAGAAAAGATTTTTAGAAATCAACTCCTGCACCTGCCATACCAATTGCGGTTTGAGAGAGTAGACTCATCTAATTATCTGTTGCCTTCCCTCTATTATTATCATAACTACGACAGTTCAGAACCTTCCTGTGATAGGATAACTCAGTCATATGCTTCCTTTTACATCGTGTCTTCTCACTGTAGCCTCTCAACACGTTCAAAAAAGGTAGGAGCTAGAAAGACAAATATATAATATCGCTTATATGTGGAATCTAAAAACATGGTACAAATGAACTTATTTACAAAACAGGAATAGAATCACAGATGTAGAAAATAAACATGATTATTGGGGGCATGGGCGGGGAGGGATAAATTGGGAGATTGGGATTGACATGTATACACTACTATATATAAAATAGAACCTACTGTATAGCACAGGGGACTCTACTCAGTACTCTGTAATGGCCTACATGGGAAAAGAATCTAAAAAAGAGTTATATATGTATAACTAATTCACTTTGCTGTATACCTGAAACTAACACAACATTGTAAATCAATATACTCCAATAAAATTTTGTTTTTAAATAAATGCAATATGGGATCCTGGAACAGAAAAGGACATTAGTTGAAAAACAAATAAAATTTGAATGAAGCCTAAAAAAAGAAAAGTAGGAGCTTAGCCGTTTCTTCTTTGACTCAGAGGAAGTTTAGGTCCAATGAAATCAACTTTTTCATAAAGCATTACCGGTATATTTTACGGTACCCATTCCAGGAGGCCTAGTCTTCCAGTAGGGCTCTTATAAGAAAACATAAACTGCTTCTTAGGGAGGATAAAACTGAGTGAATTATCAGCACTTCGTTTATCATAAGTAAAATAACACATTGGGAGAAACCTAAATAGCTTCATAGGCCATGAAATTGGTAAGACAAAAGCATGGTGCACTGTAGTAAAAAGTTGAACAAGGGAAGATCAGCAGATACTCAAGGTGTTGCCTTTTAAAAGATTGGCACATGTATTCTTCTGAGTAATGTTCACTAACGTGGTTTTCAGGTTGTGGTTCTAATTAATGCTTGGTCATGGTTGTGGGTCATGTCCGTAAGGTGGACTTGCTACTCTGTTGGTTGAATGAAGATCTCTAAATGCTCAGTAGATGCATGTTATAACTGATGATTGTGAAGTAGGTTAGGAGATATGATGGAGCTGGGCGGGTCTGGGGAAGTGTCTCTGCCCTTAGCTGTCAGATGTCTTTATGCTACCTTGTTAAATCTTCCTCCAGGCCTAAAATTCTTCATCTTCGAAACTGAATCACCATAGCAGTTATTAGGATGGTTACCGTGCCAATTAAATAATAGATAATTAATATTAGACAACATAATAGGAGTAGTGGTAATTGGGTGTATTATATAGGATTTTTTCCCATGTAACACCTCTTAAAAATAAAGCAACTTACTCATTTAACTGAAACTTCTCAACTTTTTTTTTTTAAGATTTTTTTGATGTGGACTATTTTTAAAGTCTTTATTGAATTTGTTACAATATTGCTTCTGTTTTCTGTTTTGGTTTTTTGGCCACAAGGCATGTGGGATCTCAGCTCCCCCACCAGGGATCAAACCTGCACCCCCTGCATTGGAAGGTGAAATCTTAACCCCTGGACTGCCAGGGAAGTCCCCTCAACATTTATTTTTTCATGTAATTTATTTTTATATATAGTTTTTTAAAAGTTAGATATTTCCCTCAATGAAAAGAAATATTTCCTATGGGATATGCTTGTTTAGCCTCAAGGGGAAAAATGTGAACCCAGTAAGATTGTCTCAGTATGACTATTTCTCAGAACACTCTAAATAGCCTCTGTCGTGCATGTTGAGACAGCTGTTGTCAAATGAAACTAACATCTTATAGAAACCAGACAATGGAATAAACAGATGAAGACAGGGATGAAGTGGTTGATGGAACAGAAAAATAATGGAGAAAAAAGTATAGACTACAATACAGAAGCAAAAGAATTGAAAAGAGAAGAGAGATAAAAGGACTGGGAATATAACATAGAACACAGGACTAATAGAAAAGATGAAGAGAAAGGCCATCCCTAAACTCTTCATTTTCTGTAATGTATTTGCTACCCTCTGTGTCTGGCTGCCAGTTAGTGCTAGGTATGGAACTGTTGCCTCAAATTTCCCTCTCCCCCAGCCTGAAACCGTCTTCCTTAGTCTGGCCCTCTTCCTTATTACAAGGTGAGGAAATCTCTGCTTGAGTCTTTATACTTCCTGTACCATCTCTTTAAGGAATACTTAACTCTGATGATTAATACATATTTTTAAAAATTTTGTCTCTTTAAAACCAGAACTCATATGAGAAATACCTTGGGTTTAATTTTGCAATCTTAAAATTTTCATATTTGGTAATTATTTAAAAAAGAAAATATGTCTTATTCTGCTTAGGTATGTATATTAAATTTTGTTTGTACCTCTGATTATACCAAATAAGAATGGTTTGCTATATGAGGTTCTCTAATAATAACATTTATTGTCTCTGGCTATAAAAGCAACATGTGTTTGTTATAGAAAATAGGAAGTCCAGATATGTACAGTGATCACCAACAGTTAAAATTTTCCCAGATTTTCATTAGTAGTGTTTATTTGATTCTATATGCTACTTTTTCCTCAATACCACATAGGATCATTTTCTCCTGAAATGAAATATTTCTTGAAAACATTACTTTCAGTGGTTTTATAATATTAACATATGCAGGATATTTAGATTGTTTTCCAATCTTCACCACAATTGATAATCCCTTCCTATTTCTCTCAAGATATACCTTTTAGCATCTATTTAGGATACGTTTACAGAAATAAGATTGCCCAGTCAAAGATTTTGTGCTTATTGTTAAATTGCTTTTCACAGGGTTTATTTCAGCGTACACGGTATCTAACAATATAGGAGAGAACTTGCCTTGAGTTTTGAGTTTTGTTTTGAACTTTTATGAGACTACAGAGTGAAACATTATGTAAAAAAATTGATGTCATCTACCGGGGGGCTTTCCATTGCTGATTTTCATTCAATTTTCAATGTCTTCCACAATGAAACTGAAAAGTTACTTGGGGGTTGGAGAGTATAACTTTCTCCATTGAGGCCATAACCAAAATTTATATGAACTTGACTCATGTCATATGCCAAGTAATTTATTCCAAAACTCAGCACCATGAAAATGCAAATTAACTATAATAATTCATCTTTATTGAGAGTATTCAAAAACATAGCCCTTTTTAGTCTTTTTAAATGTACTTGTTAGATGCCTGATAAAGTAATAAAACTGTCAAGGACTCCGAGCCAAGTATAAAGTGACTAAAATAGTTAAAATTCACCTCTAAACTTGCTTTCCATAACCCTGACCTCACTTTCTTTGTTTACCTTTTAAAAAGTAAAAACTGAAGAATGTTATTTTCTGATGTAAGTGAGATTAACAGAACATCTATCTACATTGTTTATTTAGTTGTGCAACTACTCATGTTCATTAATATCAGAAGTTATAAAAAATATATATATATATCAGAAGTTATGTTAATGCAAATTTTAGTTGCTAGTCTCTACATGAACATTTATTTTGTTCTTTACTTACATGTAACTCAAGAATAAAACATCTTAGTATAAAATATTTTAATAGTATCATGATACTTGGGTAGGTATGTATTCATTTTCTCATATACTTATGTTTAATTAAACAAATTATATAAGACCATAATTTATGAAATTTGAAAAATGTATTTTATTTGAATAGCATATATAATAAAGACATCTCTGATGAACCTTATTGGGCACCAGGAATTTTTGGCATTGTTTCAATAAAAGTGATAATTTCTTTATAAGCCATTATTTTTTAAATAAATACTAGCTTTTCAATTGATGTAGTAATGTGGTGAATGCTGGAAAAAAGTTTTGACCAGAAAAATTTTATAACTTTGATGACTACAATGATTTCTTATTATCAGTATTTCATATTATAAAGTATTTAATACAGAATATTTTTAAAGTGGCCAACATTTCAAGAGGAATTTCATAAGTTAAGGTTATTCCATTTGTACCCTTCAAGGAAATATCTCTGAAATTAAAAGATAGTTGAATTATTTATAAAAATTGTCATATTAATTGGGTTTTTAAAATCCACATGTAAGTATTCAACTATGAATTTTTAACTCTTATCAGAATTAATAGTGCACTGATTGTACTACTTATAACAGCAAAAAAAAAAGAATAAGAGTATTTTTCCTCTTGTGTACTGAAATCTGTTACATGGTAGCCAGAGCAGGTGTTGAAGGGCCTGTGTGCTCAGCTCAGTGAGCCCCAGAGAAAAGATTCTAGTATCCTAAGCAAGAGGAATGGTCAGAGCCTGAGACAGAGTTCTCATGTAGCGTATCACTCATTAGTGATTAAACCTCAAAAGATTAAAAACGGGCAGCATACAAAGAATATGCTTCCTATTTGGACAGTGTCAGGTTTCTGTGACTCTGATACTGTTTGTCTGATACTGTTAGCTTATTCTGCTCAAACACATCTCTCCCACCCTACACTCTTCACCAGGGAACATTGCCAGTGGGAGAGCTCAGGATAATGTTCTCACTTTATTCTGAGAGTGCTAACATCTGAACAAAAATGCTCACATCCATATTCATCGTAAAGAAATATTGATATTTGAGAACCAGGTAGATATTGTTTACTACTTTCACTATTTTATAGTAACCATAGAAGGTATTTTTGTTATTAGTAAATCTTCCTGGTTTCATCTGGACTCAAAGCCTGAATGAGAGCTTTCCCCAGAAGGAGGAGGACAAGATGTGATCAAATAGTCGTCAGGGGATAAGTTATAAAGATTGGTCTGTATTAATATGTAGTATAAGTGCACACACATTTTACCATAATTGTCCTTATTTTTCCAGGGTCTGCTAACTGCTTGATCTGAATGCCATGAAATTCTATTTGTACTAATCAGCCTAATGGGAGTACAAATAAGCTTGACTCAAAAATTGTATACTTTACAGCATAAAATTTAAAAACAGTTTTTTAGCTTTCATGGAACAGATTCAGCTCTTTAAAGAAACTTTTTATTATAGGAAGAAAAAAATGGGTGAGGTTAAAAACTCTTCTTTCCGTAATATCTATTTGCTAAGGTAGTGTGGGAATAATTTAGTCCAGAAAAAGCTGAAAATGGTAGCAAAAAAAAACGGTTATTTAAAATTTGTTAGCAGAGTCAGAACAACTCAGTTCACTAGCTGAGTTCATTAAAAGTTTATTATCTTCGCTTTAATTCTGCTACATGGGATAGAGAGTGCCTTAACTAGAATTTTATGTTTATATTTGTCATCATGGTGAATTTTTTTCCTATACCACGTATTGTCACACTGGTTGGTTTTCTAACATAGAAAATACAGAGAAATATAACATTTGGTTGATACAATGATAGCATCATTAAGTATTTTCTTTGTAAGGAGATACAATTTAGGTAGGCTTGATAATTTATAGTCTGATTTCATTTTTCTAGCAGTTACATTAAAATCCTATGTTCAAATATAGTATTATTTGTAATTATACTTTTTTATATTAGATTATTCTGTTACAATTAAATTGAGGTATGAACAATTCTAAGTGTATCAATCTACTCTGATATTTTCTGTTAAAATAAATAATAATTGCTATTAAAAGAATTAGGTTATTTGTTTTATTTTTATAGAGAGACTTTTCACTCGTTTAAGAGGGAATTTATTTCTCTCACCTGATGAACCAAAACATCAGTGAGAACCTAGCATTCCCACTGTAGGTCATAGAATTCAGTTCAAATCTTATCCTAGCTGGAAATAAACTGAGGGCTGACATTCTCATGCTTTAGAGAATGTAGTTAGATTTTTAGAGGGTCTGTATTATTTACGTATTTCATGAATATATGAAATGATTTGAGCTGCACATGAATTTAGCTTAGAAGTCAAGGAAAGAAAAAGCAACTTATTTACACTGAGTTTTGTTAAACATTGGAATTAATTTCACATAAAAATGACTATATTCAGTTCAGTATAACATAGGTTACATGAAATACTATCTAGCTTTAGGTGTCTGTTTTGATCTAATGCCTCTGGTTTTATAATTTTTAAGTCCGTAGATCTGTGCCATGCACACATTACTGGGTTGGGTATATCATCAGGAATTACTATTTAATTAAATCCAGTTGAGTAGTTGAAAAATATATTCCTAAAACTTCTTGGTACTTTGTAGGAACCTAATACTTGGCAGACTCCCTGAGGGCATTTTTTATATTTTCATTCCCACAGAAGCAAACATTTACGGTTTCCTTATCCCATTAAATGAGATAAAATATAAAGTTTTCAATCTCTGGCATGTCAGCAAAACAAAGAGTCTTCCAACTGGGATTCCTGGAAGGATTTATGAGAGTAGAGAAGAATTGTAGGCTGCTTCCACAATTCTCCAGTCAAATCATATTTTTAAAAGTTCTTTTAAAGTAAGAGACATGTTTGGACTTGGTTGAGATAAGTATGATTCTAGCATAAATAGTGATGACCACACTAGTTTTTCTTTTGGATATCTGTTAATGAGCATAATGGTGACTATTTTAAATATCATTACCTCTGTGAGAACATTCAGGATATATGGGGTCAATACATTTTTTTAAATCTTTCAACGGGTTTGCAAAGATGGCACTAATGGAGGTGTTGACAATGGGGGGGAAAGGATTTACTTAGTTCCCAGTATTTATTCCCATAAGTAATAGAATAAATTAATGACTTTGATTTTCATCTGCTTGGCAGTTTATAGTCTGTATTTTTCACTGTAACCTAAATATGTCTAATAAGTCTAAATTAGCATTAAAATTTATGAAGAATTAGAAGGAAAGCCACTTTCAGAATCAGTAGTTATTGGTCACTTAATTGCTTAGTATTATGTATTGTGTTCTGTTTGTGACCAGAGAAGTATTTCTCTCTTACATGGGCATTTTAGGTTGGAATTGCCCATGTGGTTTTTGGTGGTTATAGAAAAATTGCAGGAGAAAATATTCCTTACAAAAATTGATTTGTAAACAACAGAGAGCGTATCAGGGCATTATTAGGAGATTTCAATCCACTAAATTCTGTAGAGCAGAACTGCTTCAACCTCTCATATGATTCCTTGGATATTTACTTGCATAATTTCTCTTTTCACTATCATCACCTTTTACTTTCCTTTTTCTCTGCTTAATCAAATCTTCTCCCATCTTTTAAGGTCCAGTTTATGCTTTTCTTTCACGAACTCTTTCAATTGTTCAATGATTCCATACATATGTATTTTATATCAGGAAGCAACAGAAATAGTATAGAAATAGAAACTATAGAAATAGTTGTGAAAAAAACACAAAAACTGAAGCCCTCTTTGGAGCTTCAATTTATGTTCTAAATAACTTTTTAAAATAAAATCGTAGGATTTATTTTCAAATTGTAGAGAAATGAGGGGGATAATCAACAAAATTAATAAGCTATATGGTGATTTAGAAGGTCATAAATAGGAATAGGGAGTAGGAATGTGTAGTAAGGCAGAGGCTGATTGAACAAGTTTAAATAACAGGGTAACATTAATAACATGGAGGAGGAAAGGGAGCAAACCATGTGCATATCTAAGGGAAGAATGTTCCAAACAGATGGAACACCATATGTGAAGCCATGAGGCTAGAGCATGCCGTGAGTTCTGGTCACAGCAAGACTATTACTAAAAAGCAAGGGAGAAAGTAGTGGGCAGTGAAGTTACGTAGCTGCTCTGAGGACTTGGGCTTTTTCACTGATGTAGTTGGAAAGCCATTGGAGAGTTTCAGCAGAGGAGTGACATAATCTGACTTAGGGTTTTAAAGAATCCTCTTCTAGGGGCTTCCCTGGTGGCGCAGTGGTTGAGAGTCCACCTACCGATGCAGCGGACGCGGGTTCATGCCCCGGTGCGGGAAGATCCCGTGTTCCGCGGAGCGGGTGGGCCCGTGAGTCATGGCCGCTGAGCCTGCGTGTCGAGAACCTGTGCTCCGCAGCGGGAGAGGCCACAACAGTGAGAGGCCCGCGGACTGCAAAAAAAAAAAAAAAAAAAGAATCCTTTTCTAAATCCACAGCATTTTTTAAGGCATGTATCTTATTTTTTGCACTTGCATCTTACTTTCTTAACATGATTATATTCCCCTTTAATCAAGGACATAAGGTATAATCAATCATTTTATACCCCCTGGAGCATTGGGGGTGAGGTATATGGTATAGTGGCATTAAGTAAATAATCGTTGATTTGGTTTGGAAGGCTGGAGTAGAATGGATAAAATAAGCATTACAACCAGCATTGGCAGCCCTGGAAATCTTTTCTACACAGATTTGTTAGTTTACCTTTAAATAAAGCAGCCCGATAGAAACTGTTTTTCTATCTTCAATCTAGAACCAACAAATCACAAACCCTTAGGTTGCCTCCATATTGCCTTTCAAAAGACGTAGTTTGAGCGAGTATCCAAAATTTAGGACTTAACGTGTTACAACCCCTCCATCCTAGAATGCCTGTTAGGTCTTTACACTTTTCTTTACTGGATCCTGTGATTTAATCAGAAATTTCTCCTGTGTTCTTTTCATTTGCAGGCAATGAAGGCTGTCTTAAACAGTAAATGCACAACCATCTTCCTCCTATTCATTTCTCAGACATTTATATCTTGCAGCATGTGAGAAGAATATTAAGTGGCTGTTAGGTGAAAGTAGAAAGGTTTCCACAAATAATGCCTGACAATTCAATCAAAGAAAATCAGGAGGAACAATTCATGGAGAAAGGTGACATAGAAGATAGGTGGGGTTCCTGGGGACATTCACAGAATAGAGTGGTCCTTTGCCTTGCTTTTTCATACTCCAAAAGTACAACTTCACCTCCCATTTTTACAGAATCAGAAATCACCTATCTACTGATAAAATTACAAAATTAAAAATCTCCAGTTCAAGCTTATTTAATTTCATTTTAAAATGCAGAGTGTATACTATGCTGATTCATATGATTATGTGTACGATTTTGTCTCCATTTATTTCCATTTTGTTTCTTAAAAAGGAATGAATGGTCAGGTTTTACTACTCAAGGAGGTGATCTGTATGCTAGATCTAAAATTGCAGCCATCAACAATATTTGCCATCTTTCTACCCTGCCTTATTTTTTCTTCTTAGCACCTCTCACTGTTATCATAGTATATATTTTACTTATTCATGTTATTTCCTATATATCTGCTTCCCACCCCCATTAGGATGTAAGCTCCTTGGAAATATACATATATACATATATAATCTATTTTATTCATTGCTTAATACACTTAAGAGAGTGCCTAAAACATATTAAACACTAAAATATTTGTTGATTGAGTGAATGAAATAATTATTATTACAAATTTATATATAATTTGGTATGTATTTTTATATATATGTCTGTATATACACACACCAAATGATTCCAGTTTTTTGTGTTTCAATTTTATATATGCCACTCTTTGACACAGAGAAGTTTACATTTTTATAAGTCTATCTTTTGCTTGATGGTTTATGTCAGTATTAATTATGCTTTGAAAAACCTTACCCATAACAAATTTACAAAAATACTTATTCAACTATTCTTCTTTTATTAAATGGCTTAGGTTTTATATTAAGATTTTAAATTATCAAGAATATATCTCATATGCAATGTGATGTTTTTAACTTTCTCCTTTCACTAATCTTTTCAGTTTCTTTGATATTATTTACTGTAAAATTCATCCTTCTCATCTCATCCCTCTCCTTTAAAATTAGTATTTTAAAACACTAATATTTTATACCAAGGCCATGTAGAGACTAGAGCCTGTTTCTGGACTTTTTAATCTTATTTAATTCTTCATTGTTTATTTTGTTAGCTAATATGACATTATTTTACTTAATACAGATTTAGATTTTTATATTTTGTAATTTGTGCCACCTAATTATAATTACCTTAATTTTATTCATTCTAAAGTATTTACTTGTCCAACCAAATATTAGTTTCTTTGTGTTGAGGTTTTTAAAAAGCCTCTTGGAATTTTCATTGAGTTGTCATTTTATTGAATTTTTGGATTAATTTGAATAAAATAGAGATCTGTCCAACATTGTGTCTTCCCATCTCAGAACATATTCTATTCCTTTGTTTAATTGCATTATGTATCTGTGTAGCTGAGTAAAGGATTATTATTTTCTTCATATAAGTCCTGTTGATTTCTTAGGTTTATTCCTAGGTGATTATTCTTAATGAATTTTTATGCCTGAAGGAAAATAAAATCACTGTTGACTTTCAGAGCTGTAAGATTAAATCTACCATAAGAAAGCCAACTTTTCAATTCATAAAATTTACAGATATGTGCTGCATTTTAAAGGTTATGAAATAGTACACTATGAATGATAGACCGTGCACCCTTTCTTAGTCAATTTACTCAACAGAGCATTTCTGGAAGGTGCTTCACACCATGCCCATTGGTCCACCTCTTTAAACTCTGTAGCAAAAGGTACCTAAAAGTGGGAGTTTTTTTGTTTGTCTTCTTTGTGGTTCTAATACATGGATCAGAGAAGTACTGTCTTGTGGCTGCCCAGTTAGTAACAATTTGACATACTGGAAAACCTGCTGACCATAATACAAGAAAAACTGAATTCTAATCTACTGATCTATTAAGTTACCATTTACCCTTGACAAGCCACTTCACTTCTTGGAGTCTCAGTGTCCTCAGCTATAAAATTCAAGATATTGAATTAGAAAAGATATTTTAATTTATTGACTCTGTTCCCACTGTGACCCTACTACTGTTCTGTTTGCTGGCTCTGTGTCAGTGAATAAGGCAAAGTCTGCGTCCCCTTGGAAATTAGATTCTAGTGCACCTAGAACCGTTCTCAGTCTAATGTTCTCTGTGTCTGTATTACAAATTGTGATGGAGTCTGGGGGAGAACTAAGCCTTAAGTTATAATCAAGAAAGATATAGCCACTGGAATTCAAGTACAGTTGGCCCTCTGTATCTGCAGATTCCACATCCACCAATTCAACTGGCAAAACTTGAATTTGCCACATGCAGGCAACTATTTACATGGCATTTACATTGTATTTACAACTATTTACATAGCATTTACATTGTATTAGGTTTTATAGGTAAAGATGATTAAAAGTATGCACACCCACCCACCCAAAGGGCCAAAGAATAGTTCCTGTGACATTCCGCCTCCCTCCATTTAGTCCCTCTTGGAAATCCTTCATCAAGCTTGGGGACTTCACCCCAACAAAATTGTAAGCATTGTTAGGTTTTCGTGTAAGACTCTTGCTGTAGTGTGAATGCGGTGATTGGTGAATCAGCTGTCTGTGGCTACTAGTTGCACTGAGATTGAAACAGCATTTTTACTTTCTGCACAACAAAGAAGTTTTGTAAATAAAATCTTAACATTTTGGGTCTGTATAAGAAGAAAAGTATACGATGTATGTAGGTTATATGTAAATACTACCCCATTTTATATAAATAGCATTGAAGATATTGGTATCATTGGGGATCCTGGAACCAGTCCCTCGTAGATACCAAGAAATGACTGTACAGTAAATTCTCTAGTGACTATCACTAAAACCAAGAAGCTCAGGAAATAGCATCAGGTAATATACTAGGCTTTATAACCTGCATATTTTTATATAAATTTAGTTCAACCAGCTCTTGCATGTGTCTGTGGCTAAGCTTCCTTACCTTTACCTTTCTAAACTTCAACATGCTTATTTGTACAAAGGCTACAATAATAGCCACCTCAATGGTTTATTTTGAGGAGTGAATGAAATAACATATGTGAACATTTTAGTATAAAGCCTTAGAAAACCTCTGCTTAATAAATCTTAATTTTCGTCCCTGTTCAACATACTCTGAAATTGGAACTTTTCTTCACCTGTGAATTATATTAGGTTGAGGTCAATGTAAAGATCACAGTAGGTCAAAAACAGAGGATGTATAAGTCACAGAAGCAGCTTTTCTGTTTAACAACATGCTGATCTACCAAATGCCTCCTGGAAAGAGAATTTCTGAAATGACACAGATCTAAAAGCTAAAGCTAATTTTGTTCCCACCCAAACTAAGGATAATTCCAACTCTAATAAATGAGGAATTAGATATAAAATATCATGATGGAAATAAGGGTCAGCCAGGGTATTTTTGGCAGAGACGTGCTGAAGTAGAAATTTTAGTGGCTTAAAAAGCATTTAGCTCAAACCTTTGTAGTATGTTTTGGTGCAGACTTGGAGATAGAGTATATAGGGGCCTCAATTACTGAGTTTCTGTTTTTAGTAAATAGCTGTCCTGTAGGTCACTAAGTGCTATTGCTGACAAGGTTATGTATGAGAAAGCTTTTATTTTAATAACCAGTGACAACTTTACACTTATAAAGAACCTTCCATTTCTCAAAATCCTTTGGTTCAGGATAGCTAAACAGAATTGCAGTCACCTCTAGAATGGTGGACCTAAACCGAGTATTAACACAAGAATAAATGGGACATCAAAGAAAAGGAGACTTTTGAGTAGAAACAGAGCACCAAAACTAATTCTTATAAAATGTGGCTTGGAGTCTTTATGGCCACGTTGAACAAAATGCTTTTCTCAAGATCCGTATGCAGTAACCTGCAAGTAATTAGGCTCACTTTCCTCAGAAAGAAAAAGTAAGTTAAACCTAGATCATGTGGACTCTATATTGTAGTCGTCAGCTCTTGGTGTTGTAGGTTTAGTGACCTTGGGAAAGTTACTTAAATTCTCTTATCTACTTCCTATTTGTAAAATGGTGAAAATGCCTTTATCCAAGGACTTTTGATGATTAAATTAGGTAACTATATAGCACACCTTTTTCAGTGAACAGCACACAGTAGTTGGAAAATTAATGAATAGTGGCCAATGAAAAAGCATAATTTTAAAAATGCAATTGGCAGTTGTAAACACAAAAATCTGTAAGGGGCCATGTGTTATGCAAGATTTTATAGAAAAAACTACAAAACATTTTCAAATGACATAAAAATGACCCCAAGGTAGAGAAAGGCTGACAATATTTATTGCTTGGAAGTCTTCATACCATAAATATATCAAGACTTCATAAATGAATTTTATATTCAATATGATTATAATCAAATTCCCCATATAATGTGGGAACTTTTTAATACATCAGAATGGAGTTTGTTTTCTTACCTATAATTGTCATTTGATTTAAAGTTAGCTTAATTTAGCATGTTGCCCCTGATGCATTGCCCATTTAAGAGGGTAAGGAAAATCTTATTACTACATGGAAAAAAATTTAGTATATTCTATTCAGAGTCCAAAGTTAAAACCCAGGGTATATTGTCATCTCCACATTCAAAATCATAGCGTATTAAGACTTTTTCCACAGCTAACATCCTTGAGGTTGACACCTTCTTGTGACTGAGTAGATAGCAGTAAGAAATTCAATTACAGCAAGTCGGCTCTGTCATTGCACCTGTCTGCTTGCGCAGGAAATGATTTGTAAATTGGGCTTTATCTTTCCCATCCCATAAATCTCCTGTCCATAATTGACACTTGTCACCATAGATGAATAGTGGGAGAAAGGAAACAGAAAGTAAATGAGTAGCCCACCTGGGAAAACAATGTCTTGTTGCCTTTGGGAGTCATTTACAAACAGCAGTACATACGGGCCAGAGTTTTTATCCACAAGCAGGTGGCAAACATTTTGCAACTGAAAAATACAATGCCTGAGCTGAATCACAATGCAGACAAGAACAAAGGAACGATAATTAATATATAACATTTTCCCTGAACATATAAACATGTCTTCCAAGGAAATAGAAGCTTTTCTTTACTATTTGTGATGCTCGCTTATTGCTGCTGCACATTTGTAAGCATCGGGTTGGTGTCGACCTGTCAAAATGCATTCATGAAGCAAGCATTTCATCTGTCTTGGGAGTTGATATTGTCACTTGTTACACAACTCAACATCAGTTCAAAGTTGTTTGATACCAGTGTCGACAGATTGGTTTAAAAAAGACAAGAATGATGATGTTTTCTTTCAAATGTCAAAGAAAGAATGAATTTCATAAAGATGATCTTGGGAGCAAGCACTAACCGTAAACATATGACAGATAAACCTTCATATCTAATTTTCCTAAATGACTTATTTAATTTTGTGTTTCTTTCTGAAGCTTATCTCATATTGTGAAACACTCATATATTAAAACAAATGAAAAAGCATTTCAGAAATTATTAATAATCTCTTGATACTAAAATAGCTGAGTATTCTAAAAAAAATTCTTAAGTTGTCACCAAAATTTTGATTAATAAAATATAACCACACGGGCTTCCCTGGTGGCGCAGTGGTTGAGAGTCCCCCTGCCGATGCAGGGGACACGGGTTCGTGCCCCGGCCCGGGAAGATCCCACATGCCGCGGATTGGCTGGGCCCGTGAGCCATGGGCGCTGAGCCTGCGCGTCCGGAGCCTGTGCTCCGCAATGGGAGAGGCCACAACAGTGAGAGGCCCACGTACCTCAAAAAAAAAAAAAAAAAAAAATATATATATATATATATATATAAAACCACAAGTGCAAATAAATTTAAATAACAAATCAAATATTTTACAAACTAAATTGTGAATTACAAAAATCATTATTTATAAATCATGTATGGCTTGCATAGTCTTTTCTACATATTACCTGATTTTTTAATAATTCTTTAGTGTATAAAATTTTTATCAATAATTTTAGAAATCTACAACTTATTATTAGGAAAACAGAAATTATCATTTCTTTTGAATATTTGCAAGATCCAGAATTATTTCTTTCACTTTATGTTTTAAAAATATATTCTAACTTAAAAGGATAAGAACGTCATCATTCTCTTTGCTCCCACAGATCAGCACGAATATAAAGAGTTATTTCCTCTAAAATAAGAGCAGAAGATTAGAAGTGGAGCAATGGCAGAAGCATAGACTTAACTTGAATACCTCTCCACTATCTGCTCCTATCATCTGTGGTTCAAAGGGTTGTTTGCCTATCTACCTAGCATTTAAAGAAGTTGTCAGCATTCTGTTATTTTTGTACTACAAAATGAAAGTTTGAGTGAGGAAGTTAAGTTGCTTCTCTGTAGGTTATTGTTAGTATAAAATAAATGATTTACTTATGCCGACTTTAGTATGCTGGGCTTGTAAACACAGTGGGGAATTTCTTGGATATTGATCTAAAGCGATAGGTGTTTATAGCGTAATACAGTGGTACTCCACAACTCTTTATCACGGTCAACTTTGTCACTTGGCAACTTAACCTAAGAACAAAGAAAAACCTTTTAACACAAGTTAAGAGTGCTGCCTTTTACCTGCCTTTTCTTAAATCATCAGTTTTCCAATAACAAGTATATGTGCTATTGTTTATCTAATGAGTGTATCAATCTGGCCATAGATATTTGAAATACTAAGGTAATATCAACAATATTAGGCAACATGGAAAACAGAGATGTGGATATTGTTGTAAATTTATTTTAAAGCATCTTTAAGTAGATGCATTGCTTGTCCAAATGTCAAAAAAACCTTTAAATTTGTTCCACAAACACGTATGAAGTACCTGCTTTGTGTGTGGTCCTGTGCAGTGTCTGGGGATGTAACCAGGAACACATACAGTCCCCACCCCAGTGGAGCTCATGTACTGTAAGGGAATAAGGCATATAAACAGGTAATTCCCCTAGTTGAAATATACACCAAGTACAGAGAAGCTGAGCCTTCAGTTGTCTTGAAGTTGTGGGCCGGAGCTTACCAGCAGACTAGGACATGGGTTTCCATATAGAAGAAATTAAGTAGCCGTAACTATGGAGTCATAAAATAGCACAAACTGTTAAACAAGAGAGAGATTTCCCTGTTAAACAAATTTGAAGGCATTTTGCAATCCTGGCAGATAGGTGTGAGAAGGAAATGACAGGTAAGTGATGCTGGAGAAGTAAACAGAGACCAACCAGGACAGGCCTTGTATGCTGTGCTCATTTTATGACAGCTATCATTTATTCTATACTTAGTTTGCTAAGTACTTCCTATCTTTTCTCATTTAATACTTTAGTTATCTCCTTAAAACTTGATATTATTACTTTGGAGAGATGAGAAAACTGAGGCACGATGAAATGAAATAATATGCCCAAAGTCACAGAGCTTAAGTACCCAGCACTATGATTCTTAATTGGGAGAGATTAAAAGCGCTTAGAAGCATCAGAATAATAAAATCAGAATGTTTTTCAATGGTTATAATAGGTGTTATCAAGAAGTGTTAAGGCCATCCATTCACATAATTTAAAATAATAACAAATCAGTGTATTAGCAAAGACAATTCCCTCTTATCAGAAAATATTACAGTTTATAATTAATATTCAGAATTTAACATATAATAATTTATTTAGTAAATATCATCCTTACATTAGAATTTGTTTGCATGGATGATGTCACAATTTGTAGAGCATTTACCAAGTCATATCCTTTATTAACACACAAAATTAAAAAAATGAAGATATAATAATCGAATAAGTTTGTGCATCTCTGCACCTGAGCTGTACATCTCTGTACCTGATGCCTGAATATGGTATATCCCCATGGATCTAAAATAAAATACTCAAGGTTTCAAATATATTGTATTTAGCATATTTACATTAAATTATAAAATGACAGTTTGCACTAGAAGAAAATAATGTCAGTGAACCGAATAGAAATGTTTTTTGTTATGCTGTTTTGTAAAGTTGATTAGGCATGCTTATTTCCTCTTTAATTTCTTTCTTTCATAATAATACTAACAGTTATTGAAAGATTGCTAATTGCTAAACGTGATGTATGTGATTCACATTTATTATCTTTTAAAATCTCTGCAGCACCCGTATCATTTCAATTTTGCAGATGAAAAATTATGTAGTTCAGAGCAGTTTAGCAACTTGAGCAAGATGACATAACTAATAAGTGGCAGAGCTGGGACCCAATATTTTCTGTGTGACTTCAAAGCTTGTGAAGTTCGGAGGTGGAGCATTTTTATCAATACATTTTCTTCCCATTTACTCGAATTACTCATATATACATATAAAACGGTGCCCAGTCGTATGTTGTGTTGAGGGTGGAGGTTAATTTCAAGCATGAGAAATCAAATTTAGACTGATTTGAAAATACTTTTCCTTCTAAATCTGGGGCATAATGAAGTTACATGCCATGCATGTGTGTATGTATGCACACGTGTGTATGTGTGTGTGTGTTGTGTGTGTGTGTCCCCTCAGTGGCCCAGTGTCCTTTTGCACTGTAGCTAAGGAATAATCCACAGTTCTTTTTAAATGGACCAATGGGCAGCTAACAAATGATTCTTGTTCATTGCACATATAACCTGGTACTCTGGCGCCAGAAAATTATTCCTTGTCTGGTAAAATATTAATGTATTCTGAAACTTTTATCAAATACTTTATTTGGGTATGTGGTTAGATGCTTAATGATAATTCTTTTTTGTCTTTGACTAAAAAAACAAACAAACAAAAAAAGCCCAAACCATAGAACACTAGAACTCTGTTAAACTCAAATGTTCTTATTTTAAAATACTGTAGAAGGAACCTTCCATTCAAAATAAATTCTTAATAAGCACAAACCACACAGAATCTGTCTCTCACTCTTCATTGATATGTAGCACAATATATGTTAGACAATTGCTTTTGTTTGTCATCCAAGACAATTTACAGCAGAAATAGGGATGTGTTCAGAAATATGATGGAGAAGTGAAGTGTGCCACTGGACAAATTTTATTACTGGACAAAAGAGAAAATGCACTCATCTTAAAGAGCATTTAAGCATTTATTGGTCAGTGACTTGCGCTTTTAAGTGAGCATCAGCAGGTTAATACTTACAACGTAGACAGTTAGAATACATTTCAATGTTACATTCTCTGCCTGCAGTTGTACTTTTTGTTTTCTTTTGTTTTATGATGGTGAAAAGTCAGATTTGTATTAACCAGGAAGTAGAATTACCTTAAATGGATTATTGACGCGACTTTCTGCCAGGCTCCTAGTCATAAGATACCAGGTCACTGGGCATACTGAAGAGTCTGGCTCTAGCATTGAGTGAGGAAAGATTGTTATGTGAACATGTAATGGAAGGTGCTCGGAACCCGGCATTGCTTCACTTCTCAGAAAACAGAAGTTGCTGTTGAGCCTTGGTGCTGGTTTGTAGGTAGTCTGTTGATTTAAGACAAAAGAGACCTACAACTGCATAACTAACCTAAAACTAAGAGAGAGAGAGAGTAGGGAGAGAGAAGAGAAGAAAGAAATTCTGTGTCAGAGGAAAATTTTAGATCAGAATTTTCTTTTCTTTTCTTTTCTTTTGTGGTACGCGGCCCTCTCACTCTTGTGGCCTCTCCCGTTGTGGAGACAGGCTCCGGATGCGCAGGCTCAGCGGCCATGGCTCACGGGCCCAGCCAATCCGCGGCATGTGGGATCCTCCCGGACTGGGGCACGAACCCGTGTCCCCTAGCATTGGCAGGCGGACTCTCAACCACTGCGCCACCAGGGAAGCCAGATCAGAATTTTCTTATCAGAATTTTGAAAGCAAAATGAACCATGATGACAATAGTCCCTTGAAGTTAGACCCACAGAGTTGAGGAAACGCCTAATGCTATTTCTCATGTACTGGCGATTGTTTGAATAGAAAGCTGAAGAGTTATCAATTTCATACCTTTATTAAATATAGAGTTTATTTTTAGAGAATATGCACCAATAAAATTTCTGAGACTGCCTTATATCAATGAGAAATATCTTTAATGTACAAGTCATTTATTTCACAATACTTTTCTGTAGTTACCACATTTAGAAATCAGTAGTGATAAAATTACCAAAATATGTTGGTCATAAAGTGCTTTTACTTACAGATATGAAAAGTTTGTATATGAGTATCATGATATATATGTGTATATGTATGCACATGTTCATATATAGGATACATATGTATTTATATTTAGGTACTGTAGATGAAGAACTATAGTATTTTCTTACATGAAAAATTACTTCAAATAAATATTAAGAGGATATATTTTATATATGTATATAAAGTGTGTATCAATTTTTATAAAAGTAATTTGTTCTTTTATAATTTTCAAATATTTTGCTTTTTTATCCCAAGCAGTTTTAAGGCCAAAAGACTAGGTATTAACTAACTAACTTAATGATGACCATTTAAATAAAAATTCAGGGAATTGAAACTAATATTTTGATGGGCTTTGTTTTATTAACAAGTATATTATATATAACCAGTGTTTTTATGTCTGGTGATTTTATATATCTCCAAAATCCTGTGCAGACACACAGAACAAGATGTAATGAGAGAACTTGGTTGCATTTGGAAATTATTTTAATAAAATAAAATAACACCTCAGAATACCATAAGCAAAATTATGCTTATTTGAAAGAATAGTTTGAATTCATTGGTATCAGAATTTATCTTACTGATATTGATATATTGAAAATTACCAAAAATTAATAACTGACTTTTAAGTTACTCTCATATAGGATGGTTTCACTAGTTTGTTTGTCTTTTTTTTTTTTTTATCATTTGGCATTTTGTGATGGTTCTCCCTTAGAGAATTGCAGTAGATATTGGAAGCAGTAGTCAAAAAAAACCCAGTCTGATCTTAAGGTATGTATTCAACTTCACAAAGTTCTGAAAGATACTTTCACACTTTAATTTGAGAGAATAATTATCCTGGAACAACAACAAAAAAATCTGCATCCTAGAGGAAATTTTTAGATAATTGAGAGTTGTACTTTATCCGTTAAACCAGAATTTAATATGTACCTAAAGGCTGGGAACTGTGATAAATAGGACATTTTGTTGTCAAAACCAAGCATATCCCTCCAACCTTATGGAGCATACAGTGGGGGAGACAGACATTCATCAAATGATTATACTAGGGCTTCCCTGGTGGTGCAGTGGTTAAGAGTCCGCCTGCCGATGCAGGGGACGCGGGTTTGTGCCCCGGTCTGGGAAGATCCCACGTGCCGCGGAGCGGCTGGGCCCCCGTGAGCCATGGCCGCTGAGCCTGCGCGTCCGGAGCCTGTGCTCCGCAACGGGAGAGGTCACAACGGTGAGAGGCCCGCGTACCGCAAAAAAAAAAAAATTATTATTATTATTATTATTATTATTATTATACTAACGCATGTCAATTTCCACCTCTAAACCGCTGTAAATGGAAATTTTCTAATTCCATGAGAACACAAATAGATTGGGTTGTATTTGGTCAGAGAAGTTGGAAAAGATACTCTAAGAGGAAAAGTCAGAATGATGTTTCACCTCAGTGTGAACAGGAGTTTGTCACAGCTGAGGAACAAAAGGAATATAGGTTGCACAGAATGGGGGGATATTTATACACGGTGAGACCGGAAAGATAGATGGAGGTCAAACAGTAAGTTATGTTAACGTTTCGGTCCTTATTCTAAAGTCATGGAAAGCCAATTTTTAACAGCTGTCATTAGATATAATTTGCATACTATAAAATTTACCCATTTCAAGTGTATAATTCAATGATTTTTGGTAAATTTAAAGAATTGCGTAATCATCACCACAATAAAATATTAAAATTTTAGTATTAAAATATTACCATTACCCTAGTAAGATCCCTCCTGCCCATTTTCAGTCACTCCCCATTCCTACCCCCAGACCTAGCCAGCTACTAATCTAATTTTCATCTCTATAGCAGCAGTTCCCAACCTTTTTGGCACCAGGGACCAGTTTCATGGAAGACAATTTTTCCACCGACAGTAGGGGACGGGGATGGTTCTGGCAGTAATGTGAGCAATGGGGAGCAGCAAATGAAGCTTCCATTCACTAGCCTGCTGCTCACCTCCTGCTGTGCGGCCCAGTTCCTAACAGGCCTCTGACCAGTACCGGTCCTTGGCCCGGAGGTTGGGGACCACTGCTCTGTCTTTCTAAACATTTTATATAAATAGAGTCGTACAATGTGGGTCTTATGCATCTGACGTCTTTCAGTTAGCACAATGTTTTTTGAGGTTCATTTATGTTGTACCATATAGCAAGTCCATTCATTTTTATGAATTGAATATATACTGAATATATACTGTTCCCTTGTATATATTCCATTTTATTTGTTTACCAGTTGTTGGATCTTTAGGTTGTTTCCACTTTTTGGCTATATGAATAACATTGCTATAAACTTCCATGTTAATGTCTTCGTGTGGACCTATGTTTTCATTTCTCCAGCGTAGACAACTAAGAGTGGAATTACAGGGTCATATGGTAACTTTATATCTGACTATTAAAAGAATTGTCGAACTGCTTATCGAAAGTGGCTGTTCTATTTTACATTTCCACCAACAGTGTATGAGAGTTCTAGATTTTCCCACATCCTTTCCAACACTTGTTATTATCTGTCTTGTTGACTGTAGCCATTCTAGTTGATATCAAGTATATAGTATCTTAATGTGTTTTTAATTTGCATTTCCTTAATGACTAATGAAAATAAGCATCTTTTTATACAACCTTCAGGAAATTTGACTTTTGAATGAGGAGAAGTGGCTTGCAAAAGGAAAGAAAAGAATTAGCCAGACAGATACAGGAAAACTAGAAGAATGTGTCATGTGAGCCAAGGATATAAAATGAGGAAAAGTTAACAATATTAATGCTGTTGAGAATACAAGAAAGATGAGGATTGAGAAAAGTACTTCACTGTGGTTAGATGAGGGCATCAGTGGCTTATCCAACCAATTGGATGGAATGAGGTGGACTGAAGCCAGACTAGAGAAGGTTGGAGCATGAATGGGTTTTGAAGAAAGGGAGAAAAAGAATCTAGACAAGTTTTTTGGCATATTTGGCTGTAAAGGGAAGAAGAGCGATTCCCTGGCAGATGAAAGGGGATATAGGCTTGAGAAATAATTTTATTTGCACGGGAGAAATCTGTAAAGTCTATTAGGCAGAATCCAATGGAGAGGAAGAGATTGGTTATGTAAAAGAGAAAGGGTAATTTGTATGTAATAAATGTATCCATTTACTTAGCATGTACTAAGTGGCTAAAATATGCAGGTGGTGTGTTCCTTGCTAGTACTGTCAATCAATTTGAGACTCTCTATTTCACCTAGGAATTCCTCGTGTCAAATGGCTAAATGAAATAATGTCATTAAAAGGTGTTGTTATAAAAAATTCTCTTTAGTTAACATGTTATTCATGCTGTCTAGTAAATGGCTTTTCTCCAGGAAAATCTGTTTAAATCACCTGATATGACCTTTTCAGACCTGACCATTGTACTGTTCAGGTTTTCTACAACTATCTGGTCCTATAAGAAAAAGCCTTACCTGGGCTTCCCTGGTGGCGCAGTGGTTGAGAGTCCGCCTGCCGAGGCAAGGGACACGGGTTCGTGCCCCGGTCCGGGAGGATCCCACATGCCGTGGAGTGGCTGGGCCCGTGAGCCATGGCTGCTGAGCCTGCGCGTCCAGAGCCTGTGCTCCACAACGGGAGAGGACACAGCAGTGAGAGGCCCGCGTGCCAAAAAAAAAAAAAAAAAAGCCTTACCTGAAATAGCTCCCCGATGTGACCAAACAAAGAAAAAAATTTTTCTCACTTCACTCTTAAACTTGCCAGATAAAGATTTAGTGATATCATAAATATCTCTCAAGTCCCAGTTTACATAACCTTACTTTTTATCCATGATCTGGTGCCTTCACTTAGGAATCAGAATCACTTTCCTTCATCCTTTCTGTTCTATATTCAGAAGAGAAATTAATTGAGGAGGTTGGAAGTGTAGGAATCAAGTTAAGTCAATGATCTCCCTTTCTCTTGCTATTGGGAAGATGAGGGTGGCAGACACTGCCGGTTTCCTCCCTAATATCAAGTTCTATCTTCTTATTTACTATCGTTTTTTAGGGCAGCAGTACACCCAGCTTAAATTTTAGAAATCCATGTCCCACCTAGGGAATAAGATGAATGAGACAAAAGCAAAAGACTGCTAGAGCTTGCTGGAATAGTTGGTTTCCTTATTTAGACCCGGAGCATTCCACACTGCCTTTTCATTGCAAGCCTGAAACATGGATATGACTCCTGTAGCAGCGGCAATCGCAACGCATTGCAACCATGAGGGAAAGGCCAGGAGAATCGTCTTTACACCCTTGAGCCACTGGACAAAATAGAGCAACTGCTCACCTGTGAGGTATATTCCTTTTTGCATGAGAAAAGTAAAAAACAATTAAACCCTTGTTTATTGGGGTTTACTTACTTGCAACAAAACAAACTCTAACTTAGAAGTGAGCAAACTTTTTCTGAAAAGGACAAGATAATAAAAATTTCCTGCTTTATAGGCCATATTTTCTCTGTTATAATTCCTCACCTCTGATATTTTAGCACAAATAGCACCCATAAGCCATATGTAAACAGATGGATGCAGCTGTGTTCTAGTGAAATTTTATTTACAAAAACAGGTAACTAGCCAGATGTGGCCCAAGGCCGTAGACCCCTGCTTTAACTGATAAAAGGTGAAACTAGGGACGTATTGTCCTTGTATTTATGTTCTAGTTAGTTATTGAGATGGTTATTTCCTGGTGGCTGGAGACTATTTAGGAATAAAGTCAAAACTCCCTATAAGGAAGATGAGGGCAGTGGCAGAAGCCTAGCAAATATTGATCAGTTTCTGTCTCTGGGTAAGAGACATCAGAATTTTGGCAGGATTCTGGAAGATTTTAATTCTTGTATTGAAGCACCTGTATTAAATAGTAATAGCAAAAACATTTTTTTCATCCTATTGGTTTTTCTGTTTTCCGTAGTTACTAGTATTGAAGCAGAATTGTTTTTAACTCATTTTCTGAACAAATGTACAATATTTTAACAACATTCTGGGTCAAAATGTGTTTGTTGGCTAACCTGGCAATCTAAATGCTTTTTTTGGATACTGATTCTATGGAAAATGAAGTCCAAGTTACAAACAACTAAACTACAAATTAACTTTTGAAACCAAACTTATTCATAAATTAGTAACTCTCCCTATATATAACTATTTAATTATAAGCCAGATTTTCCCAATGTATAAAAGTGACTCTTTGGGTATTAATTGGCTACTTTAGGAAACTGCATTAATTTTCTCTTGGTACTAAAATATTATTTAGTAAATTACTGCCACGTGGCACCATCAGCATTATACAGGTTTAGGAAATTTAAGGCAGTTTTCATTTATGCCTGACTTCCTAGGCAATAGCAACAACTTTCAAATACAAGCTGCAAAGCTAGTTGAAATGTATTTAGGAGACTCTATTAAACTACGTACTTAGTTTGTAGTAGGTTCTTGAAATAAAGTAATAAATCTTGACTGGTGTTGAGAACTTATTATTAAGCAATGTGAATCTCTTAAGTTTATGAACTTCAGAGATGAAATGTATTCAGAGTACCTGGAGCAATTGGGATGATAACATTTTTTAATTGCACATTTTAAGTGAGATAATTTTAGTGAGTTTTTTTTTTTTTTTTTGCGGTACGCAGGCCTCTCACTGTTGTGGCCTCTCCTGTTGTGGAGCACAGGCTCTGGACGCACAGGCTCAGCAGCCATGGCTCACAGGCCCAGCCGCTCCGCGGCATGTGGGATCTTCCCGGACCGGGGCACGAACCCGTGTCCCTTGCATCGGCAGGCGGACTCTCAACCACTGTGCCACCAGGGAAGCCCCATTTTAGTGAGCTTTGAGATACTTTAGGTTTCCTTCTTTTTCTGCTCCTCCACCTTCTCCTTCTTCTCCTCTTCCTCCTCGTTACATTCTTCTTCCTCCTTCTTTTCCTTCTTGAATAATCAAACTTATAATAGAACAGAGAATTAAAATCAAATTAGCTGCGAGGAGCACTAGAGTGATGATTTCTGCAAAAAATGTAAAAAAATAAGATAAAACCACTAATGAAGAACAATAGCTGGAAAACAATACTGTTAGATAATATTTAAGAAAATAGATTGATTTGGATACATACAAGTTTTAGGTAGGCCTAGAAAAAATACAGTCGAAAATAATTCATACCAGAGTAGAAGACACAAGCAGGAAAAGTAAAATAAAAAGAAACTGTAAAGTGGAAAAGGATGAGATTGATAGCAGCCAGAATATAATGAAATTGGCTGTTCTCTTCAACCGTTATCAAGAACTTGGGATAGAGTAAAAGAATGGTGTAACAGGGAACTGTCACACTTACTTTTGCTGTATTATGTTTTGTATTGTATCACTTTAAACACATTCATATCTCTTTGTAAACAGATATACCCTCAATTATATATCATGTAATAAAGTAGCTTTCAAAAAATTTTTAATGTGTTTATTAAAAGTAATTCATAGGGCTTCCCTGGTGGCGCAGTTGAGAGTCCGCCTGCTGATGCAGAGGGCACGGGTTCGTGCCCCAGTCCGGGAAGATCCCACATGCCGCGGAGCGGCTGGGCCCGTGAGCGATGGCCGCTGAGCCTGTGCTCCGCAACGGGAGAGGCCACAACAGTGAGAGGCCCGCGTACCGCAAAAAAAAAAAAAAAAAAAAAAAAAGTAATTCATAGATGCACATTGTATATCTGTACTTTGGTATATTTATACACAAACACACATGTGAAACCAACATTTTATGAAACCATATCACTATATGCAGTAAACTCAATTTTTATGGTTTCATTCATTTTTTTAAAAACTTTGGTTGTGACACATTATACTCATTTTATGATGATGAGAAATGGTGGTGTACTGGAAAAGGACTTGGGAGTTAAAAATGCAGTGTAGTCACATAGTAAGCACACAGCTGGCATTCAGTAATGTAAGTTTATTCTAATGGGAATTCTGAATATACATTATTAATGTCCTGCTTCAAGGCAAATCTCATGCCTCCTCTTTCTTTAATATTCTTTCTATTAACAATGTTCCTCTTAATAAACAACCTACATGTTATTTAAATAAACGCTATACTGCCTCTGAAAAGTAAATGGAATCTTTGGAATTCCAGAATGTTATACTATACAGAATAATATTTTAAACATTGTGTAGATATTTAGCAAGAGGAGCTAATGAGCTTACTTAGCCACATAGTTATATATGTAAATATTAGTATATGTTATTACATAATTTAAGAATCATTCATATGTGTTCATGATACATATAATAGTATATAAATTAAAATTATTTATCTAAATGAGGGACTACATTCATCTCATATTGTAAGGAAGTATAGTTACAGTATATTGAATTAAAAATTTAGACAGTCTGTGTTTAATATAAATTAATGGAAAGAATATTCATGTTGTAAAGAATGTAAATAGGTAACTATGAAAATTATAATTAAATATAGCCATAACACAAGGATTTGGACTAAATCAACATTTCAAAAATTTTCGACTGGTATTATAATATTTTTGTGATTGAAATACAACATGATTCTCTATTTATAATAAAACATGTTCCAAGGTCAAAGAAAATGTTCACAACTGAAAAGCTTATTCTGATGACATGTAAAGGAGGTTTTGGTCATTAACAAATGTGTATACACACACATGTATATCTTATTCTTAATAAAGGTTTATTTTCATTATTGAAAAGTTCTGATTGTGGGCTATAGCTATCCCATACTTCCTTATAAATCATTTCTATAAATAGTTCATCATTAAAGTGAGACTATAGTCACATAGTTGACCTTATAAATAGGTAGCCTTTAGCTCTAGATTCATGGAAAATTAGAGATGGAGTCAGATTACTTGATAGACCACATGTGAAAGTATGTGTTTTTTTTCTAAAGCAATCAAAATATTAATTTCCCCACCACCCAAAATAGAAGAGATTGCTTCATCTGTATTTTTCTCTCAACTTAATATGTAATATTTTTAAAAGAATGTGTGTTGTTGGACCTCTTCCCATTTTGGTAGTTATTTCATTTTTTTACAATAATACGTTCCTTCTAAATTACTTAACCTTAATGTCTTTCTGTTTAGCTGGTGTATATAAAATAGAGAGTATAAATTATGGAAATTGGTCATTTCTAAATGATAGAAATTGAATAAAACCTGTCAATATTTAAAAGCCTAACGTTTGCCAGCATTTATTATAGACAGCCCTGGAATTCCACATTGAAATGACAATTTATGTTCCTGCCAAAGCTTCAGAGGAATTGATCTCAGGCTAGCTGTACAGCAGCTTCATCTCAGGACCATTTGAAAAATAATGATGCCTGAATCTGATCTCAGGATCAGAGTATTCTGGAATGAGTCCCAGGCATCAGTAAGTCTAATACAGACAAACTAAGTATAGGATAATAATATACATATATATATATGTATTTCTTACCATGTCGCAGGAATGGTTTTAAGTATTTAAATACTGATTTCCAGAACAATTCTGTTTATGAAGTATGCACTCTGATTAAAGCTATTTTAAAGCTGAGAAAACTGATGCTCAAGAAGTTTGTTTCCTTGTTCAAGATTGCACAATTTGCAAATAAACGCTGGAACCTAGGTGCACACCCAGTAGACTAGCTCATGAGCCCATGCTCTTCAGTCCTTGGCTCTATTGCTTCTCCAAATGTCCTTCCTTCAAGGAGCATCAGAATAGCTGAGGAGATAAACAACTATGAAATAATTAAACATTACATTGTGTAGTACTGTCAGCAAGGGAAATAGGATTTGGGGGAAAAAATAATAAAATAATTCTGTATTAGCCGAAGCAGAGGAAGAATGATTCAGTGAGTTGTAACTTTTTTGTGGCGGCCACTAGAGAGAAAATAATGGATCCAATCTTGAACCTGGCTCTGTTATTATTTAAGATAATGGGAGAGGACTATAGTTATTTATAAGCATCTAGTCAAATATATCAGTAGTACACCCACAGAATGGAATACAACACAGCTGATTAAAGAGTGATACAGATATGTATATATTGAATGATACAAGTTATAAAATACAAGACAAATGAAAAAATCAGGGTTTTGAACTATTAGAGTAATATCATCCCTGTTTTTAAAATATACATACTTTCATATATATCTAGACTATTTTTGTGAGGATACCAAAGAAACTACTAAAAGTAGTTGCTTTAGGGAAGGGTAACTTTGTGACATGGGAACCAGGTTCAGAGGAAGTCTCCCTTTTCAGTATATTCTCTTTTGTACCGTTTGAATTTTGTTGCATATAATATACATTTGCCATTTTTAAAAAAGTAATTTTAAAAATCGCTGCTCAGATTGACCTCTTCTGGTATCTGCAGGTTCTAGGACTCCTACCTATTGAACGGATCCCTAAGGGTCTTTTCATCATTATGGCCCATCATGGATTCTCAACAAATGCTAAGTGTGTGACTTAGCTTTCCTGCTTCTAGTGCCTGCTCTCAGGAAGTGCCAGCACCTAGAATTATTGCAGCGTAGTTGACAAAAGATAGGGATTAGAATTTGAAAAACGTGACTGAATCCAAAATCTGCCCCTTTCTGAGTGGATGCCACTTAATTTCTGTAACCCTTAGCTTTTCCACCAATGAATAGAACAACACTACCTACGTGCACGGTTGCAGTAGGGAAGAAAGGAGGTGTGTATATATTTTTATATATATATATATATATATATATATATTTATTTATTTATTTATTTATTTATAGCAAACTGTAAGTTTCTATAGAAATGCCACCATGCCCTGCATCAAGTAAATGCCAAACAAACATTTGTTGAGTAGAACTGAGCTAGTAAAAAAGTATTAACTGTTGATTGAAAAGATAGGTGACATGTATGACTCAATATCAAGGGCTCCTTAAACCTGCTGGATTGTCATGTTCGATTATCATTTAGTTATTCCTCTGTGGGTAGGACTGGTGTGAATAGTACAGCTAGTTCTGGGCAGCTGCCTAATTTATACCTACTGTTTTTACAATATTCTATTCTATTTACATCGATAGTTACAATTACATTGTAATTCTATGAAAATGCAAATGCACCTGGAGTTACAAATTAACGGCCTCGTCAATTCACATTTTAGTCAGTACTTCAGCAGAGATGAGCAGAAGTCCAGATGTGTTTTTAGAACCAATTGCCACAGCGGCTTTCTCCACAACCTTCAGCTCTTTGCTCTTTAAAGCTCTTTACATAGACTTTCCAGGAAGTGCGAACTCCTATTGTAATTAATTAAACATCCAAACAATTGGTTACTAATCATCTGATGATGACAGAGGAAACTTTATTTTCAGAAAGATGTATTAGCAGATCATTTTTGCAAAGATGTTGTGACTTGCTTTAAAGAACAGCGCTATCCTTAGTTGATCAAGTAGAAGAGTAGTGACGTTTGTTGTTCTGTGAGGAGTGTTATTACCCTACTGAAACGATATTGACTTTACTCACAATATATACTTGACTTGGCACCCCAATCACGATGCTTTCTTTTTCCTGCTTTGTCAGTTCAATATCATTCATTTTTTGTTACAGAACTTTCAGATCTTATTTTTTAGCTCTTATTCAAGTTGTCTTTTCAGTAATTGTTCTTAAATATATTTAGAAATCCATTCTGTGATATGTCATGTATTATATTGTGTATTTTACCTTTTTGAATAAAACATCATCATTCTAATTGGTAGGTCATAGCTGGCAATGCAAAGAGCATAATTTAATTTTGAGAAAGATCAATTCATTTCCCACTGATTTTTTCAACTGCTTATTATAGAATGAGATTTATGTTTGTTTTAGCCACAAATCATCTTTCTCTCCAACCAAAAACAATTTGACGGGTACGTATTGCAAATGGATTGCTCATAATTCCTGCAGACTCAATTGCCCTTAATCCCTGTGCTTTAATTTTTAGATAAAATTTTATATTTATTGCTCATGATATTATTACTGACCCTTTTTTGTTCACAGCCAGTAAATTGAAGTTTAGTGAAATCACGTTAGAATTTTTTACTTATTCCTAAATACCCTAAAAATTGAATTGATATGTTACATGATACTCCACTGGATCATGTATACTTTTGGTCTACTCTTTTGTTATTGGAATAAATTTACATGTGTTTTTATACATTTGTCCTGTAGTGCAAAAATGAAACACCTATGGGGAAGAGTAAGAAAGCTAAAAGTTGTGTATTATAAAATCCTAAACTCCTAATAATACACACATTTGTTATTTCAAAGGATGACAAAAATGAACTCCATACTATAAAGCAGCAAAAGTGTTCAATAAAAGTCTATTATTCTATAATTGTCAGATTTGCATTTGATTGTGTTCTAAAGATTTCTTCATTTTCACTTTTTGTATTTACCTAATGGAAACCTAACAAGTGTCAATAGATGTAACAATTTGAAGTGTGGTAAAAGGTCATTTCATACTTCTTGACCTATCTTTCCTGATTGTATTATTTAGAAATACAAATATTATTTTTCCACTTACCATTCTTTGTTGAAATTTAGTGGGAGAATTTGTGTAGTGAAAATAATGACTAGTATAAATAAATTACTTTTAAAATCCAAAATCAAATTCATGAACTTCATTGAAGTATTACCACCAAAAAAAAAAAAAATTCTTCCAGATGTATGATGGAGAGTTCTTTTTTATAAGGCATTGTGTTTTGAGTCTTAATCAAGATCAAAATTCCTTGATTCCATGTTATTTCAACATAAATGTCAACATATCGCATTATTAAACTATCCTATCACTAACCTTTTTTCATAGACTTTGTTAAAATTCCAGTAAGTCTATTCTTTCTTTACTGTATGTATTAGTTTTCTATTGCTACCATAGTTACCACAAAAACTTCAAAACAACACTAATTTCTTATCTCCCAGTTCTGTGGGTCAGAGGTCTGGGCATGGCGGGGCTCAGCTGGAGCCTCAATTGCCAGCCTCTTGGGCTGAAGTCAAGTTGTCAGATGGGCTGGGCTCTTATCTGGAGCCTCTGGGGAAGATCCACTTCCAACCTCACTGATGTCAGAATTCCAGGCCTTTGTGCTGGTAGCATTGAGGTCTCCATTTCTCTGCCTCTGTCACCTAGGGCATGTCTTTGATCCTTAAAAGCTGCCCCCATACCTTATGTTCCCCAAGTGACTCCTCCAGCAGTGGCGGGTTGATTCCTTCTCATGCTTCAGATCTCTCTGGCTTCACCCTTCGCAAAATCTGTCTAGCCCTGGCTGGAGAAATCTCTCTGCTCATAAGGACTGATGTGATTAGATTGGGCCTGCTTGAAAAAGTCCAAGATAATATCTTTATTGTAAGGTCTATCACCTTAATTACATCTGCAGTGTCCCTTTGCCTTGTAATGTTGCATATTCATACATTCCAGAGATTAGAGTATGGAGTTTGGAGGGCCATTCGCTTACTATATTATGTTTTAAAATTGTCTTTTCCTCACTTTGTGCTAGGAAATGTTTCCATACATATAGGTAAGCTTAACATTTTGGAGGGCATAGGGTGAGGGGGATGGAGCCCTTATGAGTACATTTCATCTTGTAACTTAAATATAATTTTTGTACTTGGATTTTAATTAAAAATTGATTAAGATCAAAACTCATGCATGAGTGCTTGAAGCTCAAAATCTCGAAAATGTTGACTGGCTCAGGTCTGTACATAAACCCACCATTCTTACTGATTATTTTTTAGTTCAGAGCCTCATACTAAACGATCCTAGCCCAAAATTTACATTTTAGCCTGTTATTTGACTTTTGCTTTTCTGTTGCATCAACTTTGTTTTTATACTGTTGAGATTTACCACTTTAAACCACAGAAACCATTTCCCCAATAATTCTTGAAAATATTTAAGGGCAAAACGTTCCATCTGTTTCTTCAGTTGAAATTAATTTTTATATCGGAATATTTCTAGAAACTTAGGTGAGAAATTAATCTGTTAATCACTTTTTAGAAACCCTACTACAAATTCATGTTTAAAAACTTGCCTCTCTGAATTTGTTTTCTTACATTTTCCAGTGCAGGGAATTTACTATTGTCGGTTACTATTTATTAGCTTCACATTAATTCCAATTACAAAAGATTTTATTTAACTTTGATGATTATGAAAATTATAAATGTCATAATACCTTATGGGTTGTTAAGTATGTATATGATTTAATTAGTTGTATGCATATTCTTTTCAAAATGAATTCAGATTGTAGCTAATTGAATATTTTGGTGTAAGAGCATATTCTTAGTGAAATTGTTACAGTGGGATTAATTTAGCAGATCAAATATATTAACCATAGAAATCAATGTTTTTTAATATTTCTTTCAATTTTACTTTTATGTATAACTTTATTTGCAAATCATGACTGTTAGAATCTGATTAGCTTTAGAGATATTTTTGTTTATAAACTGTATATCTTATGAGTTGTATATTCTCTATGCCTGAGATATTGAAACTCAAGGGAAAATATTATCAATTTTTATGTACCAAAGTGTTGTATTTGAAGGACATAGGTAGGGAAAGATTTTTCCTATCATGCAATTTATCTATTCTCAAGGGCCATGTGCTAGTACTTCTGTTTCTGACTCTTTTAAACGCATGGCTTGATACAGTATTAGCAAGGGATACATTTTTAAAAATAAGAAATACACAGGAAATCAGGGGTATAGTCACTGACAGATATGGCTCTTTGTACAAAAGAGGGAAAATACATTGTAGAGTACTGCACTGCTAGTGCTGTGTCACGGGCTTCAAAATACTGTACATTTCAAATGTGTTTTTTGGCATCTTTCCCCCCATTTCCCAATTACCATCATTTTATTGGTAAAAGTTCTTTTTCCAGGATGAGATAATGAGTTTAATGTTAATGTGTAACTTGCAGAAATCATGTCTCATTTTACACTTAGATCTTGCTGCAACATATTAGAACTAAATGAGGTACATTTATACCCCAATTCTCTGCCATATTTTGGAGGATTCAGTGTCTCGTCTCTCTCATCTTGCTGTTTAGGGATAGGAACTAAGCAAAGTGTTTTATAGTTTGACTTACACTGAAAATCACATTAAGCTATGTGTGTTGTTTAAAGAAGACCTAGAGATTGGCACCTAATAGTGCTCCCACCTATTTCCATTTAACCTGTTTCCAAATGGCACACCTCATGCCGTAAACCCTGATCGGAGACCCAGCAGCCTTACTGAGTAATTTATTTATTGACTATTGCAGTATTCTCACCTGTGCTGCATTCTGTTTTTTACTAATTAAAATTAAAATACAGATTTTATGAATGGCGTTAAGTAAATTAGACTATTAGAGATTCCTGGCTAAGTAGAATCTCATCTCACCATTAGCTGGGGAATGTGTTTCCCAAGGCTATGGCTTGGGGATGCAGCTTCTTAAACCACACAGTTGGCTGAGATGCTAAAAATGTTATGGGTGGAGAGATAAATTACTTTAGAAACAAGTTCTTCTTCACTGCACATACCCAGGTTTTAAAAGTCATGGCAAAAATAAGATTCCTTATTAGAAATTGGCTTCATTGGAAACATATCAGAAACGCATTTAGTCTGTAAACACAGTCTGTTGAGTACTTCAGCTGCATGCCCCTAAAGGGAAAGTTGTTCCACTTAATCCGCCCTAGTTATGCTTTTGTTAGTAATCTGAGAGGAAATGGGAGTCCTGCATCTTCCAGGTCCTTCCCTCAAAATCGTCAAGCCAGACAGCAGTGACAAATGTTTTTTCTAGATATTGATATAAGAAAATATTAAGAAGTAGAAGAAACAAAATAAAGCCAAAGGGATAAACATCAGAAGCTTGCTTCAACAGCTTTAGACCCATATAACTGCTTTTCTGTCAGCAGGATTATTAACAATTTTGGACATCTGAAAATTAAATTAACAGCCTGAAAACATTTTACAGAATGAGATAGAGCATGATACATGAAACATAATGACCCCACTGAAATGCAGCCAAGCCAGTGCAGCTACTCATTTAGACAAAGAAGACAACTAGTTAATCGTCACTGAACAAATTAGACAGAGCAGATTAGTTTGCTACATTCCACAGTCTTAGCTACCAAAAAGAGTATATGCCACTAATTAGGATGAAAGAACTCTAGCATGTTATTATCTGTATATAGAGAGAAAGCAAAACTGTAGCTTGAATTGCTTCTATCAAAGCTTGAAGCCTAGGTTACGTAGGTATAAATTACATGTGGAAGAGTCTGTGTGTGTATGTGTGATCACGCACATATTTAAGTAACAGAAGCCTTAGCATTTTCTTGCACCCTAACCTAATGAAGTTTGAAACACCCACACGCACACACATGCACAGACACACACGTGAAACATAAAAACATTTTTTAAAGTTTGATTCCTTTAATTGAAAATGAAAGTAGCCATTTCATATACTTTATCTGGCACAGTATTAAGTTATTTGTTTCTTGTAAAAAGTGTATTGCTGTTGCATGTGAAATAAATATTTGGACTTAGAAATCATATTTTTTAGCCTTAATTAGCATTCCTTTGCTTAACTGTCATTCTCAGCCCCATCATTTCCATTTTTCACTAACTTGAACAATGCTATCTTCTGCTGTTTGCACTTTAATTTAAATTTCTATTAAGGTTTATGAACAGTAATAAGGTCCTGTTTGAATATTCATTAGCTTCTGAATTGTGAGCTATGAAAAGGTGCTTTCTTTTACCTTAATGAAACCGGCACAGCATGGGACTGATCAGTTGTGACATTTGATTTGAGGCATCCAGTGAATTTTCTCATTGTTTATTGACACATCTTGTCCAAACAGCTCCCTCGCAAGTGAGCGGAGTAATGAAGGAGAGAGTGCTGCAGCGGAGTGTGGAGCTTTCCTGGCAGGAACCGGAGCATCCCAATGGAGTCATCACCGAATATGAAATCAAGTATTACGAGAAAGTAAGTGCTAAGAACAGCTGAAATGTACAACCATGTACGACACTCGGTGTGTCTTGTGTCATCCTACTGCACTGTCGACTAAAGCTGGCCATTATAACAGCTATTTGGAGCTACTTCAAAATAGATAGTTAACTTTAGCCACTTTTAATAACCTTCTCCCTGAATCTCTGGTTCATTATTATAATGATAGTTTCTGTGTATTAAGTTTTTGTGTTACACAGATGCAAATATTCCACTAGTAGTATGTTTAGGTATTCAAGTTTTGATGTCCTAATGATTAGTTGTAGGATGTTTAGTACCACAGAAACCACAGAACCCAATGTGGTATTTTTTTTCCCTCTGTATTTTTGAAAATGTTTCTTTTAGGTTGTCTGTTTGAGCCCTTGATGATTTATTTTATGTATGTGGTTTCAGTGATAATGACGTGGCCTCAAATAATTTTGTAATTTGAAAAAAATAAGAATATTTTCTGTAATAAATGTGTAGTGTTCTCCAAACTTCAGAGTCAGGTGATAATATTTCACTCCTTTAAATTCCTCCTGAAATTTATTTCATATATCTTATACTAATTATGTCTACTACTTCTTTATACCCTTCTCTCCATGAAAAAAATAGCATGGCTAAAACTCAAGTACTGCCCCTTTAATCCCCTATGAGGGCTAAATTTTAGTAAATAATGACATATCTCAGTGTATGAGTGCATTTATTTCTGACCCGTCTAGAGAAAGATAGACAGACAGACAGACACAACCCTGTTCACAAATTATTTTCTAGGCTCTACCTCTCAGAAAGACCTGATTCAAGGTTTGAAACATGGAAACTATTATTATTACTAATAGTAATAATAATAATGTGTTACTATTATTGACTTAATTAGCTGAAGTACTCTAATATACATAACCATTTTAACCATTTAGACAGAATTTCAAAATGGAAACCTAAAGCTTTGGAAATATTTGGGGACTGAATTGACTTGATTGAATCACTTAAATGCATACAGTGCCTTGGCAATAGACACTTTTTTTTCACTTTGATGGAAAAACAGTTTAAGATTAGTTTCAACGTTCAGATTGAGTTTACAATATTTTTACTTATTATTTCCTTTATGAATGCGTAACTTCCACAGCCAAAGTTACATTGTAAATACCTCATTTTTGTACCAGAGAATACATTTCTTGTCTCATCAAATGTATTTCTAAGGAGATCCTTGTTTTTAGTGTTGGGTTTGTTATGTCTGTTTTCCAGTGAACTCTGACAGTTATAAGTCCCTTCTGAAATTTCATCAGATTTCAAAAGCAATGAAAAATACATTTTAAAACTATAAGTTAGGTGGTAAGTGAGAGTAAAGTTTCTTACAAGGCAACACAATATTTTGCAAATCCTTGCTCTGGAATAAATTTGTTCAAATAGTTACTTTCCTATTTTACATGACAGAAACAGTGTATCTACGTTCACTCAATTTTACAAATTACAAAATAATCTTAAAAATAATACTATTGCTTTATAATGTATGTAAGCCTGTGATCTAATGTATATGTCATTATGTCTTCTAATATCAGTTATGCCTAGTTCTTTTATTTGAGATAAATATACATTTATAATATCAACTCTCATTTTTATAAATGATTATAATGAAGACAATTACAAGTCAGCTTCACTAAATCCAGTTTAAGTATACATTTATTTACGCTTTTGCAAATATCATCGTGAAGGTAAATCAAACAACCAAACCAACATTTTCAGATTTCACTGAATAGTTTTATTTCTAGACACAGTTGATCACAGGTATTTATTATTGAACAAGTAAGAACCCATCTAGAATTGTATATTTTGATGAGTAGTTTTTATAACTTTTTTCATAAACAACACGTTAGAATCATATCAACTAAGCTTTAAATTTTTATTCATTTAACTATTGTTTTGATGGCGTGTTTTATATTCTTGATTTTTTAATTATTCCATTCTTAAGCTTATCATATGTAATATGATAAACACATTTTTAAACTCTACAAGCCTCAGTTTTCATATCTGAAAAATGGGGAAATTGAACTGAGATGTTTAAAATATTGCCAAATCATAAATTATATGACACTTTAAGTTTTATATTTAAGACATTAACTTTTATATTAATAGTTTTAACTTCAAATATTCCATCAAATGCTATTTTGTAAAAGTGGTTTTATTCTGCGAGAAATACATTTTTTTTTTAGCCACACCGTGTGGCATGCACAACCAGGGATCGAACCCATGCCCCCTGCAGTGGAAGCACAGAGTCTTAACCACTGGACCACCAGGGAAGTCCCCTGAAAAATGCAATTTTTAATGAAAACAATTGATATGTCACTATGCTGGTGGTATTAGCTAAGTTTCTTGATTTTATAGATTCCTTCATTTTTAGCCTGTGGCTTTTTGCTTGTTGAATAACATTCAGGAACAGTATTAAGAGAACCACATTATGAAGTGAAGACCTCTACTAAACTGTAGATTTTACAAGTGTACTTATGTTTTGGTCAAAAGAACATTTGATTATATTTATGGCTAAATAGTTCTTGCCACTGTGCCCTCTACCAACAAAGCAAAGGCTCAAAACATCATAAATGTTTTAAAAAAATTATTTCTCTTTGAAATTTATAGAACAAAGGCATGTGCTCACATTATTTTATATTATCTGAGAAACAACTCAGTGTTCCAATATTCCACAGGGTACAATGTAGCCTTTATAAAAACAATGCAGCAAATTGAAGTAAATTGCAAGAATTGGCTGTCAAATTGCCTGGTTGCAATCACAATTAAATATTCCCTGTATTGTTTCTAGGATCAAAGGGAACGGACCTACTCGACATTAAAAACCAAGTCCACTTCGGCCTCCATTAACAACCTGAAGCCAGGAACAGTGTATGTTTTCCAGATTCGGGCTTTTACTGCTGCTGGTTATGGAAATTACAGTCCCAGACTTGATGTTGCTACACTAGAGGAAGCTACAGGTAAAATGTTTGAAGGTAATTACCATCTTTGGTTTGGATTCTTACTCTCTATAACTCTGGCATATTTTTTTTCAGTACTGGGGGCGATGATTTAGTTCAAGATGATTTTTACTTTTAAAGGTGAATGTATATGCATATGTATATATATATTCTTTGTAAAGGTTATTCAGAATAATAATTTAAAATTTGCAGTTTTGTTTTGTGATGTTATACCCTTGTGACTTAAATTAGTTTCTTTAATACAGACTGGGTTTATTTTGAAAAGATAAAGTCAGAAACAGAAGCAGGACTTGTTCAAATGTGTATTGATACAGACTGTTTTGATACACCCCAAAATGATCTTACTCTAGTTATCAGTCAAAGCTGCCCCCAAAATGAAGCCAAATGAAGCCAGGAAAACCCCCAAATGAAGCCAGGATGTACACCAGGGTGGGCCAGAGAAAGGTGGTTTATAATAATCATGGTTAATTCAAGCTACTTACCTTTTAGCAATGATTTCAAAACTTGCCATTCAAGAAGATCTTAGACCTTGTCATTCTTTTTATTTTTGTCATCTTTTTTCATTTTTATGAAATATTTCCAACATACTAAATGCCATATTTAAAGTATATGTGAAATATTAAGAAGAATAATTAATTGAATATCTCTGTATCTACCACTCAGCTTAAAAATAGAACATTAGCAATATCTCGAATCCCCTTTATCACTTTGTGTTTTATAAGGCAGCATAGGAACATAACAAAAATACACGTGTCTATAGTGTATCACAAATAAGCAGATGTATCTTAGGATGCACGTCCCAGTCCATTGTCAGAGTGCAAGTTTAGAACAGCTTGAGTACCACTGCTGGTTGTTATTCAGCTAGGTTGAAGCCTCAGGGTGTGTTTCTGTGTTTTGGAAGTTTTTGATTTCTTTTGATATTACTCAGACTCAAGGTTCACCCAGCTGTTACCTCCTCCTCTCCTTACCAATCTAGTGTTCCTGTGGAATTCTACACAAATATTAGCTAAAAACTATTATATGATTTTCTTTTCTCAATTTTTAATAGAAAATTTTTTTAATAAATTAAATCAATACAATTTTGATCAAAGAGTTATTTTGACTTCGGGAGAATATTTTTCTAGCTCTTTTAAAAGGTAGAATAAATTGGTAAATTCTTTTGCATTAGCTAATGCTTATTAAGTCTGCTAACAGTAGTCTTTTTTCAAAATATTTTGTTATATTTTTAAATTAAGCAGTAACTCTCAGAGCCTCAAATAATAAAACATATGTTGAAATAAATTTGAAATATAAATTGTTTATATAGAATTATAGACACAAAAGTCATCAATTGAAAAAGATTTCACATAATATGAGGTGATAAACTTATTATCATTATTCTTTGTCATCTTTTTTAAATGGAGTGTGTAAGATTAAAACTGAGAATATCTAAGTTCAATGGCCCCAAAAAATTACAGTGTTTTACACTAATATTTCAACATTTAAACATTTGAGTGGTCTTCTGTTAAATGTGTTGCAGTAGTTTTTCATTTAGACTGATCTCTTGATATTTTACTTTGTAATTTCTAATATAATAAAACAATTCAAAATATGTTTTTTTCATAGTCTAATGAATAGTTCAAACTTAAAGAACCATCAATCAGCTATACTTACCCAAACATTCATTATCAGTTAAAAGTTTAGGTTTGAAAACTTTCCAAAATGAGTTTGTACATTTTCCTGACTTCGTAAATTAAGAATGTTGGGTCAAACTATTATTTATTAGTGCTGAGGTTCATAGATGTTATTTTCATTATTTAAAAATGAAGTAACTAACCCTCAGAGAAATTGAGATTAAGTAGTAGAACATGAATGAGCACATGAAATTCATGTTAAAAATGAATTTTGCATTAGAAAGGATTTGGTGATTTTTTTATCATCAGAATATTCTCTCCACTGGAAGGTAAAGTTGATGAAAGAACAATCCATATCTCTCTTTCTTACTTTAGTCTTGCCAGTGCCTAATATAGTGCTTGATGCATAGAAAGCAGTCAGTAAGTAAGCAAGAAATGAATACCTCACAGTCATCAAAAAAACAGATTATCAGGATCAGTTGGAGCTAGTAGACGTATTCCTGGTTTCACATTTCAGCTCTGCCATGTCCATTTGTGTGACTTTGGATGAGCTACTTCTCTGTACAAAAGTTGCTAGGATACCAGTACCCAACTCTCAGAGTAGTTTGAGGATTAAATAAGTTGATGTACACAAAGTGCCAAGTACAGTGCCTAGCACACAGACAGTCTTGAATGTCAGCTTTTCTTATATAGGACAGCCATTCTCAAGCCTTTAGGTCACAGGAACCCTTACAAGCTATTAAAAACCATTGAAGATCCCCAAATAGATTTTGACTATTTGGGTTATATTTCTTTATGTTCACCACTTTAGAAATTAAAACTGAGAAATTTTAAAAACACAAGTATACACAACACACATTTCATTAGCCATCAGAGTGATATTATCACGTGTCATGTAAGTTCTTGGGAAACTCAACTGTGCACTTGTAAGCATGTGAGAGTGAAAAAGGCAAATAACATTAAATGAAAATAGTGTTGACCTTGCAGATTCCCTGGAATGTTCCTGAGGAACCCTTAGGGTTTCCCAGACACCTTTTAAGAACTACTGATTTAGCACACGTTACTGTGCTAAGAATCTGGGATGTACAGAAACACATGACACATTTGATGCTCTCAGTTAGTGAAAGAGAGAAACTTGTACACAAGTTCTGACCATACAATTGAGCACTGGTAGAGTGCATGGCCCAGTGCTATCAGAGTGTCAGGAAACAGTGATCCTCTGTGCTAGGAAGGAGGGCAAGAAGGAAGATGCCACCAAAGAGAAGTTACCTGAGCACTGTTTGGAAAGAGAACTCAGATTATTCCATTGCACATACATCCAAAAATCCACTTCTGCGCAGAGCCAACGCTACTGTTTTCACAATTTTAAATCATGGTGTAGTGATTATGACACATATAAATTACTTTTAAAATGTATTATCCATGAATTAGATGAAAATATGAACCATAAATTTTGACTATGTTAAGATAAAAGTGTGACCCTGAATATATACAAAAACATGTAAGTAAATATTCACAAACTCTAATTCATCATTCACCTGAGTTCAGTTTTCTCATTGGAGATCTGTTTCTGAAGCTATGGGCAGAACAGAGCCTAAGACAAGCAAAAAATTAGACCCATGGGACAGATTGAATGAAAACAATTTCTACACATAACGTGTTTAATTTTTTTCTTTCTCATGAACAAAACTACTCCATTCTTTTTCCTCTCTTAATGTATATTAAAAGACAGATAAAAACAAAAACAACCAAACCAAGAAAAATACTTGAAGGCATCTTTTCTCTGTTTGATCATAATAAGCTGTAATTCAGAAATTAAAGCTGTAAAGTTGCTTTCTTTTTCTTCTTTTTCTTTTTCCCTTGTTTCATTCCCTCAGGGAGCAAATCAGCAGGTGCTGAATTACGGAGTGTGTATAATACCTCTTTTCAGAAACCAATACACCAGAGCTATTTTTACTGTTTTTCAACGTAAGAACTATCTATAGTTAGCGTAGGTATACAAAATTAAGAGATGAGTTGTCAAAGGAGGGAGACGTAGATAAAGTAGAGAAAGGCCAATCAGAAAAATTTATGCTTCCTGTTGGGGCAAGACACACTCTGCCTACATAAAATTTACTGCTCTGGAGACTGAGTCCCTTGCCACACCAAGAAGGAGTAGTATTTTCCATCCTACCTTAAAGATTACAGCTGTTGATTTTTTCAGAAATAAGCAAACTATATTAGTTTGACATTTTATAATTATCAATTTGCAACTGGATCAGCGATTGGAATATATATTTTCATTGTGTTGCATTCTTTTGATTATTTTATGAAGTCTATACTGGTATTGAAAATATAATGCTCTGGGGAAAATGTGACACTTGTGAATTGCCAGATAAGTAAAACTTCACTAATTTGGAAAAATCCAAGTGAGAAGGCCGTGTGACTCGATGAAGAATCAGAATCAGAGGCTGCTTTAAAGGACATGTAAACATATACTGTTCCCAAAGAGACTCTCGGGAAGGTTCAGCTGGGCTTGCCTTAATGAGCGTAGAAGAATCACTTAGCATTGTACAGGAAGCGACTACAATTAGATAATACAAAAATGTGTTTTACAGTGCTTGCAGAAAGTTGGCTCTTTCATAAATAGCCTAGCTCTTAAACTCTCAAATGTGTATATTGCCTACTTTGTCAAATTAATACCAGTAATTCTGTTCGTTTTCCTTAATTAAGGTGGATTATAAATTCATAATGATTTACTATGATTACATGATGATTTTTATTCTATATTGATGATATGAGAGATAAATCATTTAAGGTGCTTTGAAAAATGCTGAGAGTATGTATTTGGGTTCCTTTTTTACACACCAGGAAAACAGACACAGAGAGATCAAATACCTCACTGAGGGAAAAATAGGGATTTAATAGCAATTGTAGATGAAAGATCTTTATCTCTTGATTTATAACTAAGTTTCCAACAATTAAGCAGGGGATAGCCATTCAATAAGGCATTTTGTAGGGATCTTTTCTAGCTGAAGAATATAAAATAGATGAAAGTATTGTCCTTACCACTGATTTAAAATGCAAAAATAAATGGTTATTTAAATTTATGTTACAACAGAATGCATTTAAATTAAAGGTGAATGTAATAGCATAGCTGTCTTGTTTATAAGATTTTGTTTAACCTCAAGTGCTTGCAAGATATTGAGTGTTTTATTGAGCCTTTTTTTTTTTTTCTGTTTATAGCTACGGCAGTCTCCAGTGAACAGAACCCTGTTATTATAATTGCTGTGGTTGCAGTGGCCGGGACCATCATTTTGGTGTTCATGGTCTTTGGATTCATCATTGGAAGAAGGTAGAAGACAAAATTTGTTCTAATCTCTAACATAAAATGTGTTGATTTTTCAGAATTATGTCAGCCTATTACTTATTGTTTAGTTTAGAATGTTAAATAGTAAATGCAGACATTTGTTGTCTCATATGAAACATTGAAGGTCAATAAATTTCCATTCTCCCAATGTCAGAATGTAGTGTGAGCTTGATCATTGCCTTTAGTTTAAGAGGAATGAGTATTGTAATTTCTATTGGGTGCCTTTTATTAGCTATTTTCAGAGTTAGATTTTTGTAATAAATAGAGAAAACACCAGGGGAAAGATTTACTCTTTTAGTTAATGGTTTGTGGAAACCATTTAAAATCTGTTGTTGTTGTTGTTTTTTCAGGAAAAAATATAAGCATATATTCACTCATTGATAAATCTAATCTATGAAATATGTCCCTTCCACAATGTCTCACACAAAGACTTTATATTCTCTGATTTTTTTAAATCATGTGAATTGCTATATTATTATTGAGTTCAGAACTATGGACAGAAAGTTTATGTATTTTGTTTATAGCTCTAACTAGCATGTTGTTAAGTAATTAAGGTATATGATACTGAATTTTAAATATATAAAGTGAGATTATTGGCTGAGAATAATCATCAAATATCTGAATTTTTTCCAGGCACTGTGGTTATAGCAAAGCTGACCAAGAAGGGGATGAAGAGCTTTACTTTCATTGTAAGTGTTTGGCTTTTCTTTATTATTATTTACCCCAATTAACACAGAAACCTGGTTGTTAATATTGGCATGAATAAATTCCTAATGCATCAGGCTTGAAAATATATCATGAGCTCAAAATGTTACTTTAAAACATTTGAACAAGATATGCAGAATGAAGATCATATGATGTGAATTTTTAAAAAATATATTCAGACATGTAATCTCTCATAAGAAATTTTAATATAACTGCAAGGATATTCAGTAGCTTTTATGTCACAATTGTTCCTTTTGCAAACTTTGCCCAAGTGTTTCATATCATTCTAATAATGATTCATTAAATGTTGCATGTACCCATGTTGTAGCTCAGGAATTCGTTTCAAGTTAGAAGGATAGGCCCTTTTTTTTCTACCCAATGAGAGATGATATAATGAAAGACTAAGCTAAGGAGCCTCTTTCTCTCCATCTACTGTAAAATGTCCATCACAGATGATATTTCAAAGGACGTAAATAGTATAATAATAGGATTCAATCCTCTGATGTTTTCCTGTGGATCTGGGCTACCTGATTCTTAAAAGTTCATTTTAGAAATAATATCAGAAGAAAGCTCAGGGAACCAAAGAAAATAGATGCCCGACTGCATTAATCTTATCGTTGTTGCATGTGGATGGCAAGTGAAAAACTGAGAGCCATGCAAGTAAATGTTGACTTCTTGCAATCAAAGTAAAATCCTAACAGGGAAATGATTTTAGCTCTGATAATTGATGATGCTCTTATCCAAACCCATTATTCCTATTTTTAATCCTTGAAAATATTGAAAAATAATTTTATTTATTATTTTTCTTAGTAACCATAATCTTTATGAAAATTTCTCATGGGGAGATAAATTTCCTGTAAATGGCATAAGAATTACATCTATTTTTGTGTTATTTATCAAACTCTTATGTCAGTTTCTAAGAAGACATTGTCATATACCCCTTCTAAAGTCACAGGAATATGGAAGCATCAATCAGGGAAATGTGTGGTTGAAAAAACACAAATTGTGAACACCATTATTATCATTCCTAAGTTTCTTCAGTGTGTTATTAATTGTTGAACCAATAGTTCCCTTAACTTTAGTTTCCAAAAGAAAAGTGGCTTTACATATTACATATCCAAATTGATGATGAAACTGTAAAATTTCAACCACTGACGGCAGGAAGGGTATTGGGACACTAGAAATTATAGTGAAAGGTATGACCAAATGGCGCTTTATCATGAAGTTTAAGTTTCAAGGCCCCCCACTTTCACAGACTCCTTTCAAGGCCCTGGAAGAGCCCTAGCAAGTTAGTGTGTAGAATATTTTTACTTAAAGAAAGTATCCCAAATTGTAGAAGGTTCAAGCCCCACAAAACTTAAATCTGCCCCTAATTATGACTGAATACATGTGATTCTGCCCCCTCCCCCCGGGATGATTTGATATGCTCCCCGTGTCAGTGCGTCCTCTTGCTAATCTGGAGGCGATTTTGTGACAAGTCCCAGTAATGAGAGTACCATAGGCCGTTTACACCTAGAGGATATACAGAAAAAGTGGAAGTTACATTTTTTTTCTCTTTCATGACATGAGAGAATACTTTTAACACTTCCCCAGACAGAAAGGAGAGAATCAAAACTTGAATGCATTAATTTTTGTATCTAGTTTAAAATGTATATAGAAGAGTGACATAAGACTATTGTTGCTGGAATCCTTGACTCTATCTATATGTGAATAATTGGATGGCAAAATCATTTAATAATACCTTAATCAGTATGTCACTTTTCTTTTCTTTATTGAGGGTATCTGAGACATCCCCAAATGATCAAATGCTGCCTCTTAGTTTTTTTACTTTTAGCGTGAAGGTTAATGCTGAAGGTAAATTAAAACATGGCTTACCTAAAACATGATGTATAGCCTAATGCTTAATTGTCATCACTCAGTTTTGATATTTTGATGCCATTCCCTTTTTTTACATTTGACATCCAGTTTGTAATTAGAAAAAAATAAAGCTGCATGTGTTACCTGCTAACATAGAAAAGATAAACTTGAGGTATATATAAACAGTTTTCATCTCTAGAGCAAAATATCAGTGGTGGTTTTAAGATGTTTAACATTCATGAGAAATGTAAATGAGATATTAAAACACAGAAAAGCTCCTACTCTTAAATCAGGAAAAACAATAGACCAAAATATTCAGAAATTACATCAAAATTTCTCTTATTTTAAAGCATCCATTTTGAAAGGAATAATGAAAAAAAAAATAAAGTACACTTAAGATATCCTATCTTGGTAAATCCTTGATATTTTTGAATTACCCTTTTTACAAGGATATCTTTTCTTGTCATTTGTTGAGAACCAGGCATTTTATTTGATTTTATGACTATATTTACAATACGTAAAGTACAAAACTGTGGTCACCAGCTATTTACAAGTTGGTGTCCTTTTATTCCTTTAGTATACAAACAATTTCCTTAGGTGCTAAGACACCAGATTGAATTTTTACAGAAACATGAAAGCAACCATTTTACTAGCTTTTAGAGCACTGAATTTAATAGAATGTCCAGTCATTTGTATCAGGTGCCCTCCACTCTCCATGGCCCCAAGTGTTACATTTAAAGATGTAAACACGATGGAGGAGTTTAGTGAAGCAATTCCAATTTACATTTTGTTTCCTCCTACCATTTCTTCTAACAATGTCTTTGAATCCAAGCCGGGCAGTATTTCATGTTTTTATGCCAAAATTGCTCTGGCCTGTCAAAATGTTTTATGACAGCTTGAATAAAGAACCATCAGAGACCCATTTGAGATGCAGAAGGCTACCTCCAATCCAGCTCCCTTATCACAAAACCAAACCAAAAAGAAAGAAAGAAAAAAAACAATGAAAGAAAGGAAGAGAATAAAAAGGGAGAAGATGGCTCATTCTCCATCTGCCTACCAATCTAGGAGGTTAACCTATTGTTTTCTTCCCTTCTCTCTTTTTCTCTTCCCCCCCTTTCCCTGTACTCCTTTTTCTCTCTTTTCTCTTTCTATCCCCTCTCTCTTTTCTTCTTGTGTTTTTTTTTTCATGTTCAGCTTTAGTAACAAATGAGCATCTGTCAGTTTTATAGACTGCAACAGTAATTGTTTAAGACAATCAATTTTGGATAAACAATCAACTACAGCAGAATAATTCAAGATTTTTAAATCCCATTTTTCCTTTATACATTCTGCTTTTTTTTGTTTGTTATATGCTTATTTTAAAAATATAATTTCAATTTGATGTGATGACATAAGCACAGTTAGGCTGCAGTGTAATACATAAAGAAATATATTGTTCTCCAAATAGTAAGATTTAATGAAAAGATTGTTCAGTGGCTTTGTTAAAAACAATAAAGTTTTTTTGAGGATATAGTGTATCTTTTCATTGCATTAATATAACCAAATATATGCCTATCTATCTTATCTTTGTCTTTAACCAAATGATTAGATTTGGAATACATTATTGTAATTGATTTAAAGTTGACATAGCATTATCTGTTACCTGCATGCTTCTGGGTGCATTTTAAGAAGATTTTAACTTTTAAGATGATTCTATGTTGTTTGAATTTTGACTACCTTTTCTGAGGCATATTGGCTACCTCCTCATAGCAGTTAAGATCTTCCAGAGCCTTATAATTGAAAGTTCATATAAACCATTCCTCTTTCAAATTACTGTCATACATGGTTAGCAGATCCCAGGAATATTGTAAATTTTCTAACTTTACTCTGCACTTTGTACATCTGGCCTCTATTGCCCTTCAAGGTGAAGAAGAAACTGTGTCATAGTAGATTTCTCTCTGGTTCTGTGATAGCAGTCCCTCACATCTTGTATTAATTTATATGTCTATGTCAATGGTGGTTGGTCTTTAAAAAAATAAATCAAAAGAATAAGTAACATGTCTAACTGTTTTTAATATTGCTGTCAGTGTAGTAGGCTACCTGTAAATGAAATGTCTTCTTTTCCCAGTGTATTAATTTGATTGATTGACTGAATGATAGATTTACAGATGTGTTTCCAAGTCCATCACAAACCTCAGTATGGCTTGAACTATGCCATGATAGCAGTGAATTTAATTAAACCTCCAGTCTGATAAGTGTCATGTCAGAGAATTTCGGTGATGTCTTTTGTTGATTTACTGGAAAAGCAATTCAGTTAGTAAACTATGAACTGGATCCTATGTTACCTATAGAAGCTTGCAGATAATACCTATACGCCCGCAGACTGAAGTAGTCTGTTAAAACTGCTGTGAATCAGGTGATGTGGAAGCAAGTTCACTGTTCCAAGGAGCACTCTGCATAATGAAATTCCTGGGCTGACTGCACAATAAGTGCTTTGCTTCATCACAGTCATGCTTTCTTACATCATTACAGTTAAATTTCCAGGCACCAAAACCTACATTGACCCTGAAACCTATGAGGACCCAAATAGAGCTGTCCATCAATTCGCCAAGGAGCTAGATGCCTCCTGTATTAAAATTGAGCGTGTGATTGGAGCAGGTAAGGCTGTTGTAGCTTCCTTGTTCAGCTGTTCCATTTAGCCAAGATCGAAAGTCATACATCATAATGACAGGCAAATAATTATAACTCAAGTATAGAACCTTTGCATTTACCTGAACTGTTAGAAGCAATGAGCCTGTACTTGTTTATGAAATCTTAAGAAAAAAGTGAAAAAGAAGCACGTGGTGCAGAGAATCGTGTATCTTTTGTCTTCTGTTGGATTTTTAAGATGTCGTTCTATTATAAGCTATTTCATAATAGTTCTGGCCTGTCCAAGAAATGACTTCGTATTTAAAATAATTAGAATGTCCCGAATTTTGCCGGAATATACATCTCCTCTGACTTGATTTACCATCTTCCTGCTAAGCTTTAGGTATTAGCCATTGTGCTGTGTAATTCCATGCAGAAAATTAATATGTATGAATTATTTAAAAGGAGCATTATTTTCTATGGATACAATGTATCTTCAGAATAATTATACATTTTTGGATCAAGTCCATTCAATCTAGCAGACATAAGTAGATATGAATTCCAGATTTTTAAATCTTTGAGAAGTATTTGCTTCTCAAGCTGTGAAAACAACAGCAATGTTTAGAATTTGCTAATGTGCCCTTATACTCTAGTAAGCAGTGTACGTTATGCAGCGTATTTCAAACCTGAATGTTGTTTCTGAAAGTTTTTGTTAAGCCAGTTAAAAAAAATAATAGTTTGTGTAACAGATAGTTTAGGAAAGTTTAAAAGTGCTTTTAAAGAATTTAATGCATTTACTTTGAGAGAGGAAATATTTCTGAAATTAAAATACACCTGCCTGTTCTGTTACTTCAGGAGAATTTGGAGAAGTCTGCAGTGGTCGTTTGAAACTTCCAGGGAAAAGAGATGTTGCGGTAGCCATAAAAACCCTGAAAGTTGGTTACACAGAAAAACAAAGGAGAGACTTTTTATGTGAAGCCAGCATCATGGGGCAGTTTGACCACCCAAATGTGGTCCATTTGGAAGGGGTTGTTACAAGAGGTAGATACTGATTCTATATTTCATTTATCCAGCGAACTGTCAGAAATTAGTGTTATTTCATAGATACTAAAAAATAAAATTGTAAATACATTGCATATTCTTAATGAATTTTTTTTCTTAATATGTAACTGACTAAATTTTCTTTTGTGTTACCATCTCAGAAAAAAAATCAGGATAAATGAATGCAGGTTTAGAGCTAAAGAATATATCTGATAGATAGATGGAGTGACAGATATTTTCATTTAGCTTCAAAGCCACAAAAGTAATACAGTTTAGTCTTCACATTTTCTGTAAAGTGTCATTTTCTCTGAGTTTTGTTCACAAGGCAGGAGTCAGAAGAACACATTGACTTTTACTGTTTAATTTTGTGAATCGTGACCACATTCCAAACAGACAGTTAATGACTCTTTGCATTTAGCAGCACTAAAAGCGTTAGAAATACTCACCACTCACCCAGTCAGTCTTTCAAAAGAGCACCATGTGTTTTATCCGGAGTGAGAAAGAGGATAAATACGAAGTTTAGATTACAGTTTTGGAAGCAACACTGTTTTTTCTTATGTATATATTCTTGTAATTTTAGGGAAACCTGTCATGATTGTAATAGAATTCATGGAAAATGGAGCCCTAGATGCATTTCTCAGGGTAAGTAACAAAGTTATTCTCCCATTCTAAATATACATGCTACCAATGTAATTTTCTGAACTTTTCTTTGCAGTGTAAAATGTGAACAGTGTAAACTTTAACAGGTCACAAAATTGTCTTTGAAAAGCAGATTAAAAGAGTCTTAGACTGGATTGAACTAGAATATTTTTGAGCATTTAAGTGATACAATGTAGTTAAAAAATAGTTTCCATTGACATATTACCACAAGTATGGAGGATACCTGAAGCCCTGTAATTTGAATATCTGTTGTAGTGTAGCATTTTACTTTTTCAGTACAATTATAAATGAAATACAGACATAATACAGAGAAGACTGAGAAGTGAGATAGCCATTCAATGTTGGTAGGATGATCCCAGCTCTGCTCTGTGGAACCATTTCTGTTATATTGTTATGTGAACACCAAGCCTAAAATAAAGAATTATGAACTTTTTTAGAGTTACAAGTATGTTATTTTTATAAATAATAAATTCTAAATGTAAAAACATACGTATTTTTACATTCAGAGACTTTCCACCTAAGAACGTGAACACATGTTAACATTTTTTCAAACGGCAAAGAGAAAATAATGAGAACATACATGATCTAGAACGATAAGTTCAACCCATTTTAATAAGAATTCAGAGGATTTCGAGAGGTCTTTATTGCTGCATCTTGATGATATGCAAGATGCAAATGTCATCTTGCATATGACGTGCAAGATGATATGCATAACTGTCAACTCTCTGGAAGAAAGCGTCACCTAGCAAGCTCATCTGCTCAATCCACGGTCCTCCTGCACCATATCTGCAATTCAGTTGGAGAAATCTGTGGGTTAAAAATATATGGTGGCCAGTTGGTTGCAAAGAGTGCTCAATTCTACTTGCTAGTACATGTATTTTAGAGAATCTTGGTTATAAGTAATGTACCTACGGATAGCAATGAAAAGTATAAAGTGAAAACCAAGTCAGCCAGTATAATCCTTTTCTACCTCTTAGTTTCTCTTCATCTTTACTCAAAAGTTTTTTCACCTTTACATTTTTTACCATTTGGAGAAAGAAAGCTAATATATGTATCTTTATCCCTTTTATATTTTTAGATTATTTGTGTAATTTTTGGCAAGTGAGGAAAACAGTTAGCTGTCAGGGATCATTTTTTTTTATATTCCATTCCCTAACTTTGATTTAAAAATTAGCATATACTTTTGGATTTGCACAATCTGAAATTATTATTAGTTAATGTTAACAACACATCCATATAAATAACTAAATGATTATCAGAACTCTATTTTATATTACCTGACTATCAAGTTAAATCAGCACCTGTTATGTTTTTCACAAGTGTCTACACTACGTAGAAAATTAACTGGTGATTCCTAGTATACAATAGAAAATGACTAGGGTGCAGACATTTTTCATGGTGATTTTTTTTCCCTTTCAAAGTATAGCTAACTGGACTTTCATTTTTGTCTTCCTGTAGAAACACGATGGGCAATTTACAGTCATTCAGTTAGTAGGAATGCTGAGAGGAATTGCTGCTGGAATGAGATATTTGGCCGATATGGGATACGTTCACAGGGACCTTGCAGCTCGTAATATTCTTGTCAACAGCAATCTTGTTTGTAAAGTGTCAGATTTCGGCCTGTCCCGGGTTATAGAGGACGATCCAGAAGCTGTCTATACAACGACTGTAAGAAAAAGTCTATTACTGCACCTTTTCATATTCCTGCGATTTTCCTACCAAGAAAGCAGGGCCTAATAATACAAAGCTAAATGGGAGAAAAGAGGCAAATTGATCTCAGCTTTTTGTTGTTGCTATATTTTTCCTTTTGGAAGAATCTTTGCTGCTTTTACAATCTACATATAGGCTAAGATGAGAAGTAATGATAAAAATGAGAACAGCTCATTTTATATTGGGATGTTCATATAAATGATATACACATACAACATTTGGTTACTAGCAGTCATAATTGTAGCAGAAAAATATAATCCCATTTTAATAAAGGTTTTAATAAAAGATTAACTATGCTAATTCTTATAACTTTTGTAAGATTAGAAAAAGGGAAAATATGAGGATTTACTTATATACTATTAATATTATTCCAATATTTCATTCCACTTTAGTAGCTGTTTTGTCTAATTTGTCATCTTCCTTTCGACTAGACTCTTGCCCTACAACCACATAGGTCCATTATTGATTTGCCTTAAAAATGAAACTTTAACTGTGACATTTTAAAAAACAGATTAGTAACTTTAAATGCACTTAGAGAAATTCAAGATGAATAGACCTGATACTGCTGAATTGCCAACCAAATACACAAGTGTTTAACTGTAGCTTAATGGTTCTGCTATAAATGTTTTATACATTATTATACATACTTAAAAAGTATTATACATACTTAAAATGTCATACTTAAAAATACATACTTAAAATACTTATACAGGGTGGAAAAATTCCAGTGAGGTGGACAGCACCTGAAGCCATCCAATACCGGAAATTCACATCAGCCAGTGACGTATGGAGCTATGGAATAGTCATGTGGGAAGTTATGTCTTATGGAGAAAGACCTTACTGGGACATGTCAAATCAAGATGTAGGTATTACACTACTTAAACAAAAAGGATTTATTTAATACATTAATATTCATATTATGGGACGTGTAGGTAATGGCTCATATGAAGAAACTTTTATAGAATCATAAAAAGATGATTGCTGAGTTTTCACAATTATTACCACAAATTACCACAATAATTACCATAAATTAATGGTTCAATTAATTTCATTTTGTCTTCATTTTGAAGAATTGCTTTTTCTTTTTTTATTTAAATTCTCTGGACATAATAGAAGCCTGCAAAGGATATTTATCCTTATTAAAGGTAATCATGCTGAGCTTGCACACCTGTAGTGGGAGAGTCACATGAATAAAAGAGTTATTTGTAGAGGGGAGGGTGAGGAAGGTTGTGTTTGATTTTGTTGTTACAGCTTGTCTTTCTTTTTTTTAATTTCCTGATAAAATCTGTTTAAATTATCTGTTGTTGATTGATTTACTTAAATTTTAATTTCATGAGATAACCTAGATTTTATGATCAATATTGGTGTTTCATAGTGATATTTTAGAATGTAATCACAATGGGACTATCTTTGGAAATTTCTTCTAAAAATACAACTTATTAAATGTGTATCTTGTTACTAAGGCATAAGATACGTTGTTATTCTTTAAGAAGCTGATGATAGTTCTTGAGCGTATACATCTCACACAAAGAAACCATTTATAAAACAATATAGCATAAGTGCAAGTAAATATTTGCTTCTCTAAGTTGGATTTTATGAAATTAACATTTCTGTAAGCCAGAAGCTTTCAAGTACTGGCAGATTCATGTGGCTTAATTTATTGAAAATATGAGTGAAATTTAGATAAAAGTAGAGCAAATGTAAAGTCTAGGAAGGTACCCTGGATTTGAACTAGAAATATGGAGAAGACCTTGGTTCATAGTTGATTAGAGAATTTGCCAAGGGAGCCCTTTGGAAAGTCCAGAAATAAAGGCTTAGTGAAGTGTTTGGGGACCAATCAAATAGACTCCTATGCATCTCCTATAAGGATGCATACATTGTTAGTGATTTGAAATGAAGGTTAGGTTGAGGCAAATTGATGAAAGCTTTTTTTTGAAGGAATTTGGAAATGGTAAAAATGCATGCTGTTGAAGAATAGGGTAAAAAACTAAGTGCTGCTTGAAGAAATTCTATATTACCATTGAAAAGAAGGATGTGACAAGCAAACTGGTTTGGAGTAGTCAGTTCTCGAGGTACTATAAACATGGACAGCAATAGATGCTGACTAACATTAAAGTTGAGTTATTTTTCAAAAACAGATCATGATCATTGTTATATAAAATTAGTATCCTTTTTTATTTTAGAATTTTCCACATCAAGTTCCTATGGTTCTTAAAATTTATAAATAGCTATTTTTAGACAACTAAAATGAGACTGCTTGTTGGTAAGGTAATTTTCAATACATTTTTTAACAAATTTTTGAATTGGCTGAAAAATTCACAGCCTAAAGAGGGGGAGCTTTGAAATCAGTGAAATCTTTTGCTATTTCGAATTGAATAATGACATAAAATTTTTTTATTTGGGTTTTTTTTTTTGATTTTGGTTTTGGTTTTTCAAAGATAAAAGTCTGAATGATGAGTCCGTTTGGCAGAGGCAAAGTTGTTAATATTTGACAGGTCTCAGTGTCAAAGATTTCATGGACTGTCAAAATGTGGGCAAACAAATCCTTGGGGCAGAGAAAGAGAAATATTTACATTTCCCTAGACACTCGGTAGAGTTTCATTTCTTTTGACACCTTCCTTCTGTACTAGATTCAAACATAAAGGGAATGACAGGAATATAAGATGACCTAAATTCAAAGTTCCCTTAACTTCTAAAAATAAATAATAGAAATGGTTAAGAAGAAAAAAAAAATCTTCAATTTAGTTTTTAGTATTCCCTATTGTTTTTCTTGAAAATTAAATATCATAAATGTATATTTAGTCTATCAAGCATTAATAAATATTTTTACTGATCAAATAAAATTTTTATAGGCACAATGAAGTTTACTTCTGACCTAGAATATTTTAGCACCATCTTTCTTCTTTTTTTAATCACAAAGGTGGGAATTATTAAATTATTAAATTCAAACACAAGAAATTACCTATGCAGTTCAGTTTTTATAGTGAAATTGATATTAATATTCTTCTTAAAGCATAATATTCATTATTTTATACTTATGTTAAACTGGTATTTGAGCAATTATATGTTTAATCTTCAATATACAAATGGTGGAAAAAACTGGATAATTTAAAATAATGAATTCCATTCTAGCAAAAAAATTCTCTAGAGAAAAGCTTTTTTCTTGGAGTCTCTGGGTAGGAGACCATGGAGAGACTTAAGTGACCTGCCAACTCCCTGACGCATATGGAAATCCTCTGTATATGTGAATATATGTTATTTTTCTGGGAATGTTGCTTTCATCAGATATTCAGAGACACTAATGTTTTAAGAATCAGTCTAGATTGATCGAGAGAATCACCCTTGATTGAATCAACTCACTTTATATTGTTTAAATTTAGTTGCTAGAAATTTGTTAGGGATTTTAGAAAGCCCTCAAATTTCAATACTCGGATTACAAGAGACTTTTCTTAAGTCACCATGAGAACAAGATCTAAGTTGATAGTTAATATTTGTCAGGAACTCCACAGAATTCTAGGCTGAAAGCTAAATAAAGTGAGGTTTCTGTGATCACTCTGAAGAAATAAAAAAGAGGTACACTAGTCCCTTAGTATCCATGGGACATTGGTTCCAGGACTTTGGCAGATACCAAAACCTGAGGATGCTCAAGTCCCTTATACAAAATGACATTGTATTTGCACTAAACTTGTGCCCATCCTCCTGTATACTTTAAATTATCTCTAGACTACTTATGATACCTCATACAATATAAATACTATGTAAATAGATATGAATACAATGTAAATGCAGTGCAAATAATTACTGGTATGTGGCAAATTCAAGTTTTGCTTTTTGGAATTTTCTGGTTTTCCTTTTTCGGTTGAAATGTTTTCATCCATGGCTGCTGAATCTGAAGATGTAGAATCCTCCCAGGATATGGAGGGCTGACTGTATTGTAAAATCAATGAGGTAGATAGTGCCAGGAGGCTTTAGTTGCACTCTAAAGCAGGGAATAAGCAAGAAAATCTTGGGAAAAGATAATATGCATATGTATGAAGTTGCCCACACCCAAATAGGTTTATCACAGGATTACTCCTCACTGTTTTTCATGTGCCCATGAATTTCCTGAGTTTTAACTGCAATGGAATCAGTTAGAATCTAGGTATTTGCAGTTAAAACCAAAAGGGTAGGCTTTCCCAATAAATTTCCAACTTTCATTCTTCTGTAAAATCTGTAGGTGTTTAGCCCTTTCCATTAATGACCTTTCAAAGACAGAACTTATATGTATAAATGCAGTCAAATATAATACATAATACACAAATCGGAAATACTTATATTTGGCATTCACAGCAGCTGTCTTTTAATTGAATTTATGTCTTAATTAGTCCGAATATAATTTTCATAGTCAAATTATGAAATTTTAAAATTCTTCATTATATGGATTACTTTTTTTCCTGTTTATAGTACTCAACAAAGTCATTTCTTCTTACCTTAAGGTAGGCCAATAAATCATCCAATTTATTGGTAGGTAGTCACAAGGATGGTAAAAAATTAAGCACCCATAAAGAAAGGAGACATAAAGATAATTCTTTAAAGTGGTCCATGAAAAGACATTTAAGAGCTTTGAAAATAGAATATGCTTGTAACTAAGTTTATCCTCAGCTAAACTGTGAGCCGTCAACTTTTCCTTTTACAAGTCACCACTGATTTATTACTCTTTTTATATTAAGATATAAAAAATTGTGGATTTTTTGGTAAAACTTTGCTGTAATCCTGCAGGTGGGGTTCAAAATATTTAATTGCCTAAAATGTGGGTCATGTTATTGTGAGGTTAATGAGATGAAAATGGGCATAAGTGGAGAACAGAAGCCAATCATGTTATCTCCCATTTTGAGGTATTATAGGCCCATTATCATGGGGTCTGTCTGTGCTCCTTTTTCTCTTAACTACTGTCATACTGTAGTAATACTGAAATACATCTCAGCAGGCAAATGTGTGTTTTCCAAGTATTTCTCTGCAGTCTAAGAAGTGTCCCCTGTTGGATCCCAGTGTTCTTTTAAAACGTCATTTACCCTAGTCACTTCCTATCCCTCTGGGAATGATCTAGAATTAGAAATTGCTATGAATATTTTCCTTTTTTTCTTTGACTTTTATTATAATGCTAAGGCTAGACCTCAACAGGCAAATCCAAGGGGTTTCTAGTAATTTCACAAAAATGTTTTAAATGAATTCCATGGATAATTACGTAATGCTTTTAGAAGTGTAGGATCAGTCATCTTACTGTGTGTTTTGTTGTTTCTGAGAACGTGTAACTATTTGCACAGCACACTTTTTGTTTTCCCAGTTGGAAATATAATGCAGCTCTCAACAGCATGGGCTCTGGTCAGACAGCTTCCATCAAATTCTGTCTCTTTTACTGACAGCTGTGTGATGTTTTCCCGGTGCTTAACTTCTCAGCACCTCCGATTCTTTGTCTCTAGAATCAATATAAAAATACCTGCCTAGGGGGCTTCCCTGGTGGCGCAGTGGTTGAGAGTCCGCCTGCCGATGCGGGGAACACGGGTTCGTGCCCCGGTCCGGGAACATCCCACATGCCGCGGAGCGGCTGGGCCCGTGAGCCATGGCCGCTGGGCCTGCGCGTCCGGAGCCTGTGCTCCGCAACGGGAGAGGCCGCAACAGTGAGAGGCCCGCGTACCGTAAAAAAAAAAATACCTGCCTAATAAGGTTTTTGTAAAGATTAAATGAGATAATTAAAACAATGCTAATCGTATAGTAAGTATTCAATAAATATTTACTATGATTATTGTATCCTTAAAAGATAACTTGTTTCTCTGGCAGGCTAACCAGATAAAACCTGCGGAACCTCAAGTCTCAGTTCCTGGCTGAATCATCCCTTGAAGGCGGGTTTATCCTCAACAGGCTTGCCTTGAATTATGCCAAACTATGCCCTATAGAGACCAAGGTTCCCAGCACGTATCTCTGGTGCCCCTGTAGGTAGGAGCGTGATTGTTAATGGCAGCTTTGGAGTCCCAAAGTCCATTCCCAGTCCAGAGCATCTCTTATTTTAATTATACTTTGCTGCTGCTCCTTAAAAAATTTGTAAACCTCTGCGTTTTTTGTTTTTTGGGTTTTTTGCGGTACGCGGGCCTCTCACTGTTGTGGCCTCTCTCGTTGCGGAGCACAGGCTCCGGACGCGCAGGCTCCGGACGCGCAGGCTCAGCGGCCATGGCTCACGGGCCCAGCCGCTCCGCAGCATGTGGGATCTTCCCGGACCGGGGCACGAACCCGTGTCCCCTGCATCAGCAGGCGGACTCTCAACCACTGCGCCACCAGGGAAGCCCAACCACTGTGTTTTTGAGAGCTAGAAGTTTCATTTTGTGTTGATAAATGTTTTCTGTTCTAATACTAGGAATCGTCAAATTTCTGTAGTGCAATAGGATAACTACAGAAGTTTACTAACTCTTTCATTCCTGTAAGAGTTATTTCATGTTACTTTATTCATTGGCACAAAGATTTAAGAATATATTGTGCTCAAAGCCAAAGAATTCTAATTGGAGAGCTGTTGAAGGGTATTTTGCCAAGAGGAACATGATAAGGTTTAGATGTACGTTTCAAAGATTATTTAGAGAGAAATAAAAAAGGAAAGATTTCTCTACCTGCATTGTTCCTTTCAGAACTTCTGAGAAAAAGCTACAAGTGGGGAAATAGGAGGTGGTAGAAAATAGTAAGCATTGCCCCAATCTTATGAGCATGGGGGTGGAGTCCCATCAATTCAGAAAAGTACTGCGTATGTTCAGATACAAGCAACCTCAAGATAGAGGAAAGCCACTCTTTTCCCCGTAAAAAAAAAATGTTTACTATTTGGTCATTTTGAATATATAAAGTTTTACCAGTTATTAATTTACTTATTCACAACTTGAGCCACTGTTTAAATAACTTAATACAGCTTTCCAAAGCACATTATTTTTAGTTTTATCTAACTTGTTTAACATAGAGCACTTTTGAATCCTAAAATAGCGCTGTCCCTGGAGTGTTATACAAAGCCACATGAAATTCTTTGCATTTAAAAGGTTTTCTTTTAATTTAATTCCTCCTGTAGTTATATGTTGATGATCTTTACAGAGGTCCCATTTGTGTATGTTTTCTTGTGTGCTTTTTAAAGGGATTTATAGAGGAATGTTTACAATGATATCCAACATTTGTAGTTACAGAGTCATAAACAGGAAAATTTTAAAACTTTCATACGACTTTCACTAGCATTCAATACCAACACTGATTAAAGTCACTTAACGCTAAAGTGTTTTCTCCCTAGCTGTTATTCAAATAGTACTGAAGGAAAGATCCCATAGTGTGAGACTTGGTAAAGACATAACTACATAACTATGGGATAATGGCTCCATTACTGCAAAAATAAATATATATTTATGTGTTGTACTTTAATCTATTATGTTCATGGTATTTTCTACCACACTTCCCCCCACCCCATACCAATTTAATAAAACAAATATAAAGGTAACATTTAAAAAATTGTTGTATTCAAAATTAGTAATAAACTTTAGGGTAAATAAGCTTTAAAACAAAAGTACATAAGCAAAAATAAATAATTTTCACCAATCCACTAACCTAATTTTCAGAGTAAAGCCATTTCCAATTACAGCACTGTGTATGTGTGTGTATATATATATACACACAGAGATAGAGAGATATCCATATACGAAAAAATATTTCTACCATTTGAGTATATTGTATTTAGGAAGTAGTATCATCAGAAAGTGGTGACTAATTGTGCATGTAAGAGAGTCTAGATTGTTCTCATTTCAGCTCTCTGGATGGGATGACTGGAAGTGTCATTAAATGAAAGAGTAAGAGCTTTGGGGAAAGGTAAAAAAATTCAATTTTAAATAAAGTATGAAGTTCCTATGGAAAATCCAGGGGAAGATATCTAGTAAACGAATGGACTTACAGCCTAGTGATCAGGGGAGATTTGGGGCTGAAGATTTTATACTTATGAAATTTTTCAAAAATTATTCTATTTAAGTTTATCTCTTTACCTTTTAAACTTTATCAATTTGCATATATAAATTTTCCTTAAAGAAAAGTGGACACGGTTTTTCTTATACAGAGGATTTTGTCTAAAAATTGTTGATGCTAGCTACTTTATTTATTCCATCCTACAACCTTTCACATTTTAATGTGCTATTCTTGAACGTCAGCAAGCATCTTAAGGATATATTTCCCTACAAATATTAAGTTCATCGACGTTTCTTAAAGCCAGCTTTTGTACGCCTACTTTAGTCCTGTTTTCTTCAAAAACTCAAGGTTACCTCTTTTTCTTTCCAGAGAGCCATTTTTTCCTACATTTCTATTACTATTATGTTAGTATCAAAGGATCTGTTAATCCCTCTTGAATAATATTTTGATGTTTTACAAGTCCTTCTTATTTGTGTTTTTTTTTTTGCTTTCCTGTTATTTTCCCTGTGCTGCTCAGATTTGTAACAATGTCTGATTTTAAAATCTTTTTTTGCTTTCCATATAAATAAAAAACCCAAGTCTAAATAAGTAATTTTTGGACTTTCTGATTGCCGTGTACAAATGTTTATGGAGGCCTAGTGTGCATTAACATTCAAAGATTGATACAAATAGCCTCTTAGGCTGTTAATAGATATAAATGGGTGGTGATGTGCTGATAAAAATTTAACAGCCAGCACTCTGAGTGGGAAACTGATTTGTAACCTTTCCCAATTTCCTGGTATAACACTTTCCTCCCTCCATCCCCCAAGGCTGGTTTCAGTCTGCCTGTGTGAGGTCACGGGATTTGGAGTTGGGAAGTGATCCAATCACCTTTATGAACAGTACAAATTGGTTCTAACACAATACTGTATCTTGTAACACCATACACTTCATCAGTATATAAGCTTCATATTGTTTAAAATAATAGTGTGCTTGGTAACATTTTCTGTCATAGTACATTCACATATTTGGATATCTTGCTGAAAAGTATCATTTGAACTCTTCAAAAAGTGAAACTTTGTGGTAGGGGCTAATTCTGGGTAAGTCAGACCTTCTTTTTACAACTTGAGGAATGCATACATAAATGTATGGGAAGATATGTACATGCACAGCTATATACAATAAAATGGTTCTGTTAACATCTTCCCTTTTGAAAACCTCTGGGATGACATTAAAAAAGTTTCCATCTGTTGCGCCCTGGGTGAGCTTAATTGCTGCTCCCTATCGCTGAATTAACTAGGAAATGTCATCATACCCTGCGCTTCACGTACCCCTTAACAGCATGCTTAATATCCATGGATGTTTTGGAAAAAATAAGTAAGTCTTTTGCATAGCAGTGTACTTTACTCTTATCTGGATAAATCACTTTGCCTCCTGGGCAATCCATTTGATTATAATTGAATCTCAGTCAGTAATATTTTAATGTCCTTTTGGCTATTAGGTTATCAAAGCAATAGAAGAAGGTTATCGCTTACCAGCACCCATGGACTGCCCAGCTGGGCTGCACCAGCTGATGCTGGATTGTTGGCAGAAGGAACGTGCGGAAAGGCCAAAGTTTGAACAGATAGTTGGAATTCTAGACAAAATGATTCGAAACCCAAATAGTCTGAAGACACCCCTGGGAACGTGTAGTAGGTAAGAAATAGCTAAAGAAATGAAATCTGGGAGAAATTCAAACTTCATATGAACCATTTATCTCCTCAGCCCCACCCCAATGGCAAATCGACATTTGTGTTGTTATTAAAGTCCATATTAAATTTCTTATCTTTCTAGAAGTTTTTTTTTCTTTTCAGATGGCTTGCCTTAGTTAAATCAGTGTTTAAAGAGATCTATTCATTGTTATTGCCTTAAATAAAATTTATGATCAATATCACTGGCTGTCATTTTAGAAAAATTTCTCAAGTGGATTTGTGTGATTAGGTGGCATTTCACATTTTCATATCATCAATATTACATGGATTTTTATTGCTGTTGCCCTAGTTTTTTATTATATCCATATTATCTATTGGATTGTTTTGCTTTGAGTTTCATAGTAAAATGATTCCATGAAGTTAAAGATTATTAAGGTAATTCAATATATGATTTAAGAGGTATACCCATTAAAAAGAACCTAACCGAACCGCCCCATGCATGCTTCATGGTAATGGTAATGTAGATTAGTAGTTATTCGGCTTCGTCTGCCAGGTAGACCTGTTGCTCTGTCGTCTGTACTGTAGTCAGGCCCTTACGGAGGTGTATGAACTCACAAGGTGCACAAGGGGTGCCATTAGTACAGTGGGTGCATTATGTTCTCAAAAGCACCCTCTGAACAAGTTAGTCCACAGCCAGATGTGCTTTCTGTACTCCCAGTTACTTTCAGAGAAGCAAATGAACAAATATTTACTGATTACAAATATTGTTGGCCATACTCTGAAAAGTACATGGAAGATGCAATCTGCTGGTCATCGTATCTAAATAAAATAGAAATTTTGTAGTTAGTAGGGTTTTGGGGTGTTTTTTTTTTGTTTTTTGTTTGTTTGTTTGTTTTTGCGGTACTCAGGCCTCTCACTGTTGTGGCCTCTCCCGTTGCGGAGCACAGGCTTTGGACGCGCAGGCTCAGAGGCCATGGCTCACGGGCCCAGCCGCTCCGCGGCATGTGGGATCTTCCCGGACCGGGGCACAAACCCGTGTCCCCTGCATCGGCAGGCGGACTCTCAACCACTGCGCCACCAGGGAAGCCCTAGGTGTTTTTTTTAAACTTGTTTTATTGAGGTATGGGTGATTTACAATGTGTTAATTTCTGCTGTACAACAAAGTGATTCAGTTATCCGTATATATGCATTCTTTTTCATATTCTTTTCCATTATGGTTTATCACAGGATATTGAATATAGTTCTCTGTGCTCTACAGTAGGACCTTGTTGTTTATGCATTTGGAATTTGGAATTATTGGGCAAACTTTACACATTGGATTTTTATTAGCATATCTGTTTATTATTACAATATCAATTAAATATGTAATTTTATTTTTTATATCCTTATTTTTGTGGGGCTAAGGCATGCTTTCTTTCGTAATTCATGAAAAAGTTTGCTTTTCTGTATTATTCTCACCCAGGCCAATAAGCCCTCTTTTGGATCAAAACACTCCTGACTTCACTGCCTTTTGTTCAGTTGGAGAATGGCTACAAGCTATTAAGATGGAAAGATATAAAGATAACTTCACAGCAGCCGGCTACAACTCCCTTGAATCAGTCGCCAGGATGACTATCGAGTAAGCTTAAACCTGCAAAATTATATTGAAGAATGTATCAGGTGCAATCCAAACGTTAGACTTTAGGTCATCTTCCATATATTAAAGAGGTATGAGCCCTAAAATCAGGGAGAAAATTGTCTCTTTAATAAGTGCCTACGATGTCCCAGGCATTTTGCTAAACAGACTTCTGAACATACAATATCTTTTTTAACCTTCATGGCAACAATTTTATTAAGTCAGTAGTTTTATATATGACAAGGCTAAGGCTCAGAGAATTTAAATATTTGCTCTAAACTGACTCAATTGTAAGTGGTAGCTAATTTGTCTCCATAGCCAAGTTCAAAACACCACCCAGTGAGACTTCCTCTTTCATTAACCGCTGTATTATCTATCTTTTAAAATTTTTATTTTATACTGGAATAGAATTGATTAACAATGTTGTGTTAGTTTCAGGTGTACAGCAAAGTAATTCAGTTATACATGTATAACTATTCTTTTTCAAATTCTTTTCACATTTAGGTTATTACAGAGTATTGAGCAGAGTTCCCTGTGCTATACAGTAGGTCCTTGTTGGTTATCTATTTTAAATATAGCAGTATATTCATATCAATCCCAAACTCCTGCTGTATTATTTAGATTCCTAGTCACTGGGGAAACTTTCTCCATTGCAAAAGAGGATTTCTTTCACCATGTTTGTATCAGACATTAAAAATCTCGAAATTTTAATACCAAAATGCATTATGAAATCCAGTATGAGCACTTTCTGAAGAGGTCAAAGGACGCCTAATTCAATTAAACGTAATAAGAATTTAACTTAAGATTTGGAAGGTTTGTGATTGATTGATTTTGTTTTTTAATTGAAGAATGACCTGATAAAACAGTTTTTGAAATTGCTCTGAACTGGAGGTAAAAAGAAGTAAATATTTCTTTCCGGCTCTATAACTGATGATGTGGTCTTAGGAAATACATTTAGTATCTCGACCTCAGCTTCCTTGGCTGCAGCATAACTCTTACAGGCAATGCAGTTCCTCTCAGTCAGTGTGTTTGAAAATGGGAAACAATTATCAAGGTTCTATTAGTGGGATGCTATTTATGTACTGTTGGGAGAAGTGTTTCACATTTTTCAGATGAGAAGAAAGCCAGCAATCACGTACTTTTTCCTGGCATGTCAGGAAATGGCATATACATGAATTTCGGCATGTGCATGCTCTCTCGTTTGGTTTTCTGCTAGACACCACGTGGGTAGAGCTGATGTAATTACACCTGTCTCTGCAAAGTAATCTACTCCCCTGAAAAACTGTGCTTCGCAAGGTCTCATTAGACCACGGCTATGAAATATCGCAGTACTCTACTGTGGCTATACTTTAGCTACTTGTAAATACCTAAGCTCAGTCTTTTTGGCTAATAGATACAGCTGGCATATGGCAAATTTAGGCTATTAAACATAGGTATTGCACACTTTAAGGAATTTTTTTTCCAAAATGTGGTCAAATGATTGTACTAAACTGAAGTATACAACCAATAATATGCTCAGGATTACCACACGTTGATTAAACTCAGTATAATACTTTGTATGATCCTTGATGATTCTTGATCTACTAGAGCCACGCAGTGTTTCCATTCATACTATATCCTATTTAAACAATGAAATATTTTTAACTTTCCTTAGATTCAAGAATACTACATTTCAAGTAACGTTTCCTAGCTGTACCTTAAGTTAATAATAATTTTAAGGCTTTGATAATTTCTTAAATAAAATGTCAAATCAAAGAATTCCCTGGCGGTCCAGTGGTTAGGACTCAGTGCCTTCACTGCCTAGGGCCCGGGTTTGATCCCTGGTCTCGGGGAGCAACCGCACAAGTCGCGCATAGCGGCTAAAAACTAAAGTCACATCACCCTGTTAGAAAAAAAAGGTCAAATAGTTTAAAAATAACTGATCATGACAAATTGAGATCCTGAGTAGCAGGGTTTTACAAAGGATAATGTTGATGCAGGTTGCCAATCTGACCCACTGTGGGAATAGGATCTTAATGTCCAAGAACACCAAGATAAGATCTGTGTGCCTAAGAGAAACAGATTAATTAAAGAGTTGATGACAGTTTAGTACCAAATAAAATTGTTGTAAGGTAACTAATAAAAACTGCATTTGTCTTTTTCAGGGATGTGATGAGTTTAGGGATCACACTGGTGGGCCATCAAAAGAAAATCATGAGCAGCATTCAGACTATGAGAGCACAAATGCTCCATTTACATGGAACCGGCATTCAAGTGTGATAAGCGTTTCTCCCTTATGAGGGAGACTATGGACCACGAGAGAACAGTACTGGCCTTCAGTATATGCGTAGAATGCTGCTAGCAGACAGTTGATATCCTGGGTCCTTCCAACAGTGAAGAGAAGATTTAAGAAGCACCTATAGACTTGAACTCCTAAGTGCCACCAGAATATATAAAAAGGGAATTTAGGATCCACCACTGGTGGCCAGGAAAACAGCAGTGACAATAAACAAAGTACTACCTGAAAAAACATCCAAACACCTTGAGCTCTCTAACCTCCTTTTTATCTGATAGACTTTTTAAAATGTACATAAAGAATTTAAGAAAGAATATATTTGTCAAATAAAATCATGATCTTATTGTTAAAATCAATGAAATATTTTCCTTAAATACGTGATTTCAGACTATTCCTTTTTAAAATCATTTGTGTTTATTCTTCATAAGGACTTTGTTTTAGAAAGTTGTTTATAGCTTTGGACCTTTGTAGTGTTAATCTGTGACACATTACTACACTGGGTACCTTTGAAAGAATCTCCAATTAAAAAAAAAGCCTAGCATGATTGAAGATATATCTCTGTCAGAACATTGGTATCCCTTTTGTGCTATTTAATTTTGTTTAATCAGTGCTGTTTTGATATTGTTTGCTAATTGGCAGGTAGTCAAGAAAATGCACGTTGCCAAGCGCTCTGATATTTTTTAAAAAGAAAGTTTTTTTGTAAAGATCTGACAACACACTATCTTTTCAATGAAAAAAGCAATAATGATCCATAAATACTATAAGGCACTTTTAACAGATTGTTTATAGAGTGATTTTACTAGACAGAACTTAATAAAAACTCAAATTGTAGGTTTATGATTATAAAAAGAAAGATGAGTCACTTCATCTAAAGAATGTTGGTGGAGGCAAGTCTCTGAAAGCAAGACTATCCAGTGTTATCTAAAATTTAATCTGAGCACATCACGATTTTTTCAATATCGAGACATTAGGAATTTAGGAGAAATAGTTGACATATATTTTATATCCTATTCTGTTTAATGCAGTCCAAACATGAAAGGAAAGAATTAAGTTTTATATTAGAACTCTGAAGCATGATAAAAGGGGCAGTTCACAATTTTCACCTTTCAAAAACAAATTTGCTGCACAGAATATCACCACTGCAGTTTTAAAAAAAAAAGTCTTTTTATATGTGAACGCTGATGTGAGAAGCTTTTTAAATGAAAGAACGCTTTTTACCATGTAAGGAAGAGGTGAAGGGTCTGGCTTTTTCTTTAAGCTTTATTAAACAAGATTATTTGATTACTGTGTTAGAATTTCATAAGCAATAATTAAATGTGTCTTTATAGCTATTTCAGGAATGTATACATATTGTGAGTAATGCTTTCAAAAGTAACGAAAATCATGAACTACCCCAGAATTGAACTGTTGTATTTCCAAAGAGAATTGGGCTGTTTATAATGATTTTAATAGAGAAAGATCCCAGGGATCGGTCCTAATTGGTCTTGTTTGATAATGTGGGCACCCACAAACAAACGATCAAATAACAGAAACAAAACCTGTAAATGTTCCTTTGTAAAACTTGTAAATTTTATTTATACTGTCTTGTTTTGTACACACATTTCTCTGTAGTGGGCTCTGAATACATTGAAAATGCACTATATTTTTCTATTTCACTTGCAGAGCATCACAAAAGAACAGGTATTTTCAGTGCTACATAATGTGTTTTCCCACATTTAGGACCAAAGATGGCTATAGAAAAACTCAAAAGGATTGCGTCCCAACCCCTCCCCCCCCCTTTTGTTTCTTTTAAATCACTGTACAGTGTTGTTTGATATTTTAATTTATTTTTTGATTGACTAGAAAAATCATTTTAATTTCACTAAAATGTTTTTTGTCCCTAAGGCGAAATAATCTGTAAAATAATTTTAGTTAGCATAATATAGTCACCTAGACACTTCCATTTGTAATCTTTGTAATAGACTGTAAATATATTTTTGGAACTATAACACAATGTGCTTGAGGGTTATTTTTCAGTGTCTGCAGTGTATACAAGTGTTTATACTAAGTACAGCACTTTACAATTCTAATCAGTAGCATTGGCCTTTGTGAGAATGAGTGAAAGAGTTTGAGTGAGTGTTCTTAATTCCGTTTGGATTCTAGACTCACTAAGAATGAAATTCTTTTCTTGTTCATAGCTTAAGGTGCTTATTTTTTCTATTAAAACTAAATTAACAAAAAGCCATTCTAGAAATAGAAGACATAGTAGGGTACATGCAAACGGTGTCTTTCCTGCTTTTTTCTAGCACTAGATTTATAGTTGAGTAGTCTTTCTTGAGTAGAAGGGCAGAATAAAAGTTTTTTTGAGTTTTTTTTCAAAAATAACTTTTTCCTTCAGCAATATACCTCATCTGCCTTAAATTTTTTACAGCTCTTTACAGGGAAAGGGAGAAGGGATGGGAAAGACACAGCACAATAGGAAGGGTATGACGCATCACTCTCTCGTCGGTAGGTTTCTTTTCCCAATCAACATCATGATTTTGAAATACATGTATGTGAAACAGATATTCAGAGAAAAGTAATTACCCTTGTAATGCTGATTGTAATACTGTCTTCCAGAAAGAGATGAAACGGTATAACGATAAGAATGTACAACTTGCACCTTGAAATCCTTTTTTGTTTTGTTTTGTTTTGTTTTTTTGATAAATTAGTGCTCAGGGGAGGAAGGATAGAGAAAGCAAATGTCAGAAAGAGAATTCAAACGTAATAAAAATGCAAAAGGAATCGGCCTCCTTGCTTAAACAGAGCCACCTTTTTTAGAATGCTGTCTTCACACATGACTTGTGTTTTGCATTCAGGACTGAAATAAAAGTAACTTTTGTTACATCTGAATCTAACATTTTCTCGGCAGTTGATCTGGGCCTTGTTTACTAGGACTGGTGGTTTATGCTTGTCAGAGCACTCTGAGTTGAATCATATTGTATACTTATGTAATCTACATTAGCTAGTACTATTTAGGATGCTATTTTAATTGCTCCTCTTATCCGTGTTTTTAAGACAATTAAAATGGTGTAAGTCACCTCTCTTTTTTATTTAGGTAATGCTGATATTCTCCCTTTTGTTTCCTGAGTAGCCTGGAACTGTGCTACTCACTGATGTGCATGTTCAAATAAATTACTGATGTGTATTTTTTTGCTATATGTGGAGAAATCATGGGGAACTCGGGGCGAGATGTGCTTTTTGTTGGTTGAATTTGTCCCTCCTTGCCTAAGAATTACTACAGGGGTCATCCTTTTATAAGGACAAAATGCTTTTGAACAGTGTCTTCAATGTATCAAGCACAAATAACTCTTTCTTCAACACGAAGCATAAGTCTCTTTTTACCAGCTTACAATAATAAACGAGTCTATTAGACAATGTAAAGAAAATCCTGTCTCCAATCATTGGCGGATTCCTTTATGTCCCTTACTCATTCTTTATTTTCTTACACAATATCATGAAAGGAGATGTTTAGAGTAAAGGTTTTATTTAAATATTTCAGGGAGCCAATCAGAATATGAAGAAAATTATTATCCTTTTCATCCCCTCCTTCTGCACACAGACTTAATTCCACTCTAATTATTACAGAATAACAAGTTAAGACTATGTCTTCAAAGAGCTGAACTGTCAAATATTTTAATTAAAACCTCTTTTGTTCTTTTTTGAATCTACAACTACATGGTACTAACAAGAATATTTGCATGGGAAAGGTAATACTTTGTCATGAAACCCTGACAAGTATTTCTTACATTTAGTATAATACAGCAACTTGGAGAGTCTCTGTGTTTAAGATGCTGCAGGATGCAAACAGAGTCCAGAGAAAATGGGAAAAGTGATAAATCTGGTTATCTGATTGTTTATCAATGACACTGACTTAGATCAGACCAACTTGCACCTGAAATAAACTAAACACTCCCTTTTCTCCAGCATCACCATTGTAAGCTCTACAAACTCTGAACAAATATCCAAACATGTTTCAAAAAATGAGACTAGGCAGATACCAGGTGACATGCTATCACTAGTTATCACACTCCTGATGCTGAGGCTCGGGGTAGGCTGAACTGAAGTTGAAAGATAATCTTGAAGTCTTGGCTGTCCCTGACTCTTCCACAAGCGATGCCCTTCCGAAGTTCACACAGTGATTATTACATAGCCCGAAACACTGACGCACAGTCAAATGGTCTCTTAAAGTACTGGATTTATAAGTGGTACAAAAATGCACGATTCTACCAGCACTCGTTTTCCTCCAAAAGTATAAAGCTGTTATGAAGGATATACAAGTTCTATCGCTAAGTAAAAATTAGATTTTAATACTTTCAGTGATCATCAGTAACAAGTTTTTGCTGAAGTATTTTTATCTTCTACTGTTACCCTTTGTTTTATGTTGTTAGCTACAGTAAAAACTATCAATTTTGAGAGAAGCTTCTGAGAGGATCAAAGAGGTGATCAAATTCCTAAATTCAATTCAAAAGATTGTAACTACTGATATTAACAAATGATAAAAGATAGTGCATGGTGACTGGCAAACCTGCAGTCTGCTCTGAAGGGAAAAGCATGCTCTTGGCTTTGTGGCAGTGGCCCTTCAATAGCCCCTACCCAGCTGCTCTACTGTTCTGTCTAATGCATCTCAGCGTAGCTTGAAGAATACGAACAAGAGAATAAAATATTTCAATAGGATGCTTCTGTGAACCTCATTAGAGTTAAGTGCTGTAGGGGGGTATTTTTTTCAAGTTCAGTGATTGAATGTAATTAAATCTATTATTAAACAATAAAAGACCTCTTCTGATTGACCTTGAGGTTAAAATAAATGTAATTAATTGATTTAATTTAATTGGACCTCTCTCCCAAAGTTTGGTAAGTAGCAATAAGTAGATCTAGTCTAGTGTTCCATGGGTCTGTGACAGCACTAGAAATCCCTTAGGTATGTAACAGTAGCAGGGATTCTCAAATTGCTGGCGTTTGATGATTTGGGCACAGTAACAAGTGAGGTGTTGTCTATTCTAAACCTCCATGAATAACAAGCAAAGCTCCATAAGAAATAACCTGCAACATGTATTTCATTATTTCAGATATCCCAGGTTTCCACTACTGAAGGTTGTCTTTGTTTCCCTTTTGAAATTCATAGACTTTAATTAAGTATATTTGTAGTTTTATATATAACTTAAGAACGCACAGGGGCTTCCCTGGTGGCGCAGTGGTTGAGAGTCCGCCTGCCGATGCAGGGGACACAGGTTCATGCCCCGGTCCAGGAGGATCCCACATGCCGCGGAGCGGCTAGGCCCGTGAGCCATGGTCGCTGAGCCTGCGCGTCCGGAGCCTGTGCTCCGCAATGGAAGAGGCCACAGCAGTGAGAGGCCCGCGTACCGCAAAAAAAAAAAAGAAAGAAAGAATGCACAGTATATTTTTAATGAATGATTAATCATAGATCTTAAAGATGCTAGAGGAAGAAACAACAGGCACATTTGTTTTGGGTAATGTTGGTTCTAGTTTAGCAGAAGACAAACACATACTGTTCAAGTCTCACCATTTCATTATGGAACCAAAATTAAATAAAATGAATGACTGGACAGCTAACTCGAGAAAAACAAATAGAGAAAATTAAGCTACATATGCAGAACTGTGTTCATATAAATCACATTTCTAAAATATTTCACAATTCACAGAAAGGAGGCAAACAACTCACACATACTTTTTTAAAGTGACATGAATTTGCAGACACTTATTAAACAGATCGTTAGACCTATAGTAAAATACGAGAGAAAGTTCTAAATTTAACCTGGTGTCCCTCTGCCAGTTAGCTAGAGGTAAGCACTGTTAAGATTGAAAACCAGACAGAATATGTGGCTAAAATGTTCTCTTTATAATGAAAGAGACCCACAGCTTTCTTCAGCTCTGACATTTGCACGAGTGTTTTAGGGATCTACTGGGCAGGGGGTCTGCTGGTCATATGTTATTGTAATTCCATGTTTCCACTTAGATCGTCACCCCTTGCACGCTGAGCTCCAAGTGTATTCACCGGAACCCGACTTAACAGAAACCACACGAATCTGACTTTACAAACATACGTGCTTAGCTTGACCTGAGAAATAGACAGGAGTTAATGCATGGGCTCCTGCTGCTATTTCGATGGCTCTGCTTCTCATAAAGGAATACCTGTTAGCTTAGTTGTGGTGCAGGGCCAGCAGACACGGAGCAATTAAACCTCTTCTGATCTACCTGAAAAACAAAACCAGCAAACACCAAAGAATGCCATCCTTCAGATTTGCAAAGGAGCAAGTAATACTGTTTATTAAAGTGTATACAAAAGCGTATATAAAAGGAGCAAGTAATATTATATATTAAAGTGTATATAAAAGGCAGGGATGAATTGCAGGAAATCTGGAGAGTCCGCTAGGAGAAGCTGAGTGTAATGGAAGAGGCCATAAAGAGCTACTGGCAATTCTGACCAGAAAAAAAAGGATGTGGTGGGAATAGAGTTTACAGAACCAAGGTCTGGCCCTGATGCTTGAAGAATGAATTAATTACTCTCCATTTCTGGATCAGAGCAATAGAATCACCTTCTGTGCTTCCACAGCATTGCTCTCTGTTCTCACATTCTCTCTTCTACACGAGGGAAATCCCCGTCTTCAATACACAACTCACAGTTGTTTCCCCCAAGCCTTCACTGACACTCAGGAGGTAGACTTCTCTCTTCTGTGCTTTGCTTCTGCTGCTGGTGCTGTGATTCCCCTATTGTGTTCTGTCAGATTATGTGTGTGTGTGTGTCTCTCCCACTAGATCAAGGGCTCTTGGAGGGCAGAAGCCAAATGGAAATCTTTGCTTTATGTCCTTTGGGATTTAGCTGTTTCTGGCATTCGGTAGACACTCTATAAATATTTTAGAATGCTTGAAGTGCAAAATAATTCAAATTGGTTTTTTTTCTTCTTAAAGGATAGTGTAGATCAGGTGCTCTGAAGGATAAATGGGGTACAGTGAAGGTGGTAGTAAAACGGGTGTTGAGGGAGAAACTAATTGCAGAGAAAGGATGGATGCTTCTGTGATAGGCTGGGGCAGCTGGAAAGCCCGGGAGACTGAGCCAATGAACACAGTGTTGGGGGCCCCGGGGTAAAAGGGAGGTGGGGAGGAGATAATTCGTAAACAAGACCAAATAGCAGCATCTTCCTGATATTGAAAAAAATAGGAGGTATCACTGGTTGTAAATAACAGAGCAAGATTAAAGAAGAACTTGAAATCAAATAGAAGAAATTGGACTTGATGAGAGAGACAACGAAGAGCTATTTACCAATATCTTGTCTGACAAGGCAAAGACATGGGGAGAATGTTTTGGGTTTTTTTGCGGTACACAGGCCTCTCACTGTTGTGGCCTCTCCCGTTGCGGAGCACAGGCTCCGGACGCGCTAGGCTCAGCGGCCATGGCTCATGGGCCCAGCTGCTCCGCGGCATGTGGGATCCTCCCGGACCGGGGCACGAACCCGTGTCCCCTGCATCGGCAGGCGGACCCTCAACCACCACGCCACCAGGGAAGCCCGAGAATGTTTTTTAAGGAACAGTAATCTGCAGAAAGATGTGAGCTGTGATTGTGAATATTTTAAAATTAAACCTAGGCAAGGGAAAAGAATATTTTTCTTCTTCTGGAATGAAAAAGTCTCTCACTCCAGCTCTCAATCTCAGGATTCTATCAGTAATTCTATAGTTAAGTAAGAATAGAATAAAGTAGAATTTTGTGGGCTTACTTGTGAGTCTAGTTACCATTTACATCTTGAAGAGGCAGCAGAATGTGGTGGGTGATGGCAGAGGGTTTGAATACAGACCATGTGGGACTAATTCCTGTCACCACATGGGTAATACAGAGGAGACAACTTAATTTCCCTGTATCCTTTCTCCTATCTTACCTGTAAAATGGGACTAAATAGTACCCGCTTCAAGAGTTGTTAAATTTGTTAATTGATACTTGGAAAGTACTCAAAACAGTAGTAAGTGCCCAGTACAAGTTAGTTCTTATTATTTCCCTGGGAAATATTTTTGTCTACATTTCTTTCTAACTATCTATTTAACACACACTTATAAACACACCTTTGTGAATTCTGAAATAACTCACTTACAAATACATTTTAGAATATTAATTATACATTTTCCTCCTAAATTTCAACCTTATCTTTTTCTCAGTTTTTAAAAAATCACTACTGATCATATCTCTCAAAAACGACGGTTCACTATGTCCAACTGATTTTAGCTTTTCGTTATCACTGGAATCTAGCCCATTTTTCACAGCCACTGACCTAAACTACGTTTTCATCATCTCTCACCTAGACTAATGTTACATCCTCCAGTGTGTTTGTCTTTCTCTAATCCTTTTTAATTATGACCTTCAGAGTCATTTCTCTAACACGTATCTGATCTGGGTTTCCCCCAGTTTAAAGGACTTTAATGGCCTCTCACTAATCAGAGAACTGCACTCAACATAGCAACAACAGTTGGGATCCTGCCTTTCTGATATTCACCATTATCCCCACCTGCTGGACTAAACCACTTGTGATTTTGGAATACAAGGTTCTTTCATGCTCCTTGTCGTTATGAGTTTTCTGAGAGAAGCAAGTGAGTCTATTTTATTCCTCCTAGTATCTATGGAGCCCAGCACAGGTTTAAAGGCTAGTGGTAGCTTCTATGCCTATACCATGAAGCAAGAATATGGAATTATCTTTAAAACAAATACTGAATAAAAATTTAAATTTGAGGAAAAATACACAATCCCCCTCAATTCATAACTGGTATCACAATGTCATTTTTTCACTTTCTAAGCATCTTCTTTACTGACTTGGACACACCTCTAGGAACTATACAACAAAACAGATCATTTGTTAATAAGCATAGCATTCTGAGTTATAATAGAAAATTATATCTATGTGCTTATGTGCAAATTTACATTTTTTCTCATCTAAATATATGTTTTAAATTTTATCTTTCATTGCTACTTATTGGAGAAGTGGTGGAGAGAATTCTGCATGACTTTATTCTGCCATCCAATCAAGGAATCAGAAAATCTCTAATTTTCCATTACCCAGTAATGTTATATAATATTTTATATCATTTCTTTATCAGTCAATTACTTCACCTCACAGATAGGAAGCAGAATTTTTGTGCAACTCACATTTCTATTCCAAAGCATGGCACAGTTCCTAGCACCCTGCAGATTCCTAATTGGTGTGTGTTGAGCGATTGAGAGTCATGTGACCCCCAAGCTCTTCACTGCCTCAAAGACTCTGATACAGCAGCAGTAGGTCCTAACCTAATGCATGAAGACCATTCTCCAAAACTGAGCCTCTTAACCACTCTTCTTCTATTGAAGTGTCTCTTTTCAATGTCACAGAAGTTTCCCAGATGTTGCACTATGCCATGCTTCACATGGTCCTCATCTTCATTGACCTGAGAGATATGCATAAACCCATCTAAAGCCTCCAGACCACAGCATCACAAAGATCTACACATCTTTTTTTTTTTTTTTTTGTAGTACGTGGGCCTCTCACTGTTGTGGCCTCTCCCGCTGCAGAGCACAGGCTCCGGACGCGTAGGCTCAGTGGCCATGGCTCACGGGCCCAGCTGCTTCGCGGCATGTGGGATCCTCCCAGACCGGGGCACGAACCCGTGTCCCCTGCATCGGCAGGCGGACTCTCAACCACTGCGCCACCAGGGAAGCCCAAGATCTACACATCTTGTCCAAACATATACTCCAAATGACATCAGCAACTTATGATCATATTTTAAGTTGATCTTAATTTCTGATTGGATAAAATCATCATATTTATATTCAATTAGCTGCTCACAAACTCTTTTGAATGAAAAACAAACATAGAATTATAACTTCATCCTTCCAAAATACCATTCTGACCAGTTAAAATATCACCACTGCCATGACATATATTCTTCTCCCCATATTTTTCCAAATAATCAAGCTAACAACTTTACGTATTTTCCTAACCTTATAGCTACTCCTCTCCTTTAGTAAGAGGTCTATATGGCCTTAGCACAGGGGATGTCACATTTAGTATTTAGCCTGTTATCTTGACTTTAACATTCTTAAAATGCATACCTTCATGCTTTATCATGTGGGTATGCCGGGTTAAATAAGCAAAACACCTGCTTCTGTAATTCTCACTCTACCTCTATTCTCTGCTCCCAAAGCAGCAGCAGACCCTGCTCCCTGCCTGTGTAACATGTTTGGGAAGAGGGCTGAAGAGGTTTCCCATCTACTGCTGCAACAGAGCAGCACTCTGTGGTCCTTGTCCCCCGCCACCACGTCTTCCACCTGCCTCGTGTCTGTGGAAAAACTTTAGCCAAAGAATAAGTTTCATCAGAGAAGTGAGAAAATGCAGAAACAAAGGAAAACAGTCAAAGGAGACCAAATAATAATAGTTTAGTATTAAGCATAGTCCAGGACGTTTAGTTCCTTCTCAAGGGCTATAGATAATATTGTGAGCCATATCCTGTGAACTGTCTTATAGATACTGAAACCCCAGCATGTGGAAGAAGTTAACTACATGATGACCCAACTGTAGCCATGACAAAAGCTGCCACAACTCCGAGAACTGGCCTCAAGGAAATGGGACAAAACCAGCCCTGGAACTGAAGATTAACTGTACTCAATACAATCAAGATGACGCTGGTCATACCACCACATGACCAATTTCAAGAGGACGGTCAGAGCTGACTGTGCTCTTTCTGCATGGAGCCCCTCCCTTCACCCAGCTCTTGCCCACTGGTTGTCAGCTGGGTTGGGGTCTGGGGGAGTGAGACTTTGGACAGAAGTCCACCCTCCCCTCCTCCCTGCCTAGTTGCCAGCACTGAAATAAAGCAAACTTTTCTTTCCACCAACCTGGCCTCTTTATTGGCTTTCGAGCAGTGAGCAGCCCGACCCCGCTTTCGGTTGCACTGCCATCACACATTCAATGTGTTAATGATAAGAGCCAACATCTGCTGTTAGAGATATGCATTTTGCCATCTTTCAGGAGTAAATATATCATCATGGCTTTTACTTTCTTTCCTTTTATAAATAAAGATTTCATTTTCCATTATAGTAGTACAAATGTCCTCTATGCATGAGCTGTGGCCATGGAGTTATTGCAAGGAATTTTTCTTTCCATATATTCACCTAGCACTGCATTTGGGCTGTCTTGCACATGGTAGGTTCATAATCTATCATTTTGACTGAACAACTGTGTCACCACAGCTGAAGCTAAATAAATACATTTCACATATAACTAAAATACAATCTTTCGCTTACAAGGCAGACTCTCAATTTTGAGTGCTAAGTTTTAACAACCATCATGGGTATCTCCATATACATTTACTATCATAGAAAAATCTTTACACTTAGAGAGAATACAAATAACTAAGGTAGAGGAAAAAGTTAGAAGCTCTCAGTATTAGAAGTTCCCAGCTATAGAAGTATTAGTCCTGGTTCCACCATTTACTAATTCCTTGACATTGGGAGAACAATTTAACTCTATAAAACTCAGTTTTCTGGTCTATCATATTGGAGATGTCTGCCTTGCTTTTTTTAAACAGTAACTTTATGAAGAACACATGAAATTAAACAGACAAATGAACTTTCAAAAATATAGAGCAAATTGATGACTATTTTCCTTTGAAATGGAATTTCAGATGTTATCTTCTTGCCAATTGCTTTTCCATAGTTTCAGTTGAACCTGGTAAAATTCAAATATATTGTAGGGAAGGATTTGATGCTTTCTTATTTTCAGTGATTATGGTATATGTGCTTCTGATCTGGGTTGGTATTTCCCAACCTCCTTGTGGCCTTTCAAGCTTCATGGCTTGGATGGCCCCTAGTCCAAGAATTTCCCTGCTTTCCTTTCTTTCACTTTGGTGGTCTCCGGTCAAGCACAGTCTCAAATTCAAGGTTTTTCTTTGTAGATGCTAAAGCTTCCTACAATCTTGCAGCATGTAACCTGCAAGGTCTCTTAATCCCATAAACTCTAAATCACATCTCGTATTCTTCAAACTACATACGATTTATCTGCTCTTACAGCCCCACCTGGAAAGAGCCCCACCTGGAGTTTCGTGGCCGTTGTGAATTCTCTGTGTTGGCCCCTAGGTTACAAGTGGTGGGTGTTGCTCAGCACATGAGCAAGCTGCCTGAATGAAAGACCTGAAACTTCTGCATGAATAAATGCCGTTTGCTCTCTCTGTAGTGCTCCAGGGTATAGTAAATTTTGATTTCTTTATTTTAATCTTGTTTGTACGCATATCTAATTATGCTTGTTGGTTTAGCGCTGTGTTGAGAGTGTTGTGTAATATTACTATCCATCTTGAAATGCCAGCCAGAGGACTAGAATTGAAACAACATGACTAAGGTTGGGTCAGCATTGCTGTTCGGGTCTGTACAATTTTAGAGATTTATACGTTGGATGTAAATATTCACATCGGACTCAAGAAGGACAGACATTTTCTCACCAGGTTTCAGATGATTTGAAAATCAGATAAGAAGATGTCTGGCATTTCTGAAGATTTTTTTTTTTTTATTCTTAGGATTTTTTAAATTTTAGTGAAGTATAATTGATTTACAATGTTGGGTTAATTTCGGCTGTGCAAAAATTCTTTGGATTTTTAAATGACTCACCCCCTTTAAAATAAAATAGATTGCATTAGTATTTTTTGATTTTAATATATTTCAGACAGGTAGAAATATGTATGCAGATGTAGAAATAGCAATGCTTTAAAGCTAACCACTTCAAAACTATTATGACTGAATAAATTAATACATAAATGTTATTGAGACTAAAGAAATACATTTCAAAGAGTTACTGAAATAAACTCTGACTTGCTTGGTAGTTTCTCCACCTTTGACTATAAAATGATAGCTATTATCATGGGTAAATGCATATAATTTTTGATAATATATGGCACACTGTATCTTGATTTGCATTTTACTGTTTCCCAAAACTCCCGCAATTCTGGTTCTCCAAACTCACTCTTTTTGTTATCAAGTTTGCAGCATCTTTTCTCAATTTAATTTTCAAAATCTGATGGCAAAAGGTGAGCGTAGTCCCTGTTTCCATTTCAGAAGTAGATGTGTAAAATCGTAAATTTACACAATTTACAATTGTGTAAAATTGTTACCTTCGTGGGATTCCGAGGTATGACAATTAAGACTCTTCTGTCCTCAGGAAAACTACAAGTGTGAGCAAGGTAGGCATCTACAAATACTTGAACTTGGCTGGAGGAAAAGGTGAGTAATGTTTGTTTCTTCCTTCAAATCCCAGTTCTACCAATTCCAGGTGGCGTGACCTTGGGCAAGTTACATAAATGCATTTTGCCTCATTTTCTCCTTTGTTAAATGGGAATGATAAATACTACCTGTTTTATAAGGTTGCTCTTAGAATTAAATAAATAAATATATGTAAAGATCTTAGAAGAGCCCCTGGCTATTATTATTTCAATCGTTAAGCTCTGTGACGAAGAACCCCTCAGTGTAAGTTAAGTGGCGGTAACCCATTAGAGGATGGTATGCCTCATTTTAAACATCCAAAAAGATTTGCTGAAAGCAACTTAAACATCAAGCATTTTGCTAGACCTCTGATCCCTATGATTATTCAAGAGTAAATGATAAAAAATGTAGAGAACTCAGAAAATAGCTTTAGAGAAGTTTTGAAAGAAAGATCTATACCTGAACATGCAGATTCAGAGCAAAGCAAGGAATCCAGAAAGAATGGAAGAAAACCTGCTTAGGCTCTGCCTTAGGGCACAAATGTGAACTGTGGATTTCTTAAATCTCTTTCTAATCAGCTGCAGATGAGACAATTGCACAGCTATGGAAGAGAGACAGGCTTTGCTTATAGTACTGATTGGGCCCCTCACTAATTATGACATTGAGGAAAACACTCAACTTTTTTAACCTGTTTCAGCACTAGTCAAATGAGGCTAAAATAATTGCTTCATATCTGTGAGTCTCTTTCTGTTTTGTTATATTTATTCATTTTTTGTATTTTTTAGATTCCACTCATAAGTGATATCATGCAGTATTTGTCTTTCTCTGACTTATTTCACTTAGCATAATACTCTGTAGGTCTAATGGTTACCAGTGGGGAGAATGGAGGGAGGAGGGGCAAGATAGGGGTATGGGATTAAGAGACAAAAACTACTATGTATAAAATAAGTAAGCAACAGGATATATTGTACAGCACAGGAAAACATAGCCATTACTTTGTAACACCTTAAGTGGAGTATAATCTATAAAAATATTGAATCACTATGTTGTACACCTGAAACTAATATAATATTGTAAATCACCTATACTTCAAGAAAAAATAAAATAAAATAGAATACTTGCTTCAAAGTGCTGTTTTGAGAAAAGAGAGAGAGAGAGAGAAAACACAGGACGCTATCTGCTCATATAAGACAATGTTTACTTCCCTCCCCTTGACCACGCCAAGGGCGCACCAGGACGCACTGAGATAGTGTGCCTTTCCCTTGGTCTTCCAGGATCTGTCCCCAAGGACAGAAATGCTAGCAGCCCAGGCAAGTGTAGTAGTGACTTATCTCCACAGTGTATATAGAAACCCTGGCTACTCTCTTTTTCCCAAGAATATTGAGGGATCAAATTTTTTCAATCTGTCTCCACCCAAATTAGCCTTCCTAGTAAGGAGCAGACAAGGTGTGACACAGGCAAAATCTCTTATCATTATTACCATGTCTAACTTTCGCTATGGTTAACAGAAATCTTTACGGAGAGAAGTGGAAACAAAACATCCAGTCTCCACCAATAGCCCCCAAACCCAAGGTATAATCAGGCTACCAAAATTTTAAAGATGTAGCAAAAATATTTGAATTAGCCAGAATTAACACTTAGTATATTTTAAAACTCAGCTGACACCACAAACCACAAATGTATGGAATCTATGTAGAAAAAGAGAAGAAAAGTCAAGGTGAAAGAGATTAAAGAGCTAATTGGTTGTTGAAGCAGAGGTATACACACACACACACACACACACACACACACACACACACACAAACACACCCACAAGAAATACCCTCATTGAATGGAGCATTTATGAGTACATATGATAGCCCGATGCTTATAATCATAAGCCAATCTGCTATCACAGGTAGGGTAGATAAGATAGTTTAACTCTCAAAACTTGATGGTACTTAATAGTGAAGAAATGCAAGCCAAAGAAAGAGAAATACCTAATTAGTATTTTTATAACTTAATTTCCTCTTTTGCCCAAATTCCCTTTCCTTCCACTACCACAACCTACTGAAAGTTAATTTTTTTAAGAAAGTATACCAGCAGCCTACCTTTCTAAAACTGCATAGGTTTACAAAACCCATTTCTTTCCTATTTTCTAAATAGCTGTAGGCAGAATCATAAAAATTACAGAAAAACACAGTCTTCTTCTACTTTATCTTGATATGCATTTTATACTGTGTCACCAGTGGGAGAAATAATATCTCACCTTCATGCACAGTTCAGCATATAAAAGGCAATCTATTTGAATAACTATGCAAAGAGCCTCAGCTAAGCAACAAAATGCAAATCAAGAAAGTTATCTTACACCCCATCCTTTTACGAATGTTTTAAAATGGGAACATGTAGACTTCTAGTTTGATCGCAGGCCATCATTAAAGTTACAGTCCTAGCCAGGCTCATGTTGTGCTGGGCAAAATGCACATTTGAAATATTGGGAAAAAGCTTAAAAGTTGTCTTTCAACTTCCAATAGGTGACCTTCTCAGCTGTACTAAGTAATATGATACAAAGTGTTGTCATGACTTCTATATTGTAGAATTCCAAAGGTGAGTTCCTATTTATTTGGAAGCATTTCCACCTATTTATCAAACTTTCATTACTGCGTGTTATCTAACACCTTTCTTTCATTTGTAGGGTAGGGGTTGAGTTTGGCTTGAAACGTTTTTATAAAGCTGTTAGTGTCTTAAATAATTCTCAGGGAATATCCATTTCCATGCTAATTTAGCTGTAGGGATCTTAAAGATGAAAACTAAAGAAAAGCCAGTCTTGTGTTTTTAATAAACAAAAATAGTCACACAAAACAAAGAAATTACATAGTATTAGATAACCTAAGATTATCTTGAGAGAAGTACAAAATTTTCATGGCACTCTCAAGAAGCATTTACAAATTGCTTATCAGTCTTTAGAAATAAATAGAAACCTGATTGGTCCAAACTCCTCTGATAAGTAGCACTTTCTCCCACCATCATCAGATTAGGAATCATTTGTCAAAAGCCTTGAGGCACCGTGGAATGTAAAACACGAAACAATTTTACTTCAAAAGAAATCTAAGTAGAATAGCTTTTGGGGTATATTTGGAAACAGAGTTCCCATTGCTTAATAAGCTGTAAGTTAGAAATATTTTATATGACTATCAATGTAAGGCCTACTTTTCCCAGGCACAGTCTGAACACACTCATTCTAATTCTCTTTTTATTTGTTATTATTTATTTTTTTTTTTAGGCTGCGCCCTGTGGCATATGGGATCTTAGTTCCCTGACCAGGGATCAAACCCATGCCCCCTGCATTGGGAGCACAGAGTCTTAACCACTGGACCGCCAGGGAAGTCTCTATTTCTCTTTTTAGTCCCATAACCGCTGACATCCCAACCCCTCTGTAGCAGCACTGCTTGTCTTACTCACAAAGTTTGAAATCTTGCCAGATATACTGGTATCTTTTTTTTTTTAATTTCCCACTTTACTTAAGTATTACTTCATAGAAAAGCCAAAATTCATGGACCTGAGCCAACCCCAAATCGTTTTGCCTAAGTATTTGCTTTAGTGTAAAACTCTTTAGTTAGCAAAATGATGTTCTACTAAGAAAAGAGAGCAGAGTCTACGGCAGAGGTCTCCAAGCTCACACTTAAATCACTGATTGGTTTAAACTTGGACACACAGAGGAATGCATTGGGAGTCTTTTAGAAATACTGATGCTTTGCTCCCACCTGCAGCATTTTGATATATTTAGTCTGGGGTGCAATCTGTAGATAGTCTGGGGTGCAATCTGTACATCAGGACTTTTCTTAAATCCAGGTGATTTAATTGTGCAGCAACTTTGGGGAACCACTAACTTGGCCCATGGATTTACAGGCTTTGGGATCGACCCAAATAACACTCTTATAGCTCTTTCCTCACTTAAGGAAATTTTATAAAAGAGGATTCCTTGCAAGTCTGCTTTCCACCCCCAGCCCTCATAACCTCAGGAAAAATGAAACAGTTGCCTCTGTCTCATGATTTTTCATAAAGCTTCAGACATGTCTACAATAGGGAGATGTACAGGGAAGGATATTCATCTTAATTATGTTAATCCTCCTTAGCCAAGAAATGGGAAGTTGAGATCATCCCTCTGGATCAACAGAGATATGTTTATCATTGCCTTAAAATTGTTTGGGGGTAATTTGAATACATCCTTCGGGTTTGTAAAAGATTCATGAAATAGCACTATATTTCCCTGTGGGTCACTCTATACCATCTAGAATACCAAAGGCTATGACTTTGTTATTTATTTTTCCAAATGCTATTATTTCAGAGTTCTCAGTGTTTCAGTATGAGTGCACCAATTTAACTCTATAATAATCATCATGGTTTTCTGCCTCCTCCTGGAAAATGTTTTTGGCTGTATCTCTTCAGCAAGACTTTGAAATAAATGGTAATTTTCAAACACGTGATCATAGTGCTTTGTAACATCTTCACAAGAAAAACTTAGAAAATGCTTATGAAGTTTGATTGATTTTTATTGGACACCTGTGATGTAAATAAATATGTTCGGGGCCATTTTGCATGGGCTAAAATGAGGCAAGAGATATTTCCAGAGATTTCATATATCTTTTGATGAGAGAATAAAAAAGAATATAAGTCTGATACCTAAACTTTGATGCGTGTTTACTGCTGTCAGTGCATTATAGCCATTGATATGAATGACATTGTTAGAATCAATATGTGGTATCTTTTTATTCATCATGATAATTCTGTGAAGTGGATATTATTATCATCCTCCATCCACAAATGGGAAAGCCAAGTTCAAGGGCAGTTGAGCAATATATCCAATGTTTTACAGCCTTGATGGCTATGTTTGACTCTGAAACGCCAGATGCTTCCCTACATACCACATTAACTAAAATTAGTTGCTTTTTTTTTCTTTCCTGGTTTTAAATGTTCTCCTGCCTGAACAGTGGAGAAATACAGGTATATATCTCTAGACTCTTGTCATAAAAGCTTTCCAGAACCATAGAAAATGACTATCTTACATTCGCTGTTATATGGTTAAAAAAATGGTAAGTTAAGAAATTATCTTATTCAAAATGACCTTTATTTCAGGTTTGTTTAGTGATGGGTATATTTTTTTTCAATAACTTCCAATTATAAATAAAGGTAAGTAGCTTGCAGTTCTCAAATTAGAAGTATAGCTTTAAAATACTGAAAGAAAACGTCAATAAAATTCAATAAGAGGCATAAAAATATTTTGAAAAGTGAATAATCAATAAAAATGACTCTATCTTCTCAGTATATGTTGCAAAAACCTTCGAGACAGTCTTTCAGGTGCTGGGAGGCATGATGCTTTATTACATTTGGGGAAAAAAAAGCATAAGTGGCATAAAATATGAGAAAAATTACAAGCAACTTAAAAGTTTAGAGAGTAGAAAAGACGATAACAATTTTATAATCATGAATTACAAACAGCAAATGTTAATTTTATTGTTGCCCTAATGCTGTAACAGAATGCTGGGTCTGTAAGATCCTCATAATGATTCCAGGCTGAAACCCTAAAGAAAAACACGATCCTGAGACTGTGGTTCTGCCTCTCTGCTTCCGCCCTGAAGGCTTGTCATGCCCCTTTTTTTAAAAAAAATATGTTTATTTTATTTATTTTTATTTTTGGCTGTGTTGGGTCTTCGTTGCTGCACGCAGGCTTTCTCTAGTTGTGGCGAGCGGGGTCTACTCTTCGTTTCTGTGTGAGGGCTTCTCATTGTGGTGGCTTCTCTTGTTGCAGAGCACAGGCTCTAGAGCACAGGCTCAGTAGTTGTGGCATATGGGCTCAGTAGTTGTGGCTCATGGGCTCTAGAGTGCAGGCTCAGTAGTTGTGGCGCACGGGCTTAGTTGCTCCGCGGCATGTGGGATCTTCCTGGGCCAGGGATCGAACCCGTGTCCCCTGTTTTGGCAGGTGGATTCTTAACCACTGCGCCCCCAGGGAAGCCCCTTGTCACACCTCTTTACGTTTTCACTGCTTTTCTTTAAAGAAAATGATTGCTTAATTCATAATTTAGGTTCAGATTTTAAGTAAATGCTTAGAGATGAAAGGGATAGAAAGCACTAGCAAAAGAAACTTGGTTTCTAATCCCACCTTGTGACCAGTAATGACTCTGGTAACTCTCTGAGCCTTAGTTTCCTCATTGGCCAAGTCAAGACCTTGAATGAGATCATTGGGTCTCAAACTCTAGTGGGTATCACAATCACCAGGCGGGCTTGTCAATCACACACTGCTAGACTCCACCCTGTGTTTCTGATTCTCTGAGTTTGAGGTCAGGTGGGGACATTTACATGTCTCCCAAGTTCCCAAAGGAGCCTGATGCTGCTGGTCTAGGACCCACACTGTGGGAACTACTGAATTGGATGACCTCTAAGGTCCCTATTATGTCTAACATTTTGATTTTTCTATGTGAAGATTTCAAAATATTTTCCCCAAATTTCCTGCAACAATATTGTAATACTGACCTCTTCACATTTCTATACACAAATAATAGAATAAACATATCCTTACACTGGACACTTATAGCTAGGCTTCAGCATTTTCTAAGATTTTTTTAAGGAGAATGAAACCTACACTGTACCTAACCTATTGTCTTTTGTCTATCGTTCTTATTATTGACATTTTAACAGATACGAAGACAGAGAAGTTAACTTTCTCAAAAGATCTTTAGTGAGGAAAACCTCAAGTTTAACTCAAGTTCTTTTCTCCTGGGTCACTAAATTATGCTTTAGTTCAATCTTGCCTTAGAGATGTGCCTGATATTATATCTTCTACTGAGGAAGGATATTGAAATTATTTTGGTATCTCTCTATGCTCTAGATATGAATAGATTAAGATCTGAATCAACACAACAATCGCAAGGTGCAATGTTTCTGGGTAATAGTGTGAACACAATGATACCAACAATTAGAATAATTATTATCACAGCCCAGCATAGTAGTTTGAATGTGTACCTGATATGTCAGCTTTGATATGAGTTCTGGGTATACACATCAGTTCCATAATGCTTTTTTTTTTTCTTTCAGAAAGACAAGTTCAACAAGAGCTCTTTAGCAGTCATGAGGCTGGGACAAGGTTATATAGTTGCCTGATATTTCAGCCACTCTCCTGTCACCCGGCCCTTGCTGCAATACTTAGCAAATAATTGTCAGCAAGGAGCCAGAGGGGCAATCCAAGGGCAGACCTATATACCAGGAGTGTTATTCTCTCACCACAGCTACAGAGCTCAGGATGCTCTGGTCACAGCAGATCCAAATTAGTTTTTCCACATAGGTCAGTATGAAAAGATTGCAATGATTTTGCCCCTTTTATAATCAATCCACACAAATTATTGATGTCTAAATTTAGACCATGTCTTTTCTACATGGGGAACACAGGTGTAATTTAAGACACCTTCTCATCAGGGCAAGAGTCTTTCTTATCTCCTAGTTTCCTGAAGCAGCTGTGAGACTTAGCTTGTCCGGCCCTACATCCTGGGCTGGCCTCACATTCTGAGTTGGCCCTGCCGTCAGGGCTGAGTGGTGAGGGGTGACACCCTCCCAGGAAGTCAGAAAGTAAGAAAGCCTTGTTCTCTCAACCAGTCTTCATGTTGCCCTTGTACTTGATTTGACATTGCTGAGTACTCCTGAGTACTGGCTTGGACCTTTATTCTTACAGTTTGGTGTCCATGGTTTTCCATCTGGCCTTTGCCATAATTATCTGCTTCTGGGCAATTTGGTAGAATTCCTTATTATAAATAATGTTCTAATGAATAATGAAAACTGAAAAGTAAGAAGTGTCTGATTGCTGGCAATTTCAGACACACTAGAATAGAGTTTTAGGAGGGGGGACATGTAGGTCTCTAAATGTCTCTCAGTAACCAATAAATAGGTTCTGACCTCAGAATGGTGGCACAAATTGCAAAGAGCCAAGGGTAATGACAGTTCCACTCATGTTGCTCAGTGTCAGGATGTACTCCTATTAGATTATCATCACATGAGTAAAAACACACTAATTGTCTGGCATGGAGCAAACGTTTAATAAGTGAGGCCAAGTACCGTGCTCTCCAATTAGGTATATAAACTTATTTGTGATGAAAGTCCTCTATAATCAGGCTAAATATCACCTCAGGGCACAGCCCATGCTTCAGCCAATCGTACTGCCTGCAAACAGCCCCTAGACTAGAATGCTCCCTTTCCCTTCGTGGTTCTCATATGCATCCTGCACACTCTGGTCCTGCAAAAATGCTTCCTACTTCTTAACTGGACAGCTCTCTTCCTCCCGTCATACCCCCACGACATTTTGTTCTTCTCTTACAGGCATTTAAATAGGGTTTTTTGGAGCTGACTAGTTCAAATCTCAACTCTACCACAAACTAGCTACGTGACTTTGAGAAATTCATTTAGCGCTTCTGAGTCGAAGTTTTCTTATCTAAAAAATGGGATAGTAATACCTGGCTCACAAAGTGGTTGAGAGGAATTAAGGTTTATAAAGGCAGATAGCACAATAAATAGGTGTCTTTTATTATTAAGAAAAACACAGTAAGGCTTGATTATAAAGGTTATCATAGAGAATGTTAATACTAAATAGAGTACAGAATTGGTTGAGTGAATCTCCTAATTTAAAACCCTTTGCAGATTCTCCTTCATGTCTGGACTGGACTAGTTAGACAATTATCATTGTAGTCAGTATATCAAAGGTTAAATCTAGTCACATGTGCATGTGTATGTGTACATACATATGTTTTTATGATTTTTATTGTACTAGGGAAAAATTCATATCTGAAAAATTCTCCCACCTACATTTTCATGAATATTCTAACAGTTACTTTAAGAGGGGTAGACATTCAGTCTACAACTTCAAATAAGGTTTACAATTCCAAGCACTTTGGGGAGGTAACACTGAGCTAACAAGCACATACGTACCTGTGGTCCATCGTTAGAGCCTTTCCCTGAGCAGCTTTTCACAGAGAGATGGCTGAGGGAGAAAGCATGATGACAGAGTACATGTAGGCTTGGGACAAAGGAGGCAATGGCCCAACATTAACACACTTCAAATTTTGTCCTTAAATTCTCCAGTTTCCCTTGTGAGGAGAATATCCTGCCATGTTGAGTATTTGCCAATTGCTTCATCCTCCTGGCACTCAGTTTCCAAGAGGAAAGCCCTATTTTCTTAAACGTTTCCATTTTTTTTTATTATTTGAACTTTAGGTACACAGGTTTGGCTTAATGGCCCTTGACTTTTGATGCACTAGTTTCATCAGTCTAAGCATGGTCCACATTTATATATTTAGTTAGTTAAATAGCCTAATACTGTAATAAGAACCCATGAACCCCAAATCTCAGAAGTCTAATTATGAATCTGTTTTAATGTTGGTCGTTATCACTTATATTGATTTTGCCAAAGGTTAAACAAATATAGGTATTACACCATGACCACCTGATAAAATAGGTGACAGTGGACAAAATGGCTTATGTTTTCCTACTGCCCACAGCCCTCCTTTGGGGAACTGACCCCTGTCTGCTTCCTGTGATTCTGTGGTCTGCCAATCTGAAGACCCCACCTTGGTTCTCAGTGACCTCAAACCATGCACTGATATTTTCCCTTGTTGTCACTTATCCACCTTTTGACTTTGGCTGCACTCCGACCACCTACTGAAACATGTATCCAGGAGCTGGATGATGGTGGCTTGGAGCAGGCTGCAGTGGTGGAGCTGGTAAGTAGAATTAGATTATGGATATATTTTGAAGGTAGAGACAACACAGTTTACACTGACTGGAGGAAGGAAGTGAGCTAAAGAGGCAGAAAGGTAAAGGGTGATTTGAAGCACTAAGCAATTAAAAAAGAGGAATGCCCTATTAACAGATGGAGATAATAATACTGGAAGAGGAGCCTGTTTGGGGTAGGTGGAAATCGGTTGGTTTTTGGAGATGTTAACTTTGGGGGCTATTAGATATCCAAATGGAGGTGGCAAGTAGTTGATCAATGGGTCTGTGGTTTAGAGCACACAGAGGCTGGGATATAAGTTCAGAGGTGTCAGCATGTAGATGGCAGGCTGAGCCATGAAGCTGGATGAGGTCATCAGGAATGAATGGAGTTAGAGAAGTGGACCAAGGACAAATGTGGGGCACTCCTGAGTCCAGAGAGAGAAAGAGGAGCCACTGAAGGAGATCAGAGTAGGAAGAAGAGGGTGTTGTCCTAGGGGACAGGGGAAGAAGGGGCTTCATGCAGGAAGGAGCGAACAACTGTCCAATGTCACTGATGAGTCAAATAACATGAGAACTGGGAATCGACCAAGGGTGACCTTGACAGTAGCTGTTTGACAAAATCAACATAAGTAATAATGACCAACATTGTACATAGTTAGATTGTACATTGTTTCCTACTTAGATCTTTGAGAGTTGGGGTTCATGGGTGATGGGGTGAAATATTTACTGGCGTAGATTCAAGGGAGAATGAGAGAAGAGAAATTGATGATAGCAAGTATTGATGTTAGGTTTCCCCCTTGAAATGTACATCTTAATCTTTTGCAAAGATTTACTTGCTGTGAGACATTTTACTAAATGTAAAACTTACATAGCAATTAATTTAATAAATTCCTTCTTAACATCTAATAAAACATCTGTGCCTTTTTGTCCACTGTGATGACTGAGATGTATGGCATGCAATAAAATTATTAATAATGTTATCCTTTCAAGTGAGAATCTAATCCTTGATTCACACCATTAAATAACTTTCTAATCTTTGAGCCAGAATGTCAACCAATACCTTGGACTGAGTCCTAAGGATATTGGTGGGTAAAGAAGAACACTTCTTATCTGGTTTATTTTTCTTTAGTATTAGTGCTAGCTTGACTCATTTCAACATCTGTAGTAAATTGCTGTTTACCAAGGAATTTGAAAATAATTTAGCCGGAGCATTTCTAACCAGATGTATATATATATTTCTTATTAAATTCTGGTTTGAATCCATCAGCTCTGGAGCTGTATTGTTTTATAGATTTCGTGACTGTTTTGTCACAGAGAGTAGAACAAAATCCAATCTTTTTCTTTGTTTCTGGGTATCCGTTTCTCTTGGCAATGCTAGTATTTCACTAGCATCTAAAAGATGCCTGATGTTGGGTCATGGCCGGGGCTGAGGCATTGTGATAACACACATTCATGAGCCTGAACCCAGTGTATCACCAGACAACCAGAAAAGGTCAGCTTTTCTGAGCAATATGTCCCTAGCAATCTACTTTGTTTCAACGTCCATACAAACAGATAGATTTCAATAACATACACAAAACAAACCTACAACTTGGGGATGAATATTTACTTTTTTCCCTAAACTGTTCTGGTTGAGCATTAATTTTTTCCACTTAAAATGATTAGTAAGGATAGACAAATTTATAATTACATAGGTTGTAAGAATTTTAACACAGCTATTTTAAATATGTGTATCTGGTGATGTCAAACTATATGATAACTCCATTATTTATTTCTAGGGATTTCTAGATGCAGGCATAGATAATTTAAATAGAAGTAACATTCATATGGTATATAATTTTTAAAATATCAGATTTTAGGTATTTATAACTTATAAGTATAGTTATAAAAATAGGAAATCAATGACTATTAAAAATTAAGGACACATTTATGTAGAATTGTACAGAAATCTGTATAATCTTCTATATTAGTTTGCTATATTATATTATATTTGCTATATTATATTAGTTTGCTAGGGTTGCCATAACAAATGCCACAGACTAAGTGGCTTAAACAACAGAAATTTATTTCCTCACACTCCTGGAGGCCAGAAGTCTGAGATCAAGGTGTTGGCAGGGTTGGTTTCTTCTGTAGTCTTTCTCCTCAGCTTGTAGATAATCATCTTCTCCCTATGTCTTCACACAGTCTTCCCTCTATGTTTTAGTTTTCTCTTCTTTAAGAACACCAGTCATATTATTTTAACTTAATTACCTCTTTAAAAACCATATTGCTGAATACAGTCATATTCTGAGGTACTGGAGGTTAATAATTCAATATATCAATAGGGTAGGGGGGAGATTCAATTTAGCACTTAACGTTTTCTATCATATTAAACAATTTAAAATTTATTTCTAGAGCAGTGGTCACCAACAGGGGTTCTCAACACATACCCCCTGCGTATATGTGTACACACACACACACACACACACACATACACGTTTTTTATATATATATATATATATATATATTTTTTTTTTTTTTTTTTTTTGCGGTACGCGGGCCTCTCACTGTTGTGACCTCTCCCATTGCGGAGCACAGGCTCCGGACGCGCAGGCTCAGCGGCCATGGCTCACGGGCCCAGCCGCTCCACGGCATGTGGGATCTTCCCGGACCGGGGCACGAACCCGTGTCCCCTGCATCGGCAGGCGGACTCCCAACCACTGCGCCACCAGGGAAGCCCAGCGTTATATATTTATATACATATTATGTATTTTATACATATTATATAATATATTTATTTATAAATTGAGACATCCAAACATAACAAATATGGACAGTTTTAAAAATTATCTGACGTTGCAATTTATTAAATGTTTTCTCTTTTTCATAGCTTCATACTATCATTATCTAATTTCTCAAAGAGTAATATGCATTTAGGAGGAGGTCTATCATGTCAATAATGAATATAATTTTATATTTCAAATAACCTTGTTTCTTTAATTCTAGGGGAGAGAAACAAATTGTCATTGTTTTCCCATCATAATGTGGCTGGAGACGATCCCAGCTCTAGGGGAAATTCACTGCTCTAGTAACTGGCAATTCAGACAAAATCTCTGGCTTCATGAATCCTGCCTTCTAGCGGAATACAGACAAAACAATAAACAAATCCATATACAGTCGACCCTTGAACAGTGTGAGGGTTAGGGGCGCTGACCCTCAGCAGAGTCGAAAATCCGAGTATAACTTAGAGTCAGTGGGCCCCATGCATTCGCGATTTCTCAGTATCCGCGGTTCTGCATCTGCGGATTTAACCAACCCCAGGGTGTGTGGTACTGTAGTATTTACTATTGAAATAAATCAGTGTATAAGTAGACCCACGCAGTTCAAACCTGTGTTGTTCAAGGATCAATTGTAATTTTTTAAGCAATACGTATAACGAAGAAAGACTCAGCGAGATCAAGCGAAAGAGCTGTTTGCCTTGGGATGTGCTTGGAGGGTCTCTATAAGATGACGTTAGACCAGAGTATAAAAAGTGAAGGACAAAGCCTGGGGAAGGTTCGAGCAGTGCTCCAGGATGGCAGTTGGTTTGCTTGTTGTCTGTCTCCCTCAGGAAAATGTAAGCATCACAAATGCAGGACATCTTGGCTGTCGGGCTCAATGCAGATACCTCAGTACCTTAGCAGTGCCTGGTACAGAGTAAAAGTTCAATACATAGTTGATTAAATAACTCCACTTTATTTATCTTTTGAAAAATAGTTTAGTTTGATAGTAAGTTAGGGAAGAATTGTAAAAATGCAGTGGACAAATGTGTTTCAATAATAAACCTGCCAAGATTCTATGTGAGCAATGATGTGAAAACAAGTCCAATATAAGCCACGAGAAATATGCAGAAAATGGTATGTGGAATGTTGATGATTAAAGGTACAAGGAAACAAAAAGTAGGCAACTAAATAAGCAAAAAAAAAAAAAAAAAAGTGGGGGGAACAGATACCCTATTCATTCAGTTTCTATGGAAACCTAATTTCCACGTCCCAGGTTTCAGTTTTTAATCATTTTCCAGAGATACCCTCATGTCATTTGAGTTCTCCAGGAAGCAGAAGCCGAGCTGGAGTTAGGGGTTCACAAGCTTTATTGGGAGGTAAGTCCTGTGAAAGGTAAAGAAGAATGAAGGAAGACAGCGAAGAAAGCCTTCAGACCTCAGTGCCTCAGTGCCAGGCTGACTTCTAGGACAGGGAAGGCAGAGGTGGGGGGACAGAGGTGGGGAGAAGCAGGATTGTGCAGGAGTGCCTCTGGCTGAGTTGCACATCTGGAGGTGTCTCCACCACCGCACAGGGTGCTCCAGAGCAAGGACCACCCTCGGAGGGGTCCTATATTGGGCAGAAATGGCCAGGCCCTCTCCTCCGGCTGTGCTCGGTCATTGCTGGGGGCCCCAGGGGAGAGCAGAGGCAGACAGCTCGTTGCAGCCCCGCTGCAAGCTCTTCCTTGAGGGGAGATCAGAGGCGTGCCCCATGCCTGCCACTCTGACAGAAGTAGCAGCAGCCACACTGGCACATTGGGTGGCCTTCCAGGGGACTCACATTAGCGGTCTCATCCCCATCATTTTTGTTGTTCTCTTGCGCTGGCCTTATTAATTTTATTAAAAGTTAGACTTCTTTGTCAGACATCTTTTTTTTTTTTTTTGTCAGACATCTTTTTAAGCTCTCTATTTTGTGAGTGTTATTTTGTTAAATTCAAAAATTCATGCAGTTGTTCACAGGTAAGCTGCAAATACTACAAGCGGCTAAAAGCAAGAGGACTAGTGGCTAGTGATGGTGTCACATCCCACCTCACCCTTTTCTCAAATTCCTCATAGAATCTCCATTACGTGTGCTCCTCCTATTACTGAAACAAACTTGGGTCCACTTGCCCACGTGCAGTAAAACCAATCTACTGACACCAGGTTGTGGTGAAAGAAAGTGCAGCACTTACTGCTGGGCGCCAAGCAAGGAGTCCAGGGAACTAGTGCTTAAAAGGCCCAAATTCCCCAAAGGATTTCAGGGAAAGGTTTTTAAAGACAGGGTGAAGGGGAGGGTTGTGGGGTGTGTGATCAGCTTGTGACATTCTTCTGATTGGTTGGTGGTGAGGTAATCAGCAGTCAACATCACCAAACTTCTGGTTCCAACTGGTCTGGGGTCTACAAGCTTGTGGGCAGCATACCGTTGATTTCTTCCACTTGGTAAGGTTTTGGTATCTGCAAAACAGCTCAAAGGATATGTCTCAGAATATTATCTATAGCCCTTGAGGACGAATTAAAAGTCCATGACTTTGTTTAATGGCTAAACTATTATTATTTTGTCTTGCTTGACTGTTTTCCTTTCTTTCTGCATTTTCTTGCTTCTCTAATTAAATATACTCTGTGGAAATCAGAGAAGGCCTAGGAGGCTAAAGTTTTTCTATAGAAAAGAGGCAGGAGGAGGACGTGGGATGTGGGGTCGTTTCAGGAAGGCCCCATAGGGTCCTGCTAGGTTACACTTTCAAATTAGTGAGGGGGCCAGTTCAAGACTGTATGGATATTAGCAGAGCCTACTTTCTTTTGTTTTTTCTTTTCTTTCTTTTTTTTATACATCTTTATTGGAGGATAATTGCTTCACAATGCTGTGTTAGTTTGTTGTACAACAAAATGAATCAGCCGTATACATACATGTATCCCCATGTCCCCTCCCTCTTCAGCCTCCCTCCCACCCTCCCTATCCCACCCCTCTAGGCGGTCACAAAGCACCAAGCTGATCTCCCTGTGCTACGCGGCTGCTTCCCGCTAGCTATCTATTTTACGTTTGGTAGTGTATATATGTCCACGCCACTCTCTCACTTTGCCCCAGCTTCCCCCTCCCCCCACCCCATGTCCTCAAGATCATTCTCTATGTCTGCGTCTTTATTCCTGCCCTGCCACTAAGTACATCAGTACCATTATTTTTTTAGATTCCATATATATGTGTTAGCATACAGTATTTGTTTTTCTCTTTCTGACTTACTTCACTCTGTATGATAGACTCTAGGTACTTCCACCTCACTACAAATAATTCAATTTTGTTTGTTTTTATGGCTGAGTACTATTCCACTGTATATATGGGCCACATCTTTATTCCCCCTCCCAGGCACCCCTCAGGGGCACTGGTCCTGTCTGGCCTCCACTTCTCCTCCCCTCTCAATGCCCCCATATCCTACCAGTTCGCTTGGGAGTTCCTCCTATCTCCTTGGGCGTTGAGGTCCCCCACCAGCATCCAGCAGGCACCCTAGTTGTGGGGAGACGCGAACTCCATGTCTTCCCATGCCACCATCTTCTTGTAGAGATCCTGCTTCCTTTGTCTTTGTCTTATTCATTAAGATGTACACACATGCAACTGGAAATTTTATTTCCTCTCGGTGCCCGTTTGGAGAGTGGGAACTATCTATGACATGTAATGAGGAGATGCAGGAGATACAGAAGAGAGTGAACAGGTCTTCCAAAGACAGGATTCTGTGAGGGGTTTTGTTTCCTGCACCCACCGACTGCTGATATCAAGGGGAATCCACACAGTTCAGAAGCTACCCTTACCACTGGCTCAGGTAACTCTTTATATGGCAACTTAACTACCAGTTTTTCAGGGCTTAGTGTATGTCGGAAGCTTCTTATGTATTATTTTTTTGGCCTGAAGTATAGTAATAACATTTCTTCCATTTTGTAGATGGTAAAATTGAGATCGAAAAAGTGATTAAATGTCTCCTGCAAATTCATGCAGCTAGCACGTGACAGAGGTGAGACACAAATCAAGGGTGGATTCCAAATTTCAAATTCTACCCACTAATTATTTCTCAGATGAGAAATTACATGGCTTACTAAACTATTATGTTAAAAAAATGGAAAGAAGAGTATTACTTTTTGTGCATAGACAGCATATGAGGAAATAGGCATGTATTTTTCTTTGCTTGGAGTTTTTTTCTACCTCATTACTTCAGTTCTTGCTTGCTATGGGCAGCTCCCCTCTCTAGGTCCTATTTATATTTCAAAACCTCTCAATTGCTGTGATACTGAGAACAGGTTTCTCATTAGTATTCAGGTGACAACGAGAGGAAGCTACCAAACAATGCACATGACGGAGGCAAAGCTCTCATTATAAACTGAGCTTATGAGAAATGGCAGTCAGTGCTGGTTGCTTGTAGTTTTTTCAATCTTTCTTTCCTTTTTTTAAACAAGGGCATCGTTTGGAAGCAGACTCTGCCTACATGGCAACATGCCGTGAGCAATGGTAGTATCTGGGTGGGTTGAAACCAGAGTAGAGAGCTTAAAAGAGATTCAGGGAGCGTGCCAGGTCCACAGAGCCAGCCTCTGAATCAGGTGGGGGTACAGTTGACCTTGCATGGAGGGCAACAAGTTCTGGTCTCTTTGTTCTTGGCAAAATTACTCAGCATGCCAGGTTCATGTCAAAAATTCGTGGAGAAAGTTCTGCTTTGACACCCTAATAAGAGCAGCCATCTCTAACCAGCTCAGCATTCACTGAGGGGGCAGGACACAGAGCAGCAGTAGCTCTCCGCTGGGTGGCGGGGATCCTCGTGTGTTGAGGTGTGTGATTTCCCGACGCTGTGCAGTGAGCACTCTCCCGGAGCAGGGATCTTGTGTTGGCTTCCACCGGCTCCTTGGTGTGCTCCTATAGTGGGCGAGGATTCCTTTGCCATCCATTTAGAAACTATTGAGTGGCCATCTCAAGATGAGACAAAGGCAGGTGGAATGGCCCCCTGAATTGGGGGCAACTGTCACAGCCCCAGAAGAACTCTCTTTGCCCACCCTCGAGCATCTGTGTAACCCTGCATGTCTGGTGATAGGCACACAACTCAGTACTTCTGTCCTAGAATGTAAGTTCTGTGAAGGGAATAACTGGGTCAGTCTAGGTATGTCTATATCCCCAACACCCTGGCACTGAGTTCATCATAGGCAGGTGATAGATACTTCTTTTTATGAATAGATGGACTGAGGGAAGAGCTTTCTATCTGTGTTGGCTGATGAACTGGCATTACCCACATGACAGACTACTTCCAGACCTGCCCAGGAACTCCTGCAGATCCATCTGAGGTTCTCCACCGCTAGCTTGGCTTCCACCACCCTCCTGGCTTGTTTCCTGTCCACATATTACTGGTTCTCTGTCACTATTTAAGTCTCCTCTGGCTCTGCCTGACCCTCCAGGCTCTGTCTTCCTGCTTCCTCTAAACTGTCAGTCCTGCACGTTTCTCAACAATCTGATCTCTGCTTCCATGATCTTCGCTTTCTAGGGCCTCCCAGGCCTTTCCATGACATCTTGTGACTTTAAAGCTGAGTGACCAAACCCATCTTTCCCTTGAACAACGACCTTCCTGTCACTTCTCCTTCCCTAACCTTCATTCGTGTCCTTTAGGTGGAATGATGTCATGGACACCGGGGATTTTCTTTGAAAGCAGTGACGCTTGCTAAAGTGCCATGCTTCTCCAGGAACAGAGACTAACAGGTAAGCACAAGTAAAGAACCCTTGCCCAAGGTAGAAATAAAATGCAGCGTGACTCTCCATTCTCTGTACTTTGAAGATATGCTCTTGTTCAGCTGACATCTGAACAGCTATTTTGAGTGCATCACTAGGCCAAGTTCTGGGAGGAATACAAAGAAGCAGGTTCCTCGTCGTTCAGTGGCTTGCAGGAAGAGCTGTGTAGTTGGGCATACACGACTAATGCTGGGAAAAATAACAGGATGTGGCGTGCATGTGAGCACTACCAGTGTAGCAGGAGTTTTAGGAGCAAGAGGATTGCTAAGAATCCCAAAGACCACAAATAAATGCTTTACCACGGGCTGGTCTGGTTTCACTCCTAAAGAACTGCAATCATCCTGGGAGAGTTTTCATAAGCTGGAAACCTCCAGTGGGACAAATCCTAAAACCTTTTATCTATCGTATTTCAAAAGGAGATAATGGAAAGCGTTTCTTTTAAAATGTGTGCATCGCTGCATAGCACAGGGAGATCAGCTTGGTGCTTTGTGACCACCTGGAGGGGTGGGATAGGGAGGGTGGGAGGGAGGGAGACGCAAGAGGGAAGAGATATGGGATATATGTATATGTATAGCTAGTTCACTTTGTTGTAGAGCAGAGGCTAACACACCATTGTAAAGCAATTATACTCCAATAAAGATGCTAAAAAAACCACAAAGTGTTATCCATCAGTAACTAAAATTCAAAATTTTTATTAAAACTGGTAAACAGGTCTGTTAAAATGTTAAAAATACAATTTGTAAATTTTGTAACTATTGTATAATGAGTTGGTTTGCTGGCAGATGAATCATTTGGTGATTTTGCTTGCTTCCGTGGAAAGGAAGATAAAGAGAAATACAAGACCTGAGCCATATTTAGAAGATACATTGGATAGGAATCTGTGATTGACTAAAATGTGAAGGTTAAGGGATAAGAGACGTTATAGATTACACCTAAGTTCCTGTTTTAGACAACTGAATGAACTGGCAATGCCATTCATTTCATTAAAGCAGGAGGAGGTGTGTGCATGCAATAGGACAGGACCTCAGGGTTTAGGCAGAGGACTGTCAGGGAAAATGATAAGTTTATGGAATCTGAGAAGTCTGAGATGTTTTGTAGGCATTTGCATAAATGGGGCTAAACTTCATGTAGAAGATCTGGGTTGAAGACATTGATTTTGGGGTGCTATGCTTGACATTATTTATTAACCACCCACCAACCATACCCTCCCATCTTCCTTGCTAACAGAACTCCAATTTTATTCAGGCAGTGATGTACCCAGTTCAAAAAAGAATGAATAAAAATTGGTTAAGTCAAAAAAATAGACAAAATAAAATTTTTTAAGTAACTAAAAAATAAAATGTGTGCATTCAAATATTTGCCTTTCCAACAACTTATCCCGAAAATATTTTCCCCATGTGTTTTCCATACGTATCTCACTTTAAAATAAAAACTGAGGAAAGTGACCTTCAAATATATTATTGTTATTTTTAGGAATATTGAATATGCAAATATTTGCCCAACCCAGACCACAAGTCATGTGAATTATTCACAATTTTTCTTCTTCTTCTTTTTTTTTTTTGCATCCCGAGAGAGTGTTGTCTTCCACACTCTAAGTAGCAAAGATTTGGCTCCTTAGTCAATGATGTTATGCAAAGGGAATGGAGGAACATGGGGTGATCTCCAGGGTCTATTATAATTTGAAAGGTGGACATCTCTGCCACAACTCTGAAGTAACAATTCCTTTCTTCTGACAAAACAAAAACCTTTTTGTATAGGCTACCTACTGTTGTGTGAGAAACTATCCCAAACCTCAGTGACTTAAAACAATGTATTCTTATCTCTCACTCAGAGTCTCTCATGTCGCAGGCAGATGGGGACTGAAGCTACAGCCATCTGAAGTCCCAACTGGGCTGCATATCCAAGATGGCTCCCTCACATCTCCCAGGACTGGCGGTTTAGGCTGGCTGTTGGCAGAGGGCTCCTCCAGGGTCTTGACGGGAACACATACACGTGGATTTTGGATGTGGCTTTGGGGCTCCCAATAGCATGGCTCCTAGGTTCTGGGAGGGATTATAGCCATTACATATATGATTGTTATATATATATGATATATATTATATGTATTATATTATATAGTATATTGTAACCACCATTGTCCTTTGCTCCCAACTTTGTACATCAGGAACTTAGGAAGAGCTTTGGCGGGAGGTTTGTCTCTGATCCATGTGATGCCATGTGGGGCTGATTCCAAAAGGCTCAAGTAGCAGAAAAGCTTCTTCTGTTCTAGCCTCAGGAGCCCCAGAATGTCATTTCCACTATCCTCTATTAGTCAATTAAGCCACTTGGATTAGGCTATCACATTCAAAGAGTGGGGCATTAGACTCCACCTCTTGATATGAGAAGCAGCCTGCATTTAGGGAGAGAGACTACCTACCAGTCTGCCCCTGGCCATTACACTTCACGCTTCTGCCACATGCAAAATACACCCCTGCCCATCTCAAGGCCCATATGTTCTCATTCTAGCATGACAGTAGCTCAGAGTCCAGGGGCTCCCCATCTAAATCAGGTCCAGGTGTGGTAGAGGTTTCTCAACTGTAGTTACTCTCAATTTGAGACCTGTGAACCGAGGAGCAAGTTATCTGCCTTCCTCACACCCAACATACAATGCCGATGTAAGAGTAGGATAAAGTAATGAATGGTCCAGCGCCCGAAGTGGGGGAGTGTGAGATGACATGTGTGTAGCATCATTGTCCTAAAGCATTTCTGAGATCTAGCCAGGCACATGTTGGCTCTTCCCTGACACAGGCTCTGATTCCGCTCCCTGGGAGACATTCTCTGTGTATCTAGACTCTGCTCTCTGGGCTTTTGCTCTACGTTTGCAGTTGTGTTGTTTTCTCAGCCTGCTTCCAGCCCTGGAAGACTGGGGACCCAGAGGTCTTTTTTTATACTGAACTGTCCTTTTCAATCCAAGCTAACAAGTAAAATTCTCTTACAAACTATGAGTTGCCTATAAACTACATCAGCGTTTACTCTGTTAGACAAAAGCCAGATCTGTCCATCTCTTAGATGCAGGTTCCTTTATCTCGAGAGTCAGGGTGCCGTTGGACAACACACTTAGGATCCATAAAAATCCTTTCAGCTAGCTGAGTATCTAAAAGCCTTATCCTCAAGATTCTTAGAAGCCTCATTGTTTATTTCCTAGAGAATCGTTGAGGAGACTCTTAAATCTTCCTGAATTCTCAACAAAGGCTTACTGTTGTACCTTTTTTTCAAGGCCTACGCATTTTATTTTTGATTTTATTTTTGTTTTTTTAATTGAAGTATAGTTGATCTACAATGTTGTGTTAGTTTCAGGTGTACAGCAAACTGATTCAGTCATACATATACTTGTATCTATTCTTTTTCAAATTCTTCTCCCACTTAGGTTATTACAGAATATTGAGCAGAGTTCCCAGTGCTATACAGTAGGTCTTGTTGGTATTTTAAATATAGTAGGAGTACATGTCAATCCCAAACTCCCAATCTGTCTCTTCCCTCAACGCTTTCCCCCGGTAACTAGGTTTGTTCTCTTAAGTCTGTGACTCTGTTTCTGTTTTGTAAATACGTTCATTTGTATCATTTTTTTTAAGATTTCTCATGTAAGTGATACCATGATATTCATCTTTCTCTGTCTGACTTACCTCACTTAGTATAATAATCTCTAGGTCCATCCATGTTGCTGCAAATGACATCATTTCATTCTTTTTAATGGCTGAGTAATATTCCATCATATATATGTACCACAACTTCTTTATCCATTCATCTGTTGATGGACATTTAGGTTGCTTCTATGTCTTGGCTATTGTAAATAGTGCTGCAATGGACACTGGGGTGCGTGAATCCTTGGGAACCATGTTTTTCTCTGGATGTGTGCCTAGGAGTGGGATTGCTGGATCATATGGTAGCTCTGTTTTTAGTTTTTTAAGGAACCTCCCTACTGTTCTCCATAGCGGCTGTACCAATTTACATTCCCATCAACAGTGTAGGAGGGTTCCCTTCTTTCCACACCCTCACCAAACAGCGTTTACTGTTTGTAGATTTTTTGGTGATGGCCATTCTGACTGGTGTGAGGTGATACCTCATTGTAGTTTTGATTTGCATTTCTCTAATAATTAGCGATATTGAACATCTTTTCATGTGCCTCTTGGCCATCTGTATGTCTTCTTTGGAGAAATGTCTATTTAAGTCTTCTGCCCATTTTTTGATTGAGTTTTTGGTTTTTGGATATTGAGCCTCATGAGCTGTTTATAAATTTTGGAGACTAATCCCTTTTTGGTCTAATCATCTGCAAGTATTTTCTCCCATTCTGTGGGTTGTCTGACTTGGGCTTTTTCTAGCATGGTGCTCTTTGGTAGTGCCACTTGTTACATGGCACATGGCTTCCAAGAGAAAGGAAACAGAAGCTCCCAGGCCAGATAAGGTCAAAGCCTGGAACTGGCACGTCATTATTTCTACAATTATTTCTATCTGTCAAAGAAGTCACAGGACCCACCATGTTCTATGAAGTGGAGAAATAGACTCTACTCTTTGATGGGCAGCGTCAAGGTGGCATTGCATGAGAGCATGCGGGTTGGGAAATAGAGCTGTGAGCATACCTGAAAGTACAGTCTGCCACTTTCTTTGGTGTTCCTGCCAAAACTTCACTCCACAGCACTTCATGGCCATATTCTTCCACTGTCTACCCCTCTCGATGCCATACAGAAAAATTGATGTTATCTTACCCCTATTTGCATGAAAGCTAGCCTTTAATGTCAAATTGACACTTTATTGTACTTAAAATCGTATTTTTAAGAATAAAATTTAGACGTTAAAAGTAGGTTCTGTGCTCCATCAAATCCTTGCTCATCTGTAATTCTTCCCAAATGTGATGAAACTTCAAGAAAGCACAAGGATTTTCAGGTTAAATGAGGTGAGATCAGGTTCTTCCTTGACCTTAGATGTATGCAGTGTTATTGTGAGATGTAAAACAGTATTTACAGACTTTTGTATGAAAGAGAAATGCACAAATTCTTTGATAAAATTTGGTCATCTACATTTATTTCTGAAGAAATTTTAACAGCAGAAGATTGCCAAGGAATCTGTGAAATGCACAGTATTCAGCATATATCTACATATTTTATTGTAACTTCACATCATGGTTTTTAATTTTTCTCAACTTGTGATCTTAAGAATAATTTCTTTAAACAATGATACAAACTTGCCATAGAAACAAAATACAATTTTAGGTTTGAAGAGGATGTTACTATGAAGTGGACACAAATAAACTAACTTCCCTCTGTTTAAACTATAATATTTTGATAACATCTCACAGCAACCAAAGAATGAAAGAAAATGTGTTTAAGCTTTTGTCTTTTGTCCATTGATCAGGATTCATTTACACTTGCACCAATGTCTAAATAGTATATACGGTTTTCCTTATTTTATATTTGCTATTCCCATAACTCAATATTCTTCTGGGCCACTTTCTTCTGAGAACTGCATTTTTGATGTTATCTAAAGAGAATCAGAATGTGTAAGGTATGTTGATTGGAATTTGCTTCTTTATCATAGCCCCCATTTGTAAGAATAATTTATATACAAAAATGCTAGAATAATGTGCACCATCTAGACCAGGCTGTTATAATTAGAAGACCAGGCTATTATAATTTTAGGGAGTAAAACTTCATAGAGGATTTAGTGGATTGCAGGACCCACTAACAGTATGGGAGTGAGGGATCAGATAGCTCTGTGTGTAGCAAAAGTGAAGACCATCTGGGATTTGGAAAACATAATGCCAGACATTCTACCCTTTATCTTACTGAGTTAGGAGTATTTTTTAAGATCTTTTCTCCTCCTTCTCTTCTTCTTCCTCCTTCTTCTTTTAAAATTTAAAAAATTTTGTTTAAAAGCAGTTGAATTAGTGCATAATTTGCATACAATAAATTGTACCTATAGAAATAATAAACATTGCATTACTCCAAACTTTTCCCCATGTACCTTCGTAATCCCTCCAAAACCCCACCTATCCTCCCATCCCAGGCAACTACTGATCTGATGTTGCTATGATTAATTTGCATTTTCTAGAATTTCATTAAAATGGAAACACATAAAGGTAGCCAAGATGTTACAGTAGGAAGACCCTGAGCTCACCTCATCCCAGGGCACACCAAAATTGTAACTACTTACAGAGCAACTATCAATGAGAACAATGTGAAGACTAGCAGAAAAGATCTTCTATGACTAAAGATATAAAGAAGGAACCACAATGGGATGGGTATGAGGGGGGGAGACATGGTATAGTCAAAATCCACACTGTTAGGTAGATGGCCCCCAAAGAGGAGGATAATTACAATCGTGGATGTTCTCCACAAGGAGTGAAGGGTCTGAGCCCCACATTGGGCTCCCCAGCCCAGGAGTCCTGCACCAGGAAGGTGAAAGCCTAGAACGCTTGGTTCTGAAGGCCAGTGGTGCTTACTTTGGGGGATACAGAGAGCTGTGGGAAATAGAGGCTCCACTCCTAAAGGGCTCACACAAAATCTCACACCTTCCAGGACCCAGGGCAGAAGCAGTAATCTAAGCAAAGCCTGGGTCAGACACACTTGCTGATCTTGGAATGTTTCCCTGAGAAGCGGGAGGCAATTAGGGCTCACCCTGAGGACATAGACACTGGTAGCAGCCATTTCAGGGAGTTCATCCTACCATGGGGACACTGGTGCTAGCAAGTTCCACTTTGGAATCCTCCCTCTAGGTTATTAATGCCTGGACCCTGCCCTGTTCGCCAGCCAGTCTACACCAGTCCTGGGACATCCCAGGTCAAGTGGCCACCTGGGCAGGCACACAGGCCCATCTACCAGCAGGTTGGAGGTCACAGAATCCCCTGACCCCCAGCCACCCTGAGACGCAGCCCCACCCACCAGAGGGTCCAGGACCTGGCCCCAGCACCCAGTGTGCAAATACTAGCCTCAAGACCTCTGGAGTCTTGCAGCCGGTCATCAGACTCGGCCGTCAAGTGTACAAATATTTACATTATAGGCTCCCAGAAAGAGAAGAGAGAAAGGGTCAGAGAACAAATTTAAACACATAACAGCTGAAAACTTCCCTAACTTGGGAAAGGAAACAGACATCCAGGTCCGGGCAGCACAGAGAGTTCAGGAAAGGATCAATCGAAAGAGTGCCACCCCAAAACACACTGTCATTAAAATGGCAAAAATTAAAAATAAAGAGCGAATATTAAAAGCAGCAAAGGAAAAGCAACAAGCTACACACAAGGAAACTCCCATAAGATTGTCAGGCGACTTTTCAGCAGAAACTTTGCAGGCCAGAAGTGAGCGGCGTGATTATTTTAAAGTGATGAACGGGAAAAACCTACAACCAAGAATACTCTACCTGGCAAGGCTCTCATTCAGATTTGAAGGAGAGATCAAAAGTTTTACAGACAAGCAAAAGCTCAAAGAGTTCAGCACCGCTAAACCAGCTTTACAAGAAATGTTAAAGGGACTTCTCTAAGTGGAAAAGAAAACTCTACAACTAGAAATATGAAAATTGCAAAAGGAAACATCTCCTAGGTAAAGACAAATATACAGTAAAGGTAGTAGATCAACCGCTTATAAAGCTAGTAGGAAGATTAAAAGACAAAACCAAGTTTGTATGAGCATCGGGTACTGTGCTCTCTAATCTTTTTGTGTGTTTCTTTCTCTGGTATTGGGGAGTTTCCTTACTCAGGTGTATTAATACTGTGTTGAGTAATCAAGAATGCCCCTGTTTAGATCTCCAGAATTCTCTTCTGTGCAGCACTCTCTTATCCACCAACTCTGTCTGGCTCCATGGTCTCCAGACTCTCAGCTTGGTCTCTTCAACTCAGGGAGTCTGCCAGGGTCTGCCTGCATTCCCCTCCCTGAACGGCAACCTGGAACTTTCTAAAGCAGAAAACTGGGGTGATTGTAGGGTTCACCTCACTTATTTCCATCTCTCAGAGATCACTGTTCCTTTGTAGCCTGATGTCCAGTGTCTCGAGATCCATTGTTTCATATATTTTCCATTTTGGGGGTTTGCTTCAGTAGAAATATAAATCTGTTCCCTGCTGTTCTATTTCAGCTGGAGTGGAAATCTTTGCTTTTTCTTTTATAAGTTAGACAACAACCCCCACCTCTATCCAGCCCAGGCAGATTGTCATGTATTGTTTTAGATTAAGAAAACAAATTTATATAAACCTTAATATTATCCCATGTTTAAAGGAGTTTGGAAACATTCTGAGCATTTTGCAGAGAGATGTAGGAGGTACCAGACAAGAATTCCATTCATGACCGACTTATCTCCTTGAAGTCTCCCTTCGGCTGGACCCCAACCCCCCCCCAGCACTGGTTCTGCCCTGGAACCATCGGCAGACCCAGCCTGAGCAGGATCTTCTCTTTCTCTCCTCACCTAGCTGTTTGATGTATCTGTCTTTCTAATGTAAAATCAATGAAGACTTTCCAGTCTTCTTTCAAAATTCTCTCTACCACCTCATTGATATAGATTAAAAAGACCTGCCTCCAGAAGAGGTAAAAACAGAAATCTCCTGATAAAGTGCTGTGTGTCTATGTCTGTATGTTCATGAGTTTGTGAGAGAAATGTTATTAATATATCTTCTCTAATTTTTTTTAATATATCACATAACTTAAGCTTGGAAGAGTAATAGGCTTAATTAATCACTCTTGTAATTAAACAAATAAAAGGTCTGTCTGGTCCTACTTTCCTGACTGCTAAGATTCTCCCAGATTTAAACTTTTTTTTCCCCCCATTGGATGTCTTCCAATCCTTCTGTGTGGTTCTGAAGGCATTTTTCAAGGACTGGAAATCTGGAGTGACAGGAAGTATTTCTGTGGGGCATGACAGGAAGGCAGGAGTCCTGAAAGACCACTGCATATTTTCCCCTAGGATCACCCTACCTGGGAGAGGTGCACCTGTGTTCATGGCCGCAAGAGCTCTCTAGTTTAAAGGTAAGGCAAGAGTCAGCAGGGGAAGTGTAACTTTGCACTTTCCTGACAGTCTGTGAAATAAATGGCCCTGGCCTGTTCTCTGACACTGAACTCAGCAGGGAGAAAAACCTACTTGGAATAAACAGTCACATGCAGCTATGGAGTCGAGAAACCTTTCCTGGGAGGAACACCTAAGAAGGCAAACAGGGTTGTCATCCTGAAAGCTCTCACATGATTTCATTTTTGTCTTAATGTCTGTGTCACGTCTTTTCTACAAAAGAGAATCTTCAAACGTGAAAGAGTAAAACAGACAGTGTTAAGAGTAAATTTAAATTCAGAACGGGAAAGAAAACTATTATGCATGATAGTAAGACAGCACTTAAATATTTTAAATTCATGTCTTTAGGCAGAAACAAATTAAATTCCAGTTTAGTTGTAACAATTCATTCATTGATTCAGGAAACAGTTATTGAGTGCCTACCAAGTACCAGCCCTGTTCTGTGCATATGTTCATGCAGCTGGGAGAAAAAGAGATAAAGATCCTGCCCTCTGAGTGCTTTTATTTGTAACTGTGATTGCAAAAACCTTACCTCCACTCTTTGAAATGTCATAGGGAACAAGAAACTGCCAGTTGAGAGGAGATGTCAAATTCCTTCTTAATTTTCAAAGAAACGGCAGAAGCAGAATTCAGAAACTGTGCCACTGATAACCTTAGGTAAAATCAGAAAATAAATTTGAGTCCCTAAGACAAGAAAAAGGAACTACCACGTGCCCAGTTATACAAAGTCATGTGAAAGAGCCTTGCTTCACTTTGTCATTGAGTTTTTAGACAGGTAAGTCAGGAGAATTCTATGTGCAAAGTATACCTTGATTTCCATAAGACATTTCTTAGCTGTTTCATATCACTTTGCAGATTGGTTAGAAGGGTATGGACTGGCTGAGTAAACACTCTCTAAGAATCTAGATTTAATGGATTGATATAAAGTTGGAAGGAGATTTAAAATTTCAGCTGATATAAATATACTTACTTTCCTGTAATACAACAGGGACTCTTGACATTAAAAACATAAAAAGAATATTAGAATATTTAATTGTGAACCATGGGCACAGGTATGAAGTGAAATAAAAACATCTACTTCAAAAGTTTATATGAAGATTAAGAATTCATGGTCTTGCCACATAATAGGAACTCCATAAATATCACTCTGATCCCTCACTCCCTGGCTCAAAATGTAGTGTTTACTTTTCATTCTGTTCCTGAAGATATGCTTAGATATCACCATTTCTAAAACAAAATATATGCATACTATGATTCGAACTTTGGTAATATCTGGTGTTCTGTTACCTTAAAAATGACCTAAAACCACTCTCCATATATTATACTATATAATATTATTACATTTTGAATGTTGGATATAAACTTATTTTGAAACACAAATAACTTAATAACTTTTAATAATTAATATTTAGGCTTTTTGATGAGTTAAAATACATAAACTACTCACTCTTTTAAGTACCTACATTTTCTCATAAAATGAAAATAGAAAGCATACTTGACCATGTTCTCATCAAAATCTGTGTCCTTGGTTTCTTTTCCTGTTAATGTTAACAGCAGAATGATGGCCCATAACGATAAATGTACAAGAATGCTTTTTACAGCACTATTTGAAATTGGAAAAATAAAATAAAATTGTTCTTTTAGGGGAGTGGTTATATAAGTTATAATACGTCTATACCATGGCGTTAATTATATGCAATGATAAACAATAAGGAGGTGGACCTATAAATATTGACTTGGAGAGATCTCAAGACAACTAAGAAAATAAATAAAGCCTTAGTACAGTATACTTCCAACAATGTAAGCAAAAGGACAATGGATGTGTGTGAGTGTGTGTGTGAGTGTGAGTGCACAGGAATAAGGGTTAGAAGATGGTACTTAATCTTTGTAAAATTTTATTTTACTTTTTAAAATTTTTACTGAAGTATAGTTGATTTACAATGTTGTGTTAGCTTCTGGTGTACAGCAAAGTGATTCCATTATATATATATTCTTTTCCATTATGGTTTATTACAGGATATTGAATATAGTTCCCTGTGCTATACAGAAGTACCCTGTTGTTTATTTTATATGCAGTAGTTTGTATCTGCTAATCACAAACTCTTAATTTATCCATCTCCCCACTTTCCCCTTTGGTAACCATAAATTTATCTTCTATGTCTGTGAGTCTGTTTCTGTTTTGTAAATTAGTTCATTCAGTACTTAATCTTTTGATAGCAGCGATGTCTGATGAGGGAATAGGGAATCAGTACAAATGAAATGAATGGGACATTTATATTTTATTCTTGTTATTCCTGTATTGATCAAGACTTTTAAACAAAAATGCATGAATATGTTTCTAGTATAAAAATAATAAATAATGAAAAATAACACTGATATTATTTATGGGGATTTAAAGTAAAAGATTGACAAACACTCAGTCATTGGTCAAGAGAAGGATTTTTCTTTAAGCCAGGTCTCAAAGAGCACAATAATAACCAGAAGAAAAATTAAGGACTCAAATCCAATTTGCAATTTGTTTGTTTAAAGAGAATAATGAAATAATATTCTGATGATCAAAATTTTCTTTAAAAGTCTAATTTGCCTGTACAGAAAAGCAATTTTACCATTTGCAATTAGTCTTCTTTACACACTAAGAGCAAATATAATTACCATACTTTCTTTTTTTGCAACTATTCACATGAAAAGATCTAAACCTACAATATAAAAGAGGGAGATTCATTAGCTTGATTTTATTCTATATTATCATTTTAATCAATTTGTCTAGATTGACCCCCAAAACAGTAAGAGCTCATCTCCTACTTTTGATATTTTATTTTGATATTTACAAGATTCACAAGATGGATTCAGATGCTCTAACATTGATTGTGATCAAGATGCTCTCCTCCTCCACCTCCAGTCCCTCTTCTGCTTTTTCCCTTTGTCCTCCTCCTTCTCTTCCTCCCCCTCCACTTCCTCCTGCTTCTCTTTCTTCCCCTTCCTCCTTTTCAAATAGCACTTCTTTCGTTCATTTAGTTACCAAATCGGAACGTGTAGAATGGATTTGCCTGTTACCTGTATTAAATGAATCAGCATCAATGAAAACATTTCTAACATTCTTTCAAAGAAATCTTTGGAGAGACCATCCTCAAGCCCAGTGTCCCCAGCAATACCTCAACCACATATTCCAACATTTACTTTTTCCATTTTTGACCCATACAATTTCAGAGATGTAAAATAAGATGTAAAATAAGAGGTCTGGTGCCAATCAGTCATTGTGCTTGTATTTAGGTATGTTCCAGAGAACTAAAACTAATTGGTCTTTTTTTAGGGCAATGCCTTTGATGTTGTTTGTGTCAAAAACGTCATCCCCTCCTGCTAGAGACCTGTATGCTTCTGAACAGGTCGTAACTTTTCTGTCTATCTTGGTAAGTTATATCTGCTTTTAAAGAGGCTGTCAGTTTGGTCATAGGTCACTTAAAGCACTTATTTTGTAAATTGTGGGTATTTGATTCTCTCAGAGGTGTCAGAGCACTTTGTTCTTATTCCTTTCTAAATTTTGCCATGAAGAAAAAGAGCTGTCATAAATCACCTTCTTTGACTTTCACTGGGCAAGAACTGTGTCCTTCAACTTCAAGAAACAGTTACTGCTACATAGATTTCTTTGTCCTGCCTATTATAAAGAAATAGACAAATATTTGTAAAATCATATGTAAACATCTGTGTGATAAGCGCATAGTACAGTAATTGTGTAGCCATCCATGCCAGCCCACATGGAGAAGGCCACCCCGCCCCATTCAATACAGGTGGGAACAAGGCTTCTCCATTTTCAACATGACATCCGTGAAGACTCCACCAAGGTTCTTAATCTGTTTGCAACACTTTTCCCATAAATCCAAAAGTAGAGTGGAGGGAGAGAGATTCTAGATTTGAACTTGACATGTATTCATCTTTAGTTGAGTTCCACGGTAAACACGTGCATGTCTAAAAATTGTTCTTACGTTAGTTCAGCCAAAAACCCATACCTTGGCTCAGCATAGATCTTTATGCCTTGAATTTGTCTGAATTCCAGCCCCTTGACACAAATGCAGTGAAAGAGAAGTGCTAAGCATGATGGAGGCTAAATTTTCAGCCATCTCATTTGAAATCAGAATTTAGTGAAGTTAGAGAAGAGAAACTGATGCTTTATGCACTCAGCAAATATTTATTGAGTGTCTCCTCTGTTGCAAGCCCTTTTCAAAGCTTTTGAGAACCCAGATAGAACTTTTTTGCAGGGTTCCTGAGAACTGGCTGCCATAGCAAAGGAATGCCAGTATCCTAGGCAGCGGGTGTGCTCCTTCGTGTACCATTTATGTGTTGGCCAAAGGCCAGGATAAGATTAGGCTGAACATTAGCCCATAACCAAGAATCATCAACCTCACAAAGAAGATCAATATCATGAAAAAGACATTAACAATTCCATGGAATGCCCCATGAAGCAGAGTTAATATGCTAAGCACCTCATTAAACAGACCTAATTGACCAAATATTGAATAAAAAGGAGAAATAACCTTAGGTAAAACGCAAAAATATTATGTAGAATTACATGCCAATAAAATTGAAAATATGGGTGAATTTGGGAGAAATAATAAAATGTTCAGGTTGGTGCAAGGAAAAATAATAAACATGAATAGATTGGTAACCGATAAAGAAATTTGAATGTAATAAAAAGGCATCCTCCTCAAATAGTTCTAGGCCTAGAGAGTATTACAGGTAAATATTGTCAAAATATCAATGAGCAGGGACTTCCCTGGTGGTCCAGTGGTTAAGACTCCACGCTTCCAATGCAGGGGACCCGGGTTGGATCCCTGGTCAGGGAACTAGATCTCGCATGCTGCAACTAAGACCTAGTGCAGCCAAAAAAATAAATATTTAAAAAATGTCAATGAGCAGATTCTATCTCAACATGCTCCTGTAAATTAAATCCATATATTAAGTTGCACAAAGTGTCCAATTCATTTAATTATGTAGGTATAACCTTGATGCTAAACTATCTGTGAAAACAAAATTATAGACAAATTTCAAAATATAGATACAAAAGTTCTAAATTAACATTAGCTGATCTACATTATAATTGAGTATATTTTTTCTTGGAAATGCAAGGGTAATTAAATAGCTGAGTATTTCCCAATATTTTTCACCACATTAATGGGGAAAAAATCACATACTTTTTCATACATGCAGAAAAGTCATTTGAAACATTTCTGCACTTGTTTATGCTTATAGAAATTAGGCTTATAGAAAGCAGGAATAGACAAGAAATTCTTTAACTTAATAAATGTTGTCTCCACAAAACCCAAAGCAAATGACAAGGAATTTTAGAAATATTATCTAAGGTTTGGAAGAAGGCATGGATTCTTCGTATTGCCACTATTGTACAATGTATTATGGAAGGTCTGGCAAAGGTAGTATGAAAACCAGTATGGAATAGAAAAGATTGTATTGTCATTATTTCCAGAAAATTTGGTAGTTTACCGAGAAACCAAAGGGGATAAACAGAAAAGCTATTAAAACCAATAAAATACGTCAGCAAGATTGTTGGATTCAGAAAAGTAGCCCAAAGTCAGCAGTATCCCCCTACACCAGCAATAATCAAAGATAATATAATAGAAAAGGTACAATAAACATGTGGCAATTAATCAAACAAAATTCTATTAAAACACACCATATAAGGCCTGAATAAATGGAGAATTACATTATGTTCATAAACTGGCCAATTTAACATCATGAAGAAGTGAATTTTTTTGGAAGTAGGGAAGTTTTTTAAAACAAGTCCCAAGAGTACAAGCAATGAAAAATCTACATTTATTCTACAATACCAAACAAAATGCCCCACTTAAAGAAAAAAATCTAAAGATAAGTGACAGCTAGAAAATATCTGTAACATAGATGACACAAAGAGTCAATATCAATAAAATATAAAAATTCTAATAAATAAATAAAAGAAAGCAATCCATTAGAAATCTGGTCATGTGATACAAAGAGGCAACTGCAGAAGTCATTATAATGCCAATAAACATGAAACTATAGTAAACCTCACTAATAATTAGAGATACTAATTTTAAAAACACCTATGATTTTTTCACCTATCAGATCACTAAAAATTGTAAATTCTGACATTATTAATGTGTTGGCAAAGCTATAGGGCACTAATTCTCAAACATTGCTATCACCTGTGGATTGTAATCACCTGTGGATCTTTGAAACATTCTAATGCCTGGCTCCCACCCCAGTATTCTGATTTAATTTGAATAGACTTTCAAAATCGTGCCTATGATTTTAGAAAAATATCATGTGGGATGTGCTATAAAATTTCAAATATTCAAAGGGATGTTAAAAGATTGGATTGCCTAATGTGAGTCTAATAGGAAGAACAATTATTCATAAATGGTGTTTGCAGAAACACATTAGGAAAAACTTTTAGCAATAGTGTCCAAAGAATGAAGGATCTGCCTCATGAAACAGAAAGCTGTATGTCAGTAGAAGTATTAAAGCACATGTTGGACAATAACTTGGTAGGGTTTGTAGAGAAAAATTCAGGTTATTAGATTGGTAGATGGAATAGGTGACCTTAAAATGACCTATAAAATGTGATAGTAGAAAAGCTGGTAAGAGTCCAACCTGAATCTTCCTTTTTACCTTTTTTTTTTTTTTTCTTTTTACCTCCAAGAATTCCTGACTCAAGGCTTTCTCCTGGGGGAAAAAAAAAAAAAGCATAACCCAGAACGTGGCTGTGATTTCAATTCTTGTTCCTCCATGGTTTTATTGGTCTCTCCAAGTATGGAGTTAGATGGAGAATAGGAATATCACACCGTTCAGGGTACATTTAACAAAATACTTCCCATCTTGGAAGTGAGTGAAGATTTTCCTCCACTTTGTAGATTATGCTTTAGAGCTTCTGCTTTAGAACTCAGGCATTTAGTGATTCCTCTGCTGTTCAGATGCTTTGGAACACTGAGGCACGTCCTCATAGAAGACATGAGGTTTGGTAATATGAAGCTAAAAAAGCCCCGCATTTCTGATGCTTCAATTGTTTACTAAGAACAAAGGTGACTAAATCCTCTGATGCTATATGCTGAAACTTTTACTTAGGGTCTGGCAAGAACAGAGGTTTCAAGGTAAATAAGCATATACCACCATTCAAACAACCCCTTGTATTATATATATAATATATTGTATGTATATATATATATTTCAATGATTATATAAGTAATGATTTTCTTACTAAGGACATGGAAAATTCCTTATAATATTTAGTGAAAAAAAAGACTACATTTGGTCCACATATGTGCATGTATATTAACATATGTATAATACTCTGTATACATACCTTTCCTTCTGATAATTTACTCCAGGTGGTTATAAATATAATTACAGGCAGCAGAAAGAAAATAAGATATCTGTGACTACCAAAAGAAAAGTACTCAGGCTTCTGAAATAGGTTATGAATCGGTACACAGTGAAGTTGAGTTGATTTGTGACTTTTGACTATCATCTTGACTTCTTCATCTATTTGATCATTTTTAATACCTAGTTTTACTAAATTTCCCAGTGTCCTTGTTTTTAAAGAAATTAACCTCAAGTTCTTGGCTAGGTGAAGAAGTGAAGCAGGTAGAAGAAGAGAAGGACTAATTGGAGAGTTAGCATTCAGTGTGAATTATGGCGTGGTGGGCATTTGCAAAAAACTTCCCACCAATAGTTTATTGGAGCCTCACAACTCCTCTGTCAAGTGTTACTATTATCTTCCTTTTACATGAGGAAAATGAAGCTTAGAGAGATTAAATAATTTGCCCAAGATCACATGGGGTGTGACAGAACTGTGGCTTGAATCCAAAAGATCTGACTTTGCCGTGAATCTGTTAGTCTGTAGGAACTTGTTAAACACTGGTAGGAGAGAACGTCCAAAAAACTCCATATTACATATAAAAAGAGATGGAACCAGGTATTTTTCAAATCAATTCAGTTTTATGTGAAAATATTTTATAAAGGAACTTTTATTGAATTTTATAAAATACTCAGCAGTGACATAAACCTGAACTCAAATGCTGAAAGAGATCACAGATTTTTAATACCTTAATTCAGAATTTGTAATTAATTATACCTAAGCTAGATAAAATTTACCTGTGCACATTTTTAAGAAAAGAGCACTGTATGTAAAATAACCATAAGTGATATTTTAAACAAAGTTAAAGAATAAATTCTTCCTGTGTGTTTTAACATATTCATTTGCCACTAAACGGCACTGCTAAATTTAACGCATCTTATTAAATTTAAGCCTGATATGATCTTCTTTTAGAAATATATAACAACTAGTTCAAATTAGGCTACGTACTTTAAAGTAAAAAAATATATAATTCATTCAAAAATATTTAATAGTTCAGACATTTTTCAAAATCAAACGATAGTTCCATTCAGTAATTTCAGATTAATGAGGTTTTATTGTCTATTTGAATGACTGCCTATTACTTTTGAAGAGATACTGGAGTTGTTAGGATGTTTCAATTGTAGGATACAGTAAATGTTCATTTTCCTTTTAATAAGCATTTGCTTTTATTAGTTAAAGATAATGTTACAGTATTTCTTCATTTTCCGTTTTATATTCAAATTGGTTTTAAGTCCAAACACCTGAGACCAAAGTTACCTAGTATTCTTGAACTCCAAATTATACAGAAGTTTCTAAATTTAGAAGGTGTTGTTCTCCCTCCCATTTGGGGGATTCTGTTTTATAGATAAGTAATAACTTGTCACAGCACTTGAACAAAATTACTGATGCCATACCCAGTGATGTTCTTATTATGTTATACCCCCGACACCAAAAGTAAGGGCTAAAGCGCAGCATAGGTGCCTGTTCTCAGCCTGATCAAACAAGCTTAATTATGACCTCCAGATAAAGGTACTGCCATTAAGCCATTGAATTATCACAGATAAGGCTGAGTCTCTGTTACTGTCTGATGATAAATCACAGCTCACAACGGTGAAGGAGTCAGAGCTCACACAGCTAATCGTTCGAGGGCTTGGATGGACCGGTTCTCCTACTGTTTTGCATCTATTTATATTGTACTCAGATCCCCCAAATGGCCTCTGCTTATCTGCAGCTTTAGATAATTTATGTTTTTTGGTGTGTCACCTCACTGCTGAAGCTGTTATCAGGAATGAGGAGGTTTAGGAAATCGGATCCAGTAAAATACTAATCCTCCTGCCAATTGCTACACAAAAACAAGTTTTCTTTGCTGATTTGCTTTTGTTTATTTGATACTGCAAATGTGGATTTTATGATTACAGTTTAGGACAATTGTTTAGCTCCAAAACAAGCGTTTAATTTGTCTAGCTTCCTCTTTTCACAAGAGTGGTTGGGCAATTTACACTGATTCAAATGGCCAGATGGTTTCCTCTCTGTTTGTCACTGACTAAAGAGATGTGTAAATATTTTTATTTTCATAGAGGGCTGGTCTTGAGAAGAGAATTTTTTGAAGCCCCTCTCGATGGTGGGCTTCCGGTCTAAGATGCACTCACCCTAATTTAGATTCTTCCATGTAAAGTGTCTTCTATGTGAAACTATTTCATATAGAAATATGATGCCTGTCTTGGAATTGCAGTAAGATGAAATTTTTTCATCCCTTACTGCTGTCCAAGTTCTATGAAATCTTATCTCTGAGAATTTTATGAGGTTGTTTGACTAGTAGTTAAATGTATTACTTTCAGTGATATGAAACATTCCTAAATGAGTAACTACCAAGCCCATAAAATTATCATGTGCTTATTAGCATAGTATAATGAAAATGTGAAATGCAAGGTTAGGCCTGTACTTTCAAACAGGCGAATTAAATTCATACCTAACATAGCTATGTTTTTCTATTTACTCTTTTCTAAACAAGCTCTCTAAGGTTTTAAGATTTGGGAAGGACGAGGTCACCCAGTTGTCCTGATTGATCACCAATTATTCAAGTCTTCTTGCGTTGACTATTGATACCAGTTATTGAGATAGCAATCTTTGGGGTGATAAGGGAAGCTACAAAATTAATTCAACCTTGAGATTCCATTACACTTAATGTCACCTAATAGAACATTTGATATTTTTAATCCTAGTTAAAGGCTTTCTCCCTAAGCTATTGCCGACGGCAGAAATGATGGAAAAGAAAAATATCTGACTTTATAACTTCTGTAATTCTTTTTCCTCTGGGTAGATTTCAGTATAGAGCATGTATGTAGGTGGCTTCTCAAATGGCTCCTTGTTTCTTCTATAGAAATGTGAGGTGGGTATCTGTATTTTAAGTTAAAAATGAAATGTTCACATTCTCTCATATATGAAAGTTACTTCTCTTAAAGGACTTGTTTCTGCAAGGTATTCTAAATGTTAATTTAGAAACTTTCTTACCTTTTTCTTCTAAATTATCAGAATTAAAAAAAAAAAATCTGGGCTAGTAGATCCATGCCATTCCAGAAACTTAGTAGTTTTGACTTTAATAAAGCAAATTTTAGGTGAGATTTAATTTATTAGCATATACCTTGAAGATAAAGTCACCAGCCAAACAATACACTTCATTGCTTGTTTTATATTTATCAGCTGTCACATTCCTTTTGAAATAGTCATTTTTGGGGTTTTATTTTGTTTATTTCTCTCCTATTTAACCATGTTTTTGGATAGCAAGTTCAAATTCCTCAGGTACCAACATACTCCACTATGAACTTTCATACACATTTTACTGGAATCTATGGTCCTGTGACTCATTGCTCGTTATGGAAACACATAACAATAGTTAAAAAGAGCTGCCACACCGTTTGCTTCTCTATACTTGAAATTAAGTTCAAGGACAAGAGCAAAAACCCTCTCCATTTCGTGGCACAAGTAATGATGCTGTGAGTGGAAAGTTGGTATTACTTTGATTTTAGAAATAACAATATCTTTTGCCTTATTTGGCTGTGATGCAAAAAATAGAAATTAGGTAGCATGAAGGAATGTATGTGTGTGTTTATTCATCTCACTCCATTCAATTCTTCTCTAACATTACAACACGAAGTTAGCAAGCTCACGTGTCACAGGGTCCTGAAAGATAGGATTTCTCCCTGACTATAAAAACACAACACAAACAAAATACAAAACACGTGAAAACAGAATAATTTGCTTTCTAGCTGGTGATAATGATTATTTTTACAAAAAATGGAGAACAAATGTGATATCATAAAATAAGCATGAAGGAGCTATAAAGTCCCGTTTTGCACAACGTAGGAGACCGTTCTGAGTTTTTCACTGGTCTGTTTGTTTTTAAAGGATCGCTTGCCTATATCACCTCTACTCCCAATCACCACCTTTTCTCTCCTCTGTCTCTTTTCTCTAAGAAAAGCTCAGCTTTTTTTGGCATAAACTTTCTTAACTCTGCTACAGGAGGAGCTCATCTTTTAAGATACACATTTTCTTCTTATCTCAAACATTTCTTTTCTCTCTCTCTGATACCTTTTCCCTGCCTTTCTATTCCCAGCCATTTAGCTTTTCAAATAGCCCTGCTTGGCTCACATGTCACACGTGGACCTCACAGTAGTGATGCCTCAAGTGGTTTTACTATGAAAGTTGTCCTCTATGTGATAGTGAAGCCTTAAGCAAATGAAAGAAAAATTCTGACCTTAATATGAAAAGAGTTAAGCATTCAAGTTTTTAAAATTATGTTTCTGAAAAGATGTACTATCCTTATGACCCAACCTAGCACACATCATTTAAATATCCCTAGGCAAATCTCTGTAAGCTGAGAGTGACAGAGAGAAAGAGAGAGACAGGGAGAGAGAGGAGAAGGGCTGGGAGGAAAAGAGAGGTGAGATTGATGTGAAGAGGAAAGCATGGAATTTGAATATTCTATTTCACATGACCTAGATAGTAAGTCAGACAGGGATGTACCCTTAAATAATACATACAACTACCAACATTGCAACTTTTCTCTACCTCAGGCTTGGCTCCCTTGGGATCAAGGAAAAGATTATTAAAGGCTCTTTATTGATCTCTCACAATTTCAAATTTTTAGCATATTTATTGTCTGAACTACCTGATTTAGTGTTGGTTATAAGCTGTCTCGTAGCAGTCCTTAGTTGTTCCATATATGTGAATTTTTTTCTTCCCCCAAAGCTTCTGCTATCCTTGAGAGTAGGAATGCATCTTCTTATTCTTCTATACCTTCCTAGCACTTAGAATAGCGCTTGGCCCATAGACATGGGCTATCAATATATATATGGGGGTGGATCGAGATGGAGAGATCAGAGCTGAAGATCAGTGGACAGCTGCTCAAAGGTGATGTTCTCAGGGTGTTCTGAGGTCTTGGGCTCAAGAATGATGCATGTCTTTGCAAGAGGAGTTTAAAGGAGATGGCAATAAAAAGCATACATTTTGACGTTTCTGATAGACCAAGTGACTAGACAGCAGAGAGTTGGAAAGCCACTGGAGGATTGTTTAGGATACATAATTCCCTTTGCAGCCTGCACAATTTAAACTCACAGCCGCAGGTACCTGAGATAATACAAAGAATTCTACTTGGACACTTCCTTAGTATTTCCCCCTAGATATTTTTGGCCATTCAAAATAGAGCTGTTCTGTGTTATGCAAAAATACAAAACTATGAGAGTAGAGACCTTGAAAACTATATTTAAACCAAGAGTAATGGGAGCACAAATTTTGGCACTGGCCACAGGGGGTGAGGATTTTTGTCATACATGTTTGTTCCCGGGTCTATAGAGTTGCAAAGATCATAAAGTCAAACAAAACCAAATGACCACATGTTGTGGTTTGAGTTAAGCAAACAAGTAAGGAAAACATGGAAATCACCAGATATCTGTGTCTGCTTGCAGTTTGTTCTCTGTTTTATGTACGTGCATTCATGTGAGGTGTTGACTCTGTTTTATGAAAGACTGCTGAGAAAAAAATATTGGCTTTAGGATTTTATGAGATTATTTTTTCAGAGGAAAGAAGTCCAAACCTTTTATAAATCCTACCAGCCTCTCTAAATCTGTGAAAAATATTAGAATACTCTAGAGCAAAGGTGAAAGTACTTGCGTTTCTTTTTTTCCCCTGTTTTTCAACAGGGAAATCTCAAAGGCAAAGACATTTCTGTGCCTCTCACGTTAGTGTTTGGTACATTGGTATGGAGACAGGGCTGTTTCTCTGGAGACTGTGTTTCCCTTTTCCAATCTCTCCCACGTTTATTTCCGGGAGATATCAATTTAAAGAACAACCTTGAGTGGAGGAAAGGACAAAAAAAAAAAAAAAGACACCAAAGCTCAAAAGGCAAGCAGAGAGAAATGGGGACAGGAAGAGGCAGCCAGCTTGATGGAAGGCTGGAGTTGGAAGAGACTTTAGCAATCTGATACCATGGCTCTACAATGAAAGAATCTGAGGTCCAGAGTCTGTAAGTAACTTAAACATGCTCACACACACAGTCATTTAGTGGCCAATATGAAACTGGATCTCCTTTTCCCAGCTAGTACTTCTAAGCTTTTCCCCCTCAATCAGATTATCTTTCTGGTTGTAACTGATGTTACACAGTTTAGAGCATCTTCTAGGTTTTTAAACTGTTTGTTCTCAGAAACTGGAGCTTTGCCTCTTCTTGTCACTGCTGAGAACAAATTTCCAGCCCAATGGTCAAGCTCCATAACTGACTCTAACCTGAAGAAAGTTTGGACCACAGGCTAAATAAGGAATATTTGTAACTGATGGGGCGACTACGGATGGGTTTGGAAAGTAAACTTATGTTTGCTCATCCCATGTGAAATAGGAAACAGACTGTGATGTGTTGTGTAAACAGTTCAGGACCTGTGAGCAGGTGTTTAGATCTGTTTTGAGGCAGCTGAGAGAAGGCAGTGTCGGGAGGGGAGGGTGGTGTTTGCAGCTAAGGCCTGACTGACATCAAGGCACAGGGAGTTGAATGAGCCAGTTCCTCATGCTTTTGTATTCCGAAAAATGGCAGTGAACAGGAAAGATGAAAGTTTTTGAGATAAACAGTGAGGAGAACGTGTAAAACATTGCACTGACAAGGTTGTGTGATAGCTTGAAAAGAGACATAGAGTCAAATCTTTGCACAGCGTGGCTAGTCAGTTTCTGAAGAGGTGGGATGCTATAATGGGTGTTCATCCCCTTGTGAACTGAGTGAGGGATAGCTGACCGAGTCACTAATATTTTAAACATTTACTATCTTGGGTGCGTGGTCTCAAAAGCAATAGAAAGCCCAAAGCTCATAATCACTCATCTTTGTGCCATTAATGCGTGATATGCTGCATGCGTCTTTTTGATCTTTAAAGTAAGTGAAGAGGAATGTTCTGCCTTTCCTAGCCTCGTGAGCACTCCGGAGCGAGCCCCTGGGTCCTGCTGCACCTGATGTTAGCTGTGTGCCTGCAAGTGCCGCTGGGATGTAACCAGATCAAACTACCCACAGGAGAAAGAAACGCCAGTGCTCTTAACGTGCTGCTTTACTTTCGTGGCTGTGTTATTGTTGTTCATGGTTATTTGTTTTACTATTTTTTATAGTTTTTATTTCAAACATTGTGAAATGTACATAACAAATCATGAACGCTTTTTCTAATCCTGCCCCAAACATCACTGTTTGATATATACACATTTAGCCTTTTAACTATTATATAGTTAGCAAAAAGTGAGACATAAACTTTTGTTTGTAACATGTTTTCCCTTGCAATATTATGGCTATCTTTCTAGATCCATACATACCAATTTGCTTTACTGTGTTTTATTCTTTTCTCTTTTTATTGGTTGAAATACTACTGAGAACCAAAAGAAAAAAGTTACTCATAATTCCACCACTCTTTAAAAAAAAAAAAGTTAAAAAAAAAACAGGTAAACATCACGTGAAAGTCTGCTCTCCACTCATCTGATCACCCACACTTATGCTGTGATAGTAAATACTATTACAGTTGGGAGAATATTCTTCCAGATTTTGATCATACTGATATTGAAATATCTATATACACATCTGCATATATTGTATTTTTAAATAAAAATAAAACAGTGCTAAAATAGTGGTTTTACTTTGGTTTTAAGTTTGCAAAAGAATTCGGTTAACTGTCAACACGAAGGAAACCTAAACATACCCCAAACAAAAGAACAGCATGTAAAAAAGGAAGTTCCCTTTTAGCGCCTGCCTAAAAAAATTTTCAGACTGATGGAAATTAAACATAGAAGCTACATGGGACCAACAGGAAAGTATTTCCTCAGTCACTCATTCATTTATTCATCTGTGTTACTATCTATTTGATGAGCCACACGTTAGCTCTCATTCTAAAATGAGATCTGATAGGTGTCTCACATCAGTATTAATAAATATGTAAAATGAGTTCCTGTGTTTTCCGTTCCTTGCAAAAAACACAAATGTAAAATAATGGGGACATAGGTTATGTCTCCTCTCAAAAGCACATTTCCTCTCTCTCTCTTAAAAGAACCCCTAATCATTGTTTCATCATGGGTCACTGAAAATGACACTGGGGGCTGGGGAGGAGGAAAAGATATTCAGTGAGCATCTGTAATGGATTTTGACTCCATTTTTGATTGGCTGCTGCTAGCTTTCAAAATCCTGTCTTTTTCTTTCTTTCACTTCTGGGAAAATCAATAAGAAGGCTCTAGAGCTGCCTGTCTTGTACCAGAGGGAATCTCAAACTAGCAAACTACCTGCCTGTGCCTGGGACCCCTCAACCAAGACCCACCCACCAAGTCAATTGCCTCTCTTTGCTCCCTAAGTCCTTTTCAAACTTGCTTGGGAGCATCAGTCCTCCCTGGAAGCCCTCATTACGTGACCAATAAACTTTGGCAGACCCCTCTCGGTGAATGCATGGTGTCATCTGTTTCAATAACTGAACAAAATTTGGGGTGAGAGGTTGAGCCGCTCACGCCATGGGGCAACAACAAAGGTAACATTTAATACATGCAGGCCTCCATGGGGTTTTATATAAACTATCAAATGTAACCTTTATCACAAACCAATGCAGTAGACGAAAGAGCAGACAATGTGATCAAATAAGTTGAAGAGATTCCATTTAAATTTAGATCTGATCCAGCGTCCATATTCTTTTTTACAACATGTGTTAGAGAGGTTGTTTTTAGCTGCAAGGGTTGGAAGATCCATACCAATGTTCAGATAATAAAGAGATAGTTCACAAAAGAAGAAGGGAACCAAAATTGGTAAATTCAGGAAGTAGTTGCAGGAGGCATAATGATATCTAACGAATAAGATGGGACATTTCTCATCCTGTATCTATTTTTATCAATGAGGAAGACTTTTCCAGAAGCCATTCAACAAATTTTGGTTCCCAGGACCGGAGTCACATTTGCAAGCCTCAACCAGACACTGGGAAACCTTGACTAGCCCATACAGGTCATGGTCACCCTGGGAGGAGAAGGGGTTCTCTACACCGAGCATATGCCAGGGTGGCCATCTGAGAAAAATTGGGGCTTTGGCACCGAGAAGGAAAAAGAAATGCCCGTTAAGCAAGCAACCAACTGTACCCACTGTTCTGTTTTATTCTGCCATGTATGTGTCATGCTCATGTGAAATCTGATACTCTAGTTTATTATATATTTAATATATTTTTGGTTTCTTTTACATGGTAATTTTTACTAGCTCATATGTCCCTAAGTTAAACAATAATAACAGCAAGGAAGCAGCCTAAAGATCCCCCCTTTCCTCATGCTCTCAGTTGTGAGCCGTTTATCATTTTGAGCCTGGTAACTCCTGAGGTTTGTAGGCGACCAGGGCTGAATGGACCCCTGGCTCTGTGTGGGTCCGTCTCCTGTGCGCTACTGCATAGACTGAAGAATGGCAGCAAAGTCCAGAGGATGGGCAGGTGAGTGGGGGGCCCTAAGAAGACCTTGGTGTGTGGGAATGTGTGGACTCTGTCACCAAAGGAAGTGACGTGATTACTCCTTTTAAGTGACCCTGGTCACCTTGACCCCTAAAGGCCAGAAGTAGAGTTTTGGTTGATTCTTTCCTGATCCAGCCCCTGTGAGAATGCAGGGAAAACAGAAAACAGAGGGACCACTTTGTGCATTTCAGGAAGAGGCTGATAGCCTGACATTAAAGGTATGACAAGATAAAAATAAAAAAGATAACCCTTTGGCCTTTTGTCCTTTGAGAATCCCTGTCTTAAATAAGTTCCGGCCACCAGAACTGAGCTCCGGTGAGCTGCTTGAGGAAATAACTACCCATTTAAAGGGCCAGAGCAGCCAGAGAGAAGAGTGTCAGGTTGGAATTCAGAATACACGCCCAGTGACATATGAGCAAATGAGCAACTGAATTTCTTTTAAAAAGGAAAGGAAGGAAGGAAGGGAGGGAGGGAGGGAAGGAGGGAGGGAGAGAAGAAGGTAGGGGAAAATGCATTGAAAGACATACAGATGCAACACACACACACACACACAGAAACTAAATTCCTGATTTTGGAACTAATAAACCAAGTGTATTAAAGAAGAGAATAGCTACTATTGAGACTGGATGATTTAAGTACAAGAAATATCTCAAAACATGGAAAAGAAAGATAAAGAAAAAAAAAATACGGGAGAATTGCTTTAAGAACAAGACCAGCCAGAAATGATTTAGAGGAGGAAAAAGGAGTGGATGGGAGTGAGGTAATTATGAAACAACTTCTAGAAATAAATTTTCCTGAACTGAGAATAAATTCTAGTCTAGAAATTAAAAGGGCTGAGAAAGTTACAGGCTGATTTAATAAGACATACAAAACCAAGTAAATCCTTGCAAAACGTGTGAACTCCAGGGATAAAGGGGAAAAAAAATGTATGTTTTCAACTTAAGAGAACAAGTTACCAAAAAGGAAAAATAACCACATTGGCATAGGCCTTATTATTTGACATTGGAAGATAATAAGCAGTAGGGTTTCTATTTCAAGAGAAATAAAAACCCAGCGTGCCAAGAATCCTATACTCACTCAGCCATTTTCTTGTAATGACTGAAATATCCATTATTTACTGATATTTGGTTCAGGCCACTGGGAAAGATTGCAGTTTAAAGTTAGGCATGGCAACTGGCTCTTTTGGCCAGTGAAATGTGACAACTGGTAACACACGTCACCGTGGAGGAAGCATTTATCGCTAGTGTGTGTGAATTTCTATCTCTTTCTTCTCTGCCGTGGCAATTGTGGAAACGTGTTTAAATGTCACCATCGTAAGACAATGGAGCCTGGGGGCAAGGTCAGTGGTAAGACACCTGGGCAAACCCATCTTTTTTTTTTTTTTTTTTTTTGCGGTACGCAGGCCTCTCACTGCTGTGGCCCCTCCCGTTGCGAAGCACAGGCTCGGGACGCGCAGGCTCAGCTGCCATGGCTCACGGGCCCAGCCGCTCCGTGGCACGTGGGATTTTCCCGGACCGGGGCACGAACCCGTATCCCCTGAATCAGCAGGCGGACGCTCAACCACTGTGCCACCAGGGAAGTCCTGAGGTCAGCTATCTTTATTGTCCATTTCAGTGCTACTCAAATTGTGGTCTATGAACTGTTGTGCCTAATTGCTGGTAACATATTTACAAAAATTGAGAGTAAGTGTTTAGAAACTTTCATGTTTGGCATTGCTCATGACATACAAACACAAGATCAGTGGACTCGTTTCACTGAACAAGGAATAAATTAGTTTCTGTTATGTTTAACCTCTGTGAGAGTCCCAGGTTAGCTCAGTCCAAGACAGACTGGGGAAAAAAATAAAATAAAAACTGATTCTTTACCATGAATAATTTGAGAAGCACTGGTGCTCATCCCATAAGGTGTATGGTAATCTGAGGTCGAGACAGTTTACTTTTTATTTTTTGTTATTAGCATTTGTTTAAGTGATTTTCTCAACTAAACTGCAGCTGACTATCAATGAGTAAGTAGGTATACAAAATGCTGCCTATTTTCCTTGTAAATAATTGGTGTGTACTTGAATGTAGTTATCAGTGAATTTATGAAGTTACACATGGATGGTTTTAATGACTAATAATAATAATAAATATAACAAAATAGCTAGCAATTATACAGCACTTACGACATGCCAGGTTAAACACTTAAAATCATTCTGTTCTTTAACTATCACAATAACCTTAGAAGTTAAGTACTATATGATCCTCTAATTATTTAGGAAGCCAAAGCACAGAACAGTTAAGTAAATTACCCAAGGTTACCATATCTAAGAGGTGGTATTCCAGGGATTTGAATTTTAGCTCAATAATATGTAGGCTCTGTACCTCCTAACAGTGTTTCTATATTTTAGCAGACATTGTTAAAGAGATCCTTAGTCCAGTACGTCTGGGAAGGCTCAAGAATTTGCATTTCTAGCAAGCTCTGCGGAGATGCTTGAAGATCACACACTGGGAAGAATTCCATCGTTCAGTCAGAGAGCATTACAGGATATTCTGCTAGAAAGAAACTGAGCAGCCAGGGATGCCTTTCTCTTCTTACCAGGTACGCTATCCATTGTCAAGGGCAATGAGACCATCACACAATACCTCGAATAAAAAGCACAAAACAATATATTGCAGGAGAGCTTTGCTGGTCAGGCACAGTCTCTCTGAGCAGAGCAGAAGACTGATCTCATATGACTTTTGGAGAAGCATGGAGTACAGGCATTGACAAACATTCACAAATGCAAGTGGGCTGACGTCATCTTAGATGCTTAGTTAGTGGTTACTTGTAACCATGGCTACAGAATAATCAGTCTTTTCCCAAATCTGTGGCAACTTTTTTATTTTCACCGCCAAACCTATATTTGTGTGTCAAAAATATACTGTCACCAAATTCAACCATGATCTTCTTCATGCCACTGTATCCGGGTTTTGCAAATGTAGTTGACAACCAAGTCTAGGGGAGCACAGCTAATTGTATGACAAAGTATTTATCCGTCTGTTTTTAGAGAGTTCCTCATGGATTCTTAGGAGATGCTCAGTGCATGCTTTTTGAAATCGTAAATGTGATAGAATTTCTGAAGCAAAGTAGGATTCCTGAGAATCAAATAGCAGGAATGAAAGAAACACCCATGGCCATATTTAGTAGATGTGAGAAGAGGAAGGCTCTTCCGGAAGCTTTTACTTATATATTTCATAATTCCATATCTGGAATGCATCATTTTAAACATTTTTATTCTTCTGTGCATTACCAACATAATCACCAATGTACTTAACAGAAGATGCTGTGTCTGTATGTATATAAACATATGTATATTTATACGTAAGTGTGTATATGTGTATATATTTTATATATATATAAAATGATGGAGAACAATTTATCTTTCTTAGCCTATGTTATTTTTATTCTTCTTGAAGTTAGACACTGAGACTTATGAATGAACTAGCTCATTACTGAATACTTAAATACTAACTGATATATCAACAATGCCATAGAAATTCTGTGTACCATGTAGTTAAGGTTAATAAATGGCATCACTGATTTGTTCTAGCTTTTCTTATGGGTTTAACTGTGTACTGGGATTTACTTTTAGAAATGTAAGACCAATGTTTAAAGGTGACAAATATGTTAACTCATAATTTCTATAACTACATGTTTTGCTGTAGAGCTAATCATTTTCTCTATGAAGTGTAATTTTGCAATTATTTTCTTATTTAGTGCTCTGCGGCTGATTAAATGTTTTTATGTGTTTTCTCCAGGGATTACCCTGGAAATAGATATCCAGAGAAAAAGATTACTCTAACTAAAATACTGACTTATTCATGGCTACTTACGTAATACTGCCATTTCACCCATTCTGAACAGGCAAAGAGCAAAAATTTAATGTAATATGTAGACCATCAAGCAATTATTGGCTGCAAGGCTACTCTGTTTGTTTAAATTATGCTGCTTCACCAAAGAATTAACAAAGATAATGTATCAAAGTCTTCTGTAGAAATAATATGCTGTATTTGTTTATAGACGCTAGGGGTTAAGCCCAACAGCTCCACTAAAGCAAAGATTTTTGTCTGTATTGAGAGGAGCCTTGAAGAGTGTCTGGCATATAGTAAGTACTCATGTCTTGATTGAGTTAATAAAAGCACTTAGAAGTAGTCACCAATGCGAATCTAAGCCACAGAACCCATGAACACAAAGGCAGGCCCATTATGGAGAAATCAGCATGGGGTTGTTTAGTCATGATTTATAAATAACTGGGTGGTCTTGTTATAATGCAGATTCTGACTTAGTAGGTCTGGGGCCAGGCCTGAGATTCTGCATTTCTAACAAGTTCTTAGGTGACGCCAGTGTTCCTGAACTTGGGCTGTAATTTAAATTGTGAAGGTTTAGCCACTTTTGCTTGAAACTGGTCCTCACCCTATTCTTCCAAAGCAGCTCTCATTATTAAAAATGGCAAATAAATTCTATGCTGGGGATATCAAAGAAAATCAAGTACAATACCGTGTGACCGTTTATAGTTCTCTTTGCAAATTTGCTTGGTTGAACTGGTAGTCTTGAAGATTATAAAGTCATGGAGAATGTGTACGCTTTCTTCCAACAAAGGAGTCTAAGTCCTAACTGGGAAACAGATTGGAGCAGCTGTCAGTTGAGTTAATTGATGGTTCCTACTGGAAACTGCAAATTTCCTCCATGAGCTCTGTGGAAAAATCACTCTTTTAATAAATATAGTTGGTTTACATTTTTGGTTCTCACTTTTTCTTCCCACAAATTAAAAAGTTTGTGTTTCATGTGCCTTATTTCCTTTATCCCTTTGAATAAGACTTGCCTCTTTAGGAAGTTTGTTTTGTTTTGTTTTGTTTTTGCGGTACGCGGGCCTCTCACTGCTGTGGCCTCTCCTGTTGCGGAGCACAGGCTCTGGACGGGCAGGCTCAGCGGCCATGGCTCATGGGCCCAGCCGCTCTGCGGCATGTGGGATCCTCCCAGACCGGGGCACGAACCCATGTCCCCTGCATCGGCAGGCGGACCCCCAACCACTGTGCCACCAGGGAAGCCCGTAGGAAGTTTTTAGAGAGTATAGACAGTTGGCAGAGCTGACCAAATTTCTTTTGTATGCGTGTAGAGAAAGTAAATGTTTTGTGTTGGCAGAACTGCAACCTATTCCAAACTTACGGAACAGACAAGAGCTATAAAATATGGTCATCTGGAATGAAGTAATCATTCTCAGGATGTAATATGCAGAAGAGGAATCTCTGAGCAGGCTCTGTGAAACGTTTGATCACCCTAAAAACAGGATTTGAAAACAACACCATAACATCCTGCTGCTTTTCAAGTCTGGGTGGCTTGATGATGCAGAGTTTATTGAACAATACACCAGATAATCCTCAAGCTGCCTCTTCTTCAAGGTCAAGTCCACACTAGCAATTACAGTAATGTTTGTTGAAGTCACTTGAATGGCAGGTATAAAGGCTGCCATTTAACCAAACTGGTTGATCGGGTGACTTTGTTTTTGAGTTTCGCTCCTCACTTTTGCTTTAAAAGAATCACTTGTGTGGAAAGGAAAACAAGTTATCGGCCTAGCCCAATTAACCGTAAAGCTAACAGTTACCTGCAGATAAACCCATCAAGCATTCTCACAGAATTAAACAAAATCCATTCACATTTAATTGAACACAGTCTCTAGATTCTTACCATATTGACAGCCCAAGATTTAGAAATAAAAATAGTCACTGGTGTTCTTCTTGTGATTATATCAACTAAAATAGAAACCAATGAGGACTTAATCTCAATATATGTGATTATATTTTTAAATTTGGGAACTGGCAGGGTTTTCTTTTGTTTGGGCCTCTAAGTCCTGACATCTTTATTTCTTCCTCCTGTTAACTCTTGGATGCTTGTATCTATTAGATGATCTGGGAACAAAACTCACACTGACTAGCACCTGGCATAAACAGAAAAAATAATTTTTGGAAACTTCTACTTTTTCTGCATAAAACAAGTATGTGAGGAAGAATGATATTTTAATGGTGATCTTAAGTGAGGAAAACGAATCTTTGAAATAAACTTGAAATTTATTGTGAGTTACAGTGTTTATTTTAATATAATTTATTATAGAATTTATAAAATAAGCCTTGATTATCAATATTATCACAGATCATCATTTGATTGAATGGGTTTTATAAGATAGTTATAAATATCTATCCATTACTAAAGTAAACATTTGTTCTGAGTGTCAGCTGCTCATTACATGCTTTGTTAACATGAAAGATGTAAAATCCTTCTTGGGATAACCATAAGATATTGTTGCTTGTGAAAGCAAGTTGTAAATTAGTATTCATACTATCATCCCAATTTTGAAGAAACAAAAATAAAAGTATTTTTATATAGTCTTTGTCTTTATATGTATGTAATAGACATAGGTATATTAGTCAAGATAGGAAAGATTTTTCTGTGGTAATATGCAATCTTTAAATCTCAGTGATTTAAAGCAACAAGAATTTGTGAGAAATTGTGAGTTTATTATGGTTGTGGCCAAATCTACAGGGTAGCTGTCCTCCCCAGTGACTTGGTGATCCTGACTATTTAATCTTCTCTGCTATCGGAACGATAGGCTTGATTGGTTGATCTAAGCAGGAGAAAAACAAGTACTAGAGAATTGAAAGGGCTTTCAATTCTTCCAATTCACTGTCTTTGCTTGAAAGGGACACATTATTTCTACTCGAATTTTATAGACATAATTAGTCAAAAAGACTTGTCTAAGTACAAGGAGGCTGAGAAAGGTAGGAGAGTCCATGAGACGCTCGGTACCCCATATTTCCACAATGGGAGAGGGTTAAAAGGAGACAAGCCTAATTGTTGAGAATAGATAAGTTTAGGGAGTGGAAGAGAAGTAGCAAAGGATGGTTACTTTTTATTTTTTCAAATCTAAATACCTTGTTTTTTCAACAATACTATGTGTTGTTTGATTAAAATAAATTTTAATTCATGAATTCTTACAGTCACTACTGAGGGAGCAGGGGAATCCTCTGGCTTAATTTTTGTAGAAAGGCTGTGACTAGTTCAGCACCTGGTATGACATTTAGACCTCTCTTCACTCATCATTCTCCTTTTAGTTTTCTTTCCTACTTAACATTTTTGTAATGTTGTCAATTCTCTTTCTATAACTAAAATGTTCTGAACTTTGTTATCGTAGGTCAACGATTTTCAATATCCAATTTGCTCCTAAGTCCTTAATATAATCAGAAGGTGGACCGACTCATCTAGTGAGGCCTCCATGGATTCCAGCGCAGTTCCATCAGATAAAGAGTGACCTGTAACCATGGGGGTATGTGTCCAATGATAAAAACTTCAGATACATTTTAGATTTAGTGTGATTTAAAAACTCAGAATCTAAAATTGTATAAGTTGGGTAAAGTCCTGGGAAGCCTTTTACCCCAGGCTTTCAGTGCTCACAGTAGGAAAGAGAAAGCTATTTGGTGAATTTGCTTAGAAAACGGGCTTCAGGGAAATCCCAGTTTGTCTTTGCTTAGCTAATTTAGGAGTGTGTGACCTTATCTGGGCTTTTATGTTTCCCTAGCTCATTTTGAAGGTATATAATTTGTTATTCTTTTAAACATTTTCTTTAGATGTGAATAGTGTCATATGAATGTAATTCTTAACAAGTGCTACATAACCACAGCTATATTAGGTATAATATAATTATTAAACAATTGCTACTCCCAAGCTTTAAAAAATATGTATAAAGTCAGGCAAGATAGGACAGCTGAAGGTAAAAAATCATGGGGGAAATTTGAGAACTCAGTATTCTTCAAAGGATTATTTGCATGAACAAAAGGAATATTAAGCTGAGGTAACCATAGGAGGAAGTGTAGGATTCATTCAAAAGCAAACTGAGAGCTAAGAGTGCAAGCAAAATGCACGCTGAAGTCTGCATTTAAAATAATAGTGTGACTGAAAGTCTGATGAATCCCTGACCACTGGATAATATTATCAGGAACACATTTTCATGTAATGTAAGAACAGTATTCACAGACTTCATTGTAGCTACTATAAGAAAAAAGGGCTGTGTAGTTCACAGAATCTTCAGAAGACTGAAAGAATCAAGTTTAGACACTCGAAGTTACATAGAAAAAACACAAGTAGAGAAAATGCCCAATAACCCAGGGTAGTGCTCCTCAAGGTGTGGCCTGTGGACCAGCCTCTGATCCACATAACTGTTACTAGTCTGGGGTGAGGAAAAGTGCTTGCACCAGATTGCAAATGGACCATGTCACTAGGCATACTATTTAGTTTAGTTGATAATTTTTTTTATAGTAAGATTTCCTCAATAGAGAAGTAACATGTCAATTTACATTTGGGTGTAAGCTCTTGTTGTCTGAGATGGGAACATTAAGCAACACTGTTTTATGGGGGCACCACTGCCTTTACCATTAGCTGCGTGACACCTATGCTCCTGCAAAGTGGAGACCAAAGCACTCCACCGCGGCAACCCCAAGAAGAACCAAATGACTCCATCACCGTACCCGCCAGAAGATTCAATCCTCTTTTGAGCTATAGAAGCTCCCCAGGCTTCCTTCTGCTACCAGGTCTGATGGCAAATAAATAGTAGTAAAAAATAAAGTGTACTGGTTTAATCAAATATTTTGAGAAATGAAAAATGATCATCTAGAACATTGTTTCATAACCTTTTTCAGGTCGTAAATCATTTTGAGACTACGATAAGAGCCATGGATGCTATTCCCAGCAAATTGTACATTCATGCAATTGTACATGGACTTGTAGATTTACAGACCCTGCAAAGGCTATCTTCAGACTGTAGGTTAAAAAATCCTGATCCAGAGTAAAGCAGAAATTACTAATTTTACCAATAATTTGAGTTTAATATATAACAATATTTTTCACAAAATGATACTTCAATTTGGAGCTGAAAATTGCAATTTGATTTATAACTCTTACTGGCAATATAATCTAGGCATATAAACTCTTTGGATCTCAATTATCTCACTTGTAAATTGGAGATGATAATAATTATAAGATTACTGCATTTCCTTTAGGTATGTGTCTAGCATAACACCTGTCACAAAAATATTTAATGAATTGTTCATTTACTCATTCGTTCATTTACTTATTCATTTTTGATATATTAATAAGATTGCTTAGAATCTCTTGATTATTTTCTGGTTTTACAATTACGTTTAACAAATATTTATTAAATGCTCCCTTTGTACCAGGAGCTGTGCTAAGTGTGTGCATAGTTGATTAAGCAGAAATCTCTGCTCCAGAGTAATTTATGGTACAGTGGCATGTGAAGAGAAAATTTCAATATATTGTAGTAAGTGATATAAGAAATGGGCATAAGGTTGTATGGGAGCCCATAATAGGAGCAGTGTAACAGATATTGAGGATTTATTGAACAATCTATGATGGAGATGAGAGCAAGTTGTGCCAATAATATTAATTAAATAAACTTTCTGACTGCTTTCTGTATGTTGATTATTTTGCTAAATATTCTATGTACTATATAATTTGATCCTCATAAAAATTCCATGAAAACTTCTATTTCCTCTTTTTAAATACCCACTTAACAGATGTGGCTACTAGGCTAAAACAGAATGAACAAAATTTCAAGAGGTATATAATATAAATCAATGGCAGAGTTGGAATTAGCTTTGACTTCAAACCTAGGTTCTTTAACAATTAGTTGAAGAAAGTTGGGAATAGTGTTTCAGTTGGGGCAGTAACTCCAAAAATTGCATGGAGACATGGAATGACTTTCTGTGTAAGGGAAATTACACAGAATAACAATGATAACAGTTGTTATAAACACAAATTGTAAAGCATAATAAAGAGATAACCCAGCCTAATATATAGATTGCTTGATTGTAAAAAAAAAAAGAGAGAGAAAGAAAGAAAAAGAGCAAGCGGTTATAATTAAATTACAAGAATCTAATTTGTGAATTCTAGATCTAATGGGTCAGAAGCTAGCTTAGGTGTGGGAAGATGATGCATCCAGGTGTTGGGGAAATTAGGATAGCCAGGAGGTAACTGTATATATATGAGTTCTTAGTCCAGAGATACGGGCAAAAGTGGAAATAAACTTTGCTGACATTGGTTTAAAGATAGCAATAAAAATCATTAGTGTGTATAAAAACACTCAGTAATACAGAAGGAACTTAGCATTGAACTGTGTTTATTTTGACCAAAACACACCTGTATTTCAAAACATACACATGTAGTTTCTTATCCGTTCTTTATGAACTAACTAAAAATTATTTTATACTGTCTGTTTGCAAAAAATGTGGTAAAAGTAGAAGCTATGGCTAAGGAAATCTTTGGCTGAAAATTAGTAAAATCAACATGTTTATGCAATGAGACTGTGCTCAACAGGGAGTACTCTCTATAGATGAGTTTACTGAAGCTCTATTATAGTAAGTACCAATTAAAACAAACAAAACAAAAACAAAGCTAACAACAACAACAAAAACTCCCTGTGCTTTTTACTGGGAATTTAAACTAAGCTAGGGAGAGATGATTGACAGCTTTTTTTTGGGGGGGGGGATCAGTTGTGACCAAATTTCTTCAGATGATACAGTTGATATTTTATTTATAAATCCCTTATGATGTTTTGTAAGTTTTACCTTATTTTTAGGAATATCTGAAGGTCCTACCTGGAGGCTGAAGGAAATTTGAACTGTTTCCTAAAAAAAGACTCCCTTAGTAAAATATTTATTTACAACACAGTTTGATTAACAAGACTGTGTTCCCATTTTTATAGTTTAATTAGAGGACAAAGAAGATCATGTGAATTGAAGTTTTTATTTTCCCATTGCATTTATTTCCATACCATCTCAATACAATAGCTGTCAACATCATTGAAACAGAGACATAGATGACTTGTAAAGAAGACATTTTCTGTAATTACATGGTTAGCTTCATTCAGACTTACCGATCATTTCAAATACATGTGTAGGTCCATTGATCAAAAACTCACTGCACTGTTTAATGAACAGATGTACAGTTATTAATTTTGGATGGGATCCATATGTAACTTCAATAGAGATCAAAGGAGGCAATGAGAACACAGCATAGCATCCTGTGTTAAGACTTCAGCAGTACCAGGGCATGAAGTCCTAAAGCAAAATTTTCATCTGGATACAAGTAGTTCAAATATATGTGTGCTGACTAGAACATATATGTACTGACTAGAACATTACTCCTAAATGTATAATTTGCATGTTTGCTAACGTATGATTTCTCTCCTCTTAATTTTTTTTACCTTTTCACTTTCAAGTTCTCCTATGGTTTTCATCATTTGGACACAGGGAATGGGGGAAAAAAGATGCTTATTCTCTTAGTGCGTAAGAGAATAAAGTCCAAAACCAGGTTACAATGATATTAAGCCAAGGCCAAGTAGAACTATTCATGAGGTTATTAAAAAGAATAAATAAAAAAATGAAGACCTCAACAGCAGGAATAAGCCACTCTTATAAGAGACTAATATTTCAGATAGGAGGTTGGCTACGGAGGTAGTATGGTAAGTACAATGTTATCTGCTCAGAAAACTCCAAATTCGAACTTACAGAAAACATGTTGCATGTTCATTTATAATAGAAATAAAATCTGCAGTGTGGTTATGGGCAATGTTAAATATTCTAACTTGGAAACAATTTTAATAATGATACTCACTATTTTCTTGCCTTAATATAGCTAAAAGCTGCTTGTGTGTTTGAATTATGAGTAAATCAACTACAGAGTAGAACTTATTTTCAACTTTGATTTTTGGCCCTTCAACAACCTGATACAGTACATGAAACTGTGGTGGCACAAATGATTGGCAATAATTAGAAGATAATTTGACTTTTTAACAATTTATTTGATGCTTTAGATACGAAGCTAATTCCTCTTGTAACCGTTTCTTTCTTTTATGTGGTTTTAATCTTTCTGCTAACAAAGTCCCCACTGAGATTCATGATTAGTGGAATATAATCCTAAAAGAAGAGGTCAGGGAGATTAATTTGTGTGGACACATCTCACTGGTGATCTCAGTGGCAAAAATTCCAAGCTGAGAGATAAGTTGTTTATCCCCCAAATATACATGTTCTGTTTCAGCTTTTTGGCTACTTAGTAGGAAAAGGGCCTGTGCATAAAGAGAAGTGTGAGTGAGTAGACAGACACACCTATGACTTGATAAAAGTTAATGAAGGTTGGACATTGAATGGGAAACCCAATCATTTAATAGCTATTACACTCTACCTTAGACTCAGAAAATCTTGATTACCTGCTAAGAAACTAAGGTGTGAAAATATCTAAAATCTCAAAAATAGATGAACAGTATCTGTAATAAGCTTTATTACAAAGCTTTATTTAATCTTTATTGTTTATATTTAATATAGACAGTATACATGTAAAGACAAATAATCAACAATATATGTTAATAATGATAATCCTGCTTGTGTAAGGTGCCTACTGGTGTTTAGAGCTAGCTGGCATTATACCATTACACCTACTCTCTTTCTCCACGCCCTCCACCCTCAAAGTAAAAGGAAGTAATAACTAAAAGGTTTTCACATGTGTTTCTTTTGTAGAAATGTAGAGACAAGTTTACTGAGTCTGGTTAATGAAGGTTAAGGTTACAGATCAGGAGGATGTTAGCTAGGAAATTAGTACAATTTTATATGTTACATTCTATCCTTTCCCTTAGTAATTAATTGACTTTGTTTTGTCTCTCTACCACGTTGATACATAGTCATTATGATATCTTATCCAGTAGAAATCTTTTGCCCTCTATAATTGCACAAAAGCACTCTTGTGAAATTCACTGCTGTATAAATAGAACATAGTTGTTTGGGACTTTAACTTAGGCATTTATTTATTTATTTTCCAGTTTTATCGAGATATACTGACATATGGCACTGTACAAAATTAAGGATTAAAGCATAGTGATTTGACTTACATCATGGACTGATTATCACACTAAGTTTAGTGAACAACTGTCATATAGATACAAAATTGAAGAAGAAACAAATTTTTCCTTCTAATGAGAACGCAGAATTTCCTCTCTTAACAACTTTCATATATAACCTACAGCAGTGTTCATTATATTTTTCATTGTTTTTTAAACAATGGAGTATAATTGCTTTACAGTGTTGTGTCGGTTGCTGCTGTATAACAAAGTGAATCAGCTATACATATACATATATCCCCATATCCCCTTCCTCTTGCATCTCCTTCCCACACTCCCTATCCCACCCCTCTAGGTGGACACAAAGCACCGAGCTGATCTCCCTGTGTGATGCAGCTGCTTCCCACTAGCTATCTATTTTACATTTGGTAGTGTGTATATGTCCATGCCACTCTCTCACTTCATCCCAGCTTACCCTTCCCCCTCCCCGTGTCCTTAAGACATCCCTAGTAATTATTTATCATATAACTGGAAGTTTGCACCTTTTGAGTGGACGTTTTAACAATTTCCTCTTCTTCCCACCACCCTCCTCTTGTAATCACAAATCAGATCTCTTTTTCTATGAGTTTGTTTATTTGTTTCTGAAGTATAATTGACCTATAATGCTCTTTTAGTTCCTATTACACAACATAGTGATTCAATATTTCTATACATTTCAAAATGATCACTGTGATAAGTTTAGTCAGGATATGTCACTAAACAAAAATATTGCATAGTTATTGACTATATTCCCCACACTGTGTATTTCATTCCCTTGACTCTTACAAAGGTAAACAAAAGTTTACCTCCTTAGTGTTCACAACAGTAGAGAGCCGCCCAGAGCAAAGGCTGGGAGCAGGTCCCACGCTGTGCTGGGTGCCACCAGGCCCGGGACCCGGCCGCACACAGCGCAGGACGCTGGCTTCGCTGTGAGACCTCAGGGAAGGGGATCATCAACAATTTACAGAGGGTCCAGCCGCTGGGTCAGATTGAGACAAACCCCGTGTGGCGGGGTTCAGGTCAGCAGGCTGGAGAGGGTTCTGCTCTTTGATCATTATCGTTTGGGGCCCATGGGAGGACCTTGAGGGCCGCCTGAGTCCCAAAGCTGGGAAACTCCTCAGAGATGCTCATATCGGGAGCCTTCTCACTGCTGCTGGTGTTCCACGGAGAGTCATACATCACAAAGCCCTTGGACGTCACCTTGGACTTCTCATGGCTGGGGGAGTTAATCACCTTCACCTATTTATTTCCTATCCCAACCCTCTTCCCCTTTGGCAACCACCTGTTTGTTCTCCGTATCTATAACCCATTTTGTGTTATGTTTGTTCATTTGTTTTGTTTTTTAGATTCCCACATAAAGAAATCAGGCAGTATTTGTCTTTCTCTGTCTGACTTATTTCACTTAGCATAATGCCCTCTAGGTCCATCCATGTTGATGCAAATGACAAGATTTCATTCTTTTGTATGACTAAGTAATATTCCATTGTGTATGTATACCACATCTTCTTTATCCATTCAACTACCGTTGGGCACTTAGGTTGTTTCCATATCTTGGCTATTGTAAATAATGCTGCAGTGAACACAGGGGTGCATATATATTTTCTAACTTGGGTAATTATATATGCAGAACAATAGATTTCCAATAATCTGGGAGATATTTGATCCACTAAATATATATGGAAGAGCATTTCTTCAGCATCCAGATTCATCAAATTTTACTTTATGATATTGAGACTTTTCAGGCAAGCTTAGTTCCTTATCCTTTATAACTTCTTTTTTTAAAAAGTATAATATTTGCAAATGTTTCAACTCCCTTTTGATCTACAAATTCTGTTTCTTATCTTTCTCCATGTTTAGCATCTCCTGGTCATGAAGTTATGAAGTTAAAGAAGTCTGAGCCCTGAACTGTCTACAAGTAGAAATGATCACAAAGGCAAGAGCAGCAACATTCTCACTTTGAGCCTGCAGAGAAGACAGTAAATGCTAAATTATCACTGCTAAGAGAAAATAGAGCATTCTCAGTTTGTTTTAGTTAAAATTCTTTTCAGCAAACCATAGAATTATAAAATAAAATAAAAATTTTAAAGGAAATTGCAATTAGGATTCTATCAACAGGCCTGCTCCGCCCCACCCCCTTCTCGCCGGGTCTGTGGGTCTGTCCGGCACTGGGGCTATCTTTGAGGACACTGCCCTGTGACTGGGAGGGACCTGGCAAGCCCTGCATGGGGTGCGGATGAGGATGCGGCAGGGAAGGAAGAAATAGAAAATATAAACCAGGAAGAAATACAAAATATAAACAGAGCAGTCACAAGCAGTGAAATTGAAACTGCGATTAAAAATCTTCCAACAAACAAAAGTCCAGGACCAGATGGCTTCATAGATGAATTCTATCAAACATTTAGAGAAGAGCTAAAACTTATCCTTCTCAAGCTCTTCCAAAATATAGCAGAGGGAGGAACACTCCCAAAGTCATTGTACGAGGCCACCATCACCCTGATACCAAAACAGAACAAAGATGTCAAAAAAAAGAAAACTACAGGCCAATATCACTGATGAACAAAGATGCAAAAATTCTCAACAAAATACTAGCAAACAGAATCCAACAGCACATTAAAAGGATCATACACCATGATCAAGTGGGGTTTATCCCAGGAATGCAGGGATTCTTCAATATATGCAGATCAATCAATGTGATAAACCATATTAACAAATTGAGGGAGAAAAACCATATGATCATCTCAATAGATGCAGAAAAATCTTTCCAAAAAATTCAACACCCATTTATGAAAAAAACCCTCCAGAAGTAGGCATAGAGGGAACTTACCTCAACATAATACAGGCCATATATGACAAACCCACTGCCTACATCATTCTCAATGGTGAAAAACTGAAATCATTTCCACTAAGATCCGGAACAAGACAAGGATGTCCACTCTCACCACTATTATCCAACATAGTTTTGGAAGTTTTAGCCACAGAAATCAGAGAAAAAAAAGAAATAAAAGGAATCCAAATCAGAAAAGAAGAAGTAAAACTGTCACTGTTTGCAGATGACATGACATAGAGAATCCTAAAGATGCTACCAGAAAACTACTAGAGCTAATCAATGAATTTGGTAAAGTAGTAGGATACAAAATAAATGCACAGAAATCTCTTGCATTCTTATACACTAATGATGAAAAATCTGGAAGAGAAATTAAGGAAACACTCTCATTTACCATTGCAACAAATACAATAAAATACCTAGGAATAAACCTACCTAAGGAGACAAAAGACCTGTATGCAGAAAAGTATAAGACACTGATGAAAGAGATTAAAGATGATACAAACAGATGGAGAGATATACCATGTTCTTGGATTGGAAGAATCAACATTGTGAAAATGACTATACTACCCAAAGCAATCTACTGATTCAACGCAATCCCTGTCAAACTACCAATGGCATTTTTCACAGAACTAGAACAAAAAATTTCACCATTTGTATGGAGACACAAAAGACCCTGAAGAGCCAAAGCAATCTTGAGAAAGAAAAATGGAGCTGGAGGAATTAGGCTCCCTGACTTCAGACTATACTACAAAGCTACAGCAGTCAAGACAGTATGGTGCTGGCACAAAAACAGAAATATAGGTCAATGGAAAAGGATAGAAAGCCCAGAGATAAACCCATGCACATATGGTCACCTTATCTTTGATAAAGGAGGCAAGACTATACAATGGAGAAAAAACAGACTCTTCAATAAGTGGTGCTGGAAAACTGGACAGCTACATTTAAAAGAATGAAATTAGAACACTCCCTAACACCATACACAAAAATAAACTCAAAATGGATTAAAGACCTAAATGTACGGCCAGACACTATAAAACTGTTAGAGGAAAACATAGGCAGAACAGTCTCTGACATAAATCACAGCAAGATCCTTTTTTGACCCACCTACTAGAGTAATGGAAATAAAACCAGAAATAAACAAATGGGACCTAATGAAACTTAAAAGTTTTTGCACAGCAAAGGAAACCTTGAACAAGACAAAAAGGCAACCCTCAGAATGGGAGGAAATATTTGCAAACGAAACAACTGACAAAGGATTAATCTCCAAAATATACAAGCAGCTCGTGCAGCTCAATATCAAAAAAACAAACAACCCAAACCAAAAATGGGAAGAAGACCTAAATAGACATTTCTCCAAATAAGATATACAGATTGCCAACAAACACATGAAAGGATGCTCAACATCACTAATCATTAGAGAAATGCAAATCAAAACTACAATGAGGTATCACCTCACACCGGTCAGAATGGCCATCATCAAAAAGTCTACAAATAATAAATGCTGGAGAGGGTGTGGAGAAAAGGGAACCCTCTTGCACTGTTGGTGGGAATGTAGATTGATACAGCCACTATGGAGAACAGTATAGAGGTTCCTTAAAAAACTAAAAATAGAACTACCATATGACCCAGCAATCCCACTACTGGGCATATACCCTAGAAAACCATAATTCAAAAAGAGTCATGTACCACAATGTCCGTTGCAGCACTATTTACAATAGCCAGGACATGGAAGCAACCTAAGTGTCCATTGACAGATGAATGGATAAAGAAGATGTGACACATATATACAATGGAATATTACTCAGCCATAAAAAGAAATGAAATTATTTGTAATGAGGTGGATGGACTTAGAGTCTGTCATACAGAGTGCAGTGAGTCAGAAAGAGAAAGGCAAATACCATATGCTAACACATATATATGGAATCTAAAACAAAAAATGGTTCTGAAGAACCTAGGGGCAAGACAGGAATAAAGACGCAGACGTAGAGAATGGACTTGAGGACACGGGGAGGGGGAAGGTAAGCTGGGACGAAGTGAGAGAGTGGCATGGACATATATACACTACCAAATGTAAAATAGATAGCTAGTGGGAAGCAGCTGCATCACACAGGGAGATCAGGTCGGTGCTTTATGACCACCTAGAGGGGTGAGATAGGGAGGGTGGGAGGGAGATGCAAGAGGGAAGGGTTATGGGGATATATGTATATGTATAGCTGATTCACTTTGTTATGCAGCAGAAACTAACACACCATTGTAAAGTGATTATACTCCAATAAAGATGTTAAAAAAAAAAAGACTCTATTAACAGCTGACTAGTGTAAATATTTTAGACAATATGATTCCCAGAGATCCACTTTAGAACATCAAGTGGATTGAATGGCTGTTTATTTGTTGTCTGTTTTCATTCAGTCTCTTAACTGAAATATTGGAATGCATATTTTGGCAGTAAGGAGATTCATGTAAAACTTGGGATATGCTTGAATGGTATAAATAAAGTTGTGAAATATTTTTCATGTTTTTTTTTAAGAAATGAGACACTTGCTCAGTGTCACACTTGAACACCAATGGTTTTCTTTATGGAGAAATGAATTAATTATTCTTAAAGTATTGTTTTTACACTAAAAGAGTCTCATTTACATAGACATAGACAAAAACGTAAAATCTCTTTTTTTGTAACTATGTAGTCCCTATACTCAGATTTATATCTAATTTCTGTGTAAACATGTGACTCTATAATAGAGTTTTCTTGTAATCTAATGGGAGTCCTTTGACAATTGTAAAGAACTTTAAAGTTAAAACCCTATAATTATGGTAGGTAATAAAGTTTGGAGATTACAGTCTCCATTGTTAGGAAATACTGTTAGCTTTTACTAAAACCATACTTCCCTAAAAATAGGAAGGAGAGTTTATATTTAATTTCAATAATAGCATCCATTAAATGTTACCAATATACTTTTGGGAGAATTTCTCCCTATATTACCCCCTAACATTTAATTAGGAGAAAGAAGCCAAGAGTTGAAAGGAAGTCTGTCTGGTTTTCCTGTGTTTGATTCACACCACCATCTAGCGTAGGGATGGGGCCAGTCAGGAATCATTACACTTCTGAAAGCAGACCACAGCAATGGATTTCTGTTATCCAGCACAGCATCTCTCCCTGTGCATACTTCTTAGATTTTAGAGCACACAGACTTTTAAATAGAAAATTCTAACCTAAAAAAAAAAAAGACTAATCAATTGAGATGCAGAACCTTTGCGCCTTCAAATCTCAAAAAAATATATAATTAAAAATATTTTTATCTAACAGTTGAAAAAATTGGTCGAAGATCTGTGCTAACATAGTGCTGTGATTTAAATCCTTGCATTTTGTATGTAAATATAGATGCGATCACCCACTAACAAATTAGAATATTTTAAACCTATTAATATGCTCTTTATCTACTTTGCTCTTTTTCCCTTTCATGGGCTTAATTTTGTTTGCCTACTCTTAAAACATCACGATTGTAAGATAAAAGAAGTATATTTAGGTGGTAATTATAGTGTAATGTATAAATGTATCAAATCAACATGTTATCCATCTTAAAAAAAGAACTACATTTAGTCTTTCAGTTCATAAAAGCAGTTACTGATTATCTACTATTTGTTGCATAACTTGTAGGACTGTATTTATACCGTGGGAACAAGAAAGTTATATAGGATGCAGTTATTACCATAGAGAAATTTATGAAGAGAATGAGTCCTAACAAAAAGGAATACTTCTTCATATTAACTCTTTTTTTTTTTTTTTTTTTTTTTTTTGCAGTACGCGGGCCTCTCACTGTTGTGGCCTCTCCCGTTGCGGAGCACAGGCTCAGCGGCCATGGCTCACGGGCCCAGCCACTCCGCAGCATGTGGGATCTTCCCAGACCGGGTCACGAACCCGTGTCCCCTGCATTGGCAAGCAGACTCTCAATCACTGCGCCATTAGGGAAGCCCTTAACTCTTAATTTTAAATGTAGCTCTGTAATTTTCTTCAGCAAGGAACTAAAGCATTGAAGTTGCAACCAGAAAACTCCTTTAGGACTACAGCACAAATCTTGATTCTTAGTCCCGTGTGCAAGGCAACTCTGATTTAACTTTAAAGGAATATATCTAATGACTTAAAGATTATATAATGCACATTTAGCTTTAAGGTTAATGATACTATTCTGATGAAGTAGGTGGATAATGAATATGGACCCTTCCTTTACATGTTGCTTCTGTATAAAGTAAATATGAATGCAGGGGTGACATTGTTGAGAATTCTCCAACCCCTGATAAATTCGGTTTTAAGTGGTTTCTGCCTGGAAATGTATTTCTTTCTGTCATCACCTCTACCTTCTTTCATCCCACCTAACTGACATGCTAACTCTTGGAGAAAGGTGGAGATATTTCAAATGGAGAAGAATGTAAAATTTGATTTTCAAAAAAGCATTTAGGGCTTCCCTGGTGGCTCAGTGGTTGAGAATCTGCCTGCCAATGCAGGGGACACGGGTTCGAGCCCTGGTCTGGGAAGATCCCACATGCCGCGGAGCAACTGGGCCCGTGAGCCACAATTACTGAGCCTGCGCATCTGGAGCCTGTGCTCCGCAACAACAGAGGCCGCGATAGTGAGAGGCCCGCGCACCGCGATGAAGAGTGGCCCCGCTTGCCACAACTAGAGAAAGCCCTTGCACAGAAACGAAGACCCAACACAGCCATAAATAAATAAATTAATTTATTATTTTTTAAAAAGCATTTAAAACGTATGGTCCATTATTACCTTTCAAACTATTGCCTTTCATTAAAAATAGATGCCTAGTTTTGTATATTTATGGTACCTAATGAATAATAAAAAGCTATGACTCACTTAATAGACACAATGCTAGACAATTTCAAATGAAAACCCCTGCAACGTTCCATGTAGAATAAGCCATGATGGAAACAGAAAGATTCAAATTCTCCAGTACCATTTTTAGGTAGCTTCTGGTAATTGAGTCATTGGAAAAGTGCCAAGAGGTCATCTGGCTGCCTGTGTGGAAGAGTATGCTCACCTGCACTAACTGCTACACAAGTAGCTGCTTAAACTTATAGCTAGGCTAGTTCACCTGCTCTTTCTTAACAAAAAATGTGTGAGGCCAAACAGACAGTAACAATACGACTGCTCTCTGTTGATTACTCTGTGATGAAAACCAAGGTTTCCAACGCACAGATGAAGGTGAGAGTGGCTATGGTTATTCTTCCCCCAAGTTAATTTTTGAGCCAACCTCCTGGGACAGTTTAATGCATGAGATTCTGACGTGTGCATACATTCCCTTTGCATATGAGGCTAACTGTAAAGGAAGTTACCTCCCTGCCTGACGTTATCATTTGTGAGTCTCGTATGTTGCTTGCAGTGCCAGCACTCTAAAGGATGCTTGTACAAATAGGCTACTGATGTTTCCTCCCTTTTGAAATGCTGGTTGCTGCTACATAAAGCAGAAACTGTTGTGAAAGAAATGATTACAAATGATTTCATAGCAAGAATATTATTTCTCATCAAATAAACAATTACTGTGGGAGGGTAGCAATAATTTGTAAAACTGAACTGATCAGTTAGGATTCCAACTTTCTTTGGGAAATCCTAGTACTTCACATACCTCTTATACTAATCCAGATTTCCCAAATGGTTATTTAGTGGATCCGCAGTAATATGTGCCCTAAGACAATATGGTCCCACATATTTACTTTAATTAAACTAACTTTGTTAGTCATTTTCTACTCTCCTTTTCCTATTCTCCTTTTACCTCTTTTTTTTTTTTTTTTCTGTACGAGGGCTTCTCACTGTTGTGGCCTCTCCCATTGCGGAGCACACGCTCCGGACGCGCAGGCTCAGAGGCCGTGGCTCACGGGCCCAGCCGCTCCGCGGCATGTGGGATCCTCCCGGACCGGGGCACGAACCCGCGTCCCCTGCATCGGCAGGCGGACTCTCAACCACTGCGCCACCAGGGAAGCACTGACCTCTTTCTTACATCAGGTGATTTATACTTTGTTTATCTGATCAGGCCTGACTTTCTGTTTACAGAATGAAGGTTAACGGCATTTTCTCTGTGTCTTTTTTTGTAGCCTCTTCTATCAACTTTCATCTATCAATGGATGACACATTGACTTTTTCACTAATATAACATTAAATGTGGAATTGCTGGTTCTTCTATAATAACATATGTTGTTGTACTGGGGAAGTATGAGAAAGGATATGAGATAAATGAATATAAGTTTCGAGTGTTTATGGAAAAAATTGTCTGAAGACATGGGAAAATGACTAGAGAAGGAAAATATGACAGGCTGTGGGCTTGGAGAGGTAGAAGAACAGACCCTGAAAAACAATTTGGATTTGAAAGAACCATAGTTTTCCAGCTGGTGTGGAAAGCAATATTCTTGAGCCGTTGAGGACAAATGTTTTGTCAAAGGGATCAGGGCAAATGCATTGTATATTAAAAGAACAGGAAGAGATGAGTGGGTAATAAGAGTAGATGACTAGATCCAAAGGTGAGACATCCCTTAATCCTTGGTTAGTGTCAGCCCAGACTGGTGTCTGGACAGACTCTCAGGCATCTCTTATTTTTCTAGTATGCCTAAACCTCCACTTCCGTTCAAGGGTCCTGAGTCATGTCAACCATGATGATGACCAACCATATGCTATATTCTCTGCCCCCCAATTTAGTTGTCAGTCAAATTATTAAGCCTAAACAAGTACAGATTTAGAGTTGGTATTTAAAAAGTAACTTAGAGACCAACCAGTTCATATTTTATGGATAAGAAAATGGGAAAACAGAGGGTTTGTCCAAAGCCACCAAGCTGGAATTTTAATACCTAACATCGTTGTAGAGTTTTATGCCTTACTATTCATTTTCAATTACATTCTTTAGTGGAATCCATAGCAATCCCTGTGAAATAGTTTCTGTCCTTTATGAGCAAACACTTTTTGCGATCTTAGTAGATGGGCTTAAGGCCCCAGACCTGAACCATGGCAGAGCAGGGTCTAGAATAACCCCAGCTGTTTTTACTACATCATGTTTCCTTCCACACTCACAGCTTGAAAAGCAGCGAGAAAATGCTAGGACGGTAGATTTACTACTGTTATTAGTATAAGGTGAGAGTAACTAAATTATTTTTTAATGTAACACTCATCTAGCATTATTATATGTGCTGCTCAATGGAAATATCAAGAATGTAACGAGTTTAACAAAAATATTTTCAGCAGAAGTAGGAAGAGGTGAATATAACTTAAATGAAAAATATATCAACCAATGACAGTACCCAAAAGCCTATGAGGACTTGTGTGTCTGTCACTGCCCAGATGCCCGAAGCTCTGTGGAGTACATGAGGATAGATAAAACACAGACTGCTCTCTGTCTTCTAGAGGGGATCAGACAGGCTTATCAATAATTGAAATAAAAGAGAGCCCAGAAGGGGGAGTGAGTCATTGGGAAGGCTGGGTTACAAGGAATCTCCCTGCTTTTAGAAACCTAGCAGGTCTTCAGGAGGCCAGAGGTAATCCAAGTTTCTTCTGGGAATCCAATCAAGCTTCTTACAGAACTTCCAAGGGGTTGAGTGAGAACATTCCCTTGACATTAAAAAAAATAATAATATAAGATCCCAGGTTACTAATTTAAGACCTAAACAATATGTTTTGGGATTGTTTGACTATTATAGTCTATAAATTTGACTAAAACTTTTCAGGTAAAATCTATGATAAATTGACTTGACCTTAACCCCAACTCTAAGGGTTAATTCAAAATATTAGGGCAGGTTTTCTGTGTAAGTAAACTTTATCTTCTCCCTCTTCATTCTTAGTTATGGCTCTCCTAAATAAGTCATTCCCAATTGAGACTGCTTATTTCTATTGTTATAGATATGATTCATGATTTAAAACATCCTTGTGGTTTAAAAACCAAACAAGCAAAGAGAATGACAACATAATTTTCAGTCTTAGTTTTGCTCAACAGGCTTTGTCTGAAAACCAGTTTATAAGCCTGGATGAGCTCATAAGAAACCACTGATGAAAGAACACTTAGGGTGGAAAATACTGTAAAATGATATGGTATCTTAATGAAATGAATTGATAACATGCTGACTCCTTCTATAGTATGTGACTTTATCTGTATTTGGCTGTATATTTGTGCAATTCTTGAGGGTGAAAGGAAGAATAGAAAAGGAGAAAAATAAAAGGATCAGAGCCTTAGGTCACAATGAAATTGCAATGCTCCTTTTGGTATGTTGACCAATTATGGACATCTGAAACGATGTGTATGATATTATAGAAACATTAATATGCCGAAAATACTGGCAAGGCATTAAAGATCTAGTCTGTGCCTGTACCTGTTTATGCTTGTTTTTTTTGTTAAATATTAGGAGGAAATAAATTATTTAACCTAACTTTATCAGGCCACATTTTTTTCCCCTCCAACTCTCTGGCAATAGAGGGATTCAAATGAATGTAACTAGTTGTTCTAAATACTTTAAAGCAGATATTTAATGTCTAAAAAAAGTCTTTCAATTACTGTATAAAAAAGCTGAGAGCATTTTCTTAAAAAAGGAATAATAATTGAATACATTTCTCATCAAAGTGAAGGATTAATAGCAGTGAATAAAAATCTTCTACAAAGTTTTCTACAATGTGCCGTGAAAATTCATTTCCTTCTTTTTGCTGCCTCAGATGTGTTGGCTCCTTGCCCTTTATACAGCTAACACATTTAGTATTGTCACATTGGGGAAAGCACAGTAGATCATTTTATATGTGAACTAGTATTTGTGGAAAAGTGCATGCTCTTTTGTTGTTCCACAATAAGAGTCGTCTAATTGTCGTTTGTTTTTTGCAAAATCTTGGATCCAGATAATCGTACATGATTTGCATTTATTGTTTATGTGATTGGTAGAATTTCATCAGTGAGCAGAAAATTTTCAGTATCATTTTCTGAGAAATTTAGAGATGCTCACTGGACATTTTAAAGCCTTTTATATGGTCTCCCTGATTTACTAGTTTCAGATAATTTATTTTAATTTAAGGCAGATGAAACTTCAACACAATGGATGGGAGAGACATTTAGCTAGAAAAAGTCTGAAGAAATAGTCATTTTTAACTATACTTAATTTTATATCTATGCATTTAAAATTATGACTATTATTCAGGGTTATATATATATATAATTCTTATGTAAGAGAAAATAATTTATCTCACTAGATGTGAAATTAAAAGCTTTTCTGCAATGAGACAAAACTTCTCTTTCTGGTTAAAGATGTACCAATTTAAAGATGATCTTTTTTTTAAGACTACTTTGGTGTTTCCCAAGAGTCTATTGTTTAATCTGCCAAGAAATTCTGTTCCTGCATCAATAGGAATTTTAAAACTCCAACATGACCATACTATTTCCTCAATGATAGCAAGGAAATTAACTTTAATGCAGTAAATTCACAAGAAACCCCTATGATAAAAAGATGCGTCTCATTCTTATTATTTAATTGATCTTTTTGGAACAGTTCATTTGTACTCCAGAAAAAAAAAATAATCAAGTGGGTTATTAAGTTCTTTCAAATGTATGAAAACAATGATGACTAATACCCAGATATCTTTTTATGAAAGTCTTTTGCGTTTGAACTTTCTAACTTCTGATCTCTAATAGGTGGATCTAGGCTTACTATTATTATTATTTTAAGCCTGAAACTTCCTTGGTAGAATTGCAATCAATTTGATTTAAATTCCTTTTATTCATTTAAGATCGCATGAAATGGATTTTACTTACACAATGTGCAATATGTTAAATTTCAAAGCCGTCTTACACTTTACTCTTCATTTCCTGTCTAGTCATTTAGAGAAAGCCACACGGTGTGGCAGGAAAAACACGGATTGAACAGTCAGGAGACGTGGGTTCTAGCTATTTGACCTTGAATTAAACTTCAATTAACTTTTCTGTGCCTCAGGGTCCATATCTGTTACATGAAGGAGTTGTCAGAGGTTGCAAATCGGCAGTTCTAGCTACATTCAGCCCTCAGATATGTTTTGCTTGACCTGCATGGTATTAAAAAAAAATGAATGAAATTGGTTATATCAACTTACACTCCCATCAGCAGTGCACATGAGTAACTGTTGCTCTATATTCTTACCAATACATGATACTGCCAGACTTTCTCATTTTAGATATTTTGGTGTTTGTAGTTATATTTCATTATGGATTTAATCTGCATTTTCCTAGTGACTAAGAAAATGAAGTATTTTTCATTCTCAGCCATTTGGATAGCTCCTTTGGTGAGGTACCTTTTTGATTTGGGGGACTTTTTTTAAGCTGGATTGTCTGTTTTTTCTTATTGATGTGTTAATGAGTTTTTAGATATTCTGGATATGAGTCTTTTGTTGGATAAATGAATTCAAAGCATGTTCTTTCTGTGTGTCTTTTCTTTTCACTCTCTTAAAGGTGACTTTTGATAAACTGAAATTCTTAATTTTTAGTGAAGGTCAACTTTTCAAACTTTTCCTTTGTAGTTAGTGGTTTATTAAAATTTTAAAGACACTTTTGCTTCCCTTAAAGTTATAAAAATATACTCCTTCTTCACAAGACCTTTGAGAAAGAAGCATCTTCTATGTGCTATCTTCTAGAAGCTTTACCTATAAACCATCTTGACTGATACTCCTAGTTGAAGCTCCTTGAGACAAACTCTGATTCAGTAATTCAATTTCAAGGGATATGCACAGTAGCAGTGCATACACTTGTGCACCAAATAATATGTACAAGAATGTTTACAGCAACATAATTCATAACAGCCAAAAACTGGAAATCCTATTCACCAGTTATAAAATGGGCTGTGATATATCCATGCAAGGGAATGGTGTACAACAAGGAGAAGGAATAATCTTACAGATATAAGGTTTTGAAGCCGTGTTACAGAAGAATAAATGCTGTGTGATTTTATTTATATAAAATTCAAAAAACCAAGGAAAGCAATATGGTGTCTGATAACTGAATAGTGGAGAAGGAAATCTTCTGGAGAAGGGAAGGTTAATGCTGGGAGGAGGCACCAAGACGATATCTGAGGGGCTGAAAGTGTCCTATATCTGGATCTGTGCACAGGTATGTACACTTGGTAAAATGCATCAAGCTGTACATACAAGATCTGCCCTTTCAATCACTATTAATAAAGAAAATACTTGCTGGACCTAATAGCTCAGGCATATATAAAGATTAGAATATCATTGATATATGTATTAGGACCAAGCTACTAGTTCAGCATAATCTCTATTCATCTGTCTACCTTTCTATAAGTTTGCTAACCAGTCTTGCATCTCCTAATTTTCCTACACAATAAAAGCAGATTAATCTTTCAAAAATGCTCACTTTTGAATATATTGCTTGCCTATTTAGAAATCTTTAATAATTCCCTCCACCTAGATAATAAACTGCAAATCTTAAACATTTAAAATACGTATAACACGATGCTGGATGTGTGTGGGAAGTAACTAATATGTACTGGGAACCAATTATATATAAGCTACACTAAATTGGTTACTTTAGTGAATGTAACCCTTACATCAAACCTGCAAGTTAAATAGCATTATGCCATATTTCAGGTGGAAGATGCTGAGTTCCTACAAGTCTGAAGTTAGTTAATTGGGAGAAGCAACAGGATAAAAATATACATCTCTATGACTCCAAAGCAAATACTATTTTTACTGTACCATGTTGCTCCTACAGTCACATATATGTTCCCAATCTACTTTATCCAATTTCTTATCTTCCTACGCCCTCCATTCCAGACCAACTTAGTTCAAAATCTGCCGCCCTCAATCAATTTTATACTTTCTGATCTCCTGAGTTTTCCTAATCCTTATTCCTTTGAATCTTTTTCTATCTGCATATATGTTATTCATCCTTTCACGTGACTTTTAAAGTCTACCTTTATTTTAAAGCTTTGCTTAATCACCACAGTCTGAATAATCTTTTTGTCCTCTGAAATCTTAAATGCAACTATTGCTGGTTACAAATCACTCATTATCTGTAACCTCATGTTATTTCTTCTATGTTTGCCTTGGAATATTATTTAAACTCAGGGTTTTTTTTTTTTTTACTTGATGTTTGTCTTATTTTCATAATTATGTTGAAAGCTCCTGAGTACTGAGAAAATGTTTATACTTTTTCATCTCCTCCCTCAGAAGTAATTCAAAAATAATGGAAGAAGTTGACATGTACTGTGGAGAAAAAGAAATCAGGGTAAAGAAGATGGAGAGGATTAGAGCTGTTGGTTACAGAACTGGCCACAGAACTTCTTGGGCCAAGAGCAAAATAAAAATGCAGGGCCTTTGTTCAAATATTGTTAAGTATTTCAAGATAGCAGCAGAACATTAATCCAAACGATAAGCCCTTTTAATATTGAGATCTTGTGTAACTACAGAGGTCACACCCCCATAAAGACGATCCTGAGTGGTTACAGAAATCATTGAGTTAATATTTGAGTAAAAACTTGAAGAAGGCACATACAACTCCAGGAAAAGAGTGGTCCAGACAGAAGAAACACTAAGAGGAAAGGCCCTGAAGCAGGAGCACATCTGGTGGCTTCAGGTAGTAGAGAGGTGAACAGCATGGCCGGCTGGAGCAGAACGGATGGAGGGGAGGTTGGAGGGAGATGAAGCCCAAGATCTAACTGTGGGCCAGATCCAGTAGGGGCTCCCTGGTCATTTTTTCATTTGAGGAGAGTTTAGAGCACATCTGACTTAATTTTCCTCAGGAGCATCTTTCACCTGTGTTAAAAAAAGTAATAGGTTGCTGGAGGCAAGAGTAAAACTTGGTGGGAGATGATGGTGGTTTGAAATAAGCCAGGTGAGTGATGACTGTGGTAGCAAAGCTTAGGTGAAGAGAAGTGGTTGTATTTGGCATATATTTTGAAAAACCTTGGTATTTGGTTCCAAGACTTCTTTTCTTCTCTATGTCTACATGATATTACCCCAGTCTCATTGTCTGAGATGATATTTAAGAGCTGGCAGTTCCCATGTAGATGTCCATTGCAAGCCAGACATGTCAGGTCTTATTTGACATCTTCATTTGCATTGCTCATAGGTATTTCAAATATCCATGTCCAATAAATAACCTAGTAAATGATTTTCTTTCCCCAATTTTTTCTCTTCCATCTCCCCTTTCTCAGAAAATGACATCACTATTCATTTAGTTGTTCAAGCTAGAAACCTTGATTATTTTTCTTCCCTAATCCCTCACAACTAATTAATCAGAAGTCCTGTCACTCCTGTCCAGAATAGAGATCTCAAATCCATCCCTCTGTCCATCTTTACTGCCATTTTATTATCCAAGCCACAGGTTTCTCCTGTAGTGCACTGACCTTCTAACTCTTCCCTCAACTTCTGTTCGTGCTGTTTGTAGCAGCTCAAGTATTCATTTTAAGATGCAAATCTTAAAAGTAGATCTTTCTGTAGTTAAAACCCTTCAAGAGTTTCCCACTGTATTTCCATACAGTGAAAACCACTTGCCATGTTTCACAAGATTCCACACAATCTGGTCTCCTGTTCTATCTCTTGTGCATCTCTATTAGCTCACTCATGCTCCACCATCCACAGTGCTCTTTTAACAACTTTTACACAAATAGTAACTCTATAGCAATAGTAATGATTTACAGCAGGTAAAATCTAGGAGGAAAGATGTTTTCACAAATATTTGGCCACATATTTAACCATTTAAAAGACTTAATGGTAAGAAGAAGCATCTCTCATTCACTACTGCATCACTAGTCAGATTAAAGTGAATACCATATTGTAGGTATACTACACCAGGCAGGGGTTGAAGGAATACATGAAAAGCAAGTACTTATTAATTCAAACTCTAGCTCTTTCTGAGGCAATACGTGTTCTATTTTGTGGAAGTAACACACTTATTTTATGTCTAAGACTTTAACTAATTTGTGGTATATTATTCAAATACAGGGTAGTATAGAAATAAATAATATTCTTTTCTCTTTAACCTCATGAATGTCTGATAATCTCCTTAAACCATATAAAATATTTGCCATAGCTAGAGTTTTCATTTCTGAACTTGAGAATAACTCAAATGGCAGAAGATTGGTTTATAAATAAAATATTTTATAATAATTATTTTTACACTTCAATGATTTGGGGACACAAATAATCAATACCTCTAAGGTGAAATACATTTTTCTGATATAGCAGTTAAGTCTTATAATAAAGAAATAAGCCAAAGATTGTTCCAAATATTTTCAGATTGGCCGTAAATTTAATAACACAGTATCATATTTAGGGATGTAATTTTAAATTTGATTTGTAAAATTCCCTTCCTTTCCATTTGAGTTCTTAGATACAAAAGAACACTGAAAAGGGAATTTTTGAAGTAAAACTGGGATAACTTTAGTTTTTCCCGGGGGAGAGGAACTACTTCTGACCTTCGGTCTTTACCTCCATCTCTATTAACAAATACTTTGAGACACTGGAAGGAAACATAAGGCAACCAGACCCTGTGAAATTAAAGCCACAGGCTTGGTTGTCTATTCCTCACCATATCTGGTGTCCTTATTGAATGGTAACTGTAGTTTGTGGTCTTTTCATGTCACCGGTGGTCTTGAAAGGAAAAGATATATTGAACAGTTGAATATGTCCAGTCTCTACCTCTCAAAGGGATTCTAAAAGACCCATTAGCAAAACGGAGTGATTAGGTGGAAGTGAATCCATTTGTAGACCAGGATTGAAAACTTCCAGGAAAGTTTTACCTTATGACATTTGGCAAATTTTTCCCATACCTACAATACCAAAAGTATTTGAGAATTATAATGATTAAAGACATAGCTAGTGCCCTTGAAGAATTCCCAGTCTAATAGGGAATGGGGTTGGCAAAGGTACAATGGTAATATGGTTTAGTGAGTAGAATATAAGATAGAGGAGAATCTAACCCAGTCTGGGGAGGGTAACTTGAGGTCAAGAAAGTCTCTGTAATGAGATAATAGTAATAAATAAAAGTATGAAGGAAAGGAAAAGGAGAAGTAGAGAAGGAAGAGCAGGCATTCCAGTGAAAACCAAACTAATAGATGGTCCCTGGGAGAACAGGACATGTTTGGGAAAGTGAATTTTCACTGACGGGTGAGAATGTGGCGATAACAGAAGGTGGAAAAAAGGTTCCACAAGATAAGGTCTCAAGATCAAGCAACCTACTCCATATTCGAACAGTCTCCTTTTGGTGCAGACCAAAGGCATCCTCTTAATGATACTCCTGTCTTGGATTTCTTACAACATGGGTGGTATGAAAATGCCCTTGTTTACAGCTACTCACTTTGGAGAGGATAAAATTCCAGTTACAACAGTGTCTGCAGGCCTTTTTTGTTTTCCTATAACTCTATTTTGATAGTTTAAATATTGTTTTCCAACAATGTCTCTATTCCAATACTAACAAGTCAGAGCATACACTAAAAAGGATACTTCATTGCTGCAAAGTCTATAATAATAAGATTACATATTTCAACACCTAAACATGACACCTTCCAAAAAGAATTTCAATCCGTCTTTATTAAAGAATCACACGAGGAAAAAAAATGAAATTTGAAATCCTTCGCCTTTTAGATTTCTCATGCTTTTTGGAAAGTATGTCGCACTTTCATTGAAAATTATCCTTTGATCTTCAGTGAGTACAGATATTCTGTACCTCATTTATGCTTAAGACAATGCAACATGTTTGTTTTGTCATTAATACTAATCCTGCTTTGATTTCTTTGAACTGTTGGCAACAGGTAATTCAACCTAAGTCTTTTCTAGACAGATTTTGTTCCTTGTTGGATGATGAAACTTCTCTGGTGTTAACACCTAAAAAAGACTGTCTACTTTCCCTTTCCTGTTCTAATTATCAGATATATTGTTAGGCTGCATCCATGAAACCTATTTAGCATTTAAATTGAGGAAGAGCATACTCGTTTAAGCAGCTCCTGACCTTTCATAAAAATGAAAGTTCAAAGAACAGTCAAAAAGTTAAAACTACTAGGATAAAAATAAAAATAAAACATGCTTGTTAGCAGACAGCTTCTGGGTATAATCATTCATCTGTCTCTTTCTTCATTTTGTATTTAATACTGTTATGCTGTAGACATACTGGAAACTTCCAATATAAAATATCTTACAAATGAATTGTGTTCTTGGTTAAAATCTCAATGACTTGGCAAAAACATACAATGGTGAGCATGGATAAATATGTTTTCAGATTTTTCTAAAACAGTCCTATTTACCAAAATTAAGTTTTAATAAATTTTGAAGTTAAATCTATTTCTTCCTACGATTTCCCGGGCAATATATATTTGCACAAACACTTGGCAAATTTCTAGATATCACATAGGTAGGTGTGGATGAAATTCATTAGACTAAGACTTCTAAGCATATATGTCTGCCGGAGTTTCGATACCACAAGCAGCAGCCTGACAGCAACCATTTATTCTTTGCAAGTTCATAAGTGCTTCCTTATAGCAGTGGATTGCATTTCCGCTGGCATCTGAAACACTGGCGGCCATATCGCTGTATATTAGCATACATGCTCAGAGACTACTATCATTCCAAAATAGCAGAATGGGAGTTGCAGTTTTCATAAGGTTGTTGAACTAAAGGTCAACGAAGGACTCTTGGCTTTAGGGAAATAATTCTAAAAGGGGAAGGAAGTACATTTACATCATTGAAGGGCCTCTTCTTGAGTATTTGATTATAGACAAAAATAAGCTTACTTAAAAGGTCTTTTATAAGGGGCAAGATAGGAGCCAGACAGTCTGATAACAGAAAAACTTCTGCTTTCTACTTTGGGGTTTCCATATAAGCAACTGGAAAATGTTCCACTTTCTTCAAGTGGACACGTAAGCAAATGGTTATCATGGAAGCTATTTGCAGATATGACTTAGGCGCTAGGGAGAAGGGTTGACAAGGAAATGATTTGCTTTAAAGTGACCCTAAATAAGGAATATAAGATGCCCATTGTTCTGTTGTCTTTCCTAAGTTGTCTTTTATTCTCAGTCTGTTTTGAAGAGATTGAGACGCTATGCCTAAAGTAATTGGATGCTTACAGAATTCTTTATTTGTAAGAATGGTGTAATGAAATCTGTAGAGGATGGGAACAAAGAATGTATATATATTCCAGAGTTAAACTGTAAAAACACATACTTCTATCACTAGCCATGATTAAAATAATTAGATGGTAAAAATAAAAATAATATGTACCATCAGTGACCAAGTTTGATTCAGTTATTTTTTTATTCCACAGTATACTCTGAAAGAGCATAAAACCAATTTGTTTCCATGCTTGTAAAGAATGTCATCTTTTGTGCACATTCCCCAAATCATCCCAGAAAAAAGCTCTTTTTGGCCTCTCTGTGGTTTAGTTAATTGGAAAAGTCATTGCAAAAGCACTTGTAATAGTATACATATATTCATTTGTATATAATAGTTATGGTTATTTTAAAGTTAAGGGATGAAGAGATTTTGTGTGTGGCACAACGTTGAATTTTAATGACTTAGTAATGTCTACTGTTGTCACTAGATGTGAAATAGCTAGTTAAATAAGATTTGGCTTGACACATGGAGTACAATGCTATCATAAATTATCTTGGACTCACTAGGGAGATTTTGCTTATAACAAATGCCAAAACAACCAGTCATGTAAATAAAACAACTGTCAATTTACTGAAAATGCCAGTCAAATTTGATGTTTACCTCAAATTTTGTAGCAAATTAAATAAAAACACAACCAAATAGAATTCAATTACATATTGATGATGTACAGATCAAAACTCTCACAAATTAACACAAGCATATAAATTTGTTGCTATGATGAAAATCAGAAAGGCCCTAGAAATTTGTTTTCAATCTAGTCCTTGAAGAAATAATTTATCAAACCTGCTCCCACACAGACTGGATCAGCTCTGCCCAGGAATAGCTGTGTTATGTACCCATCTCTCAAGGGTCCAGGGATAGGTATTATGGAGTGCCATTCAGGGATTTTTAAGCACCAAAGGTGACGCAGTTACTGAAAGTCAAAGAAAGACTTACACAAAAGTCAGAATTTTCTTTGGTGGAAAATTCCATATAATGAATTGTAGGTGCTGGTCATTATTTGTTCATAACTCAGAGCCATTTCAAATTTCTATCTCAGTGTTCAAGTGAATCTCATTCTGGAATATATTTTACAGGGGAAAAAAATAACTGTCTTAGACCTAGGATGTATGTAAAAAAGAGTAAAAATTTGGAGTGAAATGTGATTTAGATTAGATAACGGTAGGTTCATGTGTCATTTCTTAGGGTAGGTACATGTGTAATTTCTTATGGTAGGTTCATGTGTAATTTCCAATGTGAAGTACCCCCCATAAAGAGATGGTGCCCTGAGTCATTTATATAGTGCTTTTTAACATTAAAAAAAATCATTTTCACGTTCTGTCCTCAAATGTCCCAAATTCCATGCACTACATAAATAAAACTAGTTTTCAGGTGGTGGGGAATTTGGAGTACCTCTGAGTTCAAGAGGTCTTCTAATCCTTTCATTGGAAGGTGGGAAGCTGCGATTTCCTTTGAAATCACAAAGTACCTATGCCATGGGGCTCTGGCTTCCTTACTCTTGCTGCTTATATTGAATACTATAGTTAATGTTCTATTATATCATAAGTCATACTCTAGCCCCTTTCAAAAGATAAATTTACCTCTAATTCTTCCAAGAAAATTAAGGATATGTAATTTGAACTAAAGCAATTTCTTACTTCCATAGCTATCTATTCTTCAAAATCTATTTTGTTCCTCTTTTCTCTTCCAGTTTCAGATGAAGAAATTGTTAATTTCCCATTAAAGGCTAATACCTCTGCCTGCATTTTGACCCAGTCTCCCGAATGTTTTCTGTTTCATGATTTATTCCTTTCCAGTTTTCAATATTTCACTCTGTATTTGCTACTTGCTCTAACATTATTAATAATTTCAAGGTTTTTTTTTTTTTAACTTCAAATGACAACATTAAGCAAAGAAAGCAAGAACCCTCACCATCACCACTGAAAAGAACAACGATGACCACGAAATTCTGACCATTATCCTGACCCTTATCCCGACCCTTATTCTGACCTTCTCTCCATGGTCTAATCTCCCTATATCCATATTCTCATTGTTTGGGCAACCTCAAACCTGTTAAACTTTGGCTTCTTTCTCTTAGACTTCCCTAAGACTACTTTGCTGCATATAACCCAGAGGATCCTTTTATTTTGCATGCTTTTTCTGAGCAGACTTACCTAGTCCCACCATTTCAACTATCCGCTTTACACTGATAATTCCAACATTTTAATCTCCAGAGACCGACCTATACATCCAACTAGTTGTGGATGTCTTTATGCTCCACATGTGCCTCACATTAATACATTTATAAGACTGAGCTCATCATCATTTGTCCCAGACCTGCTCCTCTGCCTGGATTCTCTACCTTGGCCAACAGTCCCACTTTTTACAGTAACCCACTCGAAAAGTGAGCCTCAGACTACATGATTTATTTTTGTTTACTCTCTACATCTAATGAGCCTTCAGGTCTTGAAGATATGACATCATTAGCATACCCAGTACCACATCTTTCCCATTGGTCCTCTACACTGATGCCAAACTGGTCTTCCTGAAAAGTTCCTATTTCTTCAGGCTACTCCCTGCTCGAAACCCACAGTAACCACACCACCTACCAGAAAAAGCACACAAAGGATACTACTTATGATGTATCATTTGCTGATCTGCACCTCTGTACCACAGCACAATATTCTCTGTGTCTTTAAGCTTCCTCTACCAAACACATTCAGTTTTGTGCATTGAGTACAGCTCATTTTTAATGCCCAGCTCAAAAACCACCAGTATCACAAAGTCCAGTAGAAAGAGACTCCTGAGAGACATAGACCCAAGTTTTAAATACGGTTCTACATTTTAATAGTTTTTGAATTTAGTCAAGTTTTCTTAAAGTTTATGAATCTGTTTCCTCATCTCAAAATGAGGAAATTAATGTTTTCCTAACACAGTTGTTGTGAGTAGTAAATGGGACAATACATGTAAAGTACCCATCAGGTCACATGATGTCATGGAACATATGCTAGGTCCCTCTTGACTCTAGTAGTGATCTCTCCCCAGAGACAGATTCAAGTTTCAGCCCTTCTTGTACGATCCTGGCCAAGTTACTTAACCTTTCTGCGTCTCAGTTTCCTCACCTGTAAATGTGGATAGTAAATGAGCCTGCCTTAGAGAGGTGTTCTGAGAATTAAATGATGTAATAAAAGTATAACCACGGGTTGTGCTCAGCATATATAAAGTACTATATAAGAAGTGCCTATATTCTCAGTGGAGTATCGTACTTACCTATTTTTCTCTTTTAACTGCAGTTACTTATGCAAGTATTTTTTCAACATTCTTAGCCTGTAGTGATGCAATAAAACTAATACAGAATAAATTAGTTTGATGAGTGAATCTGAAGCATTCGAATAGCATAGATGTTATTGATTAGGAATAAGTTTCATTCCATCTTTCCATGTTTTCTTTCTTTTCTTCTTTTTTCAATTATTAAGACAAAGAAATAAAGTTGAGCCAACAGGGGGAAAGTTAACTAAAGAAATGTTGGAGAGAAGCAGGATCTTGCTGACACAAAAGGAAAATTTCAGGGAGCCTAGTCAGAGTCAGAGCACAAAATAAAGCTCTCGGGGAAGCTTTGAAGATCATATTAGTTTAGAAATGAAGAGCAACAAACTCTCAGCAAAGTTAACAGGAATAAGGTTCAAGATGTATAAAATTAAAATGAGAGAGAAAATACATATGTGTGTGTAGATAGATATAGATAGATAGATAGAGAGATAGATCAATGTAACTAGTCTCTTCAGACTTGTGGAGCTTTCCTCCTAAGTATCAGATACTGGTATATATTACATACAAGGTTCTGCATTGTATAGTTGGTGCCTAGTTAAATTGCCTAAAGTAATTCTTGCTGCTTAGTATACACAGCTACATAAATGAGTCCTTAAAGTTATAGATGACTATATTCTAAATGGTGAAAAAAGCTGTACATATCCTCTCACCAATGTGAAATTTAACTCTTTCTCCTACCCTGTTTATGTTGCCTTTGTTAAAGAGGAGGATTGAGAAGGCTTATGCAGGTCTGTGGCATTGATTATGGCCTTGCACAGCTGGTGTGGGAGAGAAATCAACCATGTAGCTGCATTCTTTCTCCTAGTTAAAAGACAGTTACCTTCTCTTACTTATACTCATAGAAAAATGTTCTTAGAAAGAAAACTCACATATAACTTAGGGTCTGAGTTAGCATTACTTCAAAATTATCTTTTATATTATTAAATACCACCGGTTCCTAATTGCTGAAATAGACACATGCCCACACATCGAATGATAGGCTGCTGTGAAATGTTCAATAGCAAAAAATCTTACTGAGATAAATTCAGCAGAGAATTTCCTAGTTTGGTTCCTGCAGGCACCCCATGGATAGAGTTATAGAAACCACAGAGCACAGATCAATATTTAGAAGGAGATATACTGAAAATTTAGCTATCAGATGAAATGTAGCCAGAATATACACCTACCTTCTTAGTCTGTGGGCAGGCAGAAATGTGAGATTGAAAATGAGACGTAAAATTAACTGTTCAAGAAGTCTCTTTTTAATATCCTAGTTGATTAAAAGAAGAAGGTTTGGCAACGCTGTCAAATAAAATCTAAACTGATTATTCTTTGGAGATTTTGGGTACATTAATTAATTAATCATCAGGAAATTAAATTTAACAAAGTTTGCTCAGGTACAGAATGTTTGGGTGGAAGTTCTGGTGTGCTTAGTAATGGAATAGTCCTGATAAAGATTGCTAAGGACCAAAGGGCGAGTTTTCAGCTATAGACTTCCAAGCTGAAGGGAGGATCTCATTCCAGGGCTTTCACTGCAACGTGCCTAGGACTGGGGAGCTCATAACAGAAACACAGCTTTTGTGCCACTGGGTAGGGGGAATGAAATTACTGAGAAAGGAGTATCTTGTCCAGGCCAAGCAAGTTTCTCACTGGACTTAGTAGAAGCATGGGACATGAGGGTTTCACCGTAGAATTCATTTCAATACAACAGGTATGTTTTATCCCTTACTATGTACGTGGCAAGTGATATAATAACAAACAAACAGATTCTCAGCTGCCAAGGCTTGTGACTCATATAATTTTGATTCTTATGAAAGAAAAGGAAACCAGAAATAAAGCATATTTAGGGGAATGCATCTATATTAAAAGACATTTGGCAGAAAACAAAACTTGCCTAGTAAATGTTCGTGGTTTGGCCACTGGTCCTGGGAATCTGAACAAACGTAAACTAGAGAGTAAGAAGTCAGCGAGTGGAAGCACAGAGTAAACCAGGACACGTAAAAAAGGAGGAAATCATTCAGAGCTTGGTCTGTTCCGTGAAAATAGCAGAACTGAAGAGATAACACGTGCTCCTGGTTTTTCTGAGTGTGACACAGGGTGGTGAGCACTGCAAAGATAGACCCCATTAAGCCATACCTCCTGGTATTTATGCATTTTATTGTTCCCACCCTTTTAATCTAGGCTGGGCCTGTGACTTGCTTTAACCAATAGAATATGGAAGAAGTAACGTGTCAGTTTCACTTTTGTACTTTGGGGAGCTCTGAGCCACCATGTAAGGAGTCTGGCTACCCTGGTTGAGAGATTATGTGAAAAGACCACATGGAGAGAGTCCCTGAGACAATATTGAGATGGACAGAGGCTTGTCCATTAAGCAACCCAGGCAAATGGCCAGAGGACTTCATCCTCAGCTGACATCTGAATTCTACCCATATGGCCCCAAGTGGAACAGCAGAAAACTGCCTAGGTGGACCCAGGCAACCCACAGAACTGTACAAGTTAACAATGTTGTTGTTTTAAGATATTAAGTTTTAGAGTTGTACCTTTTTTGGCAATATAACTAAAAGAATAGCATTTCGTTGTAAGAAACAGAGTCAGAATAGTGACATGCTAATTAGATATAATTTTTTCCCACATATTCAATTTCGGCTGAACTGCTTTCAAGTGGGAACGGAGTTGGTTTACTAAAAAAATGCATGCAAACAAAAAGCAATGCGTCTTCAGAAGGATTTTTAAAAAGACATAAAATTCATTTAGAGGTAGGTATTTTTTTTCTCTTTTTATTTGTATTTTTAAAGGCTTTGAACCATATATACTTATGATAACTTAAACTCAAAAGAAAGACACATTAAAAGTTGACCTGTTCTGATGAAGTGGTACTGGAGCCTGCCCACAGGGCCACTCCTCCCTCTACACAGAACCACTAAGACGCCACAGAACACAAATTAAAACCACAGATTTGGAGGATAGAAATAAATATTTACACTGGGAAGAACTTGGAGTTAAATTATTTAAATCTAAATTAAACAACAAATGTTGGTTACCGGCATACCCGTCCCCTCAGAAAGAGAGGGAACACAATATGTTACAAATCATTGACTGATGAAAAGAAGACTCTAAGTTTGTCTGAAGGAACAAGCTTGAGCTGGATTGAATTATTTAATCATGGGAGGATTTTGTAACATATATCCTTTGTAAGGACTGTATGTAAGTCGTGTCTAACTTGACAATTAAAAGTGATTTTTGTGTGTGAGTAGATAGGGTATGTCAGTAGCCAAAATCCAAATCTCTCCTTGCATCTTATAAATAAACTATAAAGAACAACAGAAGAACAAACAAAATGACAGAAATGCCTTCGGCATAATCAACATACAAAAAAACTAAAGACTTCAAATTACTTAAGTTAAAAATTTTTTCCAGCAAGGCTAACTCTGGAGCTGCTGCTGCAAACTTTACAGATTGTTAAGGTGGGAGGGAGAAGCTGTGTGGCAGAAAGAAGACATTGAATAAAATCACCTCCAAAGTCACAGATATAGAAAACAAACTTATGGTGACCAAGGGGGAAGGGGTGGGGGAGGGAGACATTGGGAGATTGGGATTGACATATACACACTGCTATATATAAATAGATAACAATAAGAACCTACTGTGTAGCACAGGGAACTCTACTCAATACTCTGTAATGACCTATATGGGAAAAGAGTCTAAAAAAGAGTGGATATATGTATATGTATAACTGATTCACTTTGCTGTGCACCTGAAACTAACACAACATTGTAAATCAACTATACTCTAATAAAAATTAATTAAAAAATAAAGTTAAAAATTATTTAAAAAAAAACAAAAGAAATCAGTCTCAAGTATGAAAATACTGAAAAAGAGTCCTGGTAAATTAGCTCTCTGACCATATGCAAGGGACTTAAAAGTTCCTTGGGATTCAGTAAGTTAGTCTTGATAATATAATGCTTCTGATGAAGAAGGTAAAATGAAAGGAACAGGCAATTTTGGAGACCGTTTAAGAATATGAGAAAAAAATAATAGTATGCTCTTGAAAGATACAAAAGTTAACTTGAAAGATATCCCTTGTTTTGGACCCCATGACTCAGCATCATAAAGACGTCACATCTTTATGTTAATTTATAAATTAAGTTAATTTATAAATTTGACAATTCTAGTTAAAAACAACAACAACAACAAAACCCCTAGCTTCTTGTGGAGCCATAGTTGATACTAAGGTTCATATAGAAAATAAATATTCAAGGATAGATAGGAAAACAGTGAGAAGGAAGAGCTGTGAGGGTGGACTGGTTTGGGTTGGTATTAAACATACTGTGAAGTCTCTATGATTGTAACAGTGTCATAATGATGCATAAGTGGAGACAGTTTAGTGGATTCTTTTTTTTAAGTGCAGAAATAGATCCAAGTACCTGGAGAAATTTTGAGGTGATTGAAATTTTGCAGTGATTAAGGTGGCATCTAAAATCACTGAGGAAAAGATGGGCTGTTTAATAAAGGGTAATAGGACAAACGAATAACTTCTGGAAAAAATATTAAATTAGACCCAAATTTTATAACGTACCAAAAAATAAATTGCAGATAGTTCAGATATTTAATAAACATAAAAAATTAAACCGTCCACATATTAGAAAGGAGTGAATTTCTCTAAAATCTGGGTACAAGGAAAGCCTTTCTAACTATGACTAGAAATTCAAATTCAATAAAAGATTGTTATATTCAACTATGCAAAACCCAACCTTTGTATTGTAAAACAAAACAAAACAAATCTAAACAAAGACAAACCAAAAGACAAACGATAAAGAATATATTTGCATCATGTATGCAAACATTGGGATAATATCCATATTACACAAAAACACTTAAAACTTGAGCAAAATGAAACAAAATAAAAACTTGATAATAAAATAGGCAAAAATATTTACAAATCACAAAAAATGATAAAAAATGTCTTTAAGTTTATGAAAATACAACTACCTTGTGACAATTTTTCTCCTATCAGAATGACAAAATATTAGGAACTTGACAACACAGTCTGCTGGCCGAACTATGAGAAAATAGGCACTCTCATTGTCTACTGGTGGAAAGAAAATTGGTACAAGCTTTATGGAGGGGAATTTAGCAATATGTAACACATGGTATGTACATTTGCTTCCTTAAGCCAGCAATTCAACTTCTAGGAATTTGTCCTGAAGAATAACATTCAGCAAACAATTTAAATATATATATAGTCAGTTGTTTATTGTAGCCTTATTTAGAATTGCAAAATTTGGAAAACCACCTAAATACCCATATATAGAAGAGTGATGGAATAAGTTATAACAGAATGCAGGGCTACTTCACTGTCTAACAGAACGAGAAAAATATCTGTGAACACATATAGAATAGTTCCCAGGAGGTATTAAGTAGAAGAGAGCAAAGTGAAAAAAAAAATACCTATAGTAAACAAATTTTGTGTAAGAATGGAGATCACGTATATATATGTGTGATCATGTATATATATATATATATATATATATATATATATACACACACACATATATATATCTTCACATATATATAGTGTGGTTTAAAATGTGATATAATATAAAATATATATAATTTATATTATATATTACATTATACACACATATTTTATATTATATATTACATTATACACACATATATATATCTTCACATATATATAGTGTGGTTTAAAATGTGATATAATATAAAATATATATAATTTATATTATATATTACATTACATTATATTATATTAGTGGTTTAAAATGTGGTAGAAGCAATGGGGGTGAAAACAGAGTGGAAGGGAACTGAGAGTAAGAATGGGTAGAAGTAAGGGTTGGTGGACTTCTCCAAGTCCACCTTTTAGTGTAATGGCTCCTGGAACCATTTTAATGTTTTACATACTAACCACCACCACCACCAACAGTAATATATCAATAAAGGTGAGGGAAACTCTAATATTAAATACTAACAGAAAAGAATAAATCTAACTCCATTTCAAAAGAATAATATAACCACATTAAAGAAGTGGGAAAAGAACCAAAACTAAGCAACTAATGTTGAAAAAGTATTTTAACTATACACACGTAGGCTAAGGATGGAAAGAATTATAAGCAAATATTCAACTCTAGTCAGTAGGTTTGATTTTGCCAGCTTTGAAACTACTTATAGTGTATTCTAGGATTGAGCAAACAAGTAATTATATCGAGGATAATGAGAGCCAGGTTTCACTGTCAGAGACGGAAGAAATAAATATGAAGAGAGAGAAGGCTAGAATAAACTCTTCAATGTCAGTCTGGAATTGGAGATATCAGCAGGTACTCATGGCATAGATAGATAGATAGATAGATAGATAAATAGATAGACAGATCAAGTAGAAATAACAGATATACATGTGTTAGAGAGAGAAAGGGAGAAACCAGCATAGAATTATTAGCTCTGTCTGCTGAGAGAGCCTGTAATCAATGTCTCTCCAGTAGCAATAAGCATACCTACAGCTCACATCTTGGTTTCCAAACCATTCTCACTATAAGAAACCAAGACTATTTGGAGAAATGCTGATTTCAGACTGGCATGCGAAAAGGACAAGAAGGGCCTGTAATATCCTAGGATATAAAGATGTACTAAAAAAATTATAAGAGCATGTCAAAAAGACCCAAGGGCCTGCTTGAAGAAATTCTACTAGCCAAATCTGGGACAATTTGAATCTCAAAATAATAATAATGATAATAATGGATTATAACCCATTAAAGAAGATAAAAATCCATAGCTTCATACCGATATAAACGAGTGAATAAATGGGGAAAAAGAAAAGCTCTCCCTTATGGCAGAATACCAAGTAAAAAATTTAGGAGAAATAATGATTAGAAAAAAATCATCATTTAGCCTACATTAATACTAATAATCATCCGTGCAAACTAGTTAGTAAAAGCCTGATGAGGAATAGAATATTTACATACCTCAAAGTATCTCCACACAAAATACTTATTATTTGAAAAAGGAAAAGTAGCAACTTTATAGTAAAGAAATGTGGCAGGGACTTCTCTGGTGATGCAGTCGTGAACAATCCACCTGCCAATACTGGGGACACAGGTTCAAGCTCTGGTCCAGGAACTTCCCACATGCCACAGAGCAACTAAGCCTGTGCGCCACAACTACTGAGCCTGCGCTCTAGAGCCCGCAAGCCACAACTACTGAAGCCCGCATGCTACAACTACTGAAGCCCACGTGCCTAGAGCCCATGCTCTGCAACAAGAGAAGCCACCACAATGAGAAGCCTGAGCACCACAACAAAAAGTAGCCCCCATTTGCTGCAACTTAGAGAAAGCACGTGCACAGCAGCAAAGACCTAATGTAGCCAAAAATAAATAAATTTATATATATATAAAAAGAAATGTGGCAGACACCACCTTAGCAAGTGATCAAAATCAACATCTTCAGTAAGAAGCCAAATTCATATGTATCTCCTTCTAGAATGTGGAAAGAAAGCCACATCACTTCTGTATTACCATTAAATAGGCATATCTGTCTCTAAGAATGAGGAAATATCAGACAAGCTCAAACTGAGGAACATTTACAAAATAATTGCTCTGTGTTGTTCAAATATATCTAGGTCATGACTGTCAAAGAAAATTTGTGGAACTGCTCCATTTTAAAGGAGATTAAAGACTGAACAATTAAATCTATTGTGTGATATTGGACTGGATTCTGGACCAGATTTTCTTTTTACTTTTATAAAAAACAATTATTGTGATGATTGGAAAAATTTGAATAACATCCCTACATTACATAACAGTACTGCTCTAATGTTAACTTTCTGATTTTGGAAGTTAACATTAGTGTAGTTTTAGAGTTAGGAAAGTATCTTTGTCTTTATGAAATGTACATGGAAGTCGTTATGGTTCAAGGGGCATCATGTGATCTTTCAAACATCAAAGAGTGTGAAGAATGTTAATGTCATTAAACCTATCTCAAAAGAATAAGATCCTAAACACTGGGCTGCAATTAAACATTTAAGTTAGAATTAATATCCTCATATGAATTAAAGAAAAAGCAAGCAGAAGAATTTTCTAAGAGGTTGAGCAAAATATGTGTCCTTCTTTGAAATATCACTCAAACTGAATAATAAATAACTTATAAAAATATATAGAAAAGATAGACAAGATGAAAAGGCAGAGAGCTATGTACCAGATGAAGGAATGATAACACCCCAGAAAAACAACTAAATGAAGTGGAGATAGGCAACCTTCCAGAAAAATAATTAAGAATAATGATAGTGAAGATGATCCAGGGCCTCGGAAAAAGAATGGAGGCAAAGATGGAGAAGATGCAAGAAATGTTTAACAAAGACCTAGAAGAATTAAAGAACAAACAAACAGAGATAAACAACACAATAACCGAAATGAAAAATACACTAGAAGGAGTCAATAGCAGAACAACTGAGGCAGAAGAATGGATAAGTGACCTGGAAGACTGAATGGTGGAATTCACTGCTGCAGAACAGAATAAAGAAAAAAGAATAAAAAGAAATGAAGACAGCCTAAGAGACCTCTGGTCCAACATTAAACACAACAACATTAGCATTATAGGGGTCCCAGAAGGAGAAGAGAGAGAGAAATGACCCAAGAAAATATTTGAAGAGATTATAGTCAAAAAATTCTCTAACATGGGAAAGGAAACAGTCACCCAAGTCCAGGAAGTGCAGAGAGTCCCATACAGGATAAACCCAGAAACACACCAAGACACATAGTAATCAAATTGGCAAAAATTAAAGACAAAGAAAAATTGTTGAAAGCATCAAGGGAAAAATAACATACAAGGGAACTCCCATTAGGTTAACAGCTGATTTCTCAGCAGAAACTCTACAAGCCAGAAGGGAGTGGCATGATATACTTAAAGGGATGAAAGGGCAGAACTCTCAACCAAGATTACTCTAGCCAGCAAGGATCTCATTCAGATTTGATGGAGAAATTAAAACCTTTACAGACAAGCAAAAGCTAAGAAAATTCAGCACCACCAAACCAGCTCTACAACAAATGCTAAAGGAACTTCTCTAAGTGGGAAACACAAGGGAAGAAAAGGACCTACAAAAACAAACTCAGAACAATTAAGAAAATGGTAATAGGAACATACATATCGATAATTACCTTAAACATGAATGGATTAAATGCTCCAACCAAAAGACATAGGCTTGCTGAATGGATACAAAAACAAGACCCACTGAACCAGGAAAATATAGAAAATATGAACAGACCAATCACAAGCACTGAAATTGAAACTGTGATTAAAAATCTTCTAACAAGGGCTTCCCTGGTGGCACAGTGGTTGAGAGTCCGCCTGCCAATGCAGGGGACACGGGTTCGTGTCCCAGTCCGGGAGGATCCCACATGCTGCGGTGCGGCTGGGCCTGTGAGCCATGGCCGCTGAGCCTGCGCGTCCGGAGCCTGTGCTCCACATCGGGAGAGACCACAACAGTGAGAGGCCCGCGTACCTAAAAAAAAAAAAAAAAAAAAAATCTTCTAACAAACAAAAATCCAGGACAAGATGGCTTCACAGGCAAATTCTATCAAACATTTAGAGAAGAGCTAACACCCATCCTTCTCAAACTCTACCAAAATATTGCAGAAGAAGGAACACTCCCAAACTCATTCTATGAGGCCACCATCACCCTGATACCAAAACTAGACAAAAATACTACAAAAAAAGAAAATTACAGACCAATATCACTGATGGATATAGATGCAAAAATCCTCAAAACAAAATACTAGCAAACAGATTCCAACAACACATTAAAAGGATCATACTCCATGATCAAGTGGGATTTATCCCAGGGATGCAAGGATTCTTCAATATATGCAAATCAATCAATGTGATACACCATATTAACAAATTGAAGGAGAAAAACCATATGATCATCTCAATAGATGCAGAAAAAGTTTTTGACAAAATTTAACACCCATTTATGATAAAAAACTCTCCAGAAAGTGGACATAGAGGGAACCCACCTCAACATATTAAAGGCCATGTTCGACAAACCCACAGCAAACATTCTCAATGGTGAAAAACTGAAAGCATTTCCTCTAAGATCAGGAACAAGACAAGGATGTCCACTCTGTCCACTATTATTCAACATAGTTTTGGAAGTCCTAGCCATGGCAATCAGAGAAGGAAAAGAAATAAAAGGAATACAAACTGGAAAAGAAGAATTATAACTGTCACTGTTTGCAGATGACATGATATTACACATACAGAATTCTAAAGATGACACCAGAAAACTATTAGAGCTAACCAATGAATTTGGTAAAGTTTCAGGATACAAAATTAATGCACAGAAATCTCTTGCATTCCTATACACTAACAATGAAAGATCAGAAAGAGAAATTAAGGAAACAATCCCATTCACCATTGCAACAAAAAGAATAAAATATCTAGAAATAAACCTACCTAAGGAGATAAAAGACCTGTACTCAGAATATAAGACCCTGATGAAAGAAATCAAAGATGATATAAACAAATGGAGACATATACCATGTTCTTGGATTAGAAGAATCAATATTGTGAAAATGACTATACTACCCAAAGCAATCTACAGATTCAATGCAATCCGTATCAAATTACCAGTGGCATTTTCTACAGAGCTAGGACAAAACATCTTAAAATTTGTATGCAGACACAAAGACCCCTAATAGCCAAAGCAATCTTGAGGGAAAAAGATGGAAGTGGAGGAATCAGACTCCCTGACTTCAGACTATACTACAAAGCTACAGTAATCAAGACAATATGATACTGGCACAAAAACAGAAATATAGATCAATGGAACAGGATAAAAAGCCCAGAGATAAACCTATGCACCTATGGTCAAGTAATCTATGACAAAGGAGGCAAGGATATACAATGGAGAAAAGACAGTCCCTTCAATAGTGGTGCTGAGAAAACTGGACAGCTACATGTAAAAGAATGTAATTAGAATACTCCCTAATACCATACACAAAAATAAACTCAAAATAGATTAGAGACCTAAATGTAAGACCGGACATCATAAAACTCTTAGAGAAAAACATAGGAAGAACACTCTTTGACATAAATCACAGCAAGATCTTTTTTGGTCCACCTCTTAGAGTAATGGAAATAAAAACAAAAATAAACAATGGGACCTAATGAAACTTAAAAGCTTTTGCAAAGCAAAGGAAGCTACAAAGAAGACGAAAAGATAACTCTCAGAATGGGAAAAAATATTTGCAAACGAATCAACGGACAAAGGTTTAATCTCTAAAATATATAAACAGCTCATGCAGCTCAATGTTAAAAAAACAAACAACCCAATCAAAAAATGGGCAGAAGACCTAAATAGACATTTCTCCAAAGAAGACGTACAGGTGGCCAAGAAGCACATGAAAAGCTGCTCAACATCACTAATTATTAGAGAAATGCAAATCAAAACTACAATGACCTCACACCAGTTAGAATGGGCATCATCAGAAAATCTACAAACAACAAATGCTGGAGAGGGTGTGGAGAAAAGAGAGCCCTCTTGCACTGTTGGTGGGAATGTAAATTGATACAGCCACTATGGAGAACAGTATGGAGGTTCCTTAAAAAGCTAAAAATAGAACTACCATACGACCCAGCAATCCCACTACTGTGCATATACCCTGAGAAAACCATAATTCAAAAAGAGACATGTACCACAATGTATATTGCTGCACTATTTACAATAGCCAGGTCATGGAAGCAACCTAAATGCCCATTGACAGACGAATGGATAAAGAAGATGTAGTACATATATACAATGGAATATTATTTAGCCATGAAAAGGAATGAAATTGGGTCATTTGTAGAGACGTGGATGAATCTAGAGACTGTCATACAGAGTGAAGTATGTCAGAAAGAGAAAAACAAATATCATATATTAATGCATATATGTGAAACCTAGAAAAATGGTACAGATGAAGCAGTTTGCAGGGCAGAAATTGAGACACAGATGTAGAGAACAAACGTGTGGACACCAAGGGGGAAAAGTGGCGGGTGGTGGTGGTGGTGTGATGAATTGGGAGATTGGGACTGACATGTATACACTGATGTGTATAAAATGGATGGCTAAGAAGAATCTGCTGTATAAAAAAATAAATAAAATAAAATTAAAAAATAAATAAAGCTCAGAAAAAATATATATATGATGCTAAAAGTTATACCAATGTTCAATTCCTGTAAAGCTTGAGTTTAACGTAGGTGATATAGTCACCTCTTTCAACAGGGCCAATAACATCTATTTTGATACCTATGTTAATAGCTTTTCTCTGCTTTCTCGTGCAGTGCCTTCTTGTTAAGTTAACTGAGATTTTCTTGTTAAGATTTAACTTAAACTTCACAAAACTATGCTCAGAGAGTAAAATCCCATGGCACAAGGAATATTTTGCTGTTAGGTGCCAAATGGGAAGTTGGAAGGTGCCTGTCATCTCATGTCACAGTGGAACATTCTTACTATTTTTTCCTAACCACTTAGTAAAACTTTATTCTATAAAGGTAACCATGTAAACTTTTTATCTATTTGTTCATGCATTCAACAAATATTATTGATCTGTTGTAAATTGTAACAGGTATTTAAGCACAGGAGAAACTCAAGAATCCCCTTTACCTCAATACTTAAGCAAAATGAGTCTCAAGATTCTTATGAAAAAGGAGCTCTTACCAGACATCTGTAAAACTGCTCCATTTAAAGACTACTAAAAAGACCAGAGTACTAAACCCAAGGCACCTAATGCAATGTGCTTTATTTGTGAGTACTGTGAACAATTATCTTGCAACAATATTTTTAAAAATTGGTGTTAATATGACAAATAAAGTCAAAATCTCTTAAGAAGGAAAGGATTTCAGAATCTTTATCCTGAAGTTCTAAGTATATAAAAACATAGTACCCATGAGATTTCAATTAATTAATTTAGGATATTGTTGAAATAAGAAACAAATGATAATAAAAGGAATTTAAAATGTAGAAAAGACATATATATATATATATATAATCAAGAGTTATACATAATCAAGAATTGCCTTGAAAGCCAGGATTAGATGACTGGGGCTTGCATAGTGAGAACAGAATCTTGGGCTCAAGACCTAGGCCAGAAGAGTCAACTGACATAGAAAAGCAAAAGCCATCTATTCATATTCCTAATGTTAAGATGATGAACTGTGATAAATTGTATCAGATAGATCAAAGGCTCAGCTGCTTAAACAAAGAGATTTAAAAATGCAATGTCTTAAATATGATTAAACCTTACTTCTCTCATACATCAATCTAAAGATGATTGATCCAGCTCAGCAGGGTCCCATGTTCCCTGTGATCATTTAAGGACCCAGATTTCTTCTGTTTTGCTGATCCAGCTTTTCCTAAGGTGTTTCTTTCTTTTGCATGGCCAACACCACGCAGACACATAAGAGAAAAAGGTGAAGTCCAAGTATTTCACTGCACCCATTGCTTCCACATCTCATTGTCCAGGACTTAGTCACATGGCCACCTCTCATGGTAAAGGTGATGAGAAATGGAGTTTCAATCTGCACAGACATGTGTCCAGGACATCCTACTGCCAAAAGGAAAAAGAGGAGTATAGATATCGGGGACAGTTAGTAATGTCTGACTCATATTATTCCATGAGGTAGAATCTCGTAGAAGTGTCAGCTCAAAAAACTCAAAGTGGGAGAGAAAGTAAATCCAATAGTTTACTTTCAGGTTTCAAAAGGAACTTAAATCCTGGAATCAGACAAAGGAAAAAACAGAGTGGAGATACCAAGTGAACAATAGAAGTTTGAAAATTACTTCAGCACCCATAATTATTTTTTATAATGACTTACTGAAATTTAGGAATCTGAAAATAACTCCTTTTCTGTTTTACTTTAATTAAGCTTATTAGTAGATCTTAAATTCCAAAATGGTTTTTAAAACTAAAAAAATATCAAGCTCTCCCACCTGGTGAATCTGCTCCATAAAACTTGTAACACTTGGTATCATTCAGACTGAATTCACATTAACACATTTTTATATGTACCATGCTGATCATGAAAATGCAGTTAGCTTTCCCGAAAAAAAGCAAAAAACCACACAAACTGTAACTGATTAGATGCTATTGCAATCATACAGAACTTAGTCTTTTTGGGGGAGGAGGGGATTGCGTATTATTTCTACATGAATATAAATAAACTTCACTTTAATTAGAGATTATTTTGTCCTTATGAAGGAGAATGATTGAAAATGAAGAGAGGGTGTTTCACGTTTTGTACCGCCAGTCTTCTGTTTGAGTAGGACGGTCATGATGCAAGCATCGTCTCCCTGGCCCCAAGTACATCCTGTTCAGTTCGACAAATATTTATTTAATTCCTGTTCTGGACAAGGGAATCTAAAAATGAAAACTCCGCTTTCCCCTGTGTAAGGAAAACCCAGTTCTTCCTCACTGTGTGCTTCTTCCCTGTGAGTCTCCTTTACTACTCACACAAAACACTTCTGGTCACCAAATACGTGGAGGTTTCCCCACACCAAGCACTTTTCTGTGACCCCAGCTGGAAGTCCTACAATTCAACTCAATTTCTGACACTATCTAGCGTTTCAGAAGCTCTGTGTCAGGAACAGAGGTCAAAGACCAATAGTAGAACAAGAGATGCTTCTAGTGTTCTTATCACTTAGGAAATTACGGGAGTTTTACAAGCTCTGTGCCAGGAACTGGGAGCAGAGACCAATATATATTTCTGATTATCTCACAGCCCAGCCCCCGGTCCCTGGCCAAGGGTACTTTATAACAAAACAATGCGTAACTCAAAAGATATCAGCACATTTCTAGAATCCCATGCAGTCATTAATGATCATTAGTTCTAGTTCTCCCTCATAGCATATGGAAAATGTCTCCCTGGGGAGGTCACTCAGGTTTGTAGGCTTCCATTCCATCTTGTAAAGTTCCAAAAGCGGGAGTGGTCTTGGCAACCCCATGGCTTCGCCCTTTCAAGGCACCCATATAATTGAGCTAAGAGATAATATCATCTCTTGCTCTGAGCTTCTTTTGAGGTTCAATATTGGATTTCCCTTTTTTTTTTTTTTGCGATACGCGGGCCTCTCACTGTTGTGGCCTCTCCCGTTGCGGAACTCCGGACGCGCAGGCTCAGCGGCCATGGCTCACTGGCCCAGCCGCTCCGGGGCATGTGGGATCTTCCCGGACCAGGACACGAAGCCGCGTCCCCTGCATCGGCAGGCGGACTCGCAACCACTGCGCCACCAGGGAAGCCCTTGGATTTCCCTTTTCATAGAACTCATTTATTCATTACTTTACCCATAGCTCCTATGCTTCCTTCTCACCATTTATACCCAAACTCTTCCACATTTGGAAGAGACATTAGGCTCGACCACTGTGCTGGTGTAGCTTGCTGGTAGCAATACTAGTCCAGTAAGTGTTTCCTCCTCGGTCCACTCCTGTTCACATAGGGTAAGGTTACACAGGGGCAGAACTGGTGGGCTGTCTTTACCACCAGGCGATCTGGCTACTTTTACTCTTGCACCAATTCTGCCAGAATGGGTAAAGGCCCATCTTGCCCCATCAGGCCCTTAGGAATTCTGACAGAAGGATTAAAATATAGTTGCAGTCTCTTGCTTAGGAATCATCTTTGTTTCCAGCCCTTGTAGTTGCTGCCCTGGTCCTAAGACCACTGATCAGGTAAGGAAAAAAAAGTTGAGGTGATATAGGAGAGAAAGTATACCAGCACCTTCCCCACCTTCTCTTCCCCAGATTCACTGGAAAAACAGAGAAATCTCTCCAGTACGGACATTCCTGAGTCCTGCTCATGTTCATATTGAGTGTGAGCACACGCTCATGAACGTGTGTGCAAGCCAGACCTTCCTGCTTTATCTCCTCCCATTTTAGATAACCAGTGTTTTCATTGCTCATTCTAATTCTCCATAGAACTAGTACTCAGGGGACGATATCTCACTGCCCATTGTTGGACATTATGGTTTGTAAGTATGTTCCTTGGTCTAAAGAAATGATGGCCAGCCATCCAGATTGGTGCAACATTTTCTGTTCAGATGCTTTTATAGTATTCTGAGCATGTGCTTCTACCACTGGGTCAGCAAAGCCTGGCCCAGAGTTAGTGTATTTCTGCCAGGACCCATTTCTAGTCCCCTGGGACCGCCAGCATCTGTCTCATTTGCCAGCCATGACCAGGGCCTTCCCCCTTGGGAATCTGCCACAGAGCTAGCTGCAGGCTCTGTCTCTTTGGCTGGAAGACAGAACAGTTCTTATTAGAATCTTGTGCCTAAGAGGGGGCAGAAGCACTGTGTTTAGATTCAGCTCATCTCTGCCCGGCTGCAGTAATCCCCAGCTCCCCTCAAATCATGGACCCGGGTAGCTACCTTAAATGAGCACACAGGGATATCTGCTTGTTGATTCTGTACAGGGGAAAAAAAAAACCTTTTCCCTTCTTCTCTCAGTTCTTTGGCTGGCTTAATAACTAAACTGCACAAGGCAGAGTAACAAGAGAAAAAAGCAAATTTTTATTTTCCAAGTATGAGATCTCATAGACATATAAGGCTCAAAGCAGTGACAAAGGCAGTGGTGACAAGGATGCCTCCTACCTTCTGGTAAAGGGAGGGCACATTTCATATGAGAGATTTATTTCCTGCTTTCAGGGGTCAAAGGTGGGTCAGAGTGTCTTTGTACTGGTTGCTTCTTAGGTAACTTTCATTCAAAAAGTTACCTAAGTGGCATATTTGGGGGTGGTCTGCCCTGAACCCCATCAATTCCAATCTTCTAAATCTAGATGAGCATTGACATTTCCTCCTTTAACCTACCCCTCAAATTCCCACAGTGGTTTCCATAGGGCTGTGCCCCACGTGGGAATCCTTTTTTTTTTTTTCCGCGGTACGCGGGCCTCTTACTGTTGTGGCCTCTCCCGTTGCGGAGCACAGGCTCCGGACGCGCAGGCTCAGTGGCCATGGCTCACGGGCCCAGCCGCTCCGCGGCATGTGGGATCCTCCGAGACCGGGGCACAAACCCGCGTCCCCTGCATCGGCAGACGGGCTCTCAACCACTGCGCCACCAGGGAAGCCTGGATTTCCATTGCCCTCCTGCTGAACCATATGGCCATGCTGTTGATCACCGCCCGTGAGTCAGTGAAAACCCAAACATAGGGGCTCTTTCCACTGTTCAATTTTTCTATCAGTGCTAGGAAAACAGCATGCAATTCAGCCCACCGAGCTGAGCAGATTTGTTTCACCTTCCTCGATCAGAGTGGTGGCCTTTCAAACAAGATGTCCATTCACTGTGGAACTGCCATCCACAAACCAAGCGACTCATTGTTGGTTAGTTGAGAGCTGTTTGAAGAGCACTGTTCAAGTGACAATAGAATTTCATAGCTCTTCATACAGTCCCAGAGTCAGTCCTAGGGGAAGAGGCTCCCTGCTCATGAGTATCTCTGCCTTGCATTCCCCAGGCAACATGACCCTGTATAAGTCATTTCCATTTTATTATGGAACTCTTTGGGGCATTTCCATCCCTATTAGAGTGTTTTTCTGATATCACCCTAGACATTATGAGTACTTCAGGTTTTAAGATCATTTTATGTCTTTCAGTCATCAGGGTAGCTTCAATTAATATCTGATAGTGAGGTAGTAAATACCCCTCAAATAAAAATTCTCTACTCCAAAGTCCCAGTAGTTGTTGCTGGGAGGTGCCCACAGGCTTTTGCCATAAGCCCCAGTCTAGGCTCGAGATAGGGCTGTGACTTATGAGAATTTGTCCCCACTAGCTATCCAGCTTCTATTCCACACTGTGTGAGCTCAGGCAATCTTACTGATTTCTGTTTAGCATGTTCTAGAATATCCAATTAATATCACTTGGAAGGCAGATTTACATGTCTTCTGCTTTTCAGTATAAGTAGGGGAAACATTCCCCAGTCAGATACAAGGTTCATCCGTGAATACAATCACATAAAAAGAAAGACACAACCACTTTACTTCAAGCCTGTTCAAACATATCAGTTCTCCTGTAAACTTTGACCATAATTCCATCAACTCATATTCCTAACTGTCGCCTCTATTAGGATTTCATCAACAGGGTTTGGTTTTACAATACTAGGTAGAGGAAGTGTTTCCCAGCCAGACATAATATCGATTCCCATAAAACATTCAGGTAAGGGAGACACAACCACTTCACATAAAGTCTGTTCACACATTCTAATTTATTGGGATAGTCTTATGGGCTCTCACATTATTCTCTTCTCTCAATCTAATTGTAGCCTGTGCCAGGCCTTCCCCAATGAGCTTTGGTGCTGTAACGTGTGGGGCTCCTATGTCAAGGAGTCTTGGAAACTTCTCTTTTGCACTTCCTGACCATTTTACCCACTCGTGTGCAAAAGGCTTTGGGTTCCCAGTGAGGGGTCCAGCCAAGGGACCGTTGGCCTTTTGTCAATCTTTAACTTGATTCATCTACTCAACCATTGCCACAAGCACAAATGATTGTTGGTCAGATTTCTTAATTGTAATCTCTGCCTTCAGGCTTTAAAATTTTTTCCAGACTGGGAAAAATGAACTGGACCTGTCTGGGGCACTTTAATATAGGGGGACCAGTTGGGGGGTCTCTTCAACCCACTCAACCTTTGGTAGGGCTATGCTTAAGCTTGTGTTTTAACCCCATCCATGTTTTTTTTTTATTTATCCCGGTTCTTAATAGCCATTTAAAAATTTCCACCCTGCTGGGATGAGTCTCAGGACTCTTTCTTTTTCCTCTTGTTTCATTGCTATAAATATTTGTTTTATCCACCTTTTTCCTTAATAACCATTTAAAAACATCCACCCTGCTAAGACCAGTCTCTTGATTCTTTTCTCTGCCTTTCCCCATTATCTTACTAATGAACCTAATGTCTTTATTAATATCTGTAAGATCCATGAGGGGAAGCTGAGACAGCAAATACTATAAGACTTCCCCAACTGTCCTTCAGTTTTGCAATAATAAAGTTATAGAGGATGCCCATGTAAAAGGGGCTCCGTTAAGCACAGCATTTACCATGACCTGTGTATTGGGCATATTCAGTGGGTAAATATCCTGGTCATCATAAAGCCAGCTGCTTCCTCTGGAGTAATCCACTTGGCATTCATAGGGGGAGGTGGACAGTCCCTCTTCTCGGAATGAATACACCTTACAGTAGCTTTTATCCAGTCCACCAGGCTGGCTATTCCCTCAGGAACAATCTCCTCTGTGTCTGGGTCACTTAATAGCCATCTGTTCATTACTGAGCTGTGGGACTTGTATCAACCCAAACATGCTCTTCCACTCTGCAGACCCCGGCCCCCAATTAGTCATGCTCACAGCCCATTTCCATAAAGGTTCTTCAGGAAACTGATTTTACTGATCTACAAAATGAAATAACTCCTTCATATTATATCCTCTGCTTTCAATAGTTTCTTGGTTTGTTCTCCCCTAACTTTGATTATCTTCCTGGTAACCAGAGGTCTCAGAAATACTTTCTGTTCTCCCTGCAGTTTTTACCTGGGTTGGGGGGAGGGGGGTGCTTTGAGGCTATCGGTTGAAGCTCAGACTCATTGAAGTCTGAGTTTAGTCTAGCGTCAAGATACAACTCAGCATTTGCTTTTACTTTCAGGTTAGCTATTATAGACAACAATAGCCAAGGGATGGATTATTTTGCCTTTTTATTATTAGTTTGCATCTTCTTATGCATCAAGTGAACCAACTCCCCTGAAGTTGGATCCATCTCTAAATTCCATCAGTAACTTTTATATTTAGTAACTGATTGCAGCACAGCTGCTACTCCATAGCCTGGTGACTGTGAAGGAAAGACTCAGTTTTTCCTTCCTACGTAGGGAAAAACCCAGTTCTCTCCTACTGTGGTTCTTTATCCCATATGTCTCCTTCACTACTCACAGAAGACACTTCATTTCTGACCCTTCTGGTCACCAAATGTGTGGAGGTTTTTCTTCACACCAAGCAATCTTCTGTGACACCTACACCACAATTCAACCCGATTCTGACACTGTCTACCCAGAGATAGCATCAGATTCCACAGGTTAAGGGCTCAGGCCTGCAAGACAGCCCTGACCCCACTTCAGGTGTTAACCACAAGCCCAGGTTATCTATCACCTGTGCTCCTGACCTATCAGCTGTAAAATCAGAGGTTCCCATGACCCCCTCCTCAAGTTTGATTAATTTGCTAGAGCAGCTCACAGAACACAGGGAAACACTTATATGTACCAGTTTATTAAAGGGTGTGATAAAGGATAGATGAACAACCAGATGGAAGAGATGCGTATGACAAGGTATGTGGGAAGAGGCACAGAACTTGCATGTTCTCTCTGGGTGGACCACTCTCTCCACACCTCCAGCTGTTCACCAACATGGAAGCTCTCTGAACCCCATACTATTGGGATACTCCAGAGGCTTCATCACGTAGGCAAGTTCAATCATGAACTCCATTTTCAGCCCCTCTCCCTGCTCAAGAGTGTGGAGAGTGGGGCTAAAAGTTCCACGTTTCTAACATGGCTTGGTCTTTCCAGTGATTCACCCTCATCCAGGAGCTATCCGACAGCCCATTCAGAGTCACCTCATTAGAATAAAGGACACTCCTACCACCCAGGAAATCACAAGGGTTCCGGGAGTCCTGTGTCAGGAATCGAGGTCTAAGACTACTATTAGAACGAGAGATGTTCCTAGTGTTCTTATCACTTAAGAAATTACATGGGTTTAGGAGTTCTATGCTAGGAAGAGGGGTCAGAGACCAGTAGATATTTTCTATTATCTCACAGCATAGTTAATGTACCTCCACTGTTGATGAAATAAAAAGAAAGATGTGAACATCTTTTAGTCTGATGAGAAACTGATTTTTCAGAATTAGACATAAAACGAAATAGGTTCCTTTTTATTAGATGAAGCCACTTTTCACAGAGTGTCACAGATCCAGTACATGAATTAAAACAAAATTAACTTTCAGGTCACTTCCTGCTGCTCCCAAGACCAGTAGAAAGGAAAAAATGGAGACTTCTGGCTGAAGAGAGGAAGTAGAAGTTAGTGATTTTCCTCCCTTTAAGGAGGCTAGGGTTCACTCAGACAGTTGGGAATGGGTGGTGGGTGGTCTTCAGGAAGTGGAACCCTTTCTTCTCAGGCCACAGGAAAGAGAGAAATTCCATCAGTGGTCCCTAACATGTGAGCAGGAGTATTTAGCCAGGCGTGCTACTCTGATCCACAGGGAATCCACCAAACTGCCCCTGCCTGTGGTAGCCCAGTTCTTTTTAGGGCAAGTTGAGTTTAGTCTGACTCCTAATTAGAGCATCCACACAAGGATGGGCTGGACCTATGACGACCAGGTGCCTTGTATTCCAGCTGCCTAAGCCACGTAGGGAGACCAGGTATTTTCTTACGCCTGGTCCTCAAGCAAATATAGTTATGTATCAACCTTAAACAAAAAGATATCATAGCAAAATACTTACCTTACACTATTATTACAAATATAACATTTGTATCTAAATACAACAATAGTAATATAAGAAGTTTGCATTAATCATCTTTATATCTGATGCTCATAGGTTTTAATTATTAACAGGAAGATCTGGGAAAGAGAAACAAAGTCTCCTCACAAAATCACATTTGCCTGGAAGTTTCTAAGTTCCAAAGGTAATAGTCTCAGGGACCCTTTACTAGAAACTAGCTGAAATTAACTGAAGAGATGATTTTAAATTATATTTTATCTTTATATTCAGATTTCTTATGTTAACTAAGCTACAGATATAAAGACCCTTGTTATCTAAACTTGAGAGGAACAGCAAAATATTTGCAAAAATATGATTATACAGTACTAAGGAAAATCAGATTTGAATTCGTATTTTGACTTAACGTACATCTTAAATTTAAAATATTTTACAAAATTGAAAAAGTAGAAAAGATACACTCTTGTCTCCTATTCATCCAGACCCCTCCCAAGAAGCAAATAGTGCCTATTTCTAGAGATATTCTATTCATAACAAGCAAATGCATTCATGTATACAAACATTCTTGTATACAGGTGGTAGCATCCTACATGCAGACATACAGACTGCAGCATGAAAACTGTTCAACACCTTACTACTTTTGTCACTTAATAATCTCTATGTATATTATTCCATTGTTAAGTATCTATCAAAATGTACTTTATCAGTCCCCTGTTGTTGGACATACAAAATCTTTTCCATATTTTTGCTAGTTCAACACAGTGCTTCCATTAATAGTCTTGAACCAATATAATTTTACTAGTGTGTAATGACTACTGGCATAAATTCCTAAAAGTAGAACTGCTGAAATAAGGAGTCTTTTGCATGCGGTTTTGGTAGTTAGTGACAAATTGCCCTCTATGTTAGTAACAATTTTCACTTCCATTCCCAAATAAATAAGAGAGCCTCTTTTCCTACAGCTCTACCTACACAATTTGTTAACAAACATTTTGACCTCTGCCAATCAGAGAAGTAAAAATTGTATATTATTTAACTATTTATATTCCAATTTCCTGCACCCAGCTTATCTGGAATTAGATTGTTATCTGGAATATGAAATACGGGGGAAACAAAGACTTTTTAATACTTCACATTTTGCTATAACATTAAAACTCCTTTTTTAAATATTGCCTGGTGGGAAATACTCAAAAAGCCAAAGAGAGAACCTGGAGAACACTGTGACCTGTGTTATAATAGCAGGTATGTCACATTCTAGTGGTGGACGCTAGATGTTCAGGATGTGGAATAAGTTCTCATCAAAGCTGCTGGCATGAAATTGTAGAAGATGACGAATAACTCTGTGTGTATTATTTGTGCAAATAACTTAAAAAGATAAGTAAGCAGACCCGTCAAGGAGATTAAGATGGGTCAATCTTGGAATAGTGATGTAATAGTTCAGGGACACAGCGATGTGATTAGGAAGATTTTCCAGATATTGAGGGATCCATTTGGAAGATTATTTCAGCTTGTGTATCCCCAGTTCTGAAAAAGCCATATTAGTTTGCTGGAAACAATGCAGCTGCAAAACATTTTACTATACCTTTCTGGAAAAAAAAAAAAAAAAAAGCAAATGACCGCAAGTCCAGCAAATATGAATGACTTAATGAAATGTCTGTGGTTACTGCTAGATTTCCCTCTCAGTCCCATATCTCTTATTATCTTTATTTACGTCTGAAACTATATCTCTGGCACATAGTGATAATTGATCATGGTGACTTGGTGTTCATTAAATAATACAAAGTTATGGTTGCTGTTCTAAAGTGCAACTAATTCTGTGTTCTGGTTCTCATCTCATAATATTTTCATTTAATTATTACTGCTACGTATTTTCACACAAGTTCAGCTTTTGCCAATATATAACAGCAATTTTTCTTAAAAAAATGTTATTGCTACTAATGGCTTTTGATGTGATGATACCAAACCTAACAGGGATCATATGTATTTTTCAACTCCTCTAGAGGAAGCTTGTTTATACAGCCAAAGCAAGAGACTGGAAAATAAAATTAGTGATTTCATTTTCTCAAGGGCTGTAAGATTAATGCTGTTGGAGTTAGTGACCATGGGCTTAATTAAGTGTGAGCTTAATTTATTAATACATGCATCCCACAAATATTTACTGAATACTTCCTATATGCACAGCACTGGGCTATTTTTTTTTTTGAATTTTATTTTATTTTTTTATACAGCAGGTTCTTACTAGTTATCTTTTTTTTTTTTTTGCGGTACACGGGCCTCTCACTGTTGTGGCCCCTCCCGCTGCGGAGCACAGGCTCCAGACGCGCAGGCTCAGCGGCCATGGCTCACGGGCCCTGCCGCTCCACGGCACTGGGATCCTCCCGGACCGGGGCACGAACCTGCGTCCCCTGCATTGGCAGGCAGACTCTCAACCACTGCGCCACCAGGGAAGCCCTAGTTATCTATTTTATACATATTAGTATATATATGTCAATCCCAATCTCCCAGTTCATCCCACCACCCCCCCACCACCACCCCACTTTCCCCTCTTGGTGTCGATATGTTTGTTCTTTACACCTGTGTCTCTATTTCTGTCTTGCAAACCAGTTCATCTGTACCATTTTTCTAGATTCCACATATATGCGTTAATATATTATACTTGTTTTTCTCTTTCTGACGTACTTTCTGTATGACAGTCTCTAGGTCCATCTACGTCTCTACAAATGACCCAATTTCATTCCTCTTTATGGCTGAGTAACATTCCATTGTATATATGTACCACATCTTTATCCATTCATCTGTTGTTGGACATTTAGGTTGCTTCCATGACCTGGCTATTGTAAACAGTGCTGCAATGAACATTGGGGTGCATGTGTCTTTTTTTTTTTTAACATCTTTATTGTAGTATAATTGCTTTACAATGTTGTGTTAGTTTCTGCTGTATAACAAAGTGAATCAGCTATACTTTAATCCGCTTGTCTGCTGATGGGTGGGGCTGTGTTCCCTCCCTGTTGGTTGCTTGGCCTGAGGCGACCCAGCACCGGAGCCTACCTTGCTCTTTGGTGGGGCTAATGGCAGATTCCAGGAGGGCTCAAGCCAAGGAGTACTTCTCAGAACTTCTGCTGCCAGTGTCCTTGTCCCCATGGTGAGCCATAGCCACCCCCCGCCTCTGCAGGAGACCCTCCGACACTAGCAGGTAGGTCTGGTTCAGTCTCCTATGGCGTCACTGCTCCTTCTTCTGGGTCTTGATGCACACACTACTTTGTGTGCACCCTCCAAGAGTGGAGTCTCTGTTTCCCCCAGTCCTGTCGATGTCCTGTAATCAAATCCCGCTAGCCCTCAAAGTCTGATTCTCTGAGAATTCTTCCTCCTGTTTCCAGACCCCCAGGTTGGGAAGCCTGATGTGGGGCTCAGAACCTTCACTCCAGTGGGTGGCCTTCTGAGGTATAGTTGTTCTCAAGTTTGTGAGTCCCCACCCCCAGCAGTTATGGGATTTGATTTTATTGTGATTGCGCCCTTCTTACCATCTCATTGTGGCTTCTTCTTTGTCTTTGGATGTGGGTGGTATCTTTTTTGGTGAGCTCCAGTGTCTTCCCGTTGATGATTGTTCAGCAGTTAGCTGTGATTTTGGTGTTCTCGCAAGAGAGAGTCACTGGACTATTTTCTGTCTTGCTATTACATTCAAGGATTGACACTGATCCAATAAGGTCAGTATTCTTCATTACTGTTCTCTGAATTCCTGTACTCTTCACTGGTCCCGTCCTTCCTCATTCATTTAGTAGATTTTTGCTTCTATTATTTCCAGTTACCTCATCAATAAATCAAAGTACTTTGATAAAAGAAATTTGAGATAGATGGAAGTGAATGAATCAGATGTTTTGATTTCAAGGAATCACTAATCTTGAAAAGATAAGGAATAAAAAGGAGATGGTATATGATTAAATGCTAAATGCAATAAGTGACATGAAAGTTTAGAAATAGGAGTGAATAGTGTCCATTAAAAATATCAGTGAGGGTTTCAAAAAGCCAATGGAATCAGCTAGATTATGAAGGATGGGAAGGATGTGGACAGGAAAAGGATTGAGAGTATATTTCAGTTGGAGTCAACACATGCAATTAAAAAGAATTTCAAAAAGAGTGTATATTGGCATTGGGAGCTGAGAAAATAATTTGTCTGAAGAGGAGATTTCTCATAGTGATTTCTCTAATTAATTCATCAATAAATAAATTTGTCTTCAGCAAATATTGTGAACAAGGTGGAGTGCAAAGATCTTGAGGTAAAGTTATAGAGATAATATTCTAGTGAAGGAGAAATTGATTAAACAACTAATGAAAATTGACTAAGGTTGGAGGGAAAAAAATGGCTAAATATAAAGGGTTAGACCAGATTATAGAACCCACTGCTTCCCAAATACATCCCAGCTTCTACTCCCTTAGTGCGATTATGTAAGATATAACAATAATTTTTGAATACAGATTTAAGTTTTTGAGCACTTTTTAAATTCACTTTCTTATTTTTTTTCCCCTGGAAACATATGCCTAAGAGAGACAATCAGAATAGCTTCATGTCTCTAACAGTTCAATGCGTTGATGCATTTGAGGTTAAGTTTCCACTTTGTCGAGCATTCCTTTAGGTTGAAGGGGCGTTGTTTTTTAGTTTCTTCCTTCTCACTCAGTGCTAGCTGTCAGAGGGCTCTGGTGGAGAAGGGGAAGCACCTTGGACTTGAACTTAGATCACTGACCAGATTTCTACAACTTAAGAACCACCTGGTCGGGCTTTCTTGGTGGCGCAGTGGTTGAGAGTCCGCCTGCCGATACAGGGGACACGGGTTCGTGCCCTGGTCCGGGAAGATCCCACATGCCGCAGAGCGGCTGGGCCCGTGAGCCATGGCCGCTGAGCCTGCGCGTCCGGAGCCTGTGCTCTGCAACGGGAGAGGCCACAACAGTGAGAGGCCCACGTTCCAAAAAAAAAAAAAACCACCTGATCATTCAATATTTCTAAACAGGAGCCTCAATGTCTATATTTGCAAAAAAAATTAAAAATGAGAATGAGATAGTGTTTGAGATAATACCTTTTAACTATAAAGTGTTATGTAAATGTACATGTAGGGAGCTGCCAATTCTATCCATGCCACTTTCTGCTTTAATTACTTCTTTTTCTGCTTAAGCTGGTTTTATTAAGACTGCTCTGCTCCTCTCCTTCCTCTGTGACTTTTCTCCACCTACTATTGTGTCCTGGTAAAATGTAGGTGTTTAAGCACCAGGGAGCCTTAAACACTATTAAAAGGGAAGAAGTTCATCCACAGCTATCTCTGGGCAGGGTTACAAGACCATGATGTAGTACATGATGTGTACCCAGTGCATCAACTCAAGAGAGTAGGGGCTGGCGGAGGCAGAGCTTGGGTCTAGCTACCCTTTGCTGAAGTTTAGGCTGAGTGAGGGGAACACGTTAGACAAACAGTTTTATTGACTACTCCACATTGCAGGTATTTAATCAGATGGGAAAAAAGGAATTATGAAATAAATGTCATTTTACTAGGTATAGTAAAATGTCATTTTACTGCTGTATAGCACAGGGAACTCTGCTCAATATTCTGTGACAAACTAAATGGGAAAAGAATTTGAAAAAGAATAGATACATGTATATGTATAACTGAATCACTTTTCTGTACACCTGAAACTAACACAACATTGTTAATCGACTCTACTTCAATATAAAATAAAAAGTTTTAAAAAAAGAACAAAAAAAATTTTTACTAGGCGCAAAGTAATATTAATTAGCTAGATTACAGAGATGGTTTATTTTTCTATCTTGATGTTGTTATTGGCTGAAAATTATTCTTTAGTGATAAAAGGAGAGTAAGTGAAATGAAAGACAATTAACAATGGCTCTGATCTTTCATAGCTCCTATCATTGCAAGATAAAATGAGTTGAAGGGGAAAAAAGAGGGCTTACTAGATTTATTCTTACCAACAGAAAGCTAGCATGTTTTCCCCCCAAAAGACTCAAAGTAATGTTCATTACTTCAGAGAATTTAACCGTAGCTTAGGTTAGAGTTGCCATCTTTAGCAATACATAAACAAATAAAATAAAATTTAAAAAGGACATTGGAAAAAAAAAAAAAAGGACATTGATTTTAAAATAAACAACAAATACACACATGCATACACACACACGTCCGTATATTGCATGGAACATACTTATACTAAATACACAAGTTTATGTATATATATTACATATTTATAATATTATATAAATATTTATGTACATGTATTTAACATAAATGTCCCATGGAATATTTGGATATGTGTGTATGTGCATATATATACATATATGTATGTACGTATTTAGTATAAATATGTCCCATGCAATATTTGGGACATACTTGAATTTTATTCCTTGTTTATCTGAAATACAAACATAGCTGTGTATCCTGTATTTTATCTGGCAATCCTAGAACAGTGCTCTGTCTTCAGTTCTCTAGGCTGAGAAACAGAATGATATTGGCACATTGACAGCAGATCAGGTCCTTGGCGGGGAGCCTCACATTAATGGGTGCTCAATATTGATGCATTCAAGTGCAATTCAGATTTATTACTTGTATGACTAGAAAAATAGCAGTAACAGGAATCCCAATACTCTTGTTTGCTTTACCTCTGCAATCCATCAATATGTCCACTGCTAACTGGCCTGGTTCAAGCCACCATAATTTCTCACCTGGAATATTCAGATAGCGTCCTAACTCCTTGCCTCTACTTTTCATTTATTTATATATTCAGTCAACAAGAATTTATCAAGTATCTAAGTGCCTGGCACTATTCTAAGCTGTGAGGATACAAGAATGAATGAGAGGAAAGTCCTTTTACTCATGGAGGCTAATTTTAAGATGGAGGAGACAGGTAAGTAAAATATATAGAATGGCAGATGGTGAAAAATACAGTAGAAACAAAATTGCAAGTGCAGTTGGGGAAGGTGTATGTTTTAGATGGTTGTCAGTTAAGACCTTCCTGAGAGGGTGACATTTGAGTGAAGCCTGGAAGGAAGAAAGGGAATGATCCATGCAGCTCTTTGGAAGAATAATATTTAGGCTAGGGAAACAAGGGTAAAATGCTCTATCAAGAGAGTTCTAGAAAGAGCATGGCGTGTAGCAGGAGTAGGGTGTGCAAGGAAAATGAAAGATGGATTTTAAGCTATTGTAAAGGATTTGGGCTTTACTCTGAGTAAGATGGAAAGACAGGGTAGATTTTGAATAAAGGTATAATATTATCTGACTTATCTATCTTAGTAGATAACTAATTAATTAATTTAGTTTGGATCATTCCTGCTACAGTGTTAAAAGACTATTGCAATAATCCAAGCAGATTATGTGGTTGGCCTGGACCAGGTAGTAATGGTAGTGGTGATGAAAAGTGGTTTACTTCTGAATATACTTTTAAGATAAAACCAAATGATTTGCTGACACATTTGGATCTTGTGAGTGGGAGAAACGGAGGAACCCATGATGACTTCAAAGGCTATGGCTAAACCACTGCAAGGATAGAGCTATCGTTTGCTAAAGTAATTAAGAATATGAGAAGATGGGTAGGTTTTGGGGGGAATGTTAGGAGTTTGGCTTTGGATCAAATAATTTTGAATTATGTATTATTCTTCCAAGTGGAGTGGTTAAGCCTAAAAAATGAAAGAGGCCTGAGCTGGAGGTGTGAAGTTGGGAGTCATCAATGCATATTTGGTATTTAAAGCCTTTAGACCTACCAATGAGTAAGGGGGTGAGTGTAGGTAAAAAAAGACTAGCAGATCAGGGAATGAAACTTGGCGTTCTCTAGTATCAGAGTCGGAGGTCTGAAAAGTAGCTAACAGTATTGTCAGGTAGAAAGGAAGCAGGAAAATATGACATCCTGGAAATGAAGAAATGTTTCGCGCATGAAAGAGGGAAACTAGGCCAAATGCTGCTGCCCGACTTTGAGAGCAAGATTGAGAAGTGGCCTGAGATTTATCAATCTGGATGATGGGTAACCTTGACAAGAGCTGTGTTAGAGGAGCTCTGGGGTTAAAAGGATGGGCAAAGTACATACAAGTTAAAATGAGAGTAAAAGAAATGAAAAAAGCCAGTATCAGTGACTCTAGGAAGTTTACTGAAAAGGGGAGGAAAGAGTTGATACAGTAACTGGAGGGGGCAGTAGATCAAGAGATTATTATCTACTCAAGAGATTATTTAGTAAATCAAAAGATTATTATTTGTTGTAAGATGTGAATGTTTGCACATTCTGGTTTCTCCTTTATTTACAAATTTTGAGAAGCCGTCTTACTGAAGCAAACTAGTGCTGACACACAATGTTCACATGATAATATCAGAGACAGAACTTTGGGCTGTACAGATTACCAATTTGGCAGATAATAGAGAACTTCTTGCATTCTTATATAATTAAGGAATTGATGTTAGAACCTTTTTATTTAAAATTATTGTTTAAGGAATAAATATCTTTTAAAATTCAAAATGATTTTAGTTGGTTAATAAAACTCCTCTAAAGCTGTAGTCTTGGTCTTTGTTTAAAATATATGAGCTCAACTCTATTTCCATGAGGTCTGGGGTGATTTGTTCTCATGACTGGGGACTGGATTCTGTTAAGATGGAGATGTGCCTTTGCTATCAGTGTCTACTATAACACCCCAGCTCTATCCTGGCCCTATTCCCAGGATTCCTAGTGTCTAGTAACTTCTAAACAAATACCAAGAGCATCATAACAATAGGCTAAATTTAGACCAGGCTCAATGGGGAGGGAGTTTGAGCCAGGCAGTAGGATCATGACTAAGAGAGGTATTCACTTCTGCCAAGCCTTCGATTTCCCCAAGAATATTAACAACCGAGCCAAGGACTCAACAGTTGGAAAGTGGCCGTTGAAGAGCATAAACTAGGAAGACAGGAAAGGAGACATTTGGAAGAGGCCAAAAGGTAAATGTTATCTTGTCCTTACAGCCTTTAAAGGTCTAATTGTGTATTCTATGTAAATTTAGAATCTATATTTGCAGGTTTTCCCGAGAACTACAACTTGATTAGTCCTCCTCTTTCTAAGCCTGGGAGGAAGACCCTGGTTACAATAATCCTGCCTCCCTCCCTCCCAAGCAGGATGAATTCCCCTGCCTGGCAGGAATCATGCTGATAGAATGAACATACTGAGTGGGTCTGGGGGTATTTGTGGACCCCAGAAAAGAATTGTACTACAACTGCACTGGATTACCAATATACTAATATGTATCTTGAGTTCATCTTATCATGTATCTATTTTAAAGGCTAATCAAAAATATACAAAACAATTTGTCCAAGTATTAATATGTAAGTCAGACTATTTTTTTCTAATAAAATGAAGAGGAATTTGCTTAGATTATGTAATGTGGGAAAACACATCTGAACACAAAAGAAGTAAGTGTAGGGTTAACTTCACCCTGGGTCCCCCAGAAATGCTGCCCAAATTAAATAATCAACAATAGGGTAAGGATTAAGTGAATTTTCTTATCTTCATATCACGTAGCAATTTGAAGTGGTGCTTTATGAAAGAAGAATAAAGCAACATAGGAAATAGCATCTTAAGGGAAAATGGCCGAGTGTAACATTTCATGTTTATCTTTAAACTATGTGCAAGTTTTTATATAAAAATCTGCAAAAAGTACTCTAAAATGACGTAGTAGTTACATCGTGTGGAAAATTAGGGTGGAACATTTTCTTTTCTTTATTGTTCAAATTGCTGTAACATATGCGCTGTAACTTATACTTTTAAAAAGGAAAATGTATCTAGGAAACAAACTGAGTGGGTTAATAAGCAAGTTTGTTTTTCTTGAGAACTGAATTTAGCACTAAGATTCTTCTGTCTTATCTAACCTTGAGTAACAGAACTAACTTATAATCAACTAATATTTAATGCTTCTCAACTCCCAACAAACAGAAAGAACCCAGGCTTGTATGCAGGCTTTATGGATCTGAGCAGATGTCTGAAGCAGCTGACGAGACAGAAAGTGCCTTCTAGCAGATAACAATACCAGAGCACACTGTTTAGAAATGTCTTGTCTCACTTTGCTCTGCCAGCAATTTCAGGGAGTTAACAATCAAAACTACCTCATGTATTTAAACTTTGTGCAGTGGGTCATATAAACATTCTTTGAGTTAAATGGTGTAATAGATCTAAAAATCTCATACCCACTTTCCTTTCTCTCTGAGATTTATCATGCTGCAACATAAAGACCCACAGTATTTTGCAAGACAATGAACTTGGCTTTTTCTAAGGCCAGTAAGTTTTGCTGATGAGTGGAATTCCAGAGAGCCGAAAATGGCTGTTTGACATGATCTTGGGGCTTTTAGAAGTGCATCCTTAGAATATATTTTAAATTAGAATATGATCATATTTCTAAAACTAAAAATATCTGAATCTACATAAATAATCATATAAGGGATAAAGCATACTGAACTCCCAAGTTTAAGGAAACTGCTAAACCTTGACGGGTAGCTAACCCAGAAAACTTGTTATATTTCATTACCTTCATCTGTTTATTTCTCGTTTCATACCCTTCTGGGGGATGGGCCAGTTGGACTGAAGTTGGAGAGGATGGCTTAGAAGTCATTTCATCATACTTGCCCCAATGTAATATGTCACATATCTGTCCGTTGCACTTTTGCCAATACTATTTGTGGCCCCCTGGGGGATTTCATGGCTTCTGGGGAACTTTTTCCTCTTCCCTTCCTTCCACTTGTTTCATTCCAGAACATGTGATGTCATCACAGCTCTATTAGCTCTACCATGACAATAAAAGCACTTTCTCATACTAGAAGTGCTCCAGTGCTCGTTAGCAGGGAAGTGACTCAGTTCAGGAGTTGCCTCTTCTCTGTGGAGACTTATCCCCACCTGCCAGGTCTCTCTCAGAGGAGTCCTGGAAAATGAAGACATCAAACACTGCTGGGATCCAATGGCATTCCTTTCTTCAGTCCTCACAGGCTGGGCCTGAAAAGCAAGTCTCTACTTATTTTGGTTCCAACAAAGACTGAACAATGGTGGGCTGTGAGCAAAGCCTTTTTTCCTATCCGATCTATAGGCATTATCCAAGGAATCTCCATTCACATGAGGATAATACACAGGGCCTTGCTTCTTGTTTAGACTACAGCTCACTCTGTCTTAGGCCTCCTCTCATTTTCTTTTTGGCATTTTAATCCTTAGACTTAGAGAGTTACTCAGGAATTAAATAAACTAAATAAGAAGAAAATACTGATATCTCCAAGTCACGGAATCACGATAACGGTATCTGTTTTCTCTCTTCCAGATGCTAACTGTATTTGTGTTAAATATCTTCAGTGGAGATGTGAATGATCTTAACTCTGAATCCTAGGAGGAACCCTAGGAACCTCCTTTAGAGTCATATTTTCTCTGCCAAATATTATCTAAATGTTTTTATTTTTAATTTACTCACATCTGGCAACAGTTCTCTTTAGGGGTGAGGAAAGTTTATTTTTAGAACTAAAAAATTGGGTTTTTACCCAGTAAGAGGTGTGATAATGTTTTCAAGGAGATCTCTTATTATATATTTGAGTGTTTAAATTTGCTTTGTGAATATTGAATTTACTGATAAAAATAAATTGCATGCATTTTGGTAGTCTGTGAAGAGCATGAAACAGAAGTTGCAGCTTTTTGGACCATTGTTACATTTATAAAATAACCAACACATCTATAAAAAGAATTTCAAGTATGTGCTTAATGGTTGACTTTGGAAGGTAAGTTGTTCACCAGCTGATACAGTAAATAATACATAATTATAAACTAGAGTATTCTGGAGGTTGAAAATAATAATAGCAATCCAGAGTTTGGCCAAGAATCTATTGCTAATTTAACTTTAACTCAGTTTCTCTTGGAATGTTTTTGGGGCTTTTGATTGTTAATATAATAAGTTATTATTATATTAACAGGGTAAATTATAGACTATATGGGTTCAATGAACCCTGAGTATATCTTCTTTCTATAGGCACTTAAATTTTAGATTTGGTCTTTTCAGCAAAGGAAGAATAACTCTACAACTCACACATGATGCATGCAGAATAAGATTCACCCCTTAGATATGTATTTAGCACCTTAAATCTTGGAATTTCTATAAAAATATTTAGGATAGAGAATGAAAGTAGTTGATTTTAGTGTAGATTAGGGAATTTTCTGGGGGAACATCATTTTTGTCCTCCACTCACACAGATGGTTGAAAGTCGGCTCTAATAAGAATCGGAATAAATCATTAATCAATTTTGATTTCAAAAATAGTGCCTATTTTCATACTGCACAATCTGAATTGCGTTACCCATAGGAATTATTTAAAAATGCAGCAATAAAATGTTATCAGCTTGATATGCCTCAGTTTCTGCATGTGGAAATGAATAAATCTCTAAAGACTCATTTCCTATTCTTCAAGAAATTCTATTTGTATTTCTTTCACATGAAATTCAATTTTAAATGGTTTAATTGAAGAGGAAGAAGAGAAAGAAGAAGAAGGAGAAGAAGGAGGAGGGGGAGGTGGAGAAAAGGAATTTATGGACCTAAGTAAGTGAAGTCCTAGGGTGAAGCTTGTTTTAGTCGAGGCTGGTAGAGGACCTCAAAGCCTGCCTTCTACCTGTCAGCAGTCTTTCTGGCTGTGTATTGGCCTCGTGGCCTTCTAGTACAGAATGACCTGCAGTCAGGGAAGATGGTGACTGGCGACTGTAGATTTACATAATCATAAATTTGTAAATTTAGAGAAAAATAGTTTTATTTTTCTTAATATGTCAGTACCAATATATCAGTAGCAGGAAGGAGTTTGGGCCACCTCATGTTGTCAAAGAGCATAAGATTCTATGACTCTTCAAGGTTATATCACATGGACCTCCCTTCTGGTGTAGAAAGACAATTTTAACACCATGAAAGGGGGAGAACACAGTATGCTGAGTGGCCAGATTCAAAACAGTGTCTTCTAATAACTCACATTATGAATCTACAGCGCTGTAGAGAATGACTAAGAGTATTTATTCATAAGTTACTTTTCCTTCTGAACTAGTCTTTGCCATAAGACCTGCAAAAATAAGATTCATCACTTAGATATGTATCTAGCATCTCAAACTTTACATTTCCAAAACTGAGATTTCCCAAATCCGCCCTTCTCACAATCTCCCTTTTAGTAGATGCCTACTACATTTTTCCTAGCTGTTTAGACCAAAAACGTTATGGTCATGCTTACCTCTTGGCTAATCCATGAGCAAAATCTATAGGCTCTATCAGAACCCAGTGATCTCTCATCATGTGCATTGACACTACCCTAAACTAAGGCATCATTATTTTACATTTGGATTATTGTAATAGCCTCATAACTGGTCTCCCTGCTCCCTGCTTTTGCCCCCCTTCAATCTGTGTCCTCCACACAGCAGCCAGATGTTCCTTTAAAATCTATCTTCAGTCATATAACCCCTCTGTACAAGACTCTCCAGTGTGACCCCATCTCATTCGGAGTAAAAGTCAAAGTTCTTCAATGACTGAACCAGGTGCTTTAGGATTTTTTTTTTCATTCCTTTTTTTTTTTTTTTTTGGCCATGCTGCTTGGCTTGCAGGATCTTAGTTCCCTGACCAGGTATTGAACCTGGGCCATGGCAGTGAAAGCGCTGAGTCCCAACTACTGGACCGCCAGGAGAACTCCCCCAGGTACCTTTCTGATCACATCTCCTATTACACTCCTTAAGTTCCCTCTGCTCCAGTCCCATGGACCTTCTTGTCCTTGAACATAGCAGCCTTGCCCCTGCCCCATGACCTTGCATTTACTGCAATTTCTGACTGAAATGCTTGCCCTCAATTTCTTCACTCCTTCATTTCCATCAAGTCCTTAACGTTACCTTCTTACCCATATCCTCCTTGGCTGCCCTATCTAAAATTTCATCCCATCAGTTTCTGACCTTCTCCTTATTTAATCTTTCTCCATAGCACTCTCCAATATCTGCCATTCCATGTGTTTTACTTAATTACCTTGTCTCTTCCATTTAGGTACCATACCTAGTATAGTGCCTACTAATCCTCAATAAATATCTGCAGAATAAATGGTTAAGTAAATGAATATATGGCTGAGGAAGAGGTATTAAGATGCTTAAAATCAGAAGGGGTCAGGCTACTAGAGCAGGAATTCTCCTCACAGTGGACCACATGGTTCTGACTTCAAAGCACACGGCACAGTGATGAAACTGACGCATGTACCATGCACAGTGACAGACATACACATACATGGCTGTACTCCTCCGTTTCTTTTTCTTCCCTATTATTGGTGTTTCTCAGTGATGTTTGATGGAGAAGTTTTCTGCTTTGATCTGGTTTTGTTTGTGTTTATTTACTGCAGCAAATGGGCACATGTATCACTGTTGGAGAAGAATGTGAACAAATATGAATAGAAGAAGTAAATTTGGTAAAATTTTTGTAGTTATAAAAAATTTAGGTTACGATGTTGTTTGTAAGGGTGATCTAACTAGTCTATTGTCCTCATTTAAACAGGAAGTAGAGTGATATCATTATAATAGCTGTTCTACCCTTACAACTCTCAAGAACATCTCCCAACACTATTTATTGGTAGAATATGCCAAAATAATGGCAGTTCTTTTTTTTCTTTTCCTTTTTTTTTTGGTCACACCGTAAGGCATGTAGGATCTTAGTTCCCCGACCAGGGATCGAACCCATGACCCCTGCAGTGGAAGCATGGAGTCTTAACCACTGGACCACCAGGAGAGTCCCAAATAATGGCAGCTTTAAAGACCAATGAAATGGTTTTAAAAATGAATCGGCTTTCTTAATTTCCGTTTACTCTTGCTCTTTTATTCTGGTGATATTGTCCCATGGTTAACAGAGGACTAACAATACGATACACTCATATAATCTCTATAATTTGCTACAGCTACCTGACGTTTCCATACATGGATCAGTTTGAAGGTTGCAGGTGGCATAAATTAATCTGCAGCAGCCTTTCCAGGGATGTTGAATTATGAGCTTTGCAGAACTCTGTTGATGCCTAATTTCATCCAGCCTCACAATTTGTCAAGTTACATTCTTTTCTTCTTCTAGCAGGTGAGTAGTCTACTAGATCTTGCCCCCCAACCCTGAACCCCCATACTTTAAAAATGATCCCTTGGTCTCTGTTTTTCCAAAGTTTTACTATGATGTACCTAATGTGATTTTCCTTGTATTTATCCTAGACAGGTTTGTAGGGCTTCTTGACTCGGAGGTCTGATACCTTTTGACAGTTGTGGAAAATTTTCACCCAGGGACTATTCAGATAGGATAACTGCCTGTTGTCTTTGTCTTCCTCTTCCAAGACTCCAGTGATATTTCTTATTGGAATATTTTATTAAGACTCATATATCTCTTACCCTCTTTCGCATATTTTCCATCACTTTTGCTCTCTGAGTAAGCCTGATATTTTTCACTGACCTATTTTAGAGTTCACCAATCCTCTCTCCTGCAATTGAACCCTTCTACTGAGTTTTAAAAAAATTTCTGTAATTGTATTTTCAGTTCTAGAGTTTCTACTTGTATTTTAATTTCTATATCGGTCACCTATTTTCTTAAGCACATTAACTAGAGTTTATATCTGATAACTTCAGTAACTAGGTTGCCTAAGTCCATTAGGGCTTCTAGAAAAAAATACCATGGACCGAGCAGCTTATAAATAACAGAAACTTATTTCACACAGTTCTGTAGGCTAGAAAGACCAAGATCAAGACACTGACATGGTCGGGTATTTGTTAAGGCCCACATCCTAAAGGGCATCTTCTCCTTGTGTCCTCACATGGCTGAAGAGACAAGGGAACCTCTTTTATGAAAGCATTAATCCCATTCCTGAGCACTCTGCCCTCATGACCTAAACACCTCCAAGTTCCCACCTCCTAATACCATCACTTTAGGGGTTAGGTTTCATATGTATTTGGTGATGCATACGCATTCAGACCATAGCATGGGTCATCTGTAAGTCAGTTGATTATCTAATTTTTTCCCCTTTGGGTTCTGTTTTTTCACATTCATAGTAATTTTTAATCGAATAGCTAATATCACATACCAAAAAAATGTAGAGGCCCTGAATGGCACTATCTTTCTCCAGAGAGTTCACTGTCCTCTGACAGGTAGAGTTGGGCGCTCTATCTATCAAAACTAGGTAGAGTTTTCATAAGACTCCATCAAACTTGTTTTCCTCAGTAGGGTTTGGTCTTCCAGGGATTCCCTTAGGGAGCCTGGAGTCCTTATTATGACACCACCTTTTTGGTATCTCCTGAAAGTCCAACTTTTACTTCAGCTCACACCTCCACATTGGCCTTCTTCCTGGGATTCTGCTCTTGAGTGTGGGCTGCCTCATTAGCTCTCTGATGTCTTCAGACACTTTTTTGGGGGGACAGTAAGAAATTTGGTTTCTGTAGTTGTTCTTAACAAGAGAAATACTCCATTACATTTACAAAGGGAATTTTGGGATTATATTTCTCCTCTAGGGAATTCCCTGGCGGTCCAGTGGTTAGGACTCTGCGCTTCCACGGCAGGGAGCTCGGGTTCATTCCCTGGTCAGGGAACTAATATCCCACAAGCCACACAGTGTGGCCAAAAAAAAAAAGAAAATTCTCCTCTAAATTTTTATTTTAAAATTCCATTTACTGTGGAGTTCTGTTTTTTCTTTTTTATAACAGCAATGTTTCCCTTCTATTAGTCTAGACCAGCCCTATTCCAGACTGATAGAATAAACAGAAGCCACAAATGCAAGACATATATGTAATTTTTCATTTTCTAGTAGCCACATTAAAAAAAGGTAAATAGGTGAAATTAATTTTATAACATGTTTTACTGAACCCACACTAAATATTTTCACATGTTGTCAATAAAAAAATTATCAATGATATATTTTACATCTTTTCCTTCAAGCTAAGTCTGTGCAATATGGTGTGTCTTTTACTCTTAGTTGGATCTCAATTTGTATCAGCCATATTTCAAGCACTCAGTTGCTTCCTGTGGCTAAATGGCTACTACATATAACCATGCCGATCTAGACAGACAAGAATGAGTAGAGTTAACCAAAACTGGGGGGAGGGTAGTTGTAGTTGGAAAGAAAGTTGTTACTTTCAGTGATATTTCAGTGAGCTAATTTTGGGGTTTTGTTTTCTCTAAATCTCTTAGAAGGCTAGAGAAAAAAGGAGGTAGACTTTATTGAAAACCTCAGTATAGAATAAGAATGATGTGAAAAATTTAAATAAAGGAGCACAAATTTAAAATCTTTTCTTGTCACACACTAAAATAATTTTTGGGGGAAACCACATACCCATCCTTATTTTTAATGCTTTGATATCCGCTTTCTATTCCTGCAAGTGTTTGGACTAGGCAGGCCTTATGTGTAGATGGAATTAGTAAAGTAGGACTAACTCTGTGACATGAAATAACACCTCTGGGCATGAAATACTTTCCCAGCTCATTCAGAGCTGCTGCCGTATCTGTGACAGATGGCAGACCCTTAATTGCACAATTAGAGGAGGAAAAAAAGACCCTCAAGAATTAAATAGCACTGAGAGAGGTAACACACAAAATTCTGGAAGAATAGAATCCTTTTTGACCTTTCTTTCTTACACATGTGAATGGTGACACAGGATGACCAAGTATTTAAGTAATTGGATATGCAAGATAAGAGGGAGCCTGGCCTGGTGAAGACAAACTGTCAAACGATATTGGCTAATATTTATTGGGCACCTGTAATGCCACTGACCTTTGTTCTAAAATTTGACATTAACTCTTATAGGTTCCTAAAAATCTCTAGTTATAATTATTCTCAACCACATTCTGCAAATGAGGAAATCAGGGCACAGAAAAGGTAGTTGTTTAAAGTTCCACATAAAATAATGGAAGTGGAATTTTGGTTGAGATTGACTCATTCCAAAGTCTGATGTCTGAATTACATCCCTCTACTCTTTCCTGCATATAGCATATACAATTCTGCCTTGGCCTACATCTGTTAAAAAGTGGCTTTTAATATTCTATGCAAAGCATTGCATAGAAATGTCAGGATGAATTTAGATCACCTATAAATACCTATTAGATATTATTTGAATCATTATATTTTATCTTTATATTTTAAGGAGTATTTGAATTTCACAGGTATTTAAAAAAAAAAAGAGAGACAAAGGGTGCCCATTTCCTGAGTTTTGAATAGATAGCAGCAAGGTTTCTCCTATAATTCAGGGCTCTCTGACAGCTAAGTCAATATTAAAAATATTAGGGTTAATATTCCTTGGCCTGTTATGCTCGACAGGGTGTCATATAGTAAATGATTCTACTTTTATACTCCAAGATATTTTATTATCAGGCAGATTCAATTGTAGCCATCACTTCCTTAAGGTGTAGCATCTGTAAAGCTATCCACAGACTGGACTGCACAGTGTGAGGAGTGAAACGCTTATTCTATCTTTCGTTAATTTTGTTCACACGCCTTGGTCTTGTATTTCATTTTACCGTTTCATAAGTCACTCCAGCATTAGTAATGAGCACTTCCAACAACCACGCCACTTCAATTTTCCACACTGTGCTGCGTCCTGTATCTTCCAGAAGTCTCATCCCCCAGATGACTGCTACACACAATCAGTTTCTAATGAAGATCCTTCTCCATCTCTGATTTTCAAGTGGATTTTGTGCCTGTGAAAGGTGCCAGACTGACAGATGACACAGCTCTCTTTGTCACAAGAGTCGATAGAGGAGGCAGACACCCCTCTATGTGGTAGCCTGCCAGCAGGACTGCTTCTGGCCAGAAAGGAGACAGGCTCCGTTGTAGCCTCTTTGCCCGAAGTATCTTAGCAAATGCCAACTGTAATTTTGTGTCTGCTAGTCTCAAGCTCCAGGACTAATACAGAAGGCATAAACTAATAAACAAAAGCCTTCCCTGGACTCCAGTCTAACTCTCTTTACGTCCTCCTGTTTTAGCAAAGCAGCCTATTTCAGAAACACTGCCAGTTCCACAGCGGGCCTGGCTGCTGTTTCATACCTGTCTCTCCAGAAGAACAGGTACCTCCTAAGAGTGTAAAGCTGGCTCTGAGTGCTGAGTTTTACACTGAAGAGATGAAAAAATACTCACTATCATCAGTGAGTATTTCTTTATTTGGCCTCTTTTGTAAACTGGAAGAAATGATTAAATACCAAGATACGAGGTCAGCTTGTTTTTAAATAAAATGCCAAGAAAGAACTTGCACTATACGTTGTGGGTTCACTATAACAAAGTGGCACTTGCAAAATAATTCAGTACTGAGATAATTGCATTAACACAATGCAATCCCAGAATGGGAGAACTTGAAGTACAGTGTTGTAAACTCAGTTTTTCTTTCTAGCTTTGTATTTAACTATGAAATGGACAAGTAAAATGAAACTCAATCAGGTAATTCCAGAGAGATAGTAGTCCCTTTGGTAAGTCCCATAAAATATATTTTATGGTTAAATAAACATAAGTAAATACACCAGAATATATTTTATTTAACTCTTTACAAGAGGAAAAGTTTTTTGGTGGAATTGAATAATAAAAATATATATATATGTAAATTTTTCCACTAAGGGGAAATCTTCATTTAAAAGGAAAAGAAAAATGTATCCATATCTTTTATACAACAATTCTACTTTTAGGAATCTATCCTATAGCAGTATACATGACACATAAGTTTATGTAAAGGAAAGATTTTACTGTAGCAGCGTTATAAGTGGGAGGGAAAGGGGAACGTTCTCAATATTCTTTGATAGGAAAATTGCTGGACAAATTGTTATATACCCACTATAGAATATTTTGTGGCTCTTTATATAATATCTAATGACTTACAGGTATGTACAAGTTATTAATTTAGAAAAGGAAGTTGCAGTGAATCCCATTTTGATCATTACAATGATTTAAAAAAAAAAACCCAAACCTTACCTCCACAATCCCTTTATATGTGTAAATAATGTTCTTGTCTGAGTACGGAGAAAGACTTAGAAGGATACAATCCAGTGTATAGAAAAAGGCCATGCAAAGAAGGAAATAGAACTTAGGGAAAATATTAAAAAATAAAAACAAACAAAAAGGTACTTGGATCCACCTCTGTGAGAAGGCCATCTGCATGCTGGTATTATAGAATCACTTAAAAATTGCTTGTCAAAATTTCTTAAATTTCCACTACAGGAGTAATTCCATTGATTTTGTGAGTCTGCAAACCTATCTTTGAATAAAGTCATTAAGAGCAATTTATTTTTATCACAGTGATTTGTTATGTAGGTAAGTGAGACTGAGAATATCTTTAACATGAAGTGTTAAAGGGCTGCCTGGGAGGTCAGCCCTAGAAGCAGAGGCAGCTGGAACAGATCCAGGCACCTGTCCCTCATTCTCATTCACATGAGAACTTTCAGAATACAATAAATATTCAGTTGGCATGCCTTTTTAGAAGAAAAAGTTTCCCAGAACATGTCTCTAACATCTCATTGGCCTGGTTTGCATCACATCCAATACTAAACTAGAATTGTCAAATGGGATAGAATTATCCTGATTGGCTTAGGGTAATTAACATCCTACCCCTGGAGCCGAGGACTGGGGGTGGGGGGCACATGAAACAGATGGCTGTCCAGGATCTGAACTAAATCAGAGGGCTTAGTAAGAAACACTGCTGCAGTAAGTCTGGAGTGTTTTCCAACACCACCAAGCAAGTCTCTAATTCTCAGGGGACACCCCACTGAGTGTCTTACAGATTTAACTCAGTTCTGATGCTATCTACCTGGAGACGGCATCAGCTCCAAAGGTTAAGGGCTCAGTCCTGCAAGACTGCCCCCACTGCAGACACCAACTGCAAGTCCAGGCTGTCACTTGTACTTCTGGCCTATGGGCTGTGAATTGAGTTCCCACACTTGCTTCTCAGGTTTGATAATTCGCTAGAAGGGCTCACAGAGGTCAGGAAAACGTTTCCGTATGTCGACCAGCTTATTATAAGGGATATGATAAAGAATACAAATAAGTAGCCTAATGAAGAGGTGCATAGTGCAAAGTCCTGAAGGGTCCCCAAGCACAGGAGCTTCTGTCCCTGTAGAACTAGGGTGGCTCATCCTACCAGCATCTGGATGTATTCACCAGCCCAGAAGCTCATCAAATCTCATTGTTCAAGAGTCTTTATAGAGCTTAATCTCTAGCCCCCTTTACCTGTCCCAGAAGTTCGTGGGTGGGGCTTAAGTTTCCAACCCACTAATCACTTGGTCTTTCTGGTGACCAGCCCCTACTTGAGGCTACCTAGGGGCCCCACCCTGTCACCTCATTAGCCCACTCAAGTGGGCTCAAAAGGGGCCCCTCATGAATAACAAAAGACACTCCTCTCAGCTAGGAAATTCCATGGAAGGGTAGGAGGAGCTGTGTGACAGAAGCCGGGGACAAGGACCAAATATATTTCTTAATATATCACCGTAAAAAACAATGAATAGACAATAGGTAACCAACATTGGCTGCCAAACATCTATTTTATTTATTTTACTGAGGCTGGTTTGCTTGAAAGACTATCTTCCGACTAGACTGAAAGCCCCTTGATAACTGTGCTGGGTTTGTTCTTTTTTCCATCCCTTGAATTTGGCACTTGAAGAGTACAATGTAAATAAATGAACCTTCATTTATATGATCCTCAACAATTTTGCTATATACCATTTGTAAGGCCAACTGGCCCGAGGCAGGGGAACACAATCAGATTCACAGGTTGCATCAGACCGAAACTCTCCGGACCACCCAGTTCCAGAAACTGACCTGGAGACTTTCCGGACCACCCAGTTCCAGGAACTGACCTGGGGACTTTGAACCCAGCCCAGCCTTCCCGCCTTTCGAGGGGCGGGACTAACGGTCCCTCAGGATACCCGAAAAGACCACCAAATAAGGAATACCCTGCGCCCTCTCGGATTCACCACACCCCTTTCCCTTCTTCCCCTATAAAATCTTGCCCAACTTCTCTCGCCCCTTTCTCTCGGACCAGTGAACCTCGCCCGGAAGCGCTCCCTAATAAAGCTCACTTGAAGCTTTCCTCTGTTTCGCGGTGCCGTTTGTTAAGATCTGACCTTACACCATTTTCCTCTTACCCCATGGTGGAAAAAAAGCTATCCTCGAGTGTTTAGCAGCTTGTTCACCAGTACCTACTACAAAAATGCAGAAAAGTAACTGTGCCATAGTTTCAGGAGATTCCTTATGAGGTTATGCACAGCTGGGTGATTGATTTATTGGTTAGTTAAATACAGTAAGAAAGTTGACCTTTAACTGGTTTTAACTATACGAAAGATTGTGAGCCACACAAGTAAATGTCCAGGTTCACCATTAAAATGCTGATATCATGTAATAAAATAGAGCAGTATTAGGCTGCACTCCACGGGTCTGCAAGCCTTGTGATTGCCCAACCTCAAGACTGAAGAAAGAGGCAGGAGACAGCAACAGAGACGTCAGTGGTTTATTGGCTAGGGAATCTTACATGTCTAAAGGAAAGGGGTCCTGGAGTGACACCCCATTGTGGACAACGGATGGCAGGCAGGACATGGAAGCAGTCTTCGCTAAGGGGAGGGGGAGTGTTACCAGTTATAGAAGAAATTGACGTCCCGTTGGCTCATCCTCTTCGGTTACCAGGGAAACCAGCAGAGGAGAACTACCCTAATGGACCCTTTGATAAACTATCAGAGTGCAGACATTCTGATCTAAAGATTAGAATACTCACTGGCTGGGGCCGGGGTCAAGTACCTAGGCATTTACTGATTAGGCTCTATGATTAAGATGGAAGGTTGGTCAGGTGAGGCCAGGACTGGTCAAGCAGGGGATACAGAGAGCAAGAGAACAGCCTTCTTGGGTGGCCTGATCTTACAAGTAGTCACTTTTATAAAATGGATCATAGCATATAAAATGGATCCTGATGTGAAATTAAAGTGATGTTGCCAACATTTACTTGCTCCAAGTGACTTCAGTGATATACTCGTAAAATAAATGATGAGTTCTTTTCTTTTTTACTTCTTTTCTTGTACAAATTTACAGATATTTATTAATCTTTATTAACCTATAGCTTCATTCATTCATTCATTCTTAGATTTCCTCCCCAATTTTCCTTTTTTGAAGGACTAAAAAACCAAGACTTCATTGACAAGTACTCTTTTTCCCTCCATTTTTTTTTTTTTTTTTTTGCGGTACGCGGGCCTCACTGTTGTGGCCTCTCCCGTTGCGGAGCACAGGCTCCGGGTGCGCAGGCTCAGCGGCCATGGCTCACGGGCCCAGTCGCTCCGCGGCATGTGGCATCTTCCCAGACCGGGGCACGAACCCGTGTCCCCTGCATCGGCAGGCGGACTCTCAACCACTGCGCCACCAGGGAAGCCCCCAAAATTTTATTCAAATAAAAATAGTTAAGGTGGCACACTTATCAAACTTTCTCCTGATTCTTTTTCTATGAAAAGCATGTCACGTTTTAGTGTTTTCTCTCTCTCTCTCTCTATTAATTGGTAATCTTGTAAATGGTAAACTTGAATATGGGCAATGGGGAAACCCTTAGTTTTCTAGAACGTATCTACTTAGGATGAAACAAAGATAGGATCAAATCTCTTGGAATTCTTCTGAATGTTAAACCATAAGAATCTGTTCCGCACTGCAACACAGACTAGCTGGAGCCTAGATTCTTGTTCGAAGTATTGTATAATCTTGAATTCAGTGCTTGCCAGTACTTAACATAGTTCAACTAAAAGAAATAATATTGATGTAAGGTCATCTGAAAGATATACAGTGCATCTATTGTTTTAGATAGTAAACAATATACTCGAGTTAAACCAAGCCATCCAAAAGCATACTACCCCCCTTGAGGGTAGCATTTACTGAATTGGGTCTTGGAAGGAAGCCATAAGACTGAAGAGAAGACAAGTATGACAAATAAAGCTATGAAGTTCTTAGTGCTGCTTACTCTGTGGTAAAGGACACTCTTGCATAATATGATACTGTGTCCTCATAAGTATCCTTGAAAGAGATTTATTTCTCATTCTATGATCAGGGATCCCTGTGCTTCCGCACTATTTCCTTTTGCTTTTTGTAAAAAAGCAAAAAGAATCCAGTCATGTAACCAACAAAACTCTTTTCATCCTGCTTAATGTCAGTGCACAGCCAATGCTTAGGAATTGTGTTGGATAACGGCATTCGTTTTGCGAGGTTTTCATTCCTAGCTAATGTTCTTTTCCTTAGCTTAATCTTTTCATGTACTTGTAATTGATTTCATTTTGCTTTATTTGTTTATATTTTAAGTTTCTTTAGGTCTATTTTGGATTAAGGGCCAAGATATACAGTTCGGGAGAGGAGAGAAGAGGAGAGGGAGAATGAGAAGAATTTGCTTCGTATTGTTTACAGCACGAGACAGAGTGCCTTGCAACAGAGGGCAGAATAGAAATAGAATAGGTTATTTTTCCTCCAATTTGCAATAAGCGTATTTTCTCCTGTGGAACTCTAAGAATTTCTGTCAATTTGTTAAATGACACTAAGATTAACTTTTGAGAAAGCTATGGGATTGGATCATGATAGTTTGAATTTCAGATGAAAACATAAACTGGACTTTTCGCAGTTGATGAACAGGCTTTATTAATTATGAATTTGGACAGGCTAACCTTAGGAATTAAGAGTCAGCGTGAATTAGACTAAATTTGTGCACTTAAGCAATATCTGGATTCATTTCAGTTACAGATTCTACCCTCTCTTTCTGTGATTTTGGCTATAAAAGAATCTGAATGAAAGGTTTTTCATTGAAACCCATTACCATACAGGGAAAAAGAAAATTCCTTTAAGAAACTGTTGAAGTATGTGACCTTTTAACAATATATAAAAACCCAGCAATTTATTAGGTAATTGTTAACATGAACTTTACTGATAACTAAGGTTTGAAAAAAGACAAATGGTTTTGTTTGGGTGGGATCAAAATGTATTTCAAGCAGTTTATATTATTTTTTTCCAAGATTGGAAAACCTTGGCCTGATTCCAAAAACAATGAAAAAAATCTGCTACAATGTTCTGTGCTAAAGCATTCATGAGAGAGATGCTGTCATTCGAGAAAACTAAGTTCAAAACAGGAGAAAATGCAAAACACAGCCTCCTGGACCACTCTCTCCTTCCACCTTCTCATATTGCAAATACAATATTTCCATTATCAGAAGATCCATTTTCAAGTTAAGAGCTGCTGCTAAAACAGCCTAACGGAAAAAAAAAAAAAAAAAATGGTAAAACGGTAAAAGAATTGCTTTGTAAATCATCCTTCAAAAGCTGTCCTGGGAGGAATGTGATATACCTCAGCATCTTAAGTGTTTAGCAAATAATTTCAGCTGTGCATTCTAAATGGAGCTCTCCCTCCTTTACCTAATTACCGAAATATGTGCTGCAGTTTGCAGAACTTTGCCACTGTCATAACTTTTCTTGAAGTTCAGCCAACCAATGATAATAAAGCTGTCACGAGATTAAAGGGGGTTGCAAGTCATTGCTTCTGACATTTATATGTAACATGGGAAATGCAAACAAGTATGTGGAGTTATTAGTAATATTATGGGCTTTGAATCCTTAAAATAGAGTGCTTAAGACATCTGCCTCACCAAGGAGAGTGAGAATGAGGTAAATCCAGATTGCATCCTCCTTTTGTTTAGATCAGGCAACCAGGCCTGAAAAAGGCAAAGGGAGCCGTTTATTTCATTTTCTGCATGTAGCACCAGTTTGAAACATATGCCTCAGACGCCCACCCTCAGAAGGAGTAATCTTGGTTGTGGAGAGGAGAAAATTGTAAAACTTTACATACAGCCCTGGGGCCTTTTTCTGGGGCCCCTTCTTGGTCTAGCATTCTGTCCTTGACTTCAGTGCCAGCTCTGTGCTTGGAGCAGCTCAATGCAGTGTGGAGGAAGCAGAATATGTCTCCTCTGAGGGTTTGTTACTATTTTGAAGTTTCTTTGGTTTGTTTTTGTTAAGTGAAGAATACTACCTTACGAAAGAGGGCTTAGAGAAAAAAATAATGTGTTTTAAAAACTCTGGGGAAAACTCCCATTTTATCCTCGTTTTTTAGCTTATTCTTATCTCTCTTCTTCTAGGGTTTGAGGTGTATCAAGAGGAGAACCCTTGAAGGTCTCGACCATTTGTCCTTGGCTCCCATATGCAAAAAAAGGCAATGCATTTCATTATCTGTGATGATGACAGATGGTCAGAATCTATCTGATTAGGCTGATTTGGAGCTTCTCTTCATTGTACACAAGAATACTTTAACTTTTCAAGTTATTTTGGTGCTGATATTCGGGTATAAATTTGGCTTCTGGCAATAAGTCAGTTGAAGAAGAAAAGCAATGGCTATTTGTGGTTGAAACTGAGTGGGACCCTGCGGGAGCCTCCTGGTTATAAAAGCCCCTCCGTGTCCCCCATTTCTTGTTTGTAGAAAAAGTCTTTAGTCTCTTAGGCCTTCCCTGAGTTACAAAGAGCAGGAGCATGCAGTTACTGAGTACGTAACTACTGTAGTAGTTATTTCCATTTACAATAAATGTCTCTACTGCTGCTTTACTTAGTGAGGGAATGCAGAAAGAAAAGGAAGATCATTCAAACAAGAAAATGACAATAGTTCAGTGATAAAAGAGACCTAGTTCCTCCTCAAAGGGACATATATCAGAATCTGACCGATACCTTTGAGTAGTTCTTCAGTAGCTGAGTCCCCCTGCCACCCCCCCCCCCCCGCCCCACACACACACACACAACCAGGTGGAGGAAAGTGACTCAATGCTGAGCGTAAGCACATAGACCGCAGACTGTTTGGAACCAGAAGGTTGATGACTGAGATTCCTGAAACACCACCCTGTTACCTCCTCACCACCAAGCAATCAGAAGAAAGTCATGAATCCTGCAGCCCTCACCTCCAAATGTTGCCTTTAAGTATGCTTCCCTGAAAACCATCTGGGGTGTTTGTTCTTTTGAGCATAACCTGCCCATACTCCTTGCTTGGTGCTTGTAATAAATGCTGTACTTTTCCTTTGCCATAACCTGGTGTCAGTAAATTGGCTTTGCTGCATAGAGGGTGAGTGAACCCAAAGTTCAGTCCAGTAACATAGTTGATATGATAAATATTTGAAACAAGACCCTTTTCGAGAAAGTCTGTGATTTAAGGCATTCAAGTCTTCCTGATTTTGTCATCTCTCTCCTGCTCTTGGAAAGTGCAGTTTGAGTGTGATTAGTGGAAGGATGATAAATTGCAGAGGACAGAATGCTGGGGGTTTATAAGGGGAAATGGGATATGGAGAAAAGCGACTGGGAGTCCTGAAGCATTTGGTCTAGTTCCAATTCTGCTAATAACTATAATTATCACCAAATGAGCACCTACTACATGCAAGGCACTGCATTAGGTGCTTCCACAAACGGAACTGCATTTAATTAAGGCATAATTTTTATCTGCTATGATCTTATTTAAGAAAGCAATTATTTTTTCTTCTTCAAATAATTAAACATTGCTGAGAGTGAGTTTTGTTTTACATCTAAGTTCAGGACTAACTAGTTCCATTTAGGGGATTAAAGCAAATCTGAGTGATTGCACATAATGTTTGTTTTATAACTACCGACTGTGAAGATGAATGAACTATAATGGACTTGAGTCTACCAGTGATCAAGGAGAAAACTGTTTATTTGTAAAAGTCCATGAATTGTTATCACAGTTAATAAATTATTTCTAGTCTACTAAATGTTGTATTGTGTCATCAATAAAATTTAGTATGTGTCTTTCTAGAAACCATTGAACCTAAAATAGGTCCAACTAACAGAAATGTAATAATTTTTTGTAATATATTCAACACACTGAAACAAAGCAGGACCCTGTGGGCCCTCCCTGGTACCAAAGGCCCTCTGTGTCCTCATTTCTTATTTGTAGGAAAAAGGCTTCAGCCTCCTAGACCTTTCCTGAGTTCCGAAGGGCAGATTCAAGCAGTTACTAATTAGGGAAGGGAGGGAAGGCAGAAACAAAGGGAAAGCAGTCAAGAAACAATAGTGCAGCAATAAAGCAGAGTCCTAGCTCTTCCTCCAATGTATCTTTGAGTCCTTCTACAGGAACTAAGACCCCCAACCAGAACTTCAGGCTGAACCCAAGACTCCTGAGCCCAAGACTCCCTGTTACCTCACCACCAACCAATCAGAAGAAAGTCACACACCTGCAGCCCTCACCCCAAGGCAAGTTTGCCTTTAAAAACTCTTCCCTGAAAACCACTGGAGGTTTTGGTTTTTTTGAGCCCAAGCCCCCGGTTCTTGCTTGGTCCTTGCAATAAACCTTTCTCTGCTCTTAACTCCAACGTTTTGGTTTGTTGGGCCTCACTGTACATCAGACACACTAACTTAGGTTCAACAACAATGCCACTTAAGACGGTTGTGTTATTATCATTGATTTTGTCAATTAAAAAAAACACACATGACATGAGAGCTGTGTGTTCAGTTTTATTTGGGGACTTAGGACTGAGGACGATAGTCCAGGATATAGCCTCTCAGCTCTGAACAACTGCTCTGAAGAGGTGGTGAGGAGGTCAGCGTCTATGTGATTCACATGAAATCAAGCACACATCTCTGTAGAAGGTTGCTGCTAGCCGTGAAGAGCATATATCTTAGTTAATGGTTTTAGGGCTTTTCTAAGTATGGGAAGATGCAAGAATTTGGGTTCATAAAAATATTTCTCCTGAAAATTTCTAACTATCTGAAGGCCTGTTCTGCCAGTTTTCTCAGAGCACAGAGTGCCTCATTCCTGATCTCCATCCTGAAGTCCTTCCTTTCATGATGTGTTAAAGGTTAGCAACTGCAGTGGCTAAGGACGTCATTCTCATAGAACCAGATGGCGAGTGACATTTTTTAGTTGTCAGTTTCGTATCTAAGGTTAAAATATTCCTAAGGCCCAGAAAAATTTGGGAGGTGAAATATAGAAAGTAACTACTGGGAAGAGCCCATTAGTGGTGGGCCTGTTAAATAGCCTCCTGCAAGCCCACCCCTCCCCCACCCTAAATTTTCACGTCTCCCTGCCTCTCTCTATCTCTCTCCTTTCGTCTCTCTGTGTGAAATAATGATGGCCAGTCCACACTGTATATACATTTTAAGTTAATCTACACTGTTTTTATTTTATTTATTTATGCATTTATTAATTTTTAATTGAAGTATAGTTGATTTGCAACATCGTGTTAGTTTCTGGTGTTACAGCACAGTGATTCAGATATATATATATATGTGTGTGTGTGTGTATATATATATATATATATATATATATATATATATATATATTCCTTTTCAGATTCTTTTCTCTTGCAGTTTATTACAAAAATTAAGTTGAGTTCCCTGTGCTATACAGTAGGTCCTTGTGGGTTATCTATTTTATATATGGTAGTGTCTACACTGTTTTTAAAAAGTGATATTAAACCTTCAAAGTATTACTATGTGAAGAAACTACTGTCAAATGCAAAATTTCAGGGAAATTGAATTGTAACTTTGAATTCAAATTCTTTCAAGGAGGAATGAGATGGTTCACTAAGGTTTACAAAGTGACTGAGAACTATCAAACACTGATTTTTTTTTTTTAAAAAGAAGTAATAGCCAGTTATGTTTTTGTGCCAGTTTAAGTAAATTAACAGGGCTCTAAGGTCTTCATAGGAACATTGAAATGTAAGACTTCAAACTTCTGGAGCAAAAGCCCTCTGAGCCTTCACTCCAGCAGTCAGGACCGTCTCTGACATACTTGATGTGCATTTTCACATGACCTTTTCAGGGTTAGAACTAAGACTAAGAAGTTTTACCAATAAAGGAGAAGAAAGGAGTCAGGCAGAGGAGCAAAGCAGAAGTGTAAATAGTGAATACGGTCTGGAATGAAGATATTTGAATCTGAATGGTGAGTTAATGATTCAATTAGTTTTTCACTTTGTTAAACTACATTAATCCTCCTTTACCAGGTCCCCATATTGAAGCCCTTTCAAAAGAAAAATGCAAAGGATCTTAAGAAGAAAAATTCTAAGACCCAGGGCCTTTTAAGATCATTAATGCTTCCCAAATACATGCTGCCTATTGGAAACAATGTGGATGCAGGGCAGATATTGTTTTAGAAATCTCAAGACATGAATAAGGATAGTTCCAGTGGTCAAACAGCAGTGGTGAAGTGGTTCCTATCTGAAGGAGGCTTACAAAATATGTGCTCTATTTTTAAACCATGGAAGGAATCAGTTAAGTTTAAAAAAAAAAGAAGAAAAAAAAAAACTGGGGGAGAAGATAGAGGACTATACATATAATCAGAATACTTCAAAAATAAATAACTACTAAAATGGAAAGGCACAAATGACAGTGCTGAGAATGTTTTTGTTTTTTCTTTTATTTCTTAGATTCTGTTCTGCCTTTAAACCATTTTAAATTTATAAAGTAAACTTATTGATTTAAAACCTCACACTCAGATTACCACTGTTATTTTATCAGGCTTACAATCATATCAAACATTTTATTAAACATTCAGGCATTCCTGATGCTAGTCTAACAAGTAAAGAGGAAGTTCCTGTCTTGAATATTTACAGTTTAACAGATGCTCAGTTGATTTACTAAGTATATTAAGGGCATAAAGAGAAATGGAAAATTACTAAAGAAAATTACCGATAGGAGAGTGAAACACAACCAAGGCAGTCTAATGATAGGGGGAGAGTTGGAATTAAGATTCTGAATTTTTAACAGAAATGGGTTTTATTTCAAATTCAAATCTAAAACTCCAACTCTGTTAACAAAGATATGGTAATGGTCTGTTGGAATCCACTTTAGCTTGGTTACTTTTATTTTTATTTAATTTTTGTTTATATCTTTATTGGAGTATAATTGCTTTACAATGTTGTGTTAGTTTTTTCTGTACAACAAAAGTGAATCAGCTATATGTATACACATATGCCCATATACCCTCCCTCTTAAGTCTCCCTCCCTTGGTTATTTATAAATTATAATTGCCTCTATGTTTATGTATAGTTATGTGTATTAGACAAACATTTGTTTTATTTTAAGCATGATGAGCAGTTAAGTGAAATACTGTTAATATCACTTATTTCCTTTTATTATTTCAGTTAACTGGTCTATAGGTCAGCTCAGTCCAATTCTAAATGGTCAAAAATTTGGATTATGACTATTTTTGATAATGTGGTAGTAGCAAATAAATTTAGTAGGTAGAAGATAGAGAGAAAGAAAGAGAAAGAAAACTATGAAAGTTGCATATTTTGAATAAGAAAAGTAAATCTCTTACTTGTTAAAGGAGGTTTTGTGTGTGTGTATGTGTGTGTGTGTTTTTGTTGTTACTGTTTTAATCCATTAGCCGGAACATCAGAGCCTCTTTTGAATGGAGTCATTTTTACAGTGCTTTTCCATATAATTTTCATATACACTATCTGATCTGAGAAAGTATTTTGTATTGCATGAGAGTGCCAAGATATTAAATGATGCATCATAGGTGAAAAGGTAGATGAGGGAGTTAGATCAGACATGCAAATGAGGAAACTGAGTGAAAAGTTTAGGTGAAGTGTGGATCCACATGTGATTTATAATTAACACAAGTAAAAGAAATGATACCTCTGGTTTTACAAAACTGGAGATTACAGCCAAGAATACGGACTCTGAAGTCTGACACCTTGGTGGATATTGAGCAAGTCATTTAAACCCTCTGTGACTCATTTGCCTCATCTGTAATGTGAGGATAATTATAATTCTACTTCTTTTTTTTTTTTTTTTTTTTTTTGCGGTACGCCGGCCTCTCACTGTTGTGGCGTCTCCCGTTGCAGAGCACAGGCTCCGGACGCGCAGGCTCAGCGGCCATGGCGCACGGGCCCAGCCGCTCCGCGGCATGTGGGATCCTCCCGGACCGGGGCACGAACCCGCGTCCCCTGCATCGGCAGACGCACTCTCAACCACTGTGCCACCAGGGAAGCCCTATAATTCTACTTCTTAGACCTGTTCTGTGTATAGGAGATTATGAATGTCAAGTTCTTAAATCAGTGTCAACAACTTACTGACTGCCTGATAAATGTCGTCTATTATTATTATCTAGATTTTCTAAATACACCATGTAAATTTCTCATTTTCGGGTTGAAAATTATGACTCCAATAGTACATGTACTGGAAGAGTGGGAAGGAGTTATTTGAGAGAATTCAGTGCAAAGTTCTGTAAGTCTTTATCAAATATATAGAGATAATAGATACAAGCTCTCAAGTTAGACACTAAGAGATTCTGCTACTTTATTTGTTAAGTTGTTCCACTCCTCTCAATATCTTAAGGACTCTTTTCACATCGTGTTTTTGATTCTTTAAAATTTCACCTTTTTTATGCAAGTAAGAAATAATTTTAGAAGTTTAGATCTATACAAACTGTAAGCCAGACAAAAGCCTTTTTTTCTTAAATGATTAAGTTTAGGAAAAGACTGTAATCTAAGACTAAGCTAATATATGTGATTTGTAAAATACTTTATAAAAACTACTTTCCAACTTTCTTATAAACCTCTAATTATATTTGCCAAGTTAAATATGTGTTACAACCGTTTTTTTGTTTTGTTTTTTTTTCCTACTGATCATATAGTTCCTATATCCTCCACTGTATAAAACTGACTGAAATCAATGTTCCTCCTTTTTCCTGGCCCAAATATGGGTTATTGCACTCCATTTTGCATCATAACAGCTTTTCTGGGGATCAAGCTACTTTTCTTTCTGATCCCAAAACCTAGTATAAGATAAGTAAGTAACATGTCTTTGATCCCTACAGAGCAATTTGGCTTCAAAACATCGGATCCTGTTATTCTATCAATGTAGAGTGTAGAGCATAGTTTACAACACACGGTTCCAACAAATCTTACCAGAGTATTCCCTAGAAACTCCAGTGCCAAACATTTACAACTTTCACCAAATTAATAATCCTTAGCTTCTTTGGGAAAACAATTAGAAATGTGGAACTGATTAACTTGCAATCGGTTTTTATCAAAGTGACTTTAACGGAGGCTGAATACTTTCTTTGGGAAGAAAAATTAAAAAAAAAAAAAGACACTGGAAACAAAACAAAGGATACAAAAATCTATAATTGTGAGTGTTCTTTGAAACACTGTAATATTTCATCAAAAGTTAACTTTCATTAGGACTGCCATTTGCTAAACATTAAATCATTGCTGAAGAGTTTTACAAACAATGTGAATGTTGAATATTTGTTTCTTGGCCCAAGGCAAACACTTTACATCCCTGACAAACCTATCCCAGATTAAAACAGTTAAAAAAGAAAACACAGGCCCATCTTTCTTTTTCAAAAAGGAGAAACACATTCTTTAATTACCCCAGAGTGATCCTCTCAGAATTAAGGGAAGAAGGCCAAAAACCGACAAAACCAGATAACTTCAGATGGGACCTCGGGAATTATCCTTTCTTCAGGGACTCACAATCCTAGTTAGGGCTCCAAATACTAAAAGCACCCGTCACACCTGTAAACAGCAGAACCCTTTCAGTCTAATTCTGGAGTTACCATGTATGTGAAAGCATCCCACGTAAAAAAACTCATCAGAACTTTCCTTTTCCAATGTCCTCACAATTGTCCCCTAGAAAAAAAGGCTTTACTGACAAGGTTTTTATCTCTGCTTTAGTGCTTCCAAGGTGAGACTCTGTAATTCTGACTTTTCTTAACAAAAACAAAATCTTACATGTATTTCGGGAATGCTTCTTCGGCATTTCTTGATCTCCATGCCTGTTTTTGGCTTCTACATGTTCAGCCAGTTAGTTGATTAGCGTCCGTATGTTCAAGGCTGATCTTTCCTGTGTGGCCTTTCGTAATGAATTCTCCTTTATGAATAATAATCCTTTAGAGGGAGATGGGGATGAAGAACAGCAGGCATTCCTTCTACAGATGAACCTTTATGCCTCATTTCTTTTAAACAGGTTGACTTCACAAATAATATTTTCTGGTATTAACCTATTCTACACCGTGATGAATGTTTGGTTGAATTCTTTGTAATCTTGAAAACTTACGCTGGCTTTTCAGTTATCTCCTGGCAATAAAAAGCTCGAGCCCAGTCACAGTGGCTCACTGCTTCATGTACGACCCCGCGTCTTGAAGCAGTGGGCACGCTTGCATTACTTTAAAGATCTGTAGTGGAGGCAGCTGGAGAGGTGAGTAAAGCAAGATGTATTTCAAAGGAGTTCTTGAATTCCACTTGGAAAGCATTTTATTTCGTATTAATTTCGAACCTTAAGGCACATGTTCCTCCTTACCACCAGATAAGACTGACACCAAAAGGGTAGTCGTCTTCAATGACTGCACTTTATAAAAATGCAAAGGTCATAGGGAGTTAAAAGATCCATCACAGTTCTTGACACATAGAGGAAAGGTGGACAGGAGGTGAGAGGGAGGGGGTTCTTCATGCCTACAAAGCATTTTGGAGATAAAAAACCCTAATGAGTGTTAATAATGATGATGATAACAATAGTAACACACTCTTAAACATTTAGTTATCTCCTCCATAATATTTTCGGGTTGTGGGATTAAGTGGTCTTGAGTTTTTAAAAAAAAAATGGGGCATTGGCTGAAGAAGAAAAATTAGATGTGCTTAAATCATTAATAGGTATCCAAGCCAAAGTCTCAAGCACCCTTAATGTTCAGCTTCAAAGAGGTAAGTTAGATAAGCATGGCCAGAACTGGATAAAAGGTAAATACAGCAACCAAACCCCTACCTACTCCACTGAAGTTGCAAAGAATGAGGGAAACATTTGTCATGTTTTGTCTATAGAAAATTTTTTTTGTTACGGCTGACCATGGGTATCTTTGTACAAATGACTCTCATATCATTTATAACTAAAAGGAGAAGGCATATGCTTTTTTATCATTTATTAGTTTTAGCCATCTACAAAACCTCCCACTGTAGCATTAGCCTCCAGGATAATTACTAACCAATCATTGGTAGGATCATATCCATTTAAGGGTGCTGCAGGATTAAAACATTAATTATAACCTATTATAAGAAAAGCCTATTACAATTAATTTCAAATATGCAAGTTAAAATAAAAGTGAGTTAATAAACTCTCTTAATGAGTTAAATAAAAAATAGTTGTTTTAGCTTAATAAACTTAACTTAGGTTTTAGACTCATAATTATAGCATTGCATTTTAATAAAATTTAATTGTTCATGATAATAATGCTTATTAACTAATTTTATTTCTGGATTAAGTGTTTTTAATATGTGAGTACATCGTATTGGCCAATTTACAACTAAAGTGATTTCTGTGAGTCTTTTTTTTTTAAATAAATACATTTTAAAGAAGGGGAAGGGAATGAGCCTTCCCTGGTCCTGATAATTTCTTTCCTGAAGAAGGGCATCTATTAGTGGACCTCTCCCTTACCTGGGAGTGGTAGGAGGAATATTGTGGGACTCAGGAAACTTGGACTGAGCTACACTGGTTTCAGCAAAAGAGCTAATGTCCACTAAGGGGACAGGTTTCTATGGCTCGATCTTGACCTTCACGGATGCTGGCCTCCTAACATACATACTCAGGCTCTTCAGAAACCTTTGCAGACCCAGGCATGCTGCAGGGGCTCCAATAAATCATGATGTCACGATCTACAGTAGAAAGAGCCCTTTTCTCTGTAGGTCTTTATGTATTGGTAGATGGTACAAAATTTATTAATTTTATGCCACAATGACGCTGAGTTCTATGTTGAAGCAGAGCACAGATGAGGTCCTAGAGTAAAATTGTTAGTGTCAGGCATAGGTAGGCAGGACAAAGAAGAAACGATCTACAGTAGAATGAGCCCTTTTCTCTGTAGGTCTTTATGTATTGGTAGATGGTACAAAATTTATTAATTTTATGCCACAATGACGCTGAGTTCTATGTTGAAGCAGAGCACAGATGAGGTCCTAGAGTAAAATTGTTAGTGTCAGGCATAGGTAGGCAGGACAAAGAAGAAATGGAAATCAAGGTTTCTCAGTATACTAGTGGAGAAAGAAAGACACCTCAAAGAGGACTGGTCACCCTCTCAGATTTACAAACACTGCAAGATATCTTTAGTATTGCAAATACCACTCTTAGAGGAAACATGCTCAGATGGGATTTTCCCCAGAGAGTAGAAGAGCAGTTGTGCAAAAATTAACATCTTGCTCAGAGAATTTGCCAGGTTAAATAAATTCACAGGCAATTAGCAAAGACTGACTAGCATCCTCCCGAGGCCATAACCAGGAAAGTTTTTCTTTGTCCTACTTCGCTCAAACACTTCTGAGACATTGCTAGTCTTTGGGAAAATATGTACTGTCTTTTAGGAATATAATTGCCTCTTGGATAATCACTACGGAAGCTGGGGAATGACTTCCTATGAGGCCAGTACTATGATTATCTTGCACATTCCATTAATTTATTGGAGTTTCTGAAAAGTGTGACAGAGTAGATAGAGGTTTGGCACTGAGTAAATTCAACTTCTGAAATCTTTAAGGAAGAACATTTATTCCCACTGAAGATGGTGCAATTGGCCAAAGAAACTTCAGCTTCACCTAAGCATTAAGTGTCTCTATGTCTGAAACAGGTATAATAAAGTGGGGTGTGTTTGTATGTATGTGTGTGTAATATCTTGGACTTTTAGCTCATAACAGAAAAATATTTTGTATATTAGTTCCCTTTCATCTTTGAACTTGGTCTTACAAGTGGTTTGTAAACATGATCTCTCGGGGCTTCCCTGGGCTCCCCTGGACTTCCCTGGTGGCGCAGTGGTTGAGAGTCCGCCTGCTGATGCAGGGGACGCAGGTTCGTGCCCCAGTCCGGGAGGATCCCACATGCCACGGAGCAGCTGGGCCCGTGAGCCATGGCCGCTGAGCCTGTGCGTCGGAAGCCTGTGCTCCGCAACGGGAGAGGCCACAACAGTGAGAGGCCTGCGTACCGCAAAAAACCCCACAAAAAAAACAAAAAAAAAACTTGATCTCTCTGAGAATATGAAAAAGAGGGGTATTTTATTCAAATGTGGGGCTTCTTTCTGTTCCTACCATTATTTTATTACAATGTTTATTCATGTTATTATTGGAATATCTCTATGATATTATGATACTTCATATTGTAGAATCTCTAGTGAGATATAATGGAAAATGCAAACAGATATGATTTGGGATTGGAAATAAGCAGGCAATGCACTTTAGCTTTGTGTACAGAGTGGTCTTGCAGTTGATTTAATGTTGTGTTTATAACTATTCAATGACTTTTTGGGGCAAGTCTATATTTTCCATTATATGTTCCCCAAGAGCACACCTAGAAAAGTAGGGGTTGGCCTGGACCCAGGAAGGTACCAAGGAGCCTGTCCAGATAGCCTGTTGTTCTCCATTCAATCCCCCAGGGCAATAGGCACCCCTTGGGAGATAGTAGGCTAAATGAGGCAATGGCTTAATCCAGGGGTTAAATTGGGAAATCCTAGTGAGTGATAAATTTAATTCCAACAGTTCCTTACACCTAAAGACGAAACATTAGCATAACTTCCTGGTCTCTCTCCATCCCCTCCCTCATTCCTTCCCTAGCTAGTTCTCTCCCTAGGAGAGAACTACTACATATAACAGGTAACTCAGAGAGAGAAAGCAGGTAGGTCCCCCCTCTCTTTCCTTTCTTTGAGAGTGAGCTGCCTACAGAGCACTTGTTCTGCTACACTACACCCTGGGCCCCTTCACAGCCGACAGTGTGGGTGGGGGACAGTTCAGGGATCAGGGAGGGCTGGGGACACAAGCCAAAGAGCATCAAGAGGCTTGGGGATGCTGCATGTACATCATATTCTCTAATCTCTGCTTTACCAGTAATGAAGGGTTTTGTTTTTTTTTTTTCCATCTTCCTTATTTTCTTACTCTATTTCTCAATTTGCTTTGAGCCCAGTTGGAGAATAGGAGTATTATTATTATTGGGGCCCTCAAACCTCCAACATTATAAATATCATATTGAAGATGCTACCAATCTTGTGCTCATATTCAGACACAAAGCCAAGATAGGAAGCCTGTTTCTTGGGTTTGACATTAATAAATGGGTTCTTCTGCCAAATCTGTGAAGTAGATCAATGCCAAGTTTAGAAATATATCGATTACAAAGAGAGGAAGACTACTTAGTAATTGGTAATAAAATGGCAAACTTATTAGAGCAAGAGAAGCTGAATGCCTTGCTCTGATCATATTTCATTTAATGGCTTTCTTTCCAATATAAGAAAAAGAGGTGTTATTAACAAGTTGATTCCCAGGGTTTAGTTTTTCAAAGTAAGGCTAAAAAACAGACAACTTAATGGAATATTTTGGTACTGTTGCACCCCGCCCTGAGTTTTCTCCCTCTTAACTCCGCACACAGTATTAATAATAGCTAATGTTTATTGAGTTCTGATCATGTTCAGACAACATGCTAAGTTCTCATACATAAAAAAGGTTTTAAATGTTTTTAAGTTTTTTGTTTGTTTTTTAAGTTTTTTTGCCTCTTTATTCTGATGCATGGTTGCTAGTATTTTGGCTGTAAAAGACTTTTTGCCTGTTGTTGGAGGCAGGTTACAATGATAGGAATTTACCTTGCTAGCTGGGGAGAAAACACAGGCATGTTTGTGGTGACAGGAACTGATAGTGGGTGTTCTGGGTTTTTGTAATTCCTGGAGGGTCCATGGCTACTTGAGCATATTTATTTAAACATTCTATTATCTTTACAATGAAATTTTGTTTCGTTTGCATATACTCAGTCAAAATATACATTGAAGATGATTTAATGGATCAGAATATAAATATAATTTAAGATTTAGTTTTGTACTATAATCGAATGTTAAAGCAGAGGTTATTATTCAGTATACTAGGTAGACAGTCTTCAGGCTTTAGAATTGAAAATAATTGTCTGAATCCTAAATTCTAATTTTCTTTATATTACTAGCTATGAGAATTTGAGCAAGTTACTTAACTTTTATGGGTCTGTTTTCTTGCCTGTAAAATGTGGTTATAATAGTAATTAGTCAACATTATGTATGAATATGAAAATCTATAACAAATGTTACATCCAGAATGATGCATAGACCATATTTGGTGCTCAGTTGATGTCAGTCACCTTTTAGTGTGCAATTTGGAAGATGAAAATAGCAAAATCTAGTATAAGAAAGTGGGTCAGTTTGGTGAATAGGAACAGCTCTTCTATTATGAATGTAAGATTTATTAAACTCATAGATATGTCTGTTATTACATGGAGAAAAGTACTTACTTTTTTCTTTAATATTTATGACTGGATGTTTGAAAAGAACAAAAAGATTGCTATACAAAAGTACCTGTCAAAACCTGGCTTGCACTTACCAAAAGGTAGTTTCTAGATATTAGAGACATTCACAAATATTTGGTGAATGACTGTCGTGTTCCAGGCACTGTTCTAGATTGTGGAAGGGTGAAGTATTAGTAAATGTGTATTCTTGTTGATTTAATTAAGGTACAGTTTGGAAAGAAAACAAAGTAGATTCCAGGTTTGCCATTATTCCTGTTAAAAGTATGTGATCAGCCAACCAGTATCATATGTGGGATACTGGAAACCCTCCCTTCCTCAAAATATTATCCCATAATATATGTATATATTCACTTAAATATTAAGATTTTATAGAGAATAGTGTCAGCTCACCCTGTTGTGTAAGTCTTGCAGTTAGAGACTCACACTATTCTTTATAAAATGTATATATTTAGTGGAATGCTGAGGCATTTAGTAATCACAGGTTAATGCTAATTGATTTGTCACTTAATTATCTTTCCTTATGTCAGCAGAGACCTAGGGAAGCCTGAAGGCATTACATTTTTTTGAGAAAAAATAAGAGTTGAAAATCTGTAATGAAGTGAACCAAGGAGATATAGCATGGCCTTATGATGGTTGCAAGGATTGTACTGAATACAGACTTTACCCAAATCATAATTGCTTTATTGAATTCTTATGGGTGCTGAGTGCATTTAGGGCCCACATGTGAGCCTCTTTCCAACCATGAGCCTCTTTTTCTTGCTCTTGCCTGGCTCCTGAGGGGCTTGGAGGTCCCATCCTGATATCTGACCTTTTATCCTTTTTCCAAGCATGTGGGTTTATTTAGCCCTTTAGAGTTTGCCACAACAAAAGTAACAATCCCCACTCCTTGCCCCACAACAAGAGATTTATTAGATTTATTAGAAAGGATACCATGTAGCAGAGATAAACTGAGGGCAAAGTGTGATCTGTGATTAACTGAGGGCAAAGTGATTCCAGATGCTGTTCGATTGGCTATTTGGCCTCCTTAAAGGGTCACTGACCGGTTTCTGCTACAGTTGTCCTGGCTCTGCCACCACTCCATGCAATTTCTGGGAAGGGCAGTTATTAGAGGGCTCAGTGGACAGGTGACATGCAGATCTAATGCATGATTTTGGCAAGTCCCAGTGGGATCTCTTCGGGGTCTCACAAAGCAAAATTGTCCTTGCCTTCCTTCTTCCCCTACTCTGACCACTGTTACTTGCTTCTCCAGGTATGCATTGTAGTCGTTCTTCAAAAAAGCAATGTGTGAGAATTGGAGCTAAGAAGACCATTATTTTCTGGATTTTTGAAACATTAGGAGTCTGTGATCATTTGCCTTCCACCCAAGCAGCAGCTTCTCGAACAGGCACGAGGCTATCAGGAGGTGCTAGGAAGCTAAGATTGCACAATTTATCCAAGGAACACAGGGTCCAGGAAAACAATAAATCATCGTCCCCATAATCACCTTCAGACTAAAACCAGGGCTTTTCTCTGTTTACAAAGGGAGATTTATTTGGTAAAGGGCAGGAGGATGTAGCATAATGAATGTTTTGAAGGAAAATGTCAGAGTGTGTGTCTGTTAAGTATTTCAAAAAGGCCTCTTGGACTATTTCAGGTGTGTGGTTCACCAGCTCTCCTTGTCTAGAAAGAAGGGTGTATCAAGGACGTTCCTTTCTAAAGAGAAGTCTTGTTAAAGACATAGGGATAGATATCATTAGTCAAAGCTCCTTAAAAAAATTCCCTTTCATATGGTTTATAATTTTGGTTTGAATGTTCTAAATACGCCATAGTAATCACAGATTTAAAATAACTACTTATGATGGATGACTCGCTTTTCTTGTTTGCTACATCATTTTCTTTTCATGTAAAACTATTGTGCACTGGTTATGTGAGTCACAACAGGCTAGGTTATGCTGTCTAACTGAGATCTCAATGAATTAGCAAAGGAGAGCTCGTGCAAACTCTGCTTTACATCCAAAGGCTTCCCAGGGTAGCTTCTAAGTGATGACTCAGGAATCCTCCATCTTTGGCTCCATGATCTCAACATTTGGCTTCGGGGTCACCATAGCAGGATAAAAGAATATGGGACTTACATCTCCTCTTAAATGCCTTGACTCATAAATGGTACACATTATTTTTGTACACAGAAAAGATCACATAACTCCACCTAACTGAAAGGGGCAGGAAAATGTGAGGCAGCATATAGATACTTGCTAAGTAGTAAATGCCTCTACCTTATTGAGCAAGATGTTTCTCCTTTGCTTCCCAATATTTACCATATATTTAAATCTTATTCCAGGTTAGTCGCCTTATTATTTATATGAGGATGGATAATAAGTAGTAAATTTGTTCATTCAACTTAAAGAAGCCAATCACCACTAGTGATAATAATGGGCTAATATAGAAAACAAGTTCTCTATGTGATTCTATCATATAAGATATAATAGGTGCTTCCAAATAATAGAGATGAATGATGACCACAAAGGACATCTGGAAATTTATTTTCAATATTGAAGTTTTAGGAGAATAGCCCCCAGGGAATAAGTCTTCACTGCCCTCTTAAAAAAATCCAAACTAAATACATCCTTCTTTAAAATGCCCTCATTCAGGACTTCCCTGGCGGTGCAGTGGTTAAGAATCCGCCTGCCAATGCAGGGGACATGGGTTCAAGCCCTGGTCCGGGAAGATCCCACATGCCGCGGGGCAACTAAGCCTGAGCGCCACAACTACTGAGCCTGTGCTCTAGAGCCTGTGAGTCACAACTTCTGAGCCAGCATGCCACAACTACTGAAGCCCGTGCGCCTAGAGCCCATGCTCCACAACAAGAAGCCACCGCAATGAGAAGCCTGTGCACTGCAACGAAGAGTAGCCCCCGCTTGCCGCAACTAGAGAAAGCCCGTGCAGAAACGAAGACCCAATGCAGCAAAAAATAAATAAATAAATAAATTTATTAAAAAATAAAATAAAATAAAAGGCCCTCATTCACTGCAGTCTGAACAACTTCCTATTGCCCATCGTTCTTGATGATTCAACATTCATGCAGATGATAACTTGTCTCCCCAGTTCCTTGCCATCTCATTGCCAATGATTCTACAATCACATCATCATCACATCTCCATGGTCTCATTCAGTGGACTGTCAACACCAGAATATACACTGCATTATAATTCATGTATTTAAATATTCATAAGTAGTCATATAACATCCAAATTGGGAAAACTTTGAGAATGAAAGGATATGCTATCAATTATTTTACCAAACATATGCCGAAACAGCAGGCATAAACAAGGCTTATCCTCAGCAAGAGACAACATCATCCTTCTAAACACTTGACTCTCTGACCCCACCTTCTAGTCTCTTCAGTTCAAGTGCAAGTGCTGACTTATATAATCTTAGATCTCATCATTGGATCTTAATCAACTGATTCTGCTTCTTCCTTTCTATTCTTTAGCCTCCTCCTGCCATTAAGTGTCTCCTCATTACTCTTATAATCCATAGTCCATCATTGTGATTATTTCATGTAAAATATATTCACCTCCATTATCCCCATTTTTCTCTGTTATGCTTGGAAAAAAATCCCAGCTTTTTATATTTCAACCTCTATCTTCTATGGGTTTGGTCAGTGCTATAAGACATATGGACATCATTTCATGATCTCTAACCTCAAATGGGCCTTAACACTACTCAGTGGTGCTACTTTTCATTTCTTTATGAACATCTAGATGACTTCCATGTCACTAAATCCAATGGACATTTCCCTCACATCTTATTCATCTTCCCTGTTTCTCCCAAAAGTGACAACTCCGTGGGGCCACGGCAGATTCAAAGGCCTCTGCGGGGACAGCAGAGGCATCCACTGAGACAATATCAGCCCAACATCTCCCTGTGCCAGTCCAGCACCCTCCCTTCCCTGTAAAGATGCTGCCTTTCTGGATGTCAAAGTCTGCTTTCCAGAGAACACAATCTGTGATACTGGCTTAACCTCATTTTTCAGGTCTTAGCTTAAATATTACTTTCTATGACAGCACTTTGGGTTTGTTTTTTTTTTTTTTGAATTTTATTTATTTTTTATACAGCAGGTTCTTATTAGTTACCCATCTTATACACATTAGTGTATATATGTCAATCCCAATCTCCCAGTTCATCCCACCACCACCCGCCCCCCGCCACTTTCCCCCCTTGGTGTCCATACGTTTGTTCTCTACATCTGTATGACAGCACTTTCTTATCTGCTTTTTCTCACATAGACTCCAACCCCTCCCCAAAGAAATGTTCTCAACTGGAACTCTATTGTTTCTATTTACAGTTCTTATCACACTTTGTTACGATATATTTATATTTCTTATTTACTACATATTTCTTTGTTTTTTGAGGAACAGGGCAGGAGCAATGACATTTTTGTTTGCCAGCATATCTGTCCCGGGTACCTAGCACAGGGCTTGAATGATTGGGAGAATGATTACCCCACCATTGCTAGCACCCAAAACCTTTCCTAGGGATATAAATTCTGAGGAAAAAAATATTTTTTATATATATATATATATGTGTGTGTGTGTGTGTGTGTGTGTGTGTGTGTGTGCGTGTGTATGGGAGAGAAGAGAATGAATCTAGTTCTTTGTTTACCCCAGGATGATTTTTCACATAATGTAGACCAAAATCTTGCAGGCTACCAGGGTCTTAGTAGCAAACTTTTAGCAGCACTGAATTGTGTGCTATATTAGAACACTCAGACTGTGAACATGACTCTACTCCTTTCTAAAGGATTAAGTCTATATTGTTTCTGAGTGAAGGTAATATTCGCCATATGTGCTTTATGTTGGGAAAAAAGTTTTTACAACCAGCTCCCTGCATTGGTGATTAATTTGATCTTTTTGAGTAATTAACTGCTTATTTACATTAAGTAACATACAAAACTCCATGACAATGACATGACAATGACAGCAATGACAATGAGCTTCACAGTTTGGAGATAATAGATTTTAATGAAGTAATTCATATCTTGTCCTTGACTGATTAGTTAGCAAATGACATAAGAGGTTTTAGATAATTTGCTACAGAAAAAGTGGAAAGCAAAACATTCCTGATAATTTCAGATCGCAATAGTATATACTTGTGTTTAGTGCTTTTCACTACATGATGAGCTTCTCAAAGGTATTTTAGAGACTAACTCATTGTTGAATCTCTGAATAAGCCCAATATCTGGCCCATAGTTGGCATGTAATTAATATTTATTGAATGAATATAGGAACAAATCAATTAAAAATTGTATAAATGAATGTGCTTTCATATGCATTATTTCATTTTATTTTAACAGTTAAACTATGAAACAGGCAGCAGACTTATTATAAAATCCACTTAACAATGAGACAACTGAGAGTCAGATAACTTAAGAAATTCAATGTCTTAGTCAGGAATTGTTGGTTGAAATGAACAGGAACTCATTCAGTCTAGCTCAGGAAAAAATGAGTTTTCCCAAGGATACAAAGAAATATCATGGAATAGTGAAGCAGAGGATAGAGCCAGGACTCAGAGGAAACTGGAAATTCACAAGATAGCTAATCACACACTCTCTGTGTCCCTCTGCATCTCCCTCCCTCTCTTTCTCTCTCTCACCTCAGCTACATACTCTCTTATCTTTGCTTCTCTTATTCCATCTTTTTCTTTCTTCTTTCTGTAGAACAACTCCTGCTTTCTCTTGTTTGTTATTACTCAATGATTTTGGCTTCCTGGTATTTTTGCCTTGCCATGGTTCCAAATTGGGCTTTGAGGGACTCCATATGACTAGAGGTTACTATCATTTGAATAAAGTCCATTGATTTTAATTATGGTAAGAAAATACACGACCCTTAGATTAGACAATGAATGTGGGGCATGTACCATCCAGGTATAATTATGGGGCTGAGAGTCTATAGCAGTTCCCCTTCTGAGGTCTGAGGGTAAGACACACACACTAGTCCAAGTTCACACTCCTAGTAAGTAAAAGTGAAATCAGAAAGGTAAATGTGGTAAGTGTAATGAAGAAAAGGTACATGGATGCCTTGTGATATAGGCAAGAGCCTGGACCCAAAAGTGGCAGTTACAGGGTGTACAGGAAGGGATGTTTGAACTGACATGTTGGTCTAGGTAAAGACTGGGAGAAGTGAGGCTATTTTAGAAAAAAAAGTAAGAAGGCAAAAGGCAAAAGGTAAACAATTTGAGAATTTGTCCTGAGGGTCTTAGAAGATGGTGGATTTTGAATGTAGAAGTGTTTGTATCTTGAAAAGGTCACCCTGAATGCAATCTGAATGACAGAGGGAAGGTCAGCAAGTGGGATGCAGAGTGTGAGGGTTATTAGAATGGTAATGGAGATGTTCAGATGAAGCTTTGCAAATTAGCTACTGTTAATGAACGATTGAATGATTTCCACAAGATGCCATGGCATACAACACTGAGATCTAATACGAAGTCTGGTTTATGCTCTTTTCCCCTGTTAAGTGATTATTAATTTTATGATTGTTATTACTAATAAAGTGATATGAAAGTGAGGTGATATGAACAATTTGCTAAAAAAAACTCTCACCTACAGTGCAGAAGGCAGTTGGATCACAAATTCCTTGATGGGGAGGCAGAATGTTTCATCAGTGTTAATTACAAGAGAATTTTTAGAATAAAGAGCTTGACTGTTAGTGTAAACTCAATTTTCCAAAACACCAAATAACTTTTAATGAAGTTATGAGTAGTTCCCAAATTTATTTGCAGTTGTTCATTTTTCAATTTCTAAACAAGAATTATAAATGTATATAAATTACATTTTTTGCAATTAAATCTGATCTCTTCCTGAGTTACAGTAGAAATTTACTTTCCCCAAAGATTATCTTCCATTGGGGCAGCTTTTTATTTCTCTATAGAATTTTTTTTCCATGGAAGTAGAAAGCAGATTGCCTGTTGTTATTATTAGTTAACATATTAAGCATCATGTCAATATTTCCTAACTAAACAACAAAAAAAGCCATGGCAGTATTTTGGGTCAAAAGCCTTATCATTAAAAAGTGCCAGAATATGGGACTCCTTAATTAGACAGGAACAGCTGCAGTTGTTACTCCTTTTTCAGGTTAATGGATAAATAATCTGTTGTCAAAATTAGTTCTTATATAAGCATTATGTATTTACATGATAGACTGAAGTGATTTTGAAGAATTGTTTTGGTTCACTGGATAATTAATGCATTTAAAAATTGGCATAATATGCAAAATCACATAGATCTAAATGGCTAGCAATATGCTTTAATCTTGGTTAATTTGGTACATATTAATATGTATTTTGAAACGGCTTTGTCAATAGGCTATATAGGCCAGTAGAAAGATGTGGAAAAGAGAAAAAAAAAATTCCTGTCAAAGTGAATTTAAAATTTGAAATATGTTAATTGAGATGCATAAGATCAGAATGACAAGCAGAAATAAAATATAACCAAGATCAGTAAGTCAATCAGCAAATGTTTATTGATTGATAATTCTGTGCAAATGAGTATTGTTACTCACTGTTTGGTATTATTTTTAGAACTGGAGACAAAATAGAAATCACCAAAAATAATCAGGTTGTAATGTAATAAAGTGTTCCTAGCTTAGTGGTGACAAATTTAATGTAACTCATGTTCTACGAGGAGATTATAAGAAGCTGAAAATACTTTATAGGAGGGATTACTGTAACTATCAAAGAAGATCATTTATGCTAAAGTTCTTTGAATAGAACCTACATACAGAATAAGAAGTTTTGTATTGGGAAAGAAATGCATGTTATATTGAAACTTAGTTTTCTCCTCATATGTAATTAATAAGATTTTGCTCCTTTATTCCTTAAATAACTGTGTTTCTGTACATTTTTCAAGTTAGACCTTTGCTATTGAGTGTTCATTTCCAACTGTTCATCATAGTGTTATATTAAAGGGTTCTATGTTAACACTTCCTCACTTTCCTAAAAAAAAAATTCAAAAATTTTAGTTTTCTCTTGGAAAAAAGAATTTCTTATTGATAATTAATGAAGGAATTTGAGAAATTTTTATGTATCCATCATGCCCCCAGCACTGTGCAAGATCTTAAGCACACATAGATGGAAAAACGTCTTTTCTCTGGAAGGTGTTCAGTGGAGAGGAATCCTACTATGAAACTAATCTTTTTATACAGTTCAGGTCTTAGATTTATGTTTTCATAGTCGTAGGGCTTAAAATATACGATTTATCTCTTGGACAACACTTATTTCAAGGCTTTGAGAGAGCTGGGGCCTCGTCTGATACTCCCATAGCCCCATAAGCCCTCTACCTTCCAACCTTCCAACCTTCATCATCTTTATAAATGAATTTCCCGTTCATTATTCGGAATGTAACACCATCAACCTCCATTATGCATTCCTAGAGAATACTGCATTTTCTCCTGGCACTTTTTATAACCATGAATAAAGAAAGAAAAATTGTAATGAATTGTTCAATATCTGCCTCTACTGCAGTAGTGAAACACGATGCCTCGTGAGGACACTGACCAAGCCTGTGTTAATTCCCGTCCCCGCGGTTCCTTGGTTCCTAAGGTGCCCATTAAACATTTGACAAATGGACCAATGATAAATAGAACAGAACATGGCTCTCAGACCACAGAAATAGAAACCAGATTTTCATGAAAGGCAACATGGTTGGGCTTCCCTGGTGGCGCAGTGGTTGAGAGTCCGCCTGCCGATGCACGTGCCCCTGTCGGGGAAGATCCCACATGCCGCGGAGCGGCTGGGCCTATGGGCCATGGCCGCTGAGCCTGCGCGTCCGGAGCCTGTGCTCCGCAATGGGAGAGGCCACAACAGTGAGAGGCCCGCGTATCGCAAAAACAAAACAAAACAAAAAAAGGCAACATGGTTTTGATTATTACCTGCAATTCCAAAGAAATTGCAAATAAATTCCTAAAATCAAAGTTGAATGCAATTGTTTGAGTAGTTGATTGAGCTCATTAGTTTTACTTATTTGTCTTATATTTTAACATTTTTTATTTAAATATTTATTGAGCATCCACAGTGCGGTGTGCAGTGATGTTGAGAAGATGAATAAGGTAACTCTAGCAGTTCACAAGAATCTCAAAGCCTGGTGAAAGAATAAAAATCATTACAATTTAAGTCAGAAACTGCTGCGGGACTAATATATAAATTATTGTTATACCCAGAGGAGCTAATAAGTCTGAACCTTGTATAATCACAAGGATTTTACTGGTCTAGCCATAAAAGAAAGTAGACTTTAAGCAGAGAAAACAATATATGTACAGGCATGCAGGTGTGTTCCGTTTGTAGGGCTGTGGGCTCAGTTACTACAATGAAAAGAGGAGCATGGCAGGGATACACACTTTCAAATAGGTGGAAGCAGCTTCCAACATGATAAATGTACGATACAACTATCAAAGTAAGAGTAAATGAAGGTTAAAATGTGATTCAAATAAGCGATGGACAGAAAATCCAGAAAAAAAGAATTGGCTGCAAACAAGCATAAAACTCAGCTCTGAATTTTTCGGCAGCAAAAGTAAAAATATAATAATTTGAAAGGAAGGAAACAAAATATCTTTTTTAAACATAATGTTATTAATTCATTCATTAGGAGAGTCTAACTTTTCACTAATATAAATTCAAAGAAGAATTTATGGGACAAATCTTTGTATGTATTTGTTTAACATAAGGGTCTAGGTCAATAGTAACAACTTTTAGAGCATGTGAAAAAGTTCTCAATAGGCATGCTTTTAAAAAGCTTCCTTTAAAAAGTTGCCTTCATTTTCCGATTATAAACTAATGTAGGCTTGCTATAGAATACTTGGAAACTATAAAAGCACAAAGAATAAGGAAGAAAAGTAAAGTCATACCACTTAGAGATATCACCGTCAACGTTTATATGTACTCACTTCCTGTCCTTCTTCTCCCTAAGTCATCACTACATGAACATCTACATTATCTAAATGAGATTTCCATTAACCTCATGGCTGACTTTTCAGACTACCTTCAATTTTGAGGCAGATTTAGTACTTTCGAAAACATCCCCCAAATCCCAAACCCAAGGAGTCTATGTTTACAATGACAATTTTTAGAGAACTTCTCCATAAGAGTCTTTACAACTTAACTGAAGATCGATGGCCTTGCGTAGTGACCCATTTTTCTTGGTATATTCACAGTAGAAGTCCTCTCCCAAAGGTGCTCCCCCTACCTCTCATTGCCTGATTCTGTCGTGACATCTAACACCCAGGGTCACAAACAACTGCCACAGGTTGTACACACATGCATGCACGCGCGCGCACACACACACACACACACACACACGGTCTCCTCATGAGAGGTTCACAAAGTATGGGAAATTATACAAAACTTTATCCACATTTCTACCTTCTCATCTTCAAACATAGCCTTTTAATGTTTATGTTTAATGTTTATGTTAATATGTTAATGTTTATATAATGTTTATATATAATGTTTATATAATAGGAGAGTATAAAATATATATTAACCATTCTCTTATTCTTGAAACAAAGACGTGTGTGTGTGTGTATTTTCCTTACAGTAATAAATACCACTATGAAGAAATTCTTGTGTATAAAATTTGAAGGCAGCTCTGATTATCTCTTTAAGGCTCTTGACTGCTTTTTAGAAGGATAAGTAAGGATGTAGCTCACATCTTTCCCAGCATTGTATTGATTCCTATTTTTAAAAAATATATAATAGATACACATACACAATCATTGATTTAACTTTTTTTTATTACCTGTGAAGATAAAGCTCTTTCATCTGTAAATACTTCATCTAAATTCCATTTATACTTCATCTTATGTAGATTTCCTGGTTCTTCCCCTTGTTTACTCTTGGGATGTGCATTGTTTAGGCTAACCTAGGTTTTTCCCCGGTAGCTTTCAATGACAAAGGTTTTTGTTCTATCGTTCATGCTACATGTCCTGATGGGTTGACTGGGGTTCTGTGCCTTATTGCCCTTCCTCATCATCATGCTGGGACCCAACTGAAAGAACAGCCACTATCTGAAATTGTCCCTACTGTACATCTAATAAATATTAAATGTTCATTGTACTCTCATTTTACCTTTATGTAAATATGTATAATTAAAATAAAAATTAGAAAAATTTATAAAATTTATTTAAACTAAAATTTTGACTACTTTCAAGAATATTTTTCATCCAGCAAAGAAGCTACTTTGTCTCCTGGGACTATAATGCTGCTATATCTAAGGGATTGGAAATTCCTAGAAAGACTTCTCAAACAGGTAAACATGTTCCTCTCTAATCAAGAAGGAGCCAAGTGTGTCAGGCAGGGAACTTGCCTAAGCTTTTCAAAGACTCCTGTGAAAATCTTCAGAAATGGAGCTCTTAGCAGCCTTAATTCTGCTCTCCCACTTCAAGCAGATGCAAGTCACTCCAAATGCCATCTCACAGCTTCCTTTCCTGCCCTCACTGGATTCTCCTCTTGTTTGCCCAGCTGTCACATTTCTTTCCTTCCGCCCTTCACAGTTCAAGTTCTTTCCACTTGGCTCCAAAGCCAGACCTCACAGTAGGGTAAGTAAGGCAAGAGGGAACAGGTATCATTACCTGGAGCCAATTACATTTTTTCGTCTCCACTTATGCCCAGAAGAAATATGGTAAAACAATGAGAAACAAAAGTAACAAAAGACTTTAGGTCACCTGTTTCCTTGCTGTCCTGAAATTCTGTTGAAGACGGTGAGATCAGTCGGTCTTCCGTCAAGTCTGCGTGTTCAACTACCCATTAAAAGACACTCTTCAAAGTGTTTTTTCCCTAATGTGGAGCATTTTATATTGATACACATTACTTGATCAGTGTTTATTTTCCTTATGATTCACTTTAAATTGATTCAATTTAAGTGATTACTTATGATTTTTAAGGGGTTTTTAAATGCTTTGATACAAATATTTCATTTCCAAAAACATATTCTATGGAAATGATTTATACACTGGGCTCCTCATTGCAATTTTATTTTCAGCAGTAAAATAAAGAAAATAACTTAATTATTCAATAATTAGAACTTAGTTTAGAATGCATTGTACATCCTATTGCAATTATTTAGAATGACAAATGAAAATATATCAATCAGTATATTGCTAAACAAAAAATACTGCACTCAAAATATGCATCATATGAAGCCATACAAAAACACAAGCACCTATATGCTTGGAGAAATATGGAAGGCTTTATAGAAAATAATAATATTTTATGTCTGGGATATGGTATTTCATGTAATCTTTTTTACTGTCTTGTAATGAAAAACATCACTTTGGTAAACAAACAACAAAAAATAAAACAATAGTAAATGTCACAAACACATGCTACTTTCCCGTGTATATGTATGTGTGTATGTGTTTATATAAACATATAGAAAACTTCCTTTCAAGACACGTTTTCTGAGTTATGATGAAAATAACAGAGGAAATAAAAGTAAATGTAGTTATAGTAAAATCACCTTTAGGGCTACTTTTCGCCTCCCTTTCCTCCACCTCCCCCCAGAAATATTGACCACCTTTTTGAAACACTCTGCCATGGTTTTCTCAACATTAAAATTTTCTGGCTGTGTATCATTTTTTCTTTTTCTCCCTCCCTTTCCCTCTCTCTTTCTTTCTCTCTTTCCGTCTTTCTCTCTTTCTTCCTTCCTTTCTTTCTTTCTCTCTTTATTCTTTCTTCCTTTCTTTTTCTTTCCTAGCTCTTTCTTTGTCTACTGTTACTAAACATATGTAATAACTACCGTGTATCAATAACTAATATTTTTGTTACATGTTTTAAATATTTAATGCAATTTTATCTTCTCAGTAAGTCTGACATTTAGATATCACCCCCAGTTTATAGATTATGAAAGTGAGGATCAGAGAGAATAAATAATATGCCAGGGTTATGCTGGTAATTAAAAACTGTAATTTGAATCCTATCCTATGCAAGTTCATTGCAAGTATTTGATCCATTACTCTTATTAAATGTGCTTTCTTATTCCTTATTGAATGTGCGTATATCTGAGCGATGAGACTTGACCTGTGTGTTTCTCTCATTGTACTGTTTTTCTCACATAACTCATTTATTCTCATGGCTTCACCAACTGTTATAGACTCTTAAATCTTGGAATCTTAAATCTCTATGCCCAGTCTTGAGCTGCCTCTAGACTTCTAAACTAATGTCTCAAACTCTAGATAATAGATACCTAACACTTAATATGTGGTAGTCATTGTTTTCAAATGTGACCTTAAGCTGATTGATGCATTTAATTCTCACAACACTACCAACAAGCTACGTACTTGCACATTTTGCTAATGAGGAATTGAGATTTAGATAAGTTAAGTAGATTGCCCCCAAACACAAAGTTTGATACTTCTTCTTGGATGGGCCTACTTTCACCACTAACAATAACTAAAGGTGCTTTTACCTCAGGACTTTCTGAAAAAGACACAAATATCTGTTGGAAATGATTGCCTGATCCCATAATTTGAGACAACATTTATTTGCATTACCTACCCACTTATATCCAGTCATGTCTAAATAGTAGACATTGCACTGTGACATCAATTTGACATTGCAAATTGATACATTCCAGAACTAGGAGGTAGTTAGTGAGGCTCTGAAAACCCTCTGTGAGATTCTCCTCTCAAACCTCCGTTATGTCATCAGTGGAGCTCTTAGCACACACAGTCTAATGTGTACTGGGATGTTTAATTCTCAATTCGGAGACCTTATAAATAACCACAGATACCTTTGAGTCTATCAGCCAAGTGCTAGATACTGTGCTGGGTACTGGGGAAACAACAAATATTAAAAGAAAAGTTTCCTGATCTCACGGAGCTTCAATTTATGACCTTTCAGGTAAAGGCAATTGCATCTGCATTCACCCCAATTCCTCCCACCCTCAGGACCAAAATCAGACAGGCAACTGTGTGTGTTACTTTTATGCGCCCTCTCAGACCTGTGGTATGGCATGGAGACCTGGACCATGGCCCTTGAAGCAGGCATGATTCACTTCACAGAAGTTGTTCATTTACTGGTAGTTAAGTAAATTGCATAGTTCATGAAATTCCCTGTTTTAGCTAGTTTTTCTCAGTCATTTTTCCTAAGGATATATATAGCCCATAAAATAAAGAGTTTACCTCAATATTTCCTCAAATTCTAATATTTGACAGTGACTATGGAAAACTTTGTATCCTGTTCTTATTATCACCTGTTGTTTTGCAAATTATTAGTAAGTAGTTTGAGAAAAGTGATGAGCCATTTATTTGGGCAACTACAGTGTTACTTAGAATAATATTTGAAGTGGCAACCATCTTTTCCAATAGCATAACCAGATCAGTAACTCAGGCCAGGGACTATTTCCCCTATGTTCATATTTCACAAACATATTATACTCCTCAATAAGGATTAGTATTCCTCTTTAATATCTTAGAAGTGGCCCAATGTCAGAGAAAAATGAGAAGGACTGGATTTTGATGGTTTATGTTTGTATGTGTATTTGTTGTTCATTTTGTTTCTGAAAGAGCGGACAGTGTTCTTTATTATTAATTGATGAATATTTTGGTCCAACATAAATCATTGATTCACCCATTATAAAGTAGTTGTGTTCACTAGATAATGCTCTTAAATCAAATGAATATTGAATAGTAGTACAGAGTAGAAACTTGTTGTTAAAAGGCCTTCTATTTGGGTGCAGTGGTCAAAGTCTTATTATAAACTGCTTTCTAAATCAGACTGAGAAAAGGTAGGACAAAAATAACATGAAAAATGCCAACAAAGCTATTTATTTACAGTTATTTACAGGAATCCCCTATTCCCCAAATAAAGGTTTTTTTTTTTCCTTCCTTCTTTCTTTCTTCCCTTTCTTTCAATAGTATTGTGATTCAAAGTAGTATATTTGAGTTAAAACACACATAAAAGTTTTAGTGATCATTTGCATTGCAAAACTCCTACTTAAAAAATGTCTGTTGGAATTTTGCTACAACTTAATGCTGGGGTCAATTCCATGGGACTTTTTAATAGGTGAAAGGCTATGGGTAAATAAACCATTGTTCCCCCCAACCCCCTTCTTCAAAACGTGATGGAAATACAGATATTGTGAAAAGGAAAACAAAGAAGTTTAAAATTATAGCCCTTGTGTAGAAAAAAGATAAGCTTTGTTGCACTGGTTTAAAAATATAGGATATTTGCTAAAGAAGATATAAAAATGGCAAAACATTGTAGAAATATTTTCTAACCACATAACTTGTAAGTATGAAGTAAGCTGATACCTGATTTTTTGGGTCTGTTCCTCAGATAAAAGGATGTATTTATTTTATGGTTATCAAATAAAATGGAAATTGCCCAATAAGTCCTTTAAAATGAATATCAGGAAATCGGCATTTTCATAAGTATCATTATCAAACACATAATTTAAAAAGTGATAATAGAATAAGTATTCTATTATGTTGATCTATAACATACATGAAGTTAGAAGGGAGGACCTATTTCTTCCTCGACAGGAGATAGTTTAAGGCTCATAAAATATATGTTGCAGTAAGTTTTTGCAGCACGTACTTTCTACATGTATGGTGGTGACACCCATAAAAACGAATCCAGACTTTATGTTCTCCATGTAGAATTCCACTTCAAGAAGAGGTAAATAAAATATAATAGTACAGAAGTTGCTTCAGGCCAAATCCCTGATTTCCTTAGATCTACTCTTTTTTTACTCTAATTATTTGAATATTTGTTAATGGCTTTGTATGGGTATGTTTTCTATTGTGTATCATGTGGCTCTTCAGGGCTTCCAGGATCAAAGCACTGCCCATGACAAAATCTGACTACCAACAATGTATATATTTTAGATTATATACATATCAATGTGTACATGTGTGTACAAATATGTATATATAAACAAATATATATACATGGATATATGTGCATATACATTCATGTGCTTTAACATATCAATCTTCAAAAAATATTAAAATAATTTCTACAATGTTCCCCTGAAAATAAATGTATTTGAAGCACTAAGAAAAAGTAAAACAGTTCATCGGCTATCATCAATCTTCGTGTGTTTTTGTGACCTTCTTCCAGAAACAACAGCCAGTTTTTCAAAGGTTTTTGAGAAGGAGTTAGAAGGTAAAATGTGCAACTGCAAGAGGTGAGCACATCTTCAGATCTTAGTTTTCTACATTCTCAGAGAAAAAAAGACAAGCGTTTTCTTGTTTAGTTATGCCCGTGGGTGGGGGAAGCATTTAACCCAAGTAGGCTCTGGTAAACCAAGTTACTAAATTTCAAGTGAAGGGGACTATCTAGCATTAATATGTGGTTCACATAAAGACATTTTTCTTCTTCCAAGTTTCCCTTCTAATTAAAGAAATATAATTTGCTTCTTTTTTGTTTTCTTTTCTAATTTTCTTTTGTTTTTATTCCTTAGAAGTTGTTGATTGCACTTTGGAAATCGGAGGAGGATAAAACTAGTTTTAGTTAGTTAAACATGGAAAATGTCTTGTACGTAGTTTCTAATGTACAGGCATTGTTGTTTATAAGTCCACAAGATCAAGGTTTCTTGGTCTCTTTCTTTTACCATATTGATATCATAAGAGTTTTTTATTTCTTTCTTTTAGGGAAAACAGCTTTCCCTTTGGTCATATTTTCTAAATTTGTCATGCGAAGTAAGTCTAAAGAGAAATAAAAATTGAATTAAAAAGCTTTTTCTCATTTTTGATAAAATTTAAGAGCCATTTGTTTTATATTTTTGAATAAGACTTTGCTCTAGGGTTAAATTAGTTTTGAAAGGGCATAACTAACATAAAGGCAACATTAAATTTGGAATTTTATTTGCACTCTTTTGACCTTTATTTTATATCAGTCTGTCCTGTATTTTTTCACTTTGTGCCTCAGCCATTTTACTAGTTGTATAACTGCGTGAAAGTTAATAAACACTTTTAAGTTTCAGTCTCCGGTTTCCTCAACTGTAAAATAGAGATGATATTATGATATAATGCTTGCAAGGATATAAAGCATGTTAAATTCCATATGTATATGTGCAAATGCCTTATATATATGTATATATACAGTATGTGTATACATATATAGTGAATATTTGTGTATATGCACATACATAAACATACACTCACACACATATATAAGTGTGCATATATATGTCATTTATTGGTTTCATTTATTTTTCTTAATTTCATTTGTTTTTCTGGTAATCTTATCTCCTCCAGTCGTTTCCTTATATTGCTATTTAATAAGGTGTTTGGAAAAAACTCATTCAATTAAGGAATCAATAAAACACTTTGAATATATCACATTCAATGTCTACTTTCCCTTTATTGGGGGAAAATGTTTGGCTTTTGGTCCTGAGTTGGAGATTTCAGTTTTAAAAGATTTTCTGAGGAATTTGAAATTATAGAGAATGATGGCCTACTGAAAAAGAAAAGGAAGACTATGCAAACTTAAAAGAAAATTTCTTCAGCTTGGTGTAATCTTTTTCTTTCTCTCTCTCAACAAGTTAAAAGGACAACATGGAAAAAGAGAGAAGATGAAAATCAAAGATTTGTTTGAAATAAGAAAATTGTGAAATAGTAAAGAGTCCTTTCCGATCATCACTTAAAATTGAATTACATTCTAATTTAAGTCGAGAAATCTTAGAAAGTAGCCTACAGAAATCCACCCTCAGGCTGAAGCCAGACATTCTTTGCTGATTTAGGCCCTTAATTAGGCATAAACTAATCATGCTGTGAACTCTAGAGAAGAAATGACATAATTGTTAGTGTTAATTTCTTAATTGTTAGAAAGTGATACTTCAGTGTGTGCTTCATCCAACAAGAATGATCTGCAATGTGGCATCTCTTCTCTCCACATGTCAACAATTTACACTTTGAACATATCAAAGAAGGAACACTTAACAATGTACTTCATTCTCTTTACTGTATCTTCAAAACAAATTTGATGTTCTAAAATATAAATCCCCCTTTCACTCACAGAATAATTGATGTGGTTTTTCAGTATTGAGAATGGGAAATCTAGTCAAAACGCAGAAAACTATTTTTCATAGGAAATCACTGGTGCTAAATTATCCAATGGTAAGTCCAAATGGCATCAGAGGACAAAAATATCTATTGGATGCATCAACTTTCCTAACTTTCCTCCACTTAAACTCTCTTGAAGAGAGAAACTGGGATAATAATTAAAATCATTATTAACTCATATTCATTCTATGCTGTGACTTTAAAATAGAGGTCAAGAAATCAAACACATAATGGAAATCTGTATTTCCTCCTTTTGAAAGAGAGCGGGATTGCAGGAAGGCTATAGCCATTATAAGAAGTGCTTTACTTGCATGTTCTTGAATAAGTAATGAAAAATATGGAATTAAAAATTCTAGAAAATGGCAATTAGAAAAATGAAAGTGATATGGGAATAAAAACAAGATTGTTGTTGTTTTTGTTGGTTAATAAACAATGAGATCTTTCTAATAGGAACCAAGTAAGAGTTATTCTTGTGCCTCTGGCCCATTTAGATGGCATAAACACAGAGGTGGAACCAAATATGCTTACTGGAGAAAAGCTGTTTTATATTGTCCATAGAAACCATCATGCAGGGTCAATATATGGTAATACATTTCCTTCTTCCTTCTCAACTCTTGACCCATTTGTTCCACTGAAAGGACCTCAAAGGAATGAAAAGAAAACAGCCTAGCAGGAAGTAGGTTTGTGTATTAGACTGAAATTAAAAAACAGACTTTTAGGCAATGTTGTTAGTGAATTTTAGGAAAAATTAAAATATAAAAGAATCAACAACAGTGAATTAACAAGGTAAAACAGCACCCCAATCTAAAAAAGGAAAAAAAGAAAAAAGAAAAAAGCCTTGGCTATGGGGGCAGAGTTTAGGCAGGGGTGGAACTTAGGCAAGGGCAGGGTTTAGGGTGGGGAGGGACCTAGGGGGTGTGACATTGAAGGCTGGGGCGGTGCCTCTGCTTGGGACTCCCGCAGAAAGGGGGAGGCAGCACGTGGAAAGGAGGGCCTCTGGAGTGTGGAGTTCCGGAGTTTGGAGGTAGGAACCTGGTGAGGGTGTGTGGGTGGGGTTTAGGCCCAGCCTGGTTGGAGGGGTCTCAGAGTGTAGAGGTGGGGACTTGGGTGGGGGTGTAGGGGTGGAGCTTGGGCTCTGCGCATCAGGAGGGAGGCTCCGAGGGCAGAGGATTAGGCCTGGGAGCCCAACAGGCTCTCCGGTGCCTAAGTGGACAGGGAAAGCACTGGCCCCGTTCCCTTCCCTTCCTTCACACCTCTCCCCCCACCGTCTCCCCCAGGGTCTCCCCCGTCACCGCCGGACCCCTAACCGTGGGTGGGTCTCGCTGGGTGTAGGAACCCCTCCCCTCCCCTCCCCTCAGGGGTGCTGGTCCTGTAGGTCCGGCCTTTACTTTTGCTCCCCCTTCCTTCCCTCCCACTTCCTCAGGACCTGCGTGGCTGGAGCGGGACTTGGTGGGCAGAGGATCAGGCCGGAGATCTCAGCAGGTTCCCGGGGGGCCCAAGTGAGCAGGGGAAACCTGGCCATGCTCCCTTTTGATCCTCTGCCCTCCCAAAGGTTCCCCAATTTCCCCCTTCGGGCATGGGATCCCTTCCCCTCCCCCAGCCACCCCTCAGGGGCGCCATTCCTGTCCCACCTCCACTTCTCCTCCCCCTTCACTGCCCTCACATCCCACAACCTACCTGGTCCCTGGGGGTTCCTCCCATCCCCTTAGGTGTCCGTGGTACCCCCCCAGTGCCTGGTGGGTGCCCTAGTTGTGATGAGATGCGAATTCCACTTCCTCCTAGTATACCACCTTGACTCCGTCCTCGATTCTAACATTTTCTTAAAATTTCTGTATATATATTTTTTTCTTGAGGCAAACAATGTTTAAATTGAAATCAGTCTTTGTTTCCCTATTTCTCATTTTGAGTCCAGGAAATGTTTTTAAATGGAACCAATGAAGGCAATTTTTTTTTTTTTTTTTTTTTTTTGCGGTACGCGGGCCTCTCACTGTTGTGGCCTCTCCCGTTGCGGAGCACAGGCTCCGGACGCACAGGCCCAGCGGCCATGGCTCACGGGCCCAGCCGCTCCGAGCATGCGGGATCCTCCTGGACCAGGGCACTGACCCGCGTCCCCTGCATCGGCAGGCGGACTCTCAACCACTGCGCCACCAGGGAAGCCCAAGGCAAATATTGATTGAAGTTGCATGTGTGTGGTAGTCCATTTAACACAGTGGTTCTTAACTGGTGTAATTCTGTCCCCAGGGGACAGAAGGTAATGTCTGGAGGCATTTCTGGCTGTCAGAACCGGGAGTGGTGGTGATGCTGACATCTAATTGGTAGAAGCCAAAGATGCTTCTGAATATCCTACAATGCACAGGACAGCTCCCAACTAGGAAGAGTTATCCAGCCCCAGATGCCCATAGTGTTGGAGTTGAGAAACCCTGATTTAAGTGAAGGGGAAAGATTGCCATTATGAACATTTAGGCAGATTTGATTTTCAGACAGAAATGAAACTATAAATTACTGAATTGGAGTCATACTTGCGTTTTGTAGCAACTTTAATTACATTTCAGCCTTGCATTTTACCATTACAGTAGGTCCAGCATAGATGCTTACAGATTATCCATACTATCACGTGACAGTGATGCTTTCCATTTACGAGAGCTTTTCTAAGGCTTGTTCTACTGTTTTCAGAGCCATCTAAAGTTTGAAAATCAAAATCAAGTTACTTTTTTGGAAATTACTTGCATTTCTCATTGATTTCTACTATTTCCCACAGCCTATATAGCATTTGGTGAAAATGTTTTCTATTTTCTCACCTTAGTATAGAGGTTCTCCACTTAAGATCTATGTTGGCATCTCCTGCAGAGCTTTTAAAACTCCTACTGTCTGGGTCCCACCCCAAACATTTTGATTTGATTGATTTGGGGTGAGGCCTGGACATTGATATTTTTAAGAGGTCCCCAGGTGATAGTAATATGTAGCCAAATTTTAGAAACATTAGTATATTCTCTTTCACTAAATTTACCCATGACAGTTATGATATTTTAATTATTAAAGTGCCTTATTGAAAAACTATGACTTTTTTCTTTTGAAATCAACAAAATAAAACAATACACTGTGAATAGATTCTGAGAAATAGGTCCTTAACTACCAGGGTCTGTTATTGTTCCAGGAAAAAGTTTTTATTAGCCTCTTCCTCCATCATGTTAATGAATGTGGGGATGATCCTATTAGGCTGAGCTCATAAAACGAACTATAATTTTCTTTGAACCTTTAACTTTTGTCTCAGTACCTAATTACTTTATATAAGTTGTCAATATCATGCAGCATATACACCACCTCAAGTTAATTTATTATTCCTAAGTGTGTTCTAAACTTCATGGCAAGTGCTTATGGATGTCATGTCATCCAATTCTCAGAATATCTCAGTGAGGTGGTCATTATTTTCCTCCTTTACAGATGAGAATTACCGTTTTACTTGCGACACCTCTGTTGCCTCTGACTGGATCCGACTGGATTCTTCATCCCTCTTTTCACTCTTATCTTTCCAGAGGTGTTGGAACTGATATATCCAAATGTTACTTTCTCAGAAAACACACATCTAGGATTAGGAGGGCAAGTCACTAAGACCTCTTCTGGAGATGAGCCCTGAAGAACACAGTTCTTCAGGCCAAGAACTTCTACAAGACCTCTCCTCTAAGCCTCTGCGTTTTCCCTTTTGGTACTGCTTCTTTCTGAATCATTCAGTTTCCATTGTTCTACCAAACTACCAATTTAGTCCATTAAGACATTTGCCACTTGCCCTGGCCCATGCATCTGGAGCCCCCTTAGACTTTGACATTGACCCATTTCCCAATAAATAAAGCCAGAATTCATTCTCCAGCTGGTCTGGGAGGAACAGTGATTCCACACATGGCCATGAAGGCACTAATGATTCCCTGTGCCTACTGTCCCAGCATCTTCACCTGACACATAAATCATCTACGGCTGGTTGTGTATGGCCTTTGCAGCTGTCCTGGAGAAATCCCACCATAGACATGATGTTTACTCTTCAGCCGATTGTGCTGGGATACAGTCAACAGTCAGCTTCATGCATCTTTTTTATCTGGCCTTTACGTAGGCATTTGAGAAATACGTGAGGGATAGAGCAAAGTTTATTATGTCACATCCACAGAACATTTTCTTCTGACAAATGGGGTGAAAAGATTGAAAAACTGAAGAGCTACAGAGAAAAGTGAGCAAGGTGTCTTGGAGAAATCTCCCTTTTACGTGTAGCCATTTTAACACATAAATATCAATCGTAGCAAAAGATTTTTGTTTTAGCTCTCTAGGGATTACTGCATAAAATGTGCTTTGGCTTTTCTGCTTAGGTAGGCTAATTAGATGAAGAAATAAGGAAAGACTAAAAACCCACTGACACATACATGTGTAAGCAGGGGGTGGGTGGGGGCTGATGTGATCAGAGCCACCTGCCTGCTTCTGCCATATTGGTCAATTCATTCTTATGGCCTTTGACTTATAGGTCTGTAGGTAACTTTCATCAACCAAGCCCGCATTTCAGAGTTCAGATTAAATAAGTTATTGTTTGTCCCCTGCCCTCCACATATGTGCTAATTAAAAAAAAATTGTCAATCCAGACTACAATGACAAAATAGAGTTTTTTATGCTTGGCTACCACTTTATTCTCTCTTATTTGTGTTGTACTTCAATTCTATCTGTTTGAAAATAAGCTTTATTCCCATTTTCACTATTTTTAATGGCTTATAGATTTGTATGCAAGCTATTTGGATAATACCTTACTGTAAAACTGATTTAAATGAAAACAAAAAATAGCAACGGCAGCACCAATTCTTTCTTTCCTTTGAATTTCTGCTCTAGAATTTTGTAGTCCAGAAGAGGTTATGACATTTAGAGAATGTGTTATCATTCTGTACTCAAAAAGATAGGAAGAAAGAATGTAGGGGAACAAAACAGAATTTCAAGAAGGGCCACACAGCTAGAAGAGGTCTGGGAGGGCAGAATATCTTGGAATCCTTTCAGAAACCTGTTCCAGCTTCTTCCTGAGAGAATTCCTATCCCTGCACATATGTGAGTACACAGGGCTGCAGAAAAATGGCAGGACAGAGAAGACCTATAATTATCCTACAGACACAGGTTTATAAAGGGACTTCTTTAAACTATTCCTTGGGGTTTGATTAATTACTGGCTTATTGCTGAAGGCAGAAGAGAGTGACCAGAACTGGAATTTTAATGGAGAAAATGAAACAGCAGTTGGACAATTCTTAGTAGGGGAGAAGTGATGCACTAAAGATGTAAATTCTTTGGATTTAGTCTCCCTCCTCTCAATCCCCAGCTCTAGGAGACCTTGAGGTTTCCTCGGCTGCTGTGGTTTGCAATGAGACATTTAGCTTTCAGATGAGAATGCTAATCTCATTTGTTAAATTCCATTTTAGAGCTCTTTGGGCAGCTAGATTACCAGACGGTAATCATGCATAGTTTACCACCATGTGTCTTTAATAACCCAGGCCTCTGTGTTTATGGGTTTAGCGTGGAGTAGAATGTATATCAGCTGAATGTTAATGGATTTAATCAATCCTTCCTTAATTCACGAGATTTTTTTACACTTGTAAATGCACATTTAGGCTTTGACTTTTGCCCACAGACACTTTAGAAAAAAGCAACAGAATAATTTTATTGTATCATTGTCAGCATCAATGTCATATTATCTCATTTAATTTATAATAAGCACTGATATCACTCCATTGTTCGGGGTGCTGTGTGAGCATCTACAGATGCTTTGTTTTTTCTTTCCCCTAGATCATGAACAGAGGCTTCACTCAAACTTCCAGTCAGACTCCAAATAAATATGAAATATTGGCATAAAACAAGAAATCCTCTTTTACTACTGCAGAAGAAAAAAATACAAACACCATCTGCTGATGGAGTGGACACACATATACATTCACACATTCATATAGGCATACACACGTCAGAAAACATATATCACACTCAGAATGACTGAACCAAAAATTATATAAGAAACACTGTTTACTTAGTTTTTATTACCTTTTTCAAAGGAGCGCTACAAACTTTGAATGAGACTTATACAGTGCTACGATCTGTGCTAGGTTTTAGGGGTGGAAAGAATAATCAAGCATGGACTCTAGCTTTGTAGACCTTCAAGTCCAATGTGTGCTTAGGAAATGAGGAACTTGGTTCACTGCTCGGAAATTGCACACACACTACAGGTTATTGATGTTGCTCAGTAACAGTATTATTTTTCCAAACTAGTTACTTCGTGAAAGTAAACAGAACAGAACACTTTGTGGATGAGAATGGAAGAGTTTTTCATTTTACTGTATGTAACTTTCATCAACCAAACCCACATTAAGTTCTTCAATCCTTAGAACAATGTCCAAAAATATACAGTGGGTACTCCTAGCTATTTCCTACAAAACAATTGGTGACTAGCATTATTCAGTGATGTAAGAGCACTAGACTAACAGATTCTGTGTGTGTGCATGTGTGTGTGAATGTGTACATCCAAGCTACTTTTCGTGTATGGCCAATTGTGTCCATTTCCTATGGCAGTTGTAATAAATTGCCACAAATTCGGTGGATTCAGACAACACAAATGTATTATTTTGTGGATCTAGAAGCCAGAAGGCCTAAAACCAAGGTGTCACTGGACTGTGGCCCTTGTGGAGCCCTGGGGGGAATATGTTTCCTTGACTTTTCTAGCTCTTGAGGGAACCCTGTATACCTTGACTCATGACTACTTCCTTACCTTCAAAGCCAACTGAAGTACCTCCTAATTCCTCTCTCTCTCTCTCCTCCCCTCTCTCTCTCTCCTTCTCTCTCTCATTCTTCTTCCATCACTACATCCCCTTCTCTGACCCATCTTTGCTTATATTTCACAGAGATAGTGTGAAGATGTTTAACTTTTAATACTGATAAAAGAACAAGAAAACAAGCAAATAAAGTAACCTTAAAATGAACTTATCTATTTCTTAGCAATGAATATGGTCTTTGGTTTCACGATGGCAAACCATTGTGCTGTGACTATAATCTCTTTTGGGCACTTTCTCTGTAAGGAGGCAGAGAAGCATCTCTTTTGCTCACATTTCATAAGGAATGACCTTCACCACAGACTCACTTGGCATTCCTTTGTATAGCAAATTGAGTGGCAGAAACGCTAGGTATTACATCAACAAAGTGTAAAGCCAAGAGAGAATTTAAATAAGAGATTGGGAGACTACCAAACCTTTGGGATGGGAAAAAAGAGAAAACTTGGTAAAACCATACACTGCTTTAGATATTCAGTATTTGTGGGTTTTGAGGGATTTGCTGATGGTGTAAAAGTTTTCTTAACATTAAATATATGGAACTTATTTGAATATAGACAAATAGTAATAAGTATTAAATAAGATTAAATACAAGGGACTTTATGAGAGGAGGAGCCACCCGCTAATTTAAGATACAGGTGAAGAAAAAGAAGGAAACATTTTCAGTTATTTTTTTAAAGACATATGCAAATGAGTGACAGAAACTAGTGGTTCGTGCCAAGTGGAGTGAAATGAGCCAAAGAATTGTCTTGGTATGAAATTTTCTTCACATTTCTTATCCATAAGTGGATTTAGTGACATCAAAGATGACAAGTATGAAAAATGAAAATAAGTAAGACTTTATCTTTTGCTATGTTTGTGAAATGCAAAGGAAACGTTAAAACTGCATAAGTCCTTTTAATTTTTTAAAATCTTAAATTTTAATATAAGAAAACTAAAATATTAAAACAAAATGAAACCTTAGAATACTAACCTATCACATATATATTTGGAGTTAGATGTGTCACCTGAAAGACCATTATACAAATATTTATTTGTGAATAGAAAGTATAGTAGCCAAAGGAAGATTATTTTAACAAATAGATACTAAAGAAATAGATGAATCAACCATCACAGCTGAAGGCTTCAAACCCCTTTATCATAAATGGACAGATCCAGCAGGCAGAAAATCAGTAAGGACATGACTGAGCTCAACCACACGCACTACTTCATCCAACAACAGAAGAATAATCATTCTTCTCAAACTCACATGGGATATTCACCAAGAGAGAGCACATCCTGGGCCATAAAACACATCTTAATAAATTCGAAAGGATAGAAATCTTAGTGTCTTCTCTCAGACCACAGCGGGGTTAACTCAGAAATCAATAACAGAAAGATAACTGGAAAATACCAAAATACATGGAGATTAAAGAACTCATTACTAAATAACGTACAGGACCAAGAAGAAATCTCAGAACGAGGTGGGAGAAATGACAGAGTAGGAAGATTCTGGACTCACCTCCTCCCACGGACACACCGAAGTTACAACTACCTATAGAGAAAGTCCTATAGAGAAACTATCTCTGAGAATAGCCTAAGGACAAGCAGAAAAGATTTTCTACAACTAAAGATAAAAAGGAGAAACTACAGAGTTGGGCAGGAGGGACACAGATGCAATCTGGCCAGGACCCACCCTCCTGGAGCAGCAATCCAGAGGCAGGAAGGATATCACAGCCTCGGAGGTTTCCCCTGAGGAGTGAGGGCTCTGAACCCCACATCAGGCTCCTCAGCCCAGGGGAACTGCATAGGGAAGATGAGGCCCCATTAACATCTGGCTTTGAAAACCAGTGGGACTTATGTCTGGGAGTGCTGGAGGGCTCTAGGTTACCAAGACTTGGCTCTCAGACGGTGTGCACAAAAACTCACTTGCTCCCAGTCCCAGTAGAGAGATTCGCTGGTTAAATTTAGAGTGTGTGTGGGCTTCCTTGGTGGCGCAGTGGTTGAGAGTCCGCCTGCCGTTGCAGGAGATACGGGTTCGTGCCCCGGTCCGGGAAGATCTCACATGCTGCGGAGTGGCTGGGCCCGTGAGCCATGGCCGCTGAGATCGCGCGTCCGGAGCCTGTGCTCCGCAACGGGAGACGCCACAGCAGCGAGAGGCCCGAGTACCGCAAATAAATAAATAAATAAATAAATAAAAAGTTAGAGTGTGTGCCCAAGAGGCATAGAACTGTTGGAACTTTCTCTAGGTACGGAGGAGCTAGTGCGTGCTAGCTTTCTGTTTGTGGCTCACCCTCTACCTAGCTAGCCCAGCACTAGCAGGTACCGTTTCTGACTCTTCACATCCAACCTATTAGCACTGCTTGCCCCATCCTGGGTTCACCTGCAGACCCGACACGCCTAAGCAGCTGCCCTCTCTGCCAGACCTGGTGACGGCCCTCAGTCAGCAGCTGAACCCCCTAAAGCAGCCCCCAGCCCCACCATACCTGGTGGGTCCCCTCAGCTGGCACCAGAGCCCTTAGAACCTGGCCCCCTGCCCCACCACTCCCAGTGGATGCGCTTGGCTGGCACCAGAGACCCTCCAAAGCAGCCCCTCACTCCACCAGTCCTGGCAGAAATCCTTAGCCAGCACCGCAGCCCCTCTAAAGTGATTCCCTGCCAGACCCAGTGGATTCCTTCGGCCAGACTCGCATTCCCCCAAAGAGAGTTCCACCCCCCAGGGGCTGGCCTCATACACCAGAGTGCGTGCAACAATTACAACCAAGCCATACGGCCAGCTGTACCAGGGTCAGCTTTACTAGCAATCTCGCAGCAAACACAGCCCAGTCAAAACAGGAGGACATACATAGCTCACACAGGGGACACTCTTGGAACACCCGGCTCTGGTGACAAGGGCAGACCACACTACTGGGCCACACAGGACACATTCTACACAAAACCACTCCTTCAAGACCAGGAGACACACATGATACACCTAATACACAAAGCAAACACAGAGAGTTAGGCAAGATGAGGAGACAAAGAAATAGGTTTTAAACGAAAGAATGAGACAAAACTTCAGAAAAAGTATTAAACAAAGCAGAGATGAGCAACCTTCCAGATAAGGTAATGGTCATAAAGATACTCAATGAAGTCAGAAGAATGGAGGAACACAGTGAGCACTTCAACAAAGAGATAGGTAATATAAAAAAAGAGTCCACCAGAGCTAAAGGGCACAATAGCGTAAGTGACAAATACACTGGAGGGAACCAACAGCAGATTAGATGATGCAGAAGAAAGCATCAGTGAACTGTGGAAATCACCTAGTCACCGAATCAGCAAAAAGAAAAAAGAAATAAAAGAAATGAGGATAGTTTAAGGAAACTCTGGGACATCGAGCATATTCATATTTGCATTATTGGGTCCCAGCAAGAGAAAAGAGAGAGAATGGGACAGAAAACCTATCTGAAGAAATAATGGCTGAAAACTTTCCTAACTTGGTGAAGAAAACAGACATCCAAGTCTAGGAAGCACAGAGGGTCCCAAGCAAGGTAAAGCCAAAGAGACCCACACTAAGACACATAGTTAAAGTGTCAAAAGTTAAGGATATAGAGACAATCTTAAACGCAGCAAGAGACAACTAGTTACGTATAGGAGAACTCTCATTCATGGCTGGTGGAAACGCAAAATAGTACCACCAGTTTGGAAAATGGTTTTCTACAAAACCAAACATACTCTTACAATATGATCCAGCAATTACATTCCTTGTTATTTACCTAAAGAAGTTGTAAACTTATGTCCACACCAAAAACTTCACACAGATGTCTACAGAAGTTTTATTCTTAATTGACAAAACTTGCAAGCAAACAAGATGATCTTCAGTAAGTGAATGGATAAATAATCTGTGGAATATTACTCAGCACTAAAAAGAAATAAGCTATCAAGGCATGAAAAGACCTGAAAGAAATTGACTGCATATTACTAAGTGAAAGAAGTCAATATTTAAAGACTACATATTGTATGATCTCAACCATATAACATTCCAGAAAAGGAAAACAATGGAGACAGTAAAAAAAAAAAGGAGTGGTTGCCAGAGGTTGGTGTTGGTGGGTGGAGGAGGGATGAATAGTAGAGCACAGAGGAGTTTTAGGGCAGTAAAAATACTTTGTATGATACCATAATGATGAATACACATCATTCTACATTTCTCCAAACCCATTCAATGTATAATATTAAGGGTGAAACATAAACTCTGGTCTTTGGGTGATTATGATGTGTCAATGTAGGTTCATCAGTTTTAACAAATGCACAACTGTGGTGAGAGATGTTGATAAGAGGGAAGTTATGCATGTGTGGGGCAAGCGGTATGTGGGAAATCTCTGTACCTTCTGCTCAATTTTGCTGTGAACCTAAAACTGCTATAAAAAATAAAGTCTTAGTAAGAGAAAACAGATACTGTATTTTGATACAAAGCACATTATTTTTTCCCCTCTGAGATTGTGAATGAGAGTTCAAAGAACTGTATATTCAGGAATTAAATGCAGCCATAATTGCTTCTGGCAGGGGTGTGAAAGAATCATACTGTTTCTTGTGTAGAAGAAATCAACCTCCTGACTTAAGCCTGAGTTTCTAGCTTTGTGTAAGAAATTGGTGAAAAATCATTTATGGAGTCTTCTGCAAGGCTTAGGTAAGTTGAATGCTTAAATGTTCAGACATAAATGTTACATAGCCTGTGGGGAAAACTGTAATGTTATTCATATGAATTCTATTGCTACTGTCTTGATTAGCACTTACCACAAACTGATTGTATTTGATTTCCTACAAAGTGAGAAAGATATGCTAAAGTATTAAAGAAACAATTAGCAGTCTTATCAAAGAGATTGTTTAGATGAGTTGGGTGTTTTTTGTTTGTTTTGTTTTGTTTTTGGTAAGTTGCACTGCATTCATTTTCCAGGAAATAAATTATTCATCTAATTTAATATGACCTTACATTATCTAGGACAGCTAAATATTTTGTGAAATTAATATCAGGCTAGAGATGAGCAAGTTCATTTCCAAATCACTTCCAAGTTAACAGGTGTTATATTTTAATAGAAGAACTGAACATACAATGATTATTTTAGTAATTGAAAGATAATATATATTTTAGACATTTCTTTCTAATATGCAGCTTTTTCAACTATAATTATTAAAATATATTGATTAGTCTAGTTATTAACCTCTTTTAAATATATGTGTATGTATACATATACATTTATGTATTTACATAAGAACATATTGTAGTGTTACTAATGACCTTAAGAGGTAAAAAGGAAGCAAGTTATATTTCTTTCTTTACCTCTGCTGCTGTGCTTGTCTTACTGCCACTGAAACATTTGTTTAATAATAATAGTAAAACAACAGGGAATTTCCTAAGTTAAGACTACCACATTTTGGGTCCTGCAACTTTATTTGAAACCACAGAAGAGAATAATTTTAAAATTTTCTTTAGAATATTATTAGTCACTTAACATAATTATTATATAAAAATTGATGGGCAGGGTGAATAAAAGTTATGTCACAAGTAAGTACAGCATCTAGGTAAGGGCATTGATTTCGCCTTGAAAGTGTGGGCACAGAGGTTTGAATCTTGGCTCTGCAATTTCCTAGGTATGCAACATTGTATTATCTGTTGAAACTCTCTGACTCTACTGTTGCCCTCTGTAAAATCCTAGCAAAATTACATTGTGTATAAGGCTGTTGAGAGGTTTTAATTAGATAATGTCTGTTGAGTACTTATTCTTTTTTTTTTTTTTTTTGTTTTTTGTTACGCGGGCCTCTCACTGTTGTGGCCTCTCCCGTTGCGGAGCACGGGCTCTGCACGCTCAGGCTCAGCGGCCATGGCTCACGGGCGCCGCCGCTCCGCGGCATGTGGGATCCTCCCGGACCGGGGCACGAACCCGTGTCCCCTGCATCGGCAGGCAGACTCTCAACCACTGCGCCACCAGGGAAGCCCGAGTACTTATTCTTGTATCTTGTACCTAGTAAGTACTCAAATAATATTCCTGTCCTTATGAGCAGAGAGCATTTTTCTTTTCACATCTGTTGTCTGTGGGTGAGATTGCAGTTGTTTGATAAATAATTTGGTGCTTACAATTTTTTTTAAAAAAAGAAAAGGAACATGATATTTTGACTGTCTTAAATTGTGCAAGTCCATATTCCTTGAGACAGTGATGAATTTCTGATTTCAGAATTCTGTTTTCACTACAGGTTAGAGCTGGAACATTGATATATTAAATTGGATTTTCTTTATTTAATCTTTTTGTCAGCAGCAGCAAAATATGCTTGAATTTCCCTGTTGAGTATAATGTACACTTGCTTTGCCATTTACTTGCCTAGGAAAGACATTAAAGTACTTTTGCTTAGCAAATGTTATATTGTTGGATTAGAGGCAACCCTACAGATACACTGTAAAGTATAATTTAACAGCAAAACGCAATAATACCTACTCCAGTTCATCACCATGTGGCTGTTTCTATACAAAGCCTCCTAAGATGTGTTGCAAACTGACATACCTTGCTAAAAATCATAAACAACAGACTAGGCACTCGTGACAAGTGACTCCCATCTACTCTCAATGAAGCTGTCCTCATTTTAGAATTTCAAATCCAAACTTCTGCTGGAAGGTACTGTTGCTCTTTGAATTTGAGGATAATGCCTGGAAATTTGTAATATCTGGTTCAGTAAATTCTCGTAATGTGTCCATATGACAATACTCAACTCAAAAGGGGGGATACACGTCTTTTAAAAGTATTCTAGGGTTCTTTTTATATATATATATATATATATATATATGTATACACACACACATACATACATATATATACATACAAACATATATATGATGTATACATAGGCTTTATCATGTCATGGCATATCCTCTGGTCAACAAATTTCAAATGCTGTCTTATTGCCACTCAATTTCCATAGAAAATCAGGTAGAAAAAGGTTTGACAAACATATTTTAAATTAACATATACACCTTTCCAAGGACATTAAGAGTTTGGAGGGAAATTGAAAAACTTAATCCCTAAAATGCTCTGGTGGAAAACCTTGGGAGAGCTGAATGGTAAGAATTTGAGAACAGACCAAACTCCTCGCATTGTGTTTAAACTTCAGTGTCTCTATCACCATCAGAGCACAGAGTTTCTATTCCTTTGTTTCTCATCGGGAAACAATAAATTCTAGCTTTGTGGGACAGCAGGGCAGAGGGTATGGTAAGAACTTCAGCTATGGAATCAGGACACCTGGCTTAATCTAGCTCTGCTGCTGCAGTGGGGTATGAATTTGAATCTGAGTATAACTCAAGCTCTTTAAACTTCAACTTTTTCGTCTGTAAATGGGCACAGTAAGGATCACCTTTCAGGATTGTTCCACACCCCAGATGATATAATGTCCAGAAAGTGCATGCTATACAGTAAACACTTTCAGTAATGATTGTTCTCATGCTTACTACATCGGCGGACAGAATGGGGTATAGTAAGATAATAAAATACTGGATAAAACTGTGTGCTTTTGTTCAAATCTGTGTAAGGAAGGGAGGCCAATACTTTGTTATCCACTGAGATATCATGGATATTTTATATATTAATTAAAAAGATAGATATTTTATATATTAATTAAACATTTTAAATTCTTTCAAGTCTGATTTTTAAAAATCCAGCTGTCCATTGTATCATCTCTTTGCAGTAGAACACAACGATTTCCTCCACTGATGGCCTTTTTCATTAGCTATGTAAGTAATTCCATGTGTGAATGGATCAGTCAGAAGCTGCATTTTACTCCTAGTCTACAGTCTAGTTAACAGGATCTCCCATCACTGAGGGAAGTTCAATCCAGCCACAAAGAAAATAATCCCACATCCATATGCATGGATCTGTTCCTCTCTGAAACAGAAGCTTACTTTACCCAAACTGCCCTACAGACTTGCTGGTTCAGAACTTGGTATGAGTTCCTTCCTCCTTGGAAGTAATCCAAAGAATCTTATTATAAAAAAATGCCAGAAGGCCTTAAATATTAATAAAACTTTATCTACAGCATTTTCCTCTGTGCTTGGTTGACTATTTTATCCAGTCATTTGGGGGTTTTTAATAAGCACTTTTATTACCAAACAGTAATTCCTACATTGGAAGTCCATCTCCAAAACGTTTCCCATAAATATCCCATGTTAATTATCCCAACAGCACATTTAGGAGTCATGGATAGGATGGAAATACACAAGGCTGTGGTTTGCTTTCACCTCCTCTTATCCCTAAATGGGTTGGAATCAATTTTACATAGAATAAAATAACCACTTCTTTCAAAGATTTTAACTTTCTCCCACCGATTTAAGATTTATATAGGCAACTTTACATGAAACTTTTCCTTTGTAGAAAATGGGAAGATGAGTCAGAGCAGGGTGGGTGGGGTAGGGGAGGAAGAAATGTGAGTCATGGTCCAGTGTTAAAAAAGGGAGAAAACAGATGCTTTAATTGTGTCTATTAAGAGGAAAAGAAACAGATTGATATTCTTTTCCCTGGCAATTCTACTGTCCAGGAATCTCTACTAACCAGTTTAATTGAGCAACTACTGTATGAGCCCAGACAGGTAAGGACTGGTTTCCTAAAATTCGTCACTTTAGAGGAAGGCCCTGTGGTAGTTCTTCAGCTCCCTGGTCCCAGAATGAGGGCTACTACGAGATATAAAATTTGAATCACATGCCTTCTTCAGGGTCTGGCCCTAAAAGCTGTAACTGGGGTCTTACCAGTTATGACCACCCCCTTTAAGATTCCTACAAAAATATTTCTACAATTCTCTCTAGATTAAAGTAACCCGTGTAAGTTTAATAACTTACATGACTTGCCTTTTATATTCTATAACAGTGAATTGAATGCCTACTAAAATATACTCTTCTTAACTTGTAAAGCAATAGTATTGATTAGAGCACACACAATTATGAAAGGATACAAAGGTGTAATAATGGTAATTATGCTTTACCTATAATTTTTTTTTTTTTTTTTTTTCAGTACGCGGGCCTCTCACTGTTGTGGCCTCTCCCGTTGTGGAGCACAGGCTCGGGACGCGCAGACTCAGCGGCCATGGCTCACGGGCCCAGCCGCTCCGCGGCATGTGGGATCTTCCCAGACCGGGGCACAAACTCGTGTCCCCTGCATAGGCAGGCAGACTCTCAACAACTGTGCCACCAGGGAAACCCTACCTATAAGTTTTGAATCACATTTTTTACATAATTTTATTAAACTTTTTCTCTCACATAGCCTCAAAAATCTAGCTTATTATAATCATTCTTGTTAGCAGTCTTGCCAATATATCATTTTATTGTTGTTTCAGATGGATAAATATATATGTTATATTGATATTATATATATAATTTATAATTTGATTTGCAAATTTTCAAGCAACTTGCCTCAGAACTTTTTCTATGTGGGTCACCTTAGCTTTATACAAGCTGATTTAACTTCACTTTTGCTTTCTCATATAAGTCATTTAGTTTCAGAATCATAACATCTCAGAATAGAAGTGAATTTAGTGGTCACCTAGTCCAATCAACTATTTTGGGGAGAAGAGGGTGGAAGTGAGGGTATAAATCCTAAATAAATGACAAGATATATCTGCCTATTGGGATTTAACACCTGTATGGAAGTCAAAAAGATTATTAAACTACTGGACAACTTATTTTTACCCAGTCAAGTAAGTTAGCCCTAAACTCAGTGGAAATCGGTATATAAGATGATTAACATCAGCACCTGATATATAGCTATTAATGAATATGTGTTGTAAGTTATACAAAATTAGTATGGGTTTCACCCTTATCCTCAAGAAAAGCAAACAAACAAACAAAACTTTTGGATTTCAACATTAGAGAAAGAGTTGGCTTACAGTGGGTAAATGCTGATGGCAAATAGAGCAGCATTAGAAAGGGAAAATCTCAGTGGGGTAGAATATCATGGAAGAAGAAAGACATAAACTGGATCTTTAAGGATTGGAAAATGTTGATAGCTAAAACAGGTGAGAGGAGGTAACTTTTATAGCCAAGTCAGTGGAATAGGTTTTATATATGTTATGTATAGTGTATTATGTATAGCACATAGTAAAAGTATAATCTGCATATTAGGGAGTAGTAATGAAGAATAGTATTTATAAGAGAAAAACAGACAATGTAAAGACATTGCACATTCTTGAGCAGGGAGCTGATCCATTAAAAATAATTTTTTAAGAAAGCTTGCTTAAGTGAGAAGTTTAGAGATAAGTGACTTCAGGAAACTGAATTTAAGAAGAGTAAATAGGAGAACATCAACTGATTTGAATATGTGGTGATGAAGAATGGGGTAACGGACAGGAATGTGAAGAAGAATTGGAACATACAACTTAAGAGAAATAAATGTAAGACCTTGTTTCTATACATATAAGTGATTAAAGAGTGGAGGGGATAAATTGTATGAATTCTGAATTAAAATGAGAGGTTGAATGTTTCTCTTGGGATAAAGGTGGTTTTCAATAGTTGAAAAAAATACTGTTTGTTCATCAGAATTTTAGGACCAAAGTGCCCTTTAAAGTCTACTGAATTTGGGGCTTCCCTGGTGGCGCAGTGGTTGAGAGTCTGCCTTCCGATGCAGGGGAGGCGGGTTCGTGCCCTGGTCCAGGAGGATCCCACATGCTGCGGAGCGGCTGGGCCTGTGAGCCGTGGCCGCTGAGCCTGCGTGTCCAGAGCCTGTGCTCTGCAACAGGAGAGGCCACAACGGTGAGAGGCCCGTGTGCCGAGAAAATAAATAAATAAAAAAAAGTCTACTGAATTTGAGATGATGGTAGATATATCCAGTAGCACTAGAATACAGGTAAGAGATAATGAGAGATATATAAATTTTGGAGTCCCCCAAATAGACGTGATAGTTGAAGTCAAAAGTAAGTAGATAAATTTTTATGTGCTTATTTATATTTATATTTCAGTGTTCATCTTCCTTTCTGCTTCCCTGGTGTTATTTTACACAGAGCTGCATTCTGACATTCTCCAGCTCCACCACAGGCTAGTCAGAAATGTATCACAGCAGAGTTGACCAGAGTCCAAGGTGCTTTTGGCCTCATTTTGAATCCACCACTACTCTCTTCAACTATGAAAACTGACTCTTAGTGGGAAAAAACTAAGAACCATCATGTGCACCTTATTAAAAATCTTATCTAATATATTCCCTCAACCATGAATATTTGCATGTTAAGCCTTATCTGTATTAGTACATTTAAAAATATTTGTCCTCTGGTAAAATCACTTCAAACATTTTTGAACAGCCAATAGGAGGCGTGCCTCTGAAATCATGCTTATAAGACAGTCCCTGTTTCACTCTGGGTCCATGATAAATGACTCCTACAGAGCAAACTGTGAGGTAGCATGGAAATGAACTATCTTCTGAATTACTGAATATTTAATAAACTGTGCTTAATGCATTTTATGTAAGTGGCTATGTATTTTGAAACTTTGAAAATACTATCTTAAAAAATTAAAAATTAAGTAATTGACCAGAAAAATCCCACTCTGTTTTTATGCCAAAATATTTGCTATGATTCTTTCAAAGGTTTGGTAACTATTGATAAAGAGTCAGGGACAAAGGACAAACCACTTCTCCAAATTTTGATCCATAGACACAAAACACCAAGCTGATCTCCCTGCGCTATGCAGCTGCTTCCCACTAGCTATCTGTTTTACATTTAGTAATGTATATATGTCCATGCCACTCTCTCACTTCGTTGCAGTGTACCCTTCCCCCTCCCTGTGTCCTCAAGTCCACTATCTACATCTGTGTCTTTATTCCTGTCCTGCCCCTAGGTTCTTCAGAACCAATTTATTATTTTTTTTAGATTCCATATATATGTGTTAGCATATGATATTTGTTTTTCTCTTTCTGACCTACTTCACTCTGTATGACAGTCTCTAGGTCTACCCACCTGACTGCAAATAACTCAATTTTGTTTCTTTTTATGGCTGAGTAATATTCCATTGTATACATGTGCCACATCTTCTTCATCCATTTATCTATTGATGGACACATAGGTTGCTTCCATGTCCTGGCTATTGTAAATAGTGCTGCAATGAACATTGTGGTACCTGACTCTTTTTGAATTATGGTTTTCTCAGAGTATATGCCCAGTAGTGGGATTGCTGGGTCATATGGTAGTTCTATTTTCATTTTTTTAAGGAACCTCTATACTGTTCTCCATAGTGGCTGTACCAATTTACATTCCCACCAACAGTGCAAGAGGGTTCCCTTTTGTCCACACCCTCTCCAGCATTTATTGTTTGTAGATTTTTTGATGATGGCCATTCTGACCGATGTGAGATGATACCTCATTGTAGTTTTGATTTGCATTTCCCTAATGATTAGTGATGTTGAGCACCGTTTCATGTGTTTGTTGGCAATCTGTATATCTTCTTTGGAGAAATGTCTATTTAGGTCTTTTGTCCATTTTTGGATTGGGTTGTTTGTCTGTTTGATATTCAGCTGCATGAGTTGCTTGTATATTTTGGAGATTAATCCGTTTTCAGTTGTTTCGTTTGCAAATAATTCCTCCCATTCTGAGGGTTGTCTTTTCGTCTTGTTCAAGGTTTCCTTTGCTGTGCAAAAGCTTTTAAGTTTCATCAGGCCCCATTTGTTTATTTTTGTTTTTATTTCCATTACTCTAGGAGGTGGGTTAAAAAGGATCTTGTTGTGATTTATGTCATAGAGTGTTCTGCCTATGCTTTCCTCTAAGAGTTTTATAGCATCTGACCTTACATTTAGGGCTTTAATCCATTTTGAGTTTATTTTTGTGTATGGTGTTAGGGAGTGTCCTAATTTCATTCCTTTACATGTAGCTGTCCAGTTTTCCCAGCACCACTTATAGTCTTTTGTCCACTGTATATTCTTGCCTCCTTTATCAAAGATAAGGTAATGATATGTGTGTGGGTTTATCTCTGGGCTTTCTATCCCGTTCCAGTGACCTATATTTCTGTTTTTGTGCCAGTACCATACTGTCTTGATTACTGTAGCTTTATAATATAGTCGGAAGTCAGGGAGGCTGATTCCTCCTGTTCCATTTTTCTTTTTCAAGATTTCTTTGGATATTCAGGGTCTTTTGTATTTCCATACAAATTGTGCAATTTTTTGTTCTAGTCTGTGAAAAATGCCACTGGTAGTTTGATAGGGATTGCATTGAGTCTGTAGATGGCTTTGGGTAGTATAGTCATTTTCACAATGTTGATTCTTCCAATCCAAGAACATGGTATATCTCTCCATCTGTTTGTATGATCTTTAATTTCTTTAAGCAGTGTCTTATAGTTTTCTGCATACAGGTCTTTTGTCTCCTTAGGCAGGTTTAGTCCTAGGTATTTTATTCTTTTTGTTGCAATGGTGAATGGGTGTGTTTCCTTAATTTCCCTTTCAGATTTTTCATCATTAGTGAATAGGAATGCAAGAGATTTCTGTGCATTAATTTTGTATCCTGCTACTTTACCAAATTCATTGATTAGCTCTAGTAGTTTCCTGGTAGCATTTTTAGGATTCTCTATGTATCGTATCATGTCATCTGCAAACCGTGACAGCTTTACTTCTTTACCAGTTTGGTTTCCTTTTATTTCTTTTTCTTCTCTGAGTGCTGTGGCTAAACTTCCAAAACTATGTTGAATGATAGTGGTGAGAGTGGGCAACCTTGTCTTGTTCCTGATCTTAGTGGAAATGGTTTCAGTTTTTCCCTATTGAGAACAATGCTGGCTGTGGGTTTGTCATATATAGCCTTTATTATGTTGATGTAAGTTCCCTCTATGCCTACTTTCTGGATGGTTTTTACCAAAGATGGGTGTTGAATTTTGTCGAAAGCTTTTTCTGCATCTATTGGGATGATCTTATCGTTTTTCTCCTTCAATTTGTTAATATGGTTTATCACATTGATTGATTTGCGTATATTGAAGAATCCTTGCATTCCCCAGATAAAACCCACTTGATCATCGTGTATGATCCCTTTATGTGCTGTTGGATTCTGTTTGCTAGTATTTTGTTGAAGATTACTGCATCTATGTTCATCAGTGATATTGGCCTGTAGTTTTCTTCTTTTGTGATATCTTTTTCTGGTTTTGTTATCAGGGCCTCGTAGAATGAGTTTGGGAGTGTTCCTCCCTCTGCTGTATTTTGGAAGAGTTTGAGAGGGATAGATGTTAGCTCTTCTCTAAATGCTTGATAGAATTCACCTGTGAAGCCATCTGGTCCTGGACTTTTGTTTCTTGGAAGATTTTTAATCACAGTTTCAATTTCAGTGCTTGTGATTGGTCTGTTTATATTTTCTATTTCTTCCTGGTTCAGTCTCGGAAGGTTGTGCTTTTCTACGAATTTGTCCATTTCTTCCAGGTTGTACATTTTATTGGCATTTAGTTGCTTGAAGTAATCTTTCATGATCCATTGTGTTTCTGCAGTGTCAGCTATTACTTCTCCTTTTTCATTTCTAATTCTGTTGATTTGAATCTTTTCCCTTTTTTTCTTGACGAGTCTGGTTAATGGTATATCTATTTTGTTTATCTTCCAAAGAACCAGCTTTTAGTTTTATTGATCTTTGCTATCATTTCCTTCATTTCATTTTCATTTATTTCTGATCTGATCTTTATGATTTCTTTCCTTCTGCTAACTTTGGGGTTTTTTTGTTCTTCTTTCTCTAATTGCTTTAGGTGTAAGTTTATGTTGTTTATTTGAGATGTTTCTTGTTTCTGGAGGTAGGATTTTATTGCTATAAACTTCCCTCTTAGAACTGGTTTTGTTGCATCCCGTAGGTTTTGGGTCATTGTGCTTTCATTGTCATTTGCTTCTAGGTATTTTTTGATTTCCTCTTTGAGTTCTTCAGTGATCTCTTGGTTATTTAGTACTGTATTGTTTAGCCTGCATGTGTTTGTATTTTTTACAGATTTTTTCCTGTAATTGATGTCTAGTCTCAAGTGTTGTGGTCAGAAAAGATGCTGGATAGGATTTCAATTTTCCTAAAATAACCAAGGTTTGATTTGTGACCTAAGATGTGATCTATCCTGGAGAATGTTCCATGAGCACTTGAGAACAAAGTGTACTCTGTTGTTTTTGGATGGAATGTCCTATAAATATCAATTAAATCCATCTTGCTTAATGTATCATTTAAAGCTTTTGTTTCCTTATTTATTTCCATTTTGGATGAGCTGTCCATTAGTGAAAGTGGGGTGTTAAAGTCCCCTACTATGATATTATTTCTGTTGATTTCCCCTTTTATGGCTGTTGGCATTTGCCTTATGCATTGAGGTGCTCCTGTGTTGGTTGCATAAATATTTATAATTATTATATCTTCTTCGATTGATCCCTTGATCATTATGTAGTGTCCTTCTTTGTCTCTTGTAATAGTCTTTATTTTAAAGTCTATATTGTGTGATATGAGAAATGCTATTGCAGCTTTCTTTTGATTTCCATTTGCATGGAATATCTTTTTCCATCCCTTCACTTTCAGTCTGTATGTGTCCCTAGGTCTGAAGGGGGTCTCTCTTATTTTTTTTTTAACATCTTTATTGGAGTTAAATTGCTTTACAATGGTATGCTAGTTTCTGCTTTATAACAGAGTGAATCAGCTATACATATACATATATCCCCATATGTCCTCTCTCTTGCGTCTCCCTCCCACCCCCTCCCTATCCCACCTAGGTGGTCACAAAGCACCGTGCTGATCTCCCTGTGCTATTTTGCTGCTTCCAACTAGCTGTCTATTGTACATTTGGTAGTATATATAAGTCCATGCCACTCTCTCACTTTGTCCCAGCTTACCCTTCCCCCTCCCCGTGAAGTGGGTCTCTTTTAGACAGCATATATACAGGTCTTGTTTTTGTATCCATTCAGCCAACCTATGTCTTTTGGTTGGAGCATTTAAACCATTTACATTTAAGGTAATTATTGATATGTATGTTCCTATTACTGTTTTCCTAATTCTTTTAGGTTTGTTTTTGTAGGTCTTTTCTGTCTCTTGTGTTTCCCGCCTAGAGAAATTCCTTTAGCATTTGCTGTAAAGCTAGTTTGGTGGTGCTGAATTCTCTTAACTTTTGCTTTTCTTAAAGGTTTTAATTTCTCTGTCAAATCTGAATGAGAGCCTTGCTGGGTAGAGTTATCTTGGTTGGAGGTTTTTCCCTTTCATCCCTTTAAATATGTCCTGCTACTCCCTTCTGGCTTGCAGAGTTTCTGTGAAAGACCAGCTGTTAACCTTATGTGGATTCCCTGTATGTTATTTGTTGCTTTTCCCTTGTTGCTTTTAATATTTTTTCTTTGTATTTAATTTTTGATAGTTTGATTGATATGTGTCTTGGCATGTTTCTCCTTGGATTTCTCCTGTATGGGACTCTCTACGCTTCCTGGACTTGACTGACTGTTTCCTTTACCATATTAGGGAAGTTTTCTACTATAATCTCTTCAAATATTTTCTCAGTCCATTTTTCTTCCTTTTCTTCTTCTGGGACCCCTATAATTCGAATGTTGGTGCCTTTAATGTCATTGCAGATGTTTCTGAGACTCTCCTTAATTCTTCATTCTTTTTTCTTTATTGTGCTGTGCAGTAGTTATTTCCATTATTTTATCTTCCAGTTCAGTTATCCGTTCTTCTGTCTCAGTTATTCTGCTATTTTTTTTTTTTTAGTTATTCTGCTATTGATGCCTTCTAGAGAATTTTTAATTTAATTTATTGTGTTGTTCATCATTGTTTGTTTGTTCTTTACTTCCTCTAGGTCCTTGTTAAACATTTCTTGTATTTTCTCCATTCCATTTCCAAGATTTTGGATCATCTTTACTATCATTACTCTTAATTCTTTTTCAGGTGGACTGCCTATTTCCTCTTCATTTGTTTGGTCTGGTGGGTTTTTACCTTGCTCCTTCATGTGCTGTGTATTTCTCTGTCTTCTCATTTTGCTTAGCTTATGGTGTTTGGGGTCTCCTTTTGCAGGCTGCAGGATTGTAGTTCCTGTTGTTTTTGGTGTCTGCCCCCAGTGGGTAAGGTTGGTTCAGTGGGTTGTGTAGGCTTCCTGGTGGAGGGGACTGCTGCCTGTGTTCTGGTGGATGAGGCTGGTTATTGTCTTTCTGGTGGGCAGCACCACGTCCGGTCATGTGTTTTGGGGTGTCTCTGACCTTATTATGATTTTAGACAACCTCTCTGCTAATGGGTGGGGTTGTGTTCCTGTCTTGCTAGTTGTGTGTCTTAGGGTGTCCAGCACTGTAGCTTGCTGGTTGTTTAGTGGAGCTGGGCTTTAGCATTGAGATGGAGATCTCTGGGAGAGCTTTCACCATTTGAGATTATGTGGGGCCTGTAGGTCTCTGGTAGACCGATGTCCTGACTTGGCTCTCCCACCTCAGAGGCTCAGGCCTGACAGTTGGTCGGAGCACCAAGACACTGTCAGCCACTTGGCTCAGAAGAAAAAGGGAGAGAAAAAAAGAAAGAAAGAAAGAAAAAGAATAGTAAAATAAAATAAAGTTATTAAAATAAAAAATAAATATTAAAAATAAAAAATACTTTTTAAGTAACAATAAAAAAGAAAGGAAGAATGAAGAGAGCAACCAAACCTAGAAAGAAATCCACCAATGATAACAAGCACTAAAAACTATACAAAAAAAGAAAAAAGTAAACAAACAAAACGGACAGACAGAACCCTAGGACAAATGGTAAAAGCAAAGCTATACAGACAAGATCACACAAAGAAGCATACATATACACACTCACAAAAAGAGAAAAAGGAAAGAATTTATATTAAAAAAAAAAAGGGAAGAGAGCAACCAAATCAATAAATAAATCTGCCAATGATAATAATCTCTAAATACTAAACTAAAATAAACATAAAAGCAGAAACAAATTAGATGCAGAAAGCAACCCCAGTCTACAGTTGCTCCCAAATTCCACTGCCTCAATTTTGGGGTGATTTGTTGTCTATTCAGATATTCCACAGATGCAGTCTACATCAAGTTGATTGTGGAGATTTAATCCACTGCTCCTGAGCCTGCTGGGAGTAATTTCTCTTTCTCTTCTTTGTTCGCTCGGCTCCTGGGGTTCAGCTTTGGATTTGGACCCGCCTTTGTGGGTAGGTCACCTAAGGGTGTCTGTTCTTCGCCCATACAGGACGGGTTTAAAATAGCAGCTGATTAGGGGGCTCTGGCTCACTCAGGTCCGGGGGTGGGAGAGGTATGGAATGCGGGGCGAGCCTGCAGAGGCAGAGGCTGGCATGATGTTGAAACAGCCTGAGGCGTGCCTGTGTTCTCCTGGGGAAGTTGTCCCTGGATCACAGGACCTGTCAGTGGTGGGCTGCACAGGCTCCCAGGAGGAGAGATGTGGATAGTGACCTGTGCTTGCACACAGGCTTCTTGGTGGCTGCAGCAGCAGCCTTAACGTCTCATGCCCGTCTCTGGTGTCTGTGCTGATAGCTGCAGTGCGCCCATCTCTGGAGCTCGTTTAGGTGGTGCTCTGAATCCCCTCTCCTCGCACACCCCGAAACAGTGGTCTCTTGCCTCTTAGGAAGTTCCAGACTTTTTCCTGGACTCCCTCCCTGCTAACTGTGGCACACTCACTCTGTTCAGGCTGTGTTCATGCAGCCAACCCCAGTCCTCTCCCTGGGATCTGACCTCCAAAGCCTGAGCCTCAGCTCCCAGCCCCGATCTTCCCCTGGCGGGCGAGCAGACAAGCCTCTTGGGCTGGTGAGTGCTGGTCAGCACTGATCCTCTGTGCGGGAATCTCTCCACTTTGCTCTCTGCACCCCTGTTACTGCGCTCTCATCCATGACTCCGAAGCTTCCCCCACCCCATCCGCCATCTCCACCAGTGAAGGGGCTTCGTAGTGTGTGGAAATTTTCCTCCTTCACAGCTCCCTCCCGCTGGTGCAGGTCCCATCCCTATTCTTTTTTCTCTGATTTTCCTTTTTTCTTTTGTCCTACCCAGGTACGTGGGTAGTTTCTTGCCTTTTGGGAAATCTGAGGTCTTCTGCCAGCATTCAGTAGGTGTTCTGTAGGAGTTGTTCCACATGTAGATGTATTTTTTTTTAACATCTTTATTGGCGTATAATTGCTTTACAATGGTGTGTTAGTTTCTGCTGTATAAAAAAGTGAATCAGTTTGTAGATGTATTTTTGATGTATTTGTGGGGAGGAAGGTGAGCTCCACGTCTTAATCCTCCACCATCTTGAGGGTCTCCCCTGGTGGAATTTTAAAACTGATTTCTGTTATCATACAAATGGCCACCAGAGAAAAAAAATATAAATACTTTCTACATTGGTTAGTCCTGCTATATTCAACACTAAGAATTTTCTATCCATTATTTCATTGTAAAAACTTAAGGGACTTTGCTTTTTCTGATCATTAGTTGCGATGTAAACATAGATATATATTTTTAATTAAGTAATTATTTTTCTCTAAATTTTTCACTGAGCATTATTTCTGTGGATTGCATAAAGAAATTTCTCTAAATAAACTGAAATGACTCTAAAGGATGCCTGCGGCATGTGTAATCTGCAAACAAAACCAACAGTTATAATGGAAGCATATGGTAGCTATATTGCTTCTCAAATTATGATGTAATTTCATTACTTTCACACCAATTAGAGTGGCACTAAGCAAGTTCAGTGTAAAATGACTATCAAAGACTCTCACCCATTTACTGACAAGCATGCCTGGAGAAGTACAAAACAATATTGAATACTAGTTTTATGTGCTACTGATATTTATTTATGGAAAGTGGCAGCTATAATTAATGTAGTCAGAGTTCATAACATGTAAATGGGCTGTTAAAACAGTGAAACTAGATATATTTCAAATACTGCTGGCAACTTGCCTCATAGAGGCTGAGCTGTATTGTGCATTCAACTCTAAAATGGCACTCCACGGAGGTTTCAGAATCCTTTTGGAATTACCATTGTTCCTTTGCATTTTCAGGATTGGCAAACTGGAATCCAGAGGTAGTGACACTACTTGCTCTGCCAATAGATTCAGCCATCATTTAATAGCAAGTGAACTCTAACTTGATTTCTGCAATAAATATGGATCCAGGTTTCCTAGAGTCTGTTCCCTATACAAGTGAACCAACCTATTTATTTAAAGAACTGTTACCACGCCCTATAGGAGAAGCAGAGGATCGTGGAGTCATTAGAGAATCCACTAAAAATACTAAATAATTCACCAGTTATTTACTGAGATCTCCTTACGTGTGAACCTGAAGAACTTAGAGTGGATTCTATTATGGAAGTTAGAGATTGTGGAAGGTTACACAGAAGCTAGTCTCTGCAGCTAGACAGACTAGGATTCAAATCTTGACTTGTCCATTTGTGAGATGTATAGATGTATACAGCTAAGTCTTTTAGCCTTCCAGATCCCAAGCTTGCTTCTCTGCCCAAAGTACATATCCCCAACAGCAAGATTTTTGCCTGGATTGTATAAGATAATATTTGTAAAGTACATAGCACAGTTCTTGCTATAGAGTGGGTGCTCAAAAAGTGCTGCTTTTGGTGTTGTTACTATTATCCATGCTATTATTATAATCTAATGAGATAAATACTCATGAAGCACATGAACACAATACCAGAAGAAGTGTAAAGGGGGCTCAACCACAAAGAATGAAAAGGATTTTATGCTATGGAAAAGGGTAAAATTGGGAGAGGAGACGGGAATAGGTCAACTAGAATAAGCATAGTCATGAAAACGTGTGATTTTGCACATATTCTTGTTTCCCTACCTAGTTGTGGTTATACAACGTGCTTCGCTGATAGAATGGGAACATAAATTATATGTATCACTTCAGAATAGATGCATGCAAGAGCCAGTTCAAAATGTTCTAAGTTCACCATTCCCCGCTGTTTCCTGCAGGTGTGGTCAGCCTGCATTCCTGAGTGAGGAGGACATGAAGCAGTCCTCTGTCAACTTGTGATAACTGTGAAATAAACCTTTGTTGTTTAAAGTCACTGAGATTAAGGAATTATTTGTTCAGCTCCTACAATTCAACAACAACAAAAAGCAAACAACCCAACTGAAAAATGGGCAGAAGATCTGAACATACGTTTCTCCAAAGAAGTCATACATATGGCCAATAGGCACATAAAAAGATGCTCAACATAGCTAATTATTAGAAAAATACAAATCAAAACTACAATGAGGTACCACCTCACACCAGTCAGAACAGCCATCATTAAAAAGTTTGCAAATAACAAATGCTGGAGAGGGTATGGAGAAAAGGGAGCCTTCCTACATTGGTGATGGGAATGCAAATTGGTACAGTCGCTATGAAGAACAGTAATGGAGGTTCCTTAAAAACTAAAAATAGAGTTACCATATAATCCAGCAATCCCACTCCTGGGCATATATCTGGAGAAAAACGTGGTTCGAAAGGATACATGCACTCCAGTGTTCACTGCATCACTGTTTATAATAGCCAAGACATGGAAGCAACCTAAATGTCCATAGACAGATGAATGGATAAGGAAGATGTGGTACATACATACAGTGGAATACTACTCAGCCATAAAAAAGAATGAAATAGGCCTTCCCTGGTGGCACAATGGTTGAGAATCTGCCTGCCAATGCAGGGGACACGCGTTCAAGCCCTGGGCAGGGAAGATCCCACGTGCCGTGGAGCAACTAAGCCCGCGTACCACAACTACTAAGCTTGCACTCTAGAGCCCATGAGGCACAACCACTGAAGCCCACGTGCCTAGAGCCCATGTGCCTAGAGCCCGTGATCTGCAACAAGAGAGCCACCACAATGAGAAGCCCACACACTGCAACGAAGAGTAGCCCCCGCCCGCCACAACTAGAGAAAAAGCCCGTGTGCAGCAATGAAGACCCAACAAAGTCAAAAATAAATAAGTTAATTAATTTTAAAAAAAGAATGAAATAATGCAATTAGCAGCAAAATTAATGGAACTAGAGATTACCAAACTAAGTGAAGTCAGAAAGAGAAAGACAAATACCATATGATATCACTTATATATGAAATCTGAAATATGATACAATCTAAATCTATGAAACAGTAACAGACTCACAGACATAGAGAACAGACTTGTGGTTGCCAAGGGGAAGGGGGAGTGGGGGAGGGATGGACTGGGAGTTTGGGATTAGCAGATGCAAACTATTGTATATAGAATGGATAAACAACAAGGTCCTACTGTACAGTACAAGAAACTATATTTAATATCCTGAGATAAACCATAATGGAAAAGAATATAAAAAAGAATGTATATATATGTATAACTGAATCACTTTGCTGTACAGTAGAAATTAACACAACATTGTAAATCAACTATACTTCAATTAAAAAAAAGAAAAAAGGGACTAGTTTGTTACTATAGCATATCCTATTTAATCCTGACTGATATGGCCTGATGTAGTAGTATTTGAGGAGTAGGTGTGGTTAGAATATGAGGTAAAGAGATTAGAAAAAATCTGGGAATGAGACTGTCATCAACTATACAGAACCTAGAACATCATTATGAAGAGTGTGGAATGTTTTCTTATAGGCAACATGAAAACTTCAGATGTACTCTGCACTTTTTTCTTTTTTTGGCCTCACTGCGTGGCATGTGGGATCTTAGTTCCCTGACCAGGGATCAAATATGAGCCCCCTGCATTGGGAGCTCGAAGTCTTAACCACTTGACCGCCAGGGAAATCCTATACTCTATGCATTTTTAATAGAGATGCTGACATAATAGATTTATAAGGATGGTATGCAGCAGGTAAAAACTGGAGGCAGGAAGAAGCTTTTGTGGTAGACAGTAATGCAGAAATAGGAACGTAAAGGGAAATAGGATGAGAAGAATTTGGAAGATTTCAAAGTATTGGTGGAATACATTGGTTAAATTTATAGAAAACAGGAGATCTGAGAAACAAACAAACAAAAAATGTCTATAACTTCTTCCTCTGTTGACCGGGTAGGTGTTAATGACATTAACTGAACGAGGTAACACAGAGGAAAATCATTAACCAAATGCATATGATTTTAAAAGCTTAATCTTTGGAAATTTAGGGATAATTACAAATCATCTTGCATATAGATAATAGGACACCTTTAGGGAAATTATTGGACCTAGTTTAAGAAGTGCATAAACCTCATAAGTATCATAAATTGTCATTCAAAAATTTTGAGTTGTCGATCATTTATGAACTATTTGTATTGAAATAAACAGGAAAGAGAGACCCAAATAGTAGTGAAAGTAATTAAGTATGAAGATTTCGATCATGGGTTCTGTGCCTAATGATTCCTATAATTTCATTTAGAAGCTATTTGCAGTGAGATATTAAATCAAAATTTGTTATATGTATACAGAGCATTGATTTTTTAAATAATCAAGTGGAAAATAATTTCTCTTCTGGAATATATGTGTTATCATTAGAATGCTTGCATAAACAATTTAAGTAACAATGCACTCTTTATTATAATACTAGTTGGATGGTAACAAAAATATATTTAATCAGAAAAAAATGAAATGTATTTTATAAGTCTTTAATCGTTAAAGTGTATTGTTTGAATGTATACTGGTCTCTCTTATTAGGCCTTGAACTTACTGATTTCAGGAGCTCAATGGTTGTCCTTCCCTGAAATTTCATCTCATAGTAAGTACTCAGTGCTTGTTGGTCACAGGAACTGACTCAGTGATACTTTTGACGCAAAAATCCAAAGATGTTTTCATATGCATAGCATAAATCTCCTGAGAAACAATTTCATGGTAATTCAGAGAACATGAAAAGAATGGTAAATAATGAATGCTTCTAGAAATATCCATAGCATCAAACTGTAATTATGCTCCAAAACACTAGTGTAAATACTGTAGCAAAGAGTTTCAAATTGTTGAACTATTGATATGGAGCAATTTTAGTTTTCCTAATAATGGCCACTAAGTGCTTGTGGCTGCCCCCTCTCACTCTGAGTAACAGACTTCATCAATAATAAATATATCAGTCAGACTCTCTAACTTTGCATTCTTTTCTTCTTTGTTTACTAGATCAGTATAATTCCATTTTTATGACTTAGCCCTTAGTCCTTTAAGATCATCAATCGAATACCTGAATCACACTAGAGTTATAGTTTCAACAGCTTGGGTCTGGGGTAGGGCTTCTCCTTTCCTGAGACATATCTTCTTCCCTGTGTTGGCATTATCTGGAATCACTGTCTACTTGTTTGATTTTTTTTTTTTTTTTTTTTTTTACTCCAATGTATATCTCTTGACAAAGGGCTCTCTCCACCACTGGTGTTCCTGTGGCTATATTTATGGACTGAAACTCACCTGGGAACATCATGCCTGAGGGCTTCATGGGACTGAGATTCCAGGCAAGACTGGAGCCTCCAATCTTACCTGCCTTCCATAGTACCAAAATTCACGTGCAATGGGCGCAGTAAAATTTATCTTCCGTATCACTTGGAAACTAAAAAAATTAAGGGGGTGGCTCTGTACCTCCTTTTGGTCAACCTCCCCTTCCCCCATCTCATCATCTGTTCTCAAGTCTCCCTTGATCTTTTTTTTTTTGGCGTTATGCGGGCCTCTCACCGCTGTGGCCTCTCCCGCTGCGGAGCACAGGCTCCAGACGCACAGGCTCCGCGGCATGTGGGATCTTCCCGGACCGGGGCACGAACGCGTGTCCCCTGCATCGGCAGGCGGACTCCTAACCACTGCGCCACCAGGGAAGCCCCTCCCGGAAGCCCCTCCCTTGATCTTTGTATTAATCTGTTTTGACTGTCATAACAAAGACTGTAAACTGTGTGCTTTAAACAACAGAAATTTTCTCACAGTTGTGGAGGCTGATGGCCAAGATTTGGGTGCTAGCATGGTTGGGTTCTGGTGAGAACTCTCATCTTGGCTTGCTGAAGATCACCACCTTTTCTCTGTGTCCTCACATGGCAGAGAGAGAGAAACAGAAAGAGAGAGAGAGAACCATCTTTGGTGTCTCTTCTTAGAAAGGTACTAATTCCATCACGAAGGCCCCACCCGCATGACCTCATGTAAACCTAATTACCTCCCAAAGGCCTGACCTGTAAATCTCATCACACTGGGTGTTAGGACCACAACATTTGGGAGGACACAAGTCCACAGCACACTGCCAGCCGCAATTTGGGTGCGTTCGCGACATCCACTCAGGCAACAAAAAGTCAACAGCTTTCGCCGTAATTATTTCCTAATTTTAGGAGCAATTCATTTTTCTTATGGGCTCTGTACCTGACTCTGTTATGGGGAGAAGATGCACCATTTTTCCCTTCTTCAGCAGGGATGCGAGAGGAGAGAACATTCTCTTTTCAAAAACACTACATTTACTTAAAATGTGATTTTGCTCTCCAGTCTTCTCCTCAGTCCTGTCCTGCACTGCCCAGGAAGAATGGTGAGCTGGGGGCCAGTACTAGTCCCTTGATGGGCCTGGGCTCTCAGCAAAGGCTGGTCACTCTTGGATCCTGGATTCTGGTGTTCCTGCTGCTGCCTGTTCTCAGCTATGATCTCTGAGTAGGATTCTTGAAGAGGGGATCCCATTTAGAATTAAACGTGATTCATCTTAAATTTGAACCACACACAAGTGCTAATATTGGACTTATACAAGTAGCAACGCCATACAGTGTAACCCAATCCATTGGTGCCTATCAGGATTTGTAATCTGCTCATGTTTTGAACTGTGTGGGGACCAGGTAGAGAGAGGAGGTATTCTTAGAACATTTTCTTGTTTGGTGATTGGAATCCATGAAGTACAACATTGTTGCTGTTCATGATAATATGCAGATCACCTCCCTAGACCCTGGTCCCTAATGAAGTGGGGCGCATCAATTTGCCATAGTTTGACTGTAGCAGATGTGCTTGCTACATGTGACAAATGACAAACATACTGGAAACTCTCTATTAGAACAATGCTGCCTCTGTGCTCTGAATTTACATCCTAAGACCATGTCATCATCAATAGGAAGTGGTATAATAACAAAACAACTGCATTCTATCTGTCCATTTAAATTGTCTCAACTTTAACTCAGTTTGAATTAAAGCCTTCTCCATACCAAGAGCACAGCTTACTTTCTAAGCTATTTCCAGATGCCACTTTTAATTTCAAAACGAGTGAATCAAACACTTGCCAGTTTCCATTTGGAGTGCGCTGCTCTCATGCTCTTGGAATGCATCTTCAGGCTGTCTCCCTCACAAGGGGGATAGCAGGCCAGCTTGACTGTTAAAGTAGTTTCCAACTAAAGAATCACTGGGATTCTCTCTCTCTCTAATCATTCATTCATAAATGGATTATTTTTATTTCCAATTTTATTGTAAAAACCTGATCATTTTATTATTTTATATTTCAAGAAAATCATATTTCTGGAACTAGGTTTAAAATATAATAATTTGCTTCTAAAAGAAATCGTATTTGGTGGAACATATGAAATAAACCCCATCACACAGTTGCTCTAGATGATGGAGAATTATGAACTCTTGGTAACCATTGAAACAATGACATGACTAATGCTTTCTTTTAACCTTTATTATTCTATTTCTCACTGGCTAAATCATATTCACATTTGGCCCAATTTCATAAAAATTTACAAGTGTGAAAAAAGGGAGAAAATTCTCAGATAGTTTAAAAGTTGTAGTTAAAGCTGCTCTTTGCTATTGTAAAACAAATTGTTTTCTTATTTGTGTACAAACACATGCCAAATTTAATAACCACTGAAACTAAAATGCCTGTATTGGTCTTATGCTCTGGACCTCTCTTTCCTCTGACTTTGTAATATAATTTTTTTCTTTACAGATATCTTTAATGAATGTTTTCCATTCTGAGATGATTTCTAAAGCATTGTGATATATCTGTTCTGGACAATTCATTTCAGGAACCACACCAACCAATGCTGGTATAATAATAATGCAAAATAATAGCATGATTCTAAACCAGAAAGATAGTTTTCTAAAGTTTAGCCAAAATAAGCCACAAGAGAGTTCTTGTAAGTCAGCATGAAATGTTAATAGAAATATAAGTAAATGAATGAGTTTAAAACCAGACTTCTGGTGTCTCTCTTCAATAATACTCTGTTAACTGAAGTTCGTAAGATAAGAATAGAAGTAGTTCATTTCTTTCTTATAGAGACAGATAATTCTATGTATAATAGTTTTCCTCCATTATTGCACATAATATATCAGTATTTTTATGATTATTTTCTGTAATAAATTATCTTTAGTTCTAGAACTATTAATATTTATAACATATTAAAATTGAAACTAAGTATTTAAGTGTCCAGGTAAGCAAAGATTTTTGTCATATTTCAATATACATGCTTATATAAGCCCAATGTCTATTTTGCTATTCCTTATCTAATTTTTTTCTTATGACCTTTTACTAATGGTTTGGCCCTGTATAATAGGGAATAATTGTTTTTTTAAGGAATAATTAGTTTTATTAAGACTCAATAGAAAGTGTATTGTGATTTACTTGGAAGTCATTGGCAAGAAAATTAAATTATAAAACCCGAAAAATGAAGCATATCTACCTGCATTATGTGAAAAAACAATAAATAACCAGAATTGAATTGATAATCCGTAACTGCGTTGAATTTTGAGACAGTAACAGAAATTGCCAAAACTTTTCCAGCTTGTTTCTCCATTCAGCTAGCTGAAGAAACAGATCTGTATCCAGAAATGTACCCAAGAATCAAATATGAGTATGGGATTTGGATTCAGACTCGACATTATTGAATATGATGAACTGTAAAATTGCAAGAATTCACTTTATGTTTTCCTCATATAATTGATAATTCTGGAGGTATTCTGAAGTCATAAAATTCTGCCTAATAAATAGACATTCATCACAAATTGTGCATTTTGACACTGTGCAATTCATTTTAAAGAAAGTAATCTAAAATTTTTCACAGTAGCAAATGACACACTGTTTTTCCACACATATTCACTATATTTGGCCACTGGAAGGTTTCATAACACATGAAAACTCAGAAGCAAATATTCCATGGAAAAAGAAATTAAAAGAAAAATGTAAAAATGTTATAACTCTTTAAAATATTCTACTCTTTGTTATTCAGGATTAATGTCAATACTGAAGATACATTTGAAATAAACACATTTCAATAAGGTTTAAATACAAAATAATCTAGTCAGTTTCTTTCTAGTCTGACACAAAATTATCCCTATTACAAATCTAAAAATAAGAAAAAGGAATGTGGCTATCCCATTCAAAAGTTGGTTTTCCCTTAGATGTTGACAGATATTGGAGGGAAATTTCAATCAATGAAAACAGAGCAATGTAGCCAAACTGTCCCTAATTAGAGACTATCTGGGAACACCTTCTGGAAAAACAGTTCTGCATAAGATTTCTAAAATAAGATATTGTTTCTATTTGCCTTCTAAGTATATTCTTTCCCTACATCAGCTCAGGCCATGATACTTTTATAAATGCAAATATAAAATATGTCTATGAGATTGCCCTGAATAAAGAAGAAAAGATATCATTACCTTGTTTTATCATGGAAAATCCACTAGAAGCCTGAATGATGCTAAACCCTGACATGATCTCAAGTGAGTCAATATGACCTCCTACCCAGGTTTTGGTTTTTGGGTAGTTTGAATGTTAAAAATCTTAATGACGTAACTCTAATTGAAACAAAATGCAGAGTCCTCAGTGTGTAATATCCAGACAGACCAATATTCAAGGAAGACTATATTGTCATATGGAATTACAAGGGCTAGCTTGCTTATGAACATTTGTAAAGGTATATAATTAAATAATTTCTTAAAGATTATGCACACTACTGAACTTTTAAAAATTCAACATATTATATAGGCGAACAAATTTTTAAAATTTCTTGCTTAAACTTATTTTAAAAGCTCTAGGATCTTTCAGTGAAGAACTTCAAATAGTTTCATTCTCTTATAAATTTGCTTATACCTATAAATTATAAATCTTCAAAGGAAGTAAATCTAAGTAGACAAATATCAGTTTATAAATTAAACTTGTAGTTTTTATTTATAAAATTTATGTGTAGTAAACTTTTACAGTTGTCAATTTAAAAATTACATTTTAGCTACTCAGATGTTATTAGTGTGGAATGTTGTCTTTCCAACATTTGAAAACTGGCTGGTAAGAAATATAGTTACCATTTGCAATGCAAAGCACAATTTTATTACTATACTTACAGGATAGATATTGAGTTCTTTATTGCAAGTATTTCACACAGTTTTCCTTTCACCCTTCATGATATTCATCTTTGAATAAAAGCTACAATATTTTATTCTTACAATTTCCTAGGGAATAAAAAATGTAGTCAATGTGGTAAACTCTGAATTAAATTAGAGATGCCAAATATATCTTCTAATTTAGGGAACCTGTTGGTATTTGCAATGGGTTATGGCACCTTTAGTTTGATTGCTCTGCATGTATGTGTTTGTAATACGTCTCCTTTAAGCGAATGTGAAAATAAGTTGTGTGTTGTTTTTTCTTGCGGTACTCGGGCCTCTCACTGTTGTGGCCTCTCCCGTAGCGGAGCACAGGCTCCGGACGCGCAGGCTCAGCGGCCATGGCTCACGGGCCCAGCCGCTCCGCGGCATGTGGGATCTTCCCGGACCGGGGCACGAACCCGTGTCCCCTACATCGGCAGGCAGACTCTCAAACACTGCGCCACCAGGGAAGCCCTAACCCTGTGTTTTATACATAACAGGAACTCCATTCATATGTATTGAAGTTATATCATTTACATTTCAAATTGATTTCTCTAATAGATAAAATTCTGGCATATTTTGAAAACGAATGGCTTGATTTCTGTAATTTCATTAGACTTCCATAAACTATCTAGTATTTAAATGACTATTTTAAATGCAAATATCCAACTGAATAAATCCAAGTGGTGAGATAAGAATGTGCTTCTCTAATAAAAACTTTTGGAGGTAATAGGGTAGAGAAGTTCTGTTTTGACCTAGTCTGCAACCCACTATTCATTAATTCTCACAATCCCCTTAGATCACTTAGATCAAGAATACTTAAAAGTAGTCTTTCAAGTACTGCTGAATCCCCAGAGGTTTTACCTATACTGTGATGTTTTATTTTTTTTTTTTAAAGAACAACTTTTCCTTTCACTTTCCAGCAAAGTTTAATTCTTTTATTAAAAACAGAAGAAAGCCCTCACTGTGGATATTACATGCATATAGACTTTCTAACATTATAAGGTATGAAAGTTCACGCATGATGCTCGCAGTGGGAGAAGTTTGCATCCAGAATTGGAAAAGGAGAGGTCGCTGCTCTAACCCTAGAACATTTTCTATAGGAGTCCCTTTGACATGAAGTTACACCATTTTTACTTATCATGTGACCATGTAAGCAATTTAGAGAGGTTAGATACAATGTCTAAATGCTAATAGTTTAAACTGTGAGTATTAATACAATTCTGGTGATTCCAAATCAATGATGCAGATGTATTTTTAACTATGCAACTTAAATTTTGCTTATTAAATTACTGTGATTACCTGGACACATATTTTACATTTTCTGCTTATTTGAACAACAGAAGAAACTTGTCCTAGGCAAATGCAATTATTGCCAGTTTCTGATTTTCTCAACGCAGGCTAGAAGACATTTCCTATTACCAGAAGTGTGAAGTTCACGGGGACATCGCAAAGCTTCCAGCAATCTAGCTGCCTGAGAGGATTAGAATAGGGGTCTGGGCTTGCTACAGTCTCAACCTACCCAGTTGATGAGAAAGTGTACGTAGTATGTGATCACATTTTCACAAAGCTGAATGGATTATCTATGACGTAGATCGTTTCCCCAGATGTCAGTCCTCAGAAACCACTAACTTTCCAGGTTCCCTCTCCCACCATTAAACAGAGGCAGAAACAGACGCCATCACTCATTTGTATGTTCAATTTTCAGTTTAAAAAATGTGGTTAAAATCTGAAGAATGCTCCTCCAAGTAGTAATTATAGGGACACTTTTATTTTTTAATGAAAAAGACTGACAAAATGTCTAGTAGTAAAGCATAATTGTGGTGGATATCATAGAATAGTGTGCCGTAAGTTCTCAGAACTTCCCCATTTTATTGCCCAATTAGAATATTAAAAACAGGTTTAGGGGGCTTCCCTGGTGGCGCAGTGGTTGAGAGTCCGCCTGCCGATGCAGGGAACACGGGCTCGTGCCCCGGTCTGGGAAGATCCCACGTGCCGCGGAGCGGCTGGGCCCCCGTGGGCCATGGCCGCTGAGCCTGCGCGTCCGGAGCCTGTGCTCCGCAACGGGAGAGGCCACAGCAGTGAGAGGCCCGCGTACTGAAAAAAAAAAAAAAAAAGATTTAGGAAAGAATTTAAAAAATAAATGGGGGAAAAGTCCAGTCTAAGTTACACTGTTTTTTTTCAGATTTAATACCCAGGTTTGTTACATTTTGTCCTAAACTCCCAAATTCAAGTACCATCAGAGGAATGAGAACCTAGTTAAGTTTGATGCTAAGTTAAGAGGAGAATGTATTTGCCTTGTCATGCTTTCCTCTCACTTACTTCAGAGAATGGCCTGACATTCATATTCCAACGAGTTATCTTTACCAAAAAGCTCCCTAAATCTACGTATAAACGATTCCTGAAGAAAATGACTTTCGGGAGTATTTTCTATCTTATAGCTCTTTTGGGGAATAAAAGAACACATTTAAGGCATTTTTCTCAAATCAGACCAAGGCAGTTATTTGTTGTGAATGATACTTTTAGAATTGCACACTGGATTGCTTAGTATTACAGGACATAGGACATATACAGCATTGGAGCCAAAAGCAACAAAAATAATGAAAAAGAAGCAGAACTGCACGGCCATGCTGAATAGTACTGATACATTTTGGAACGCTGGCAGACTCTGCAGGTAAAGCCATGGAAACAGAATTATTTCCAGAAATGCACAGGCTCTTTAGGAGGCAACAACTGGAAGGTGTTCTGAAAGCAAACACCTTCCTCTTTTAAAGACAATGTTTGTGTGTCAACTTCAGAATGACTCACGAAAGAGAATAGTAACCCCCGACCACAAATTTACAAAATTAAGCATTGTTTTAACAAATTTCATTCACAATTCTCCACAACAGACAAAATATGTTTGCTCACTCTTAAGATTTTTGACTTAGAGACACTGAGCAAAGCAGTGTTTTAAAGCCATGGGTTTCGAACTTTAATATACCTTCAAATGGGGATTTTGATAACATACCAGAGTGATTTTCACTCAGTAGGTCTGAGGGTGGGGCTGAGATCCTGAATTTTTATAAGCACCCAGGTGATGCTAGAGCTGCTGTCTGAGGAATACATTTTTAGTAGCAAGATTTAAAAGGCTTTCTGAAGTCTCAGTGGTTAAAATTAGTTGCTGGTCAATGGGTATAAAGTTTCAGTTAATGCAAGAGGAAAAATTTCCAGAGATCAGCTGTGTGACAATATGTTTATAGTTAACAATACTGTACTGAACGCTTACAATTTGTTGAAGGTAGATCTCATGTGTGTGTGTTTGTTTGTTTGTTTTAACCACAAGAAAAAAAAAATAGTGCCCTGAAGGTCATTTCTCCATAGCTACAAGTACAAATGTCTTGTCTGTTCTTGTAACTCACCTAAGACTGGCAAAGTGAGCTACAACAATTTCTAGAACAAGTCTATGTCCTGTTGACTATTTTCTGGTAGAGTCTGAAAAATCTTCAGGCATAAACAAAAGAAGTCATAAGATATGATAATTTAATCTAAGAAACATTATTGCCCTCCTCTTATCTTGTTTTTTTTTAAGTCACCAGTGTCCCCTGAGGTACACAAACCTGAACGAGTTGGTCTGTGTGTGTATAGGATATACAGACCATTTGTTGATACAGCTCAGTGTGTGTTCACTATTTGGTGTGTAGTACATTTACAGTACCATTTTGTTTGATTGTTTGTTTTAAAGGAAGATTTCCTAGGTTTGGCAAAATCTTCCCAAACTACACAGAAAAATGATTCAATCTATTCCCTGTTCTTTATATACTCTTATAATGATACTGATATGTATAGAGTTAATCAGAAAGATTTTTTTGGTTTTGTTTATTTGATTGTTTTTCATTTTTCATGATTTTTATTTAAATGATCTTTAGCTATATGGAGTATTGAATTTACTTTAAAGCTTTTATGCCTGAAACCAAATTCCACTATTCAAATTGTTTTCTCTTATATGTACCCCATTTTCCAGCTTAAACTACAATCAGGAAGTTACTCTTCTTACCAAAATATAGTTTAAAACACAACTCAATATATTCTGTTATGGTACAAATATTCATCTGAAAAACCAGCAGGACATAGAACAACAACAAAAAATAGCTACATGTAATCCTTATTTAAAATTAGTTTTAATAAAATAAAGTTTTAAATACCCATACATTCTAAAATAACCATATAATTAATTCATATTGATAATAAAGGAATACGTATCTAGAGGGGAGTTTTATTTTGATGAAGCCAGGTGAAGATAAAAAAAAGAAATTCAAATGCTGAATATGCTCAACAAGTAATAAAACATAAAACTTTTATTGTGTAAAATGTTCATCTCTTTTATGAGAGAAAAAGGGCAAAGCTACTTTCAGAGAAAGCAATTGAAAGTTATAAAATTTCACTAAAACTTTGAATAATCACTCAAATATATACTACAAAAGCTGGTTTAAAAAGAAAACACAAAACATGAATATGTATACATGGAGGTTTTAAACAATGTATATTTAGAGGCAGCACTGTATATGTGTCACACATGATGCTGAGTGGGAAATCATTAAAAAAGAGTTTCATCCAGAATTGTTGTGGCCAAAAGTCTGTTTAATGTTATCACTCAAGTTCCATAGAACTTTCAATGGTTTCCATGATTCTGGCCAATGGGGAAAATCAGTTTTCAATTTGGATGTCAATCACGAAGTCAGTTGCTTCTCAAAATATTATAAAACATAGATCCGGGGCTTCCCTGGTGGTGCAGTGGTAGGGAGTCCGCCTGCCGATGCAGGGGACACGGGTTCGTGCCCCGGTCCGGGAGGATCACACATGCCGCGGACCGGCTGGGCCTGTGAGCCATGGCCGCTGAGCCTGCGCGTCTGGAGCCTGTGCTCCGCAACGGGAGAGGCCCCAACAGTGAGAGGCCCGCGTACCGCAAAACAAACAAACAACAACAACAAAAACATAGATCCCTTCTCTGTAGTCTGATCAGAATTGTAGAATAGGAGACATTGCAGGGAAATAGATAGGCAGGAAGCCAATATTCCTCATAAACAGAAACAGAAAAGCACAAACCAGCAGAGATGAAAGCAGTGTGAGACACAGAGAGAAGACAGCAGAACTTGGAAGAAGTGGAGGATTATTCATGGAATATGAATGGAAAGAATATTCCTAGCAATAGTAGCTTACTCTAGTTTTTTAGTGAGTGACTAGGAAACAGATATTGATATTCGGACTTAATTATTTAGCAGTTAAATTTTGTTAGGTATATTTATGCTTAAATTAATTGTATTACAACTGGGACAGTCCTTGGGCAAACTGGCAAACTGAAAAATAGGTCTGAGTACTTTGAAACCCTGGGGACTATTTTTCTAACATAATTTAGCAAGTATGTTATTTTTCCTAATTCTGAGCTATTATTTCATTTGGACCAAAGGAAAAAAGTGGGGCAGCTAATTATTTACTTTGAAGAGATGATGAGAAGGAAGAGAAATATTTAAAACTCCCATCAGAGTGACTCGTTCAGTTTTTGTGTCTCGTGCTGGTGTTCTTGTCGACTATGTTAACTGGTTTGGTTCTGTCAGAACTCAAATCACTACACTTGTTTGTAAGGTTTAATTACCTTTTATCAAAAAGAAGCCCTGCTGTTAAGGCATCTGGCCAGTCTCTCATCTTTATAAAATGAAGGGAATACAGGATTCCAGCCACACGTCTTGGGCCTAGTTGGTTCCGTTATGTGATGTTGCCATTCTGTGTAGCAACTCTGTTGCTTTGTAATTAAAACTCTGGTGAGTTAAGTCGGCTGGGCTCAGTAACTTGGAGATCATGAAAGCAAAAAAAATCAAGAAAAATCACCACATGAGTCAAATAGCTAAGAAAGAAAGAGAACAAAGATGTAACCCTGAAAGCACATTTACCTTTCAGTGTTGTTTCTTAGAGTCACATTGATTTATTTGAGCTTGCCAGGATGTTCCTTTTTTAAAAGACCTAATTTACTAACAGTGTGGGATTTTCCAAGTTATTCACTCCCCTCAGATTGCATTTTCATTTGCTCTAGCAGTAAAGACCTCTAATATAGAGACATCACAATTGAACTCAGTGTGGGAGTCTCTCCAAGGCGGAGGAACTCCCATATATCTTGTTGTCTTGTATGGAACATTTTCAGAGTCTTTGGGTCCTAGAAATGGAGAGCAATTTGGCACTTGTTGCAATTTATTACTGGTATTTACCTCCTTTGCTTTTTTTGTTCAGTTGAGGGAAGTTGTGTCCAACCAATTTTATTTTTTAATAGACCAGGTTAAATAACCATAATAACTCATCAGAAAAAACAAACAAACAAACAAAACCTGTAGCTGGACTTCTGCCTCTGTTTGACTCTAGTCTAGTTCCTAAAAGGGGTGAATTTCATTTCTTTATTTTGAACTTGGGGAACCCTGATGTATTTATACTGGGTGTGAAAAGATTCAAGCATGGTGGCCTCAACCAGGAGTAGGGGTACTATATAATTTGTTATCTAAACCTGGCACTTTTCAGAGGGAAAGGGAGTGTTGTTAATAATTATGCCTGGACACCTGGTGCAAACCAACTCCATCCCAGGCAAACCAGGACTTGTGGTCACACTTAAGAGCCGCTAGAAGTATAACAGTGCTCAGTTCCGAACTGGATTAAAGGGTACCAAGAAAAGATAAGGTCAAGGAATTACTATTCACACTACTTATCAACCTGCTCTTATAGGTCGAAGGGACACTGGGAATTCTATTTCAAAACACTCACAAAAAGAAAAAACAGGGCTTCCCTCGTGGCGCAGTGGTTGAGAGTCCGCCTGCCGATGCAGGAGATATGGGTTCGTGCCCCGGTCCGGGAAGATCCCCCATGCCGCGGAGCGGCTGGGCCCGTGAGCCATGGCCGCTGAGCCTGCGGGTCCGGAGCCTGTGCTCCGCAACGGGAGAGGCCACAACAGTGAGAGGCCCGCGTACCGCAAAAAAAAGAAAGAAAAAACACATTCATTTAACAAACATTTGTCAGTTACTTATCATGTGCTAGATATGGGACTAGGTTCTCGAAATATAATGGTGAGCCAAAATACAGATGGTCCTTGATTTACCATGGTTTGACTTATAATTTTTCGACTTGACATGGTGCTAAAGGAATAAGCTTTCAGTAGAAACTGTACTTCAGATTTCGAATTTTGATCTTTACAGGGATGATACTCTCTCATGATGCTGGGCAGTGTCGGTTAAGCCACAGCTCCCAGTCAGCCACAAAAAACTGATACACTTACAACCATTCTGCATCTATGCAACCATTCTGCTTTTCATGTTCAGTACAGTATTCAATAAATTACATGAGATATTCAACAGTTTGTTATAAGTATAGCAAAGTATAACAAAATATAACACTTTGTTAGGCTTTGTGTTAGATGATTTTGCCCAACTGTGGGCTAATGTAAGTGTTCTGAGCATGTTTAAGGTAGGCTAGGTTAAGCTATGATGTTTAGAAGGTTAGGTGTATCAAATGCATTTTTGACTTACAATATATTCAATTTATGATAGGTTTATCGGGACAGAACACCATCGTAAGACACGGAATATCTGTAGAGTCCTTGCCTTCAGAGAGATGATAATTTTGTCAGTAAGCCATGAATTAATGAAATAATCACAAATATAAATGTATGCTTATAAAATGAGATTTAAAAATGTAAATGGGGGGCTTCCCCGGTGGTGCAGTGGTTGAGAGTCCGCCTGCCGATGCAAGGGACACGGGTTTGTGCCCCAGTCCGGGAAGATCCCACATGCAGTAGAGTGGCTGGGCCCGTGAGCCATGGCCGCTGAGCCTGCGCGTCCAGAGCCTGTGCTACGCAACGGGAGAGGCTGCAACAGTGAGAGGCCCGCTGACCGCAGGAAAAAAAAAAAAAAAAAAAAAAAATATATATATATATATATATATATGGCAGTACACAGTCTTGTGAGAACAATATAGGAAAGCCCAGACCTAAATCTGGTGGTCTCGGAGAGGCTCTTCTGAATTGGAGTTGCATGGTTTGGGGCGTAGGGGTGGGCAGCATAGGCCTTCCTGGCCAGGCTTGGGTTCCTAATTGCTCACTGGGAGTAGCTCCCCTATCAATTGTCAGTACAGATTGGGATTGCAAAAGTGAGGTAAGTTTCTAGGTCTTTTAGTCTGTTGGTTCTTTTGACATGCAGTTCTCTTAAGAACCTGAGTCAGCTTTTTATCTATTTGGTTACAATCAGCTCTGCTTGTAAATCGCCAAAATCCACATGGTTAATAAAACAAGTCTTTCTCTCTCAATGTATTTTGCAATGATTTGAGTCTCTCAATTTTCTTAAGATAGCAATACGTTCAGTTTCTTACTTGAGTCATTTTAACCATTTGAAAGGATTCACTGGGTGCCTAGATTCTCATGAATTCTTTTCTTCCTCTTTCTTTCGCTCTTTTTTTCTTTCTTTCTTTCAGGGAGTTACAAGTATGCCTTGATTTGCTGCATATTTCTAGGGAGACTGAGTTTTAATCAGCCATTGTTTTTCAAAGGCCTTCTTAGTTTATATTTTTTCTTGTTGGATATGATAACCAGTTACATCTCCTACCCTATACTTCCTGGAATTTCAGGACTTTCTCAATCATCTTCCAAATGAATTTGCAATCTGTTCAAGTCTTGTTTGAACTCATTTCATTTTGTCCTGTCAAATGCAAACAACTCAAGCTCTTAATATCCTAATTTCTCGCTTCTGCAACCAAAGCCAAGATGTACATTAGGTACCTTATCTGCCTTCTAAGATATAGCAGAGAATAGTTTTACTGATTGTTTTGCCACTGCAAACATATTTCACCATCTTTCCTGCCTTCATTAATAATTTCCTCACCATCTACTATGTGGCACTTCAAAGACAATAGTTTGCATTTTTCTTTCGTTATAGCAGCATTTCACTTTTGGGTATCATTTTCTGTGCAATCACCTTAGATTACTTAGGCTGTAGCGATAAATGACATCCCAAATCTCAGTGGCTCAACAACAACCATTTATTTCTCACTCATGCTGCTTGTTGATCATGGGTCAGTTTAGCTCTTTACTCCAGAGCCCAAAGTAATGGAGCATCCCTAATCTTGGATACAGGTAAATAGAAGAATGGATTAACCAGTGGTTCTTCAGGTTTCTGCAGAGAAGTATCAGATGCCACATCCAATAGAATGGGATGATTATTTCCTCATCAGGAAGGAGCTTCAAAAAAGAGAAACTTCAACTTTTAGGGAAATGGGGCTATAATGTCACTAACTGTTCTTCCCCACCAGTCCCCTGACCACCATTTCATTCCCTGCTTCCCCTTTGGGAACTGCCCCATTCTCTTTTCTTTGTTCAACAAGGCAGGTTCAAGATATTATAGACAGGTTATAAATTAGTATATTTAATACAAAAAATTCACCCATGTCTGTTTACCAGTAGTTCAATTTCCTGTTAGATGATAAAGGGCTAGAAATGTAAATAAATGTAATTAAATGTAAATAAAATTTATATTGAATTTTATTCTTTTTCATAAACTTTATAGACTAAGAGATTAGGTAGATTTATATTTTCAATATATGTTTAGAAAAGGACTAATATGACTCATGCATTTTGATAAGCAAAATGTAAATAAAGGGAGAAAAAGAATATAGTTAAATATAATATGAACCAATATTTCAACAAACTGAGTGAAAATTTATAATTTTATATGTATATTTGTATCAAAACTGTTTAAAATACTCTTCTGTTTTAGCACTACACTATTTTTCATCAGTCTGACCCTCAGTTTCTCACTATAAAAATTAGGAGTGACAATATTTACTTTATATTTTAAATTTAGGATAAATAATATATGGAAAGCACACAGTTCCTATATGGTTCATTTTGATTGCTCAATAATTGCTGAAAAGTATTATTTCAGTAAAGTTTCAGTTGTAGGGTACATATGTATAAAAATAAAAGAAATTAAAAATATCCAGGGATGGTTAGAAATGCAATAATGCCAGGCCACAGAATGTGTAGGACCCATGAAAGATTCAAACACTGCTATCCTTATGACTCACACACCCTTTATAAAGTTCCCTGATTCTCTACTCTTCCTATTGTTATTGGATACCTTGCTCTCTTTCTTAATTCTGTACAACTTGTGTCTATCTCTGAGCCCCTTCTTACTTAGAACTTCTACATCTTCTTTCATATATGCCCTTATTCCTCATAATTTTGTCATTAAAAGATGCTGGAGAGTCATGGAATAGTTTTCATGCCATCATCAAGCTCACAGATTTTCTATCATTGCTTTGACTTTTGGCATAGTCACTTAAAACTGCTGCATTGACTTCCCAGGTAATATCTTCACCTCAGAGTTCTTTACTCCTCTGCACTGGTAGTGGCCATGGCATATTTTGGGCACATCGAATGTAGCTACAAGATCAAAGCACAGTATCTGGAACATTTTAATGCAAGTTTCAGGTGTACAGCATTATAATTTGACATTGGTATACACTACAAAGTTATCACCACCACAAGTCTAGTCACCATCCATCATCATACAGTGAAACTCCTTTACCTATTTCATCCACCCTTCCAGCACCCTTCCTTTCTGTAAGCACTAATCTGATCTCTGTCTATGGGTTCATTTTTATTTTATTTTGTTTGTTCATTTTTTTCGATTCTATATATAAATAAAATTTACAACATTTGTCTTTCTTCCTCTGACTTATTTCACTTAGTATAATATCTTCAAGTCCATCCACATTGTTACAAATGGCAGGATATCATTCATTTTTTTATGGCTGAATAGCATTCCATTCTGTATATGTTCCATATCTTCTTTATCGATTCATCCATCAATGGACACTTAGGTTGTTTCCATATTTTTGGCTATTGTAAATAATGCTGCAATGACCATTGGGGTGCATACATCTTTTTGAATTAGTGTTTGCATGTTCTTTGGACAAATATCCTAGAGTGGAATAACTGGGTCATATGATACTTCAGTTCTTAATTTATTTGAGGAATCTATACTGTTTTCCATAGTGGCTGCACCAGTTTACATCCCACCAACAGTGCATGAGGGTTCCCTTTCTCCATACCTTTGTCAACACTTATTTGTTGTCTTTTTGACAATAGTCATTCTGACAGGTGTAAGGTGATATTTTATTGTGGTTTTGATCTTCATCTCCCTATTCAATCTCTTTACTAGTATTCAGTCTATTCAGATTTTCTGTTTCTTCATGATTCAGTCTTGGAAGATTGTATGTTTTTAGAAATGTATCCATTTCTTCTAGGTTATTCAATTTGTTGATGTATAATTTTTGTAGAATTCTTATAATCCTTTATGTTTCTATGGTATCAGTTGTAATTTCTCCTTTTCCATTTCCAATTTTGAGTTTCCTCTTTTTTTCTTGGTTAATCTAACTAAAGTTTTGTCAATTTTGTTTACCTTTTCAAAGAGCCAGCTCTTAGCTTTGTTGATATTTTCTATTGTTTCTTTCTTAAGTCTCTGTTTAATTTATTTCCACTCTGATCTTTATTATTTTCTTTCTTCTACTAATTTTGGGCTACATTTTGTACTCCTTTGTCTAGTTCCTTTAGGTATAGAGTCAGATTTTTTTATTTGGGCTTTTTCTTGTTTCTTGAGGTAGACCTCTATTGTTACAAACTTCCCTCTTAGAACTGCTTTTGTTGCAACCCATAGATTTTGGCATGTCATATTTCTGTTTTTATTTGTCTCTAGGTATTTTTAATTTCTATTTTGATTTGATGACCTATTTGTTGTTCAGTAGCCTGTTGTTTAATCTCCACTTTTTTGTGATTGATTTCTAGTATAGTATAGTATCTGTTTGTTGAATGAAAGACACTTTGGGGGAAAGTTTTCTTTCTTCATGGACAAAAGAAGGAGAGGATGGAGTGAAAAGTGTAAAAAAAAAAAAAACCTAAAAATCTCTATCTGGGCTTTACTTACTTCAAACAAGGAAGGATCTGTATAACTGGGCAACATAAGAAAAAAGGGACATTAGAAGACTTCTTTTGGAATTCTAGGGACAGAAGGCTGCAGGAAATAAAGTTTCCAAGTCCTCCAGAGCATGGTCCACAATGCAGAAGCAGGGATTTAGGAATGTGACAAACAAGGAATCCATCAATGTATGCCTCAAAACTTCTGGTGCCAAAACGAGGATGGAAAAAGTTTGACCCAAAGGGATTCCTGGAAAGCATACAGCTGGTCTTTGGTAATGAGGAGAAAGCAAATCAGGGATTTATAGGTTGGGTAACAGCCAGGCTGTGAGTTGTCACTGGGAAAACTGACACTCAAGGAGACTTTTTGTACGTAGTGATGTAAAAATGCCTTCCACTTCTTTTGTGAGAGATGTACCCAGTGGGATAGACAAGTTGGAAACCACACATACAAGATGGAATGGTTCCAGGCTTGGCATATTACAGCATCTCTTCTCCTCTTTCCCACCATATTCCCTAGAGTAACTCTATATCACAGGAAGGTAAGGCAAATAGGGGAAGCAAAATACAACTTGAACCCTGTGTGGACTGATGAGGGACCTTGTAAATAAAAGCATAAAGTTGCTCAGCAGCCTAATTTTATTTTGTGGAGCTTCAAGTTTGTTTTGAACTCATAAAAGAAAGGATCCTAGGCCATCCTTGACATTGATATTTTTGTTTTCCTAATTTTGTACATGTGAAATGGCTCAATATAGAATTTTGCCAGGAGCTTTAATCAAGCACTTTTTGGCAATTTCCAGAGCTGATCCTTTGCTGCCACTGAAAAACCAGAGCACATATGAATGTTTCCAGTCTTCTAGAGTGTCTCCATTCCATAAGCAGTTTATTCACAGATTCTTTAAAGTCCCTGGAAAATAATTTGGGTACAACTGGCACCAAAAAAATATTTAAAGTGTTCAAATCACACCTTTATGGTCTCATTACCTATTTTGTCTTTATATTTTTTCTTTTATGTTGCTCTAATGTCTAGATTATACCTGTATAAACTCATGTCATCTTGTAGTTTCTACATTGACCATTCAGTTAAGAAATCATGTTCAGTTTTCTAAATAAAGCATTATTTTCTTTTATATAAAATAAATAAATATAGTATATACTATTAATACTTTTCACAATTCTCTATGGTCTTCTAAATACGATTTCTCTGCCTATGCCAATCCGTTTAGGTATAATTCATTTCCTATCAGAGAAGAACTTGCTTTGAAGTCATAACACATTGTGCAGTAATGACTCAATTACAAAAAGATGATTAGGTATTTTTTTATTCTTGGGATTATCCTAGACTTTACTCTTCTTCCTTGTGTTAGAATTCTTTCTTATTTTTAGAGGCTAGCTTGTACAAATTAGATCCTTGATGGGTTGGCGAACTCTGAGAACAGTTAGAATTTCCTTTCTAACAATACTTTCTGAACAATATGGGTATCCTGAAGTGGGGAGAGTGAACTGGTATGAGGGGGAGGTGATAATTTGTCAAAGAGCAGTTTTCCCTGGAGCTTACATGCTGTTTCCCATCAGTGCTTAAAACCAGCAGGTTGTTAGAACTAGTTACAGTATTACAGATGTTTCAAGCCATTAACATATTGTTTAAATACCATTGTGGTAGGATTTGCTACAGATATATTTTTATCTTGCAAACTGGAAGTTAAATGTCTTTTCATTAATCTACCAATGTAATATTTATTTGTCCCCAGAAAAACCAAAGATTTCGTTTGCTACACTTTTTTCTCAAACACAAGAGAGGGGACAAGGTTTGACATGTGTCAGTCCTTTCCACACCAAGTATGTGAGAAGATTCCCTAGGAAATTGTTAGCTGGGTACTACATCTATTTGTGAAGTGGGTGATAAACTATTGTTCCTCTCATTGCATGACCACTAGGGAGATGAATGCAATTTGCACAGTGCAGTGGTAATAACTAATGTGACATTTTCAAAGGAATCTAATCATGGATTCTAAATATGCATACCCAGGGCCTCTGCTGAGAGATTTTTTTTTCCTTTTAAAGGTGTTCTTTGAGTAGACAAACACATTGCATGCCTTTAGATAGGTAAATATTATACTTTTAAACATATGATTTATAGAGCACTATTCCTGCAAGTTGCTTTAGAACATTTACTGCTAGTCATCAAAGCCTTATAATTAGGTGACCACACAATTTATCATGCAACCTTCTGAGAGTAGAAGGCACCATTAATAATTATACAAAAATAAGAATCTCAAACTGATACTGTTCTGGGCAAACCAGGAGATACATTCAGTCAACACGTAATGAAGTTTTAAAATTGCTAACATTTTAAACTAATTATTTAGGAAGGAAATTAAAAAATCATGTTACCAGAAAGCCAAAAATTCATCGTGATCTGATAAACAGAGGTAAAATCTCAATTCTGCAGTTATGGAAATCCCATTAGGACAGGAATCTTTATAATGTAAATATCTGCCTGTGTGCACTAAAGAATTTCATTGATATTTCAGGCTGAAGTTTATATGTTAAGGATCACTGATAGGGTGAGACCTTTCTGCTGTCCTCACCGTCCTTGGTGACTGGTTATCAGTTTGAAAATTTGTGAGAAAATTCTGTCTCAAGGCATTTTATTTCCAGAGACCCGTATGCTAGATTATTCCAAGAAAAGAATTTCAGGAACTAGTTTTGACATGAAGGAAAAGATGATTTCCAACTACTTCTTTCATTATATGTTTCTTTTTTCAATTTATGTTAATATGGGAGATTTTGAATTTTTAATGTGACTTAACCCTAAGAAACGCTGCCTGGTAAACAGCCAGAGGGTGTGTGCTATTATTACAAGTCCTTTAGTATCAAGAAGGGCAGTATGTATATCCTGACCTAGCTCTATTAATTTGCCTTAAGGCCAACCAAGAGAGTGTGCACTTGAAGGAGATAAAACTTTCCTTCCCCAGAGTCATTTTAGATTAAGATAATGTCCAGTTTGGATGATACTAAAGAAATTGTACTATAATCAAGGTACAGAGCAGCTATTGGGTTTGCTAATGCTTAAGAGGAAGAAGAACATGGAAATGTGATGGGAAGACACAGTGGGATAGTGATGATCTACAAATGGGGGAATAGGAGTCCCTGATAATCAAGTATGGAAGTCAGAACCGTCAACTGGTTTGATGTAATAGAAGTTAAGAGAATAAGAATGGAGAGAAGCTGGAATAAGCTAAATAAGGTGAAACGCTTAGTTCAGGAAAGTGGAGCATGTTGCTAAGAGCCCAAAACAAGAAAGTTAGTTTACAGAGTTCCTTTTGGAACATTTGATAAGATGCTGGTAAATTACAATGCAAGTAGCTACAAGGATGGAAGTTTTGACTTGCAGAGGATAGCTCTGCAATCCAGACAGCAAAGGACTTTTTACTTCTAAGGACAAAAATCATGCTAAGGAAATTTGCTAAACTTCAAAATAGAAATTGTCCTTATAATTATTCTTTCATCTTATCTCCAAAGAAAAATGTATTATTTCTAGTCTTCAAAGATAACATTCATTCAATCTTTGAAGAGGTATTGAGTTAATACAGTATGCCGGGCATTGTGCTTCCCTTCTGTGGTTCATCCATTCCTTCCTCCTGTGTTCCCTGTCTCAGCCTTCTTTATCATCATCTCCTTCTCATGTAATCTTTTTGTCTTTCTTCTAACTTGTGTATATTTTTCACATATTGTGTGATCCTTCAGATGTCCTACTGATTTTTTAAGCAACTTTTATTTCATTTAGCAAATACCATGTTCATTTAATGAATACTTACTCAGTACATATTGACACTTTGTTCCAGGTACTGGGGATACAGTGGTGAGCAAATAAATGCTGTTTCTGCCCTCATGGAGTTTACAGTGTAATTGGACAACCAGATTAATTAAATAATTACATAAATTACATAAATCAATGCAATACTATAATGGTGCTCATTTCAATCAAGGAGCATCTATAAAATGGGAAATAAAAGTTGAGATGAGAGCTGATGGAAGACATGACCTCAATGACTGAAGAAAAAATAAAAGAGATCTATCAGAAAGAACTCTTCAACATATGGACAAATGTGGGCAAGTGTGGAGAATGTAAAGAACGGATAGAAAGCAGATGAGGCTGAAACAGAGAGAGATCACAAAGGCAAGAAGGGATCAGTTCAGTTAAAACATTTTACTTTTTTTTTTTTTGGTTAAAATTTTAACATCAGGTTGAAGGAAGCGATTGAAATATTATATGTAGATAAGTGAGTAGATTTGTACTTTGACAAAAAATTCACTGTGATTACAATGGGAAGGATAGATTGGAATGTGTGGCAGATAGATAAGGCAGAACAATTGGGAGATTCTATGCAACAGTCTAGGTTGAGAGAGGACATTAGCTTGAACCTAGATGGATTTGATAAAGTTGGAGTGAAGTGGAAGTAATAGAGAGATATTTAGGAGGCAAAACCCAAAGGGCTTGAGAATGGATTTACATGGGTGGTTATAGCGAGAGAGTTGACAGGGATGCATTCAAGTTTTTGTCTTAATTGCATGATGATGACTATGCTATTTGTTGGGATAAGAACCTCTGGAAGAAAAACACTTTGTGTTGAAGTAAACTCAAATTTTAATTATGTTTTTGAAGTTCCTTTATATAATTCCAAAAGAGATATCAAATAAAGAGTTGATATATCTGGAGCTTAGTGTAAAGTTTTGCACCATAGACTAGGAAGTTAAATTTAACAGATTAGAAGAGTAGGTTGGACATGTGAAAGAAACAGAAAAATGATCAAAGGAAGAAAAATAAGAGAGTGTTTACCTTGAAAACCAAGAAAAGAGGTTGTGTCAAGGAGTCAGTGTTCAAAAGTTGGTAAGATGCTGAAATTTCGTTTGAGATAAACATGGACAAATACATTGGATTAGTGATGTGGAAGTCATTGGATGCTATAGCAAAAGCTTGGTACAGAGGGTTGGTTGTGCAAAAGGCCTTACTGAAGGATCAAGAATGAGATGCAGGGAAAAGGAGAGTAAGTATAGAAAATCTTCTTTTTTATTTTTCTAAATTAATTAATTCATAAAATATTGCTGAGAATTTGCTATATGCCAGGAAATGGCTAGGAACTAAGAATTCATAGTGAATAAGACAGTATCTGTTCCCAAGCAACTTATAACCTGGTCAGATGTCATAAGTGAATGAAACTTACTACTACATTCACTTCTTCGTTAATTAACTCTCAGATTTCTAGAATCTGACTTCGACTTTCAACAAATCGGTAAAACTCTTTTCTGGTTTCCAAAGACCTTCTAGTTATCATATTCAATGAGATTTCCTCAATGTTCATCTTCATTATCATCTGGGAGTATAATACTGATCACTACATATTCCTAGAAAAGCTCTCTAAGCTATTATATTTCCATTCTTGTCCTCCTCTGTTTCTGTCAATAACTTGTTTGTTTCTTCCTAGCCTCCATCCTTCCCCTTACCACAGGTGTTCCACCACATTTAGTCCTTGATCCTTTGCTGATGTCTCAGGGAACACACCGATTTTTACAGTTTTAGTTATGATAGTGGGGAGGTAGGGGAAAGCACAAATGCCTATCAATGGTAAATCTTCTTACTCTTTTTTGATCTTACAACTCTACCAGCTGTATAGTTTCTTTTTTGAAGTGTCAGTGCAAGCAGTGGGAGTAAAAGAGTGGCTCTTTTATACGTTAATTTTCATTTCCTCGTGATGTTGTACATAATTTTTTATAGGTTCACTGGCTCTCTGTCTTCTATGAATGAATTATTGTGTCCTTTGTAGTTTTTATTTCATTAGACCAACAAAAATAATATCCTAAAGATGACTTTTGTCTCTGGAATAGAAATACATCACTGGCACATGCTAGACTACATGAGAGAGCTCATCTGATAATACATCTCTCATCTGTAATGGAAAATCCTTAGCAATTATATCTTCAAATATTACTACCTGCAATTTGATGTGTGTTGGATTTTTATATCTCTATTTTGCATCCTACTTTCTCTTTCATAACTTTAACTTTTTAAGTTAAAAAGCTTAAAAGCTCAATGAGCTCATAAGCTCATTAACTTTTTGTGCTCCCTTTAACCATAAAGTCTTTAGTCACATTTTTCCAATTCACTGATTCTCTCCGCAGCTTTGTTGAGTTTAGAATTTATTCTACATCTTTGATATTCGGATAATTCTAATGATTAAAGTTCTGTTGCTTTTTTCAGGTATAGTAATTCTAACTGGTTCTTTTTTAGGTCCATCCTCCTAATACATATCTATGTCTTTAACTACTTTACTTTTTTCTTCTTAATTTTCTAATGAATAATGATCTCATATATTTTCAAACTTATTTTGAGATTATTTTATTGTTTACATTTTATCAGAATTGAATTTATGTTTTGATTGTTAAATTTGAGTGATGTGCTTCCTAATAAAATATTCACTCTAGTGCTCTGACATATTTGTTTGTGAGATCATTTGTGGTGACTATTTCTTTCTCCATCAATTTCTTCTTCTTTGGTAATAGTTTTGCTTATCTGCACCTGGCCCCAGGAATCCTGAGGGCAGAATTAGAGGATGGTTTTTCCTAGGTCGTGTCCAAGATGGTTTCTTTACTTCCTTCCCTACAGTAGCATTCAGGGAGATTTTTGGCTTTGTTTTCTTTCTTTCTTTTTTTTTTTTGCGGTACGCGGGCCTCTCACTGTTGCGGCCTCTCCCATTGCACAGCACAGGCTCCGGACGCGCAGGCCCACCGGCCATGGCTCACGGGCCCAGCCACTCCGCGGCATGTGGGATCTTCCTGGACCGGGGCACAAACCCGCGTCCCCTGCATCGGCAGGCAGACTCTCAACAACTGCGCCACCAAGGAAGCCCTTTGGCTTTGTTTTACAGGCTCAGTAGGCCCATCTCAGTCCCAGGTTCATGCAGTAAACCTGTCTCTTCTTTCCCTACACACATAAAGTCAAACTTCCAGTTACTTCAATAATGATTCCAGAGTCCTTCATGTTCTTGGCTTGGGCCTCCGTATAATACAGTGTGTGTTTTTATTCTATTCTAGAAATGTTAGCCTCCCTCTTTAAATAAGGTTATATATTATTAATGTTCTAACAATGTTATCCATTATTGGTATGTTTAAAGGTGAGGGAGAAATTCAAAGCCATCCTGACATAAAGTCCTTTGGTATTTCTTTTTTTTTTTTTTTGCGGTATGCGGGCCTCTCACTGTTGTGGCCTCTCTCCCATTGCACAGCACAGGCTCCGGACGCACAGGCTCAGCGGCCATGGCTCACGGGCCCAGCCGCTCCGCGGCATGTGGGATCCTCCTGGACTGGGGGACGAACCCATGTCCCCTGCATCGGCAGGCGGACTCCCAACCACTGCGCCACCAGGGAAGCCCTGGTATTTCTTGAAAAGCAGAATATTTACATTTCTTTTATGATTGTTACTATTATTTGGGAATGACCTTTCATACAATGAAATTTTAATTCTTTAATCTGTGTTGACTATATCTTTTTGCCTGTATGTTGTTAAAAATTTGGTTATATTTTTCCAAAAGCCTCATATATCTGAACACTTAAATCAATATGTATCTCATTAATTAGAAAAATTGCATTAAAAATTCTAAGTAAATATAAGTACTATTCCACTGATCTGCCTAATTATTAGTACATCAGTACCACACTGTTAAATAGTGTTTCTTTACAATTTTTTGCCTGTTTGTTTGTGTGTTGGTAAAAATAATTCCCAGTTTTTTCTCCTTCACAGTCTTTTTTTCAGATATTTATTGGCTTCTCTCACCTGTCCTTCTAAGAAAGAGGAAGAATAATTTCCAAATTCCAAACACATTAGATTGAAATTACATTTAATTGATTACATGAGTTAAATTTTGAAAAGTTAACTTTCTTTTTACCATTAAACTTTCCCAACTGATAAAATGATATACTTCTTTCTGTTTTGTCCCACAGTAAAATTCTGATTTTTAAAAAAAAAATTTTTTTTCATAACACTAGCAATTTTATATCATTCTTTCTTTGTGACCAAATATTTTTGGTTATATTATCCTAAAGGCATTGTTTTTATGAAGTGGCCAATGTTTAGTATTAAAAATTAAGCAGTGCAGGAAAGTGTTAAAAAGTAAAGACAGACACTACTACCTTACCACAAATAATAACCACTCCTAATATTTAGTAAAGCAACATTTCAGCCACTTTCCTCCACAACTTACACACTGAAGTATAGACAGGCAGACATGAAAACCAAATTAATAGCATAAAAATGGGGGTATGTTCTAATGGATTTTAATGAAAATATTACACTTAATTTAATTTGCATTTAAAAGAAAAATACACAGATGTGAAACTGAAAGAACTTAGATGGTGTTTTACCAAGAAAATCTATTGCTGTCTAAAATATTTATCTTAGGGTAAGTGAAAAAAATATTAAGAACATAAACAGTTTGAGATCTTTCTGGTTTTCTTTTCACTGCATGTACCCTTTTTAGCTTTCATTGACCTGTTCACAAACACTGATCTCTAGTTCTCAGATACGTTTTCCCTCTCTCCTTCCTCATTCCAGGTCTACATGATTTTTCAAAATGTATCACATCTAGATTTTGTTTTGCAAACACAACATCTGTTGTTTTATTTAAGTTCTATTTTAAAATGGATCTTGGTTTCACACTCAGCTTTTATACCATGGTTTCTTCTTTCCTGAGTCATACACTTTGATTCATCTAATTAACTGACTTATTCTTGCCAAGTGGTTTTTCAGTAGGGACACCTGGGTGGTATTTCCCTGGGTTATTTCATCTTAGAATGTCTGTCTGTTGATTTATACCCTGAGTGACAATTTGACTAAGTGTAATACTCATGGATCAAATTGTCTTCCTCTCAAAACTGGGAGACATTGTTTGATTTTTTTGGCACAGAGTGTTGCTGTGCCAAAGAATAAAGCGTTCTTTATTTTTCCCTTCTTGTAACTGATCTTTTTTCTTTCTGCTTAGACCTCTAGGTAATTTTCTTTATTCTTGAATCTGAAACAGATACAGGTTATGTCTCCTTATTAATTGTTTTGTATTTTTTTCTTTTCTGTTTGAATGCAAGTTATTCATTATACATTCAAATTTGGCACATTTCCTTCTTTCTCTGTTTAAGAGAAGTGTCACCCTATTATGCCTCTAAATATATTTTCTGTTCAAAATGCTGTTTCCTGTTGATTTTATCATTGTATCTCTGTCTCTTTCTCTCCACACTCACATGTTTATATATATGCAAATGTTCTTACATATGCACATGAACAATATATATATGAATAGGTGTCAACAATCCTCTGTAACTATTTAAATATTAATATTTTTCTATGATCATTGTGATTATCTCAAGCCTTTTGCCTACCAATATAATTTGATTTTTAACTGTATCTATTCTAGTCCTTGCTGTCTCCAATTATTCATTAGGTTTGTAGTCACAGTGTTGTATTCTAATTTTTCATGTAAATTAGTTGCTTTGTAATCTCCCTGTTATATTGAATTTATATTTTTATTAGACTCTTCTTAGCATGAAGTTTATATAGGCTTACTTTTCTGTTATTTGTATTATACTTTTAAAGATTTTTTCTTTTTATATACCATATGATATGTTTATAAAACTGCAATATTATGTTTTTCCAAACCCTTATTTTGCTTAATAAGCAGATATGCTAATAGCTTAATTTTTCACAGAAATATTTGTGGATTTTCTTTGACCTACATCACCTAAGAGCAGTATTAAAGTATTGTTTGGGAAAGAACAAAGGTATAAGTATAAATTCACATTCTGTTGCCTTGTAGGGCAAGGTGAAGAGGGGAAGGGACAATGAAAGTTTGCTGGGATTTTCCTTCACCCCATCATTTGTGCATCTCACACCAAGGCCTGCTCCTCTCCACCAAAACTTGCTACAAGGATTTTGTTTTCTTACTTGTGTTTTCACGTTTTGAATTTGGCATACAGTTGTATCCTTTTTCTTTGTTTTTGTTTGTTTTTTTGCTATTGTGGTGAGTTTTTACCACTTAAGTTAAAATGATTTTATATGTATTAGGAATTCAATGATCTAACTTCTTTCTACTAACACAGTGGATCATTTTTCTAGATTTCCCTATTTATCTTTAATAATTTGTTAAATTTTCTGTTTTACCATTTCTTTACTACTTCATTTTACTTTGTGATTAAAACAAGAGTACAGATAACCCTTATAAGCAGTGGAAAAATAATTATGACAATAAATCTTATATACATTAAAGAGATCATAAAAAGTTATTATAAAGAACTCAATGCTGATGAATTGAAAATATAGATTATATGGTTAAGTAGCTACAATAGTACAACTTACCAAAACTGACATAAGGAAAATAGAAAGTATGACTGGTGTTTTATATACATATATATATATATATTTATATAATATGCAGATTGTGTCAATTGCACCTTGTATTAAAATCTTCCCAAAAGTGGAAAAAATAGACCCAGATGGCTCAGAGATGCATTATTATTCAAGATTAGTTTAACATTTAAAAAATCAGTCTAATTTTGTACATTAATAAAGGAGAGAAATCATATGATCATCAGCATAGATGCATTAAAAACATTTGATAAATCTAAAATCCATTAAGGATAAAAACTCTTTGCAAACTAGAAATAGAAGGGATTTTCCTTCAGTCTTATAAATATTATCTACATAAACTTCATGCAAATGTCTTATTTAATGATGAAAATTGAAATCTTTTTTTTCTGAGATTGGGAATAAAACAGGGACTTCTGCTCTTTCCAACTTCATTTCAACATTTCATAGAGGTTCACACCCAGAGTTTTGCAACTTTAGCACTATTCTGGGGCAGATAATTCTTTGTTGTAGGGAGGGTGTCCCATACATTGTAGGATGTTTAGCAGCACCCCTTGCCTCTACCCAATGGATGTCAATATCATCCTGCCCTTGCCCAGTTTTTACAACCGAAAAAGGTTCCTAGGCATTGCGGGGGCTAGGGGAAAATCACTCCCAGTTGAGAAACACTGTTCTACTCATGCAGTTAAATAAGAAAAAGATGTATGAATTTAAAAAGAAATAATAAAATATCCATTATCTGTTGATGGTATGTGTGTGTATGTAGCAAATCCAAAAGAATCTATAGATAAATTATAGGAATTAATAAGTGAGTCTAAGAAGGTAGCTAGATATGTGGTCAATATATCAATATACAAAAATTTATTGTACTCCACTATAAGAAAGAAAGTAAAATTTTAAATGTTGCCATTTTTAATAATATCAAAAGATTTAAATTTAGGAATAAATCAAAAAAATGGCATGCTCATCCTCTGAGGAGAATGATGAACTATTAAGAGTACTGTTCAAAGACCCAGATAAGTGGGAAGATATATCACGTTCCTGGAATGGAAGACTCAATATTTCAATTCTCTCATATTAGATCTATAGATTCAATGAAATTCCAGTAGAAATGTCAGCAGTTGTGTGTGTGTATAACTTGACATTCTGAATGTAAAATTAATATAAAAATATAAATGAGTTAAGAAGAAAGACCTTTGTAAAAGAAGGACAGGAGAGGGGGAGGATTTGCACAACCAAATATCAAGACATTTATAAAGTTATAATAACTAGAGATGGTATTGGTACAAGAAGAGAGACATTTTTCAGTGGAACAGAAGACAGCTTAGAAATAGATTCACACTAATGTGGACACTTGATTTATGACAATGGTTGTACTGTACATCAATGAGGGAAGAGCAGTCTTTCCAATAAATGGTAGTAGGTCTCTTGAATATCCATAATGAGAAAAAATGAAACTCGTCCTCTACCTTATATTATATACAAAAATCAATTTCTGGTGTATTATCAGTCTAAATCTAAAAACAAAACAATAAAATTCCTAGAAGAATATACAGGACAATATTTTTATGACCTTGGGATAGAGGTAAATTGTAACATAGAATACAGAAAGACTATTCTTAAAGGGAATGATTGTTGAGTTGTACTACATTAAAATTAAGAACATCTCTTCATGAAAAGTTAAGAGAGTAAAAAGGCAACCTGTGGAACAAGAGAAGATGTTTGTAATGTGTACAAGTGAGGGCTTGTGTACAAATTATATAAAGAATTCCAAAAATCGGTAAGAAAAAGATGGACATGTCACAGAAAAATGGATACAAGGTAGAAACAAGCACTTGATAAAATAAGTATATGAAAGGTATTCAGTCTCATTAGTTGTGAAAGAGCTACAAATGTGAAAAATTAAATGAGATGTATTATGCACCTACAAAGTTAAAAATAAATGAGATGGTATTTTGTTCTTATCAGGCTCAAATAAAAAGACTGACAATATTAAGTGCTGACAAGGATGCGAGCAATGGAGAGATTTACTTTAAAATTTATGAACATTTCAATTGGTACATCCACTTATAAAAAAGTTTGACAGTATTTACTAGAGTTGTATGTATACATGTGGTATAACCCAGCAGTTTCATCTAAGGGTATATATCCTACAGAAATGGGTGGATGTATGTACTCAGAAACAAGTAAAATAATATCCTAGCAACATTAATAATAATGGCCAAAAATAATGAAATAGTCCATAAACAGTAAAATAAAAATATAAATTTTAATTTATTCATATGGTTTAACCTATATAGAAATACAAGGAATAAACAACAGCTATGAATGTGAATGAATAACTGTTTTATGCAACATGTATACTTCTCATTATATAATGTGTCCCTAAAGAAGCTAGACAAATAAAGAATAGCTAATATATAATTCCATTAACTTAAAGTTGAAAAACAAGTAAAATAAATCAATAGTATTAGAAGTCATCATAATAGTTCTCCTTGGGGAGGAAAGAGGAAGTAATGACGACAGGGCATCATGAAATGTGTTTCAGGGGTACTGAGAAGCTTCTACTTTTCAGCCTGGCACTGGTGCCATGGATGTCCACTGTGGGATAAGCCACTGAGTTTTACATTTTTTTTGTGAATTTATGAGTTTATACTTCAATTAAAAAATGCTGTGCATATTTTAAATAAGTACTTTTTAAATTTAGGAGCAAAGATTTTATTTTGTAACTATTAAAAATCTCTAATAATGTTATTTTCCAAATCCTGCACATCTTTGATTACTTTTACCACCTTCACCTGCTTAAGACTGAGTTTATTAAAACCCTCTACACTTATTCTACTTCTAATCTTTATTCCATGTTTTCTCCCTCCTGAGAGCTTTTCCTTTATGTCTTCCAGTGCAGTGTTGTTATTTGATACATTCAAGTTGTTTATGATTTTTCCAGTTTGGGTACACATTAGCCTTTTTTTCTTGCCTGCTTAATAGTATTTTGTTCAATAGTAAGTCCTGATTTCTTTTAGTTTGCATTTTCCTAGTGTATTTCTTTTTTTTTTTTTTTTTGTGGTATGCGGGCCTCTCACTGTTGTGGCCTCTCCCGTTGCGGAGCACAGGCTCTGGGCGCGCAGGCTCAGCGGCCATGGCTCACGGGCCCAGCCGCTCCACGGCATGTGGGATCCTCCCGGACTGGGGCACAAACCCGTGTCCCCTGCATCGGCAGGCAGACTCTCAACCACTGCGCCACCAGGAAAGCCCTTTAGTGTAGTTTTTTAATTTTAGCTTTGTATTTTTGATTTCTATTATTTAGTTTTATCTTTTTTTTCCTTAATTACTCCTTCTCTTTTTCACTTTCATACTTTCTACTGTTTTGGAAATTCTGGGTCCTATTTTAAATTCTATAAGTGGTTACTTTTATATTTTTCAAATACATTCTATAATTTTCATTTTTTAATTTTTGGAATACATTTTGAAGTGGTATCTTTTCCATCCTTTTTCTTTTCTTTTTTTACATGCTCTTCTAATCTGATTCCTATTCAGTATTAAAATGTAAAACTTGGTTTCAGTGCTCACCATCAGTGAACATATGTTCCTCATTCTTGAACTATTAATTTTACTTTATGTCTTGTTAGCTTCTATTTTCAAGAAATTGTTTTAAAGAAATGTATATGAATAATCTATTTTCTGTGGCCTTAGTTATATGTTATTTTTCCTTTTATGTTTGTTAATATTTGCTTCACTTTATTTTTTCTGTTTATAAATTCTTAGGTGAATATTTCTGTGTAGCCTTGATACGTGAATCAGGTATGCTATACAATGTATACTTGTCTGGTTTGTTGACTTGGGTGGTTATAAAATATTTTTGGATTAAGAGCTGGAATAGAGTGTGATGTGCACAGCTCTTGGTCTACTCCCAGAGTGCACTGCATTCAAGGCAGCTCCATCCTGCTATAAGCCTGCTCTGCTTCCTTTACTGTTGGTCTCCATGAGGTGCATCCTCAGAGGATGTGGTGTGGGACTCCCAGTCAGTATTCCCTCCATCTAACCCTTGGCTGCCTCATACTTCCAGAGACTCTGAGATGATGAATAAAGGTGGGTTTAGATAAAGTTCTACACTTGCTCCAGATTCTGGCATTAGATTTTTCATCCATCTCTTCAGAACATAAATGTTAACATAGTATAAAAGGTATGGATTTTAGCTTTCTTTCTGAATTCTCAGGGTTTTTTTGTTTTGGGTTTTTTTTTTTTTTTCATGGAAAATTAGGAGATGCTGTGTTGTACCCGCCTATAAAGATACTATTTAAATATAAGAATACAAGTCTACTTTAAAAGGAAATTCATATTTAATCTTAGAAAAATAGATGTATCAGACTGTAAGAATCCAGAGAAGAGAGAGAGCAGGTGGGGGAGAAATGTCAATGTGGGGGAAGGAATGTTGCAGCTGCTTTTTGGCATTTAGCAGAAAGTAGATAATGCTTGTGACAATAACAGCAACACACACTGGAAATGACAGGGCCATATTTCAAGAACTGTACCTGAAAAAATCTTTAGATAGGAAAAATAAAGTAAATAATTACTAAAAAGAGAAATGAGAGATAATTAATGAACTGGAAAATAATTATTCATAGGCTTTTGCCTCTGTTTTTTACACACTTGCTCATATTAATTGACTACGATATGCTAAGTACTTATAAGCAATATCTCATTTCCACAATAATATTATGAAATGGCTGTAACTTCTCTGTTCTATAGGTGAGGAACATACAGTTAAAATAATTTGCTTAAGGTCACAGAGCTGCCTTTATTTCCTGTCTATGATCTGAAGCAACGGACTGTGTCCTCTTCCATAGTCAGACTGACTCTTTCCACCTGGTAAAGTTAATTTTGAAAATATTGTTTATTAAATATAAAATGAAGTTATAAAGCATATATTTTATTTAAGTGTAAATGTAAAATGTGTGTTTGACAGGATTATGTTGTATATTTACACTCTTCTCACTCATGTAACCAAAGTAAATATAATTGTCAGGTCCTTCCTGATTATTCTAGAACAAATAATCACCTGTTGCCAGCCCTCCTAGGTGAAGATATACTTGCCTGAGAAACTGAAGAATAGCTCTTGGACTTTCTTAGAAACTAGACTAGGTTTCTTAGAAACTAGACTAACACTAGATTATTTCACAGCTAGAGGAAGGGTAGAAATATTATTAAGGTAGATATTAACTTTGTGAGGGCAGTAGGTACTAAGTTGTAGTTCAATTGCTACAACAACTGTAGTTGTCAATTGCTCTGATTACTCATATTAAATAGTTTAACATGAGTTTGGCAGCTCTACTTAATTATTAACCTTAATGTGGAGGAGTTGATGATACTACCTTAAGAGTTTTGGCTGGAAAATGACCCTTGGCATGCATCAAGAACTCCTTGGCCTGCCAAGAAGTGCAATGTTAACACCCATATAGTGAATTATAATAAGCTGGTTATGTGCAACATGCCCATATTTGTCCTTGAAACTCTCTAAACCAAACATAAAATCAAGGCCATTAGGAATACATTGAACATCTTTGGGAGAGTGAAAATCAAACTCTTTATGTAGTGTAATTTCCACTTCCATACATATGGAATACAATGTGGGACTTCTGGAGCGGGCTGCCGCGGGCTCGGGCTCAGGGGCAGGCTTGACTGCACGGCCGGGGACCTGCGTCCGCCGGCGGGCTGACTTCTTTGGCTTCGTGAGACCCCAGCCGGGACGCCAGTCCCCTCCAGAATGAAGGTCTTCCTGCCGGTGCTGCTGGCTGCCCTCCTGGGTGTGGAGCGAGCCCACTCCCTGGTGTGCTTCTCTTGCGTGAATAAGAACAGCAACTGGTACTGCCTGAAGCCCACCGTCTGCTCCGATACAAACAACTACTGTGTGAGCATCTCTGCATCCGCTGTTATCGGGAACGTGGTGGACTTTGGCTACACCCTGAACAAGGGCTACTCCCCATTCTGCCCCATCCCGAGCGTCAATCTCCGTGTGGCGTCCGTGGACACCCGCTGCTGCCAGAGCTTCCTGTGCAACATCAGTGCGGCCGACCGCGGGCTGCGGGCCAGCGCTGCTGTGCTGGGCCTCGGGCTCCTGCTCAGCCTGCTGTCGGCTCTGCTACGATTTGGCCTCTGACCCCCGGGACCCTGTGCCCGGCCCAGACTCCCAAAGCTCAGGAAAGAAGGAAAGCCCAGCTCCTCCCAGACCCAAGAGGATCTCGAAGCCTCCTCCCCTAGACTCCTCCCCCTGCAGAGCCCACTGTCTAGACCCTGGGTCCCCACAGGCAGGCCTGCCCTCTGCACCCTGCCGGCTACCCTTACTTCCCGGTCAGCCTTCCAGGGGGAACCTGGGAACGGAGCCTGAGGGCCCCAGAGTCAGAACCACGTCCCAGGGACATGCTGGGAGGGGCACCTGATCCCAGGCCTGCCCCCGTCCAGGCCCTGTCCTCCCGCAGGTGCGGAAGATGTGCTGTGTGGAGAGGCGCTGGTCCGTGTGTCCTGCTAGGCACGGGTGAATGTGTGGCCAGGTCTCGGCCTGTGTCGGGGGGCGGGGATGGGAGTAAGCGTCAGGATCCCGGCATCCGCAGCCCCTAGAGCCCCAAGCGCCGGCACAGAACCCCTTTCCCCTGGCATCTCTGCACACCTCATTTCACTCACTTCGAGGGCAGCCTTTAGGAAGATATGCCTTCCACTGTCCCCAGGTCTAGGCTGCTGACCCAGGAATCTGCTCCCAGCCCGAAATCCAGCTGCTCTCGGGCCCCCTCCCTCCACCGCCACACTGGAGCCCTCCTGCTGCTTTGCTGCCTCAAATAAACACAGATGTTCCCACCCCCCCCCAAAAATGTGGGACTTCTAGCAAATGTGCCCTGTCCATAACTGGCCAAGTATTATTCAACACTGAGCACCTCTACGTGTCAGATGACATAAGGGACGCAGTCTTACCATTGGGGTAAGGTTCCTATACCTGAGCAGCAGTGAATCCATTGGTAGGGATGGAGCTTTGAATCAGGGATGCAGATTTTAAATTTGTTTTGCTTTCCTCTGTGTTTGATATAGAGGCTCTACCTTCCTAATAGTCTTAAGCGGGAAGGGAGATCTAGTTATCAGGCTAAGGGCAAAACATGTTTTCTTGAAATTTCTACAGAAAGATATTTCTCTACACACTTTTCTTCCTATCACCTCCTTCCATGTGAACACCCTGGAAAATAATACACAGATGGTACAAAGAATGATTCAGAGATGCCTTGCTTTTCCTTAACCTTAGTTTAGAAAATATGTTCTGAAGTCTAATGGTCAAACTGGGAAGCCGAATATTAGGCAAAAGTGTGCTCTCTTACACAGGTGGTTGTACTTCCCTATCTCATCACATTGACCCTGGATTTAATGAGGAGTGGAGATGGAAAGGAAGAAAGGAAAGAAATCAATGCATTTTCCACACTAGCAGCTGGTGTGCATATTACCTGGACTCATGTCCAAGGATGAGTAAGGTTTTATTTTTTTTAAATCAGTTCACAAAGGAAGGAAACAGTAGGGAATTAGAAACAGGGATCTATGGAGGGAACCTGGGCACAGGTGAAGTTCATTATAGATCTCTTGCTGCTGTTGTGTTTTGGTAGCAGAGCTTAGGTAGCTGCAAACAAGAGCAATTTATGTTCAGTTCTCCCAGCAGGACCTACCCCGAGACAGACTGTCTGGTCAGCACTCCATTCCAAGAAGAAAAAACACAGAAAGGAATAGGTAAGACGCCATTTGCTTTCCTGATGTATTATTTTCTCTAAGTTTCTTAGCAGTAAACCTTTAGAATGAAAGCCCAATGGACAAACTAACTTTACCTCATGATGTGACTAATTTAAGAGAAGCTCAAAGCCTTGATCACTGTCATCTATTTCTGGCTCTCTGATTTAGCAGACAGATGAAGTGCACTTATAGCTGACAGATGTGGAAATCCATATATAGCCAGACAAATCTCTAGTGGCTACTGATGCAAAATAATATGAGTTGTTTCCACAAAGGTCAGTTGAAATTTGCATTTGAATTTTTCTTCCTGGGGTGCTTTTAATGATAGGATCAGGTCCTTAGGCTCTTGTAGTAAAATGTGCCCTCCAAATTTGTCAATTATGTTAAGGTAAAATCTGGGTTGAGGAAATGCTGAAGAAAAAAATGTGCTCTGAATATTTACGACATACATAGAGAGTGGCTGTGAGATAACTGAATGAGAATTGTGACATTAATCTACCCTTGCAATTACTCTGTTAATTGGCAACTCGATTATCAAAATTAGAGTTCATTAAAGGTAAAATGTTTCTTCTGTAAATTTCATCTCCTGTACAAGATAATACAAAATATTATGCTCAGTGGGGAGGCTATTTTATCCCTTTGGTTCTTTTTATGGCTTACATTTCTAAATACTAAATTGTGATTATTTGTCTGATTCATTCTTTTTAAAGAACTCATCATCGCTATTGTGTTTATTTATATAAAGTTAGATTGCTTTCATAAACTAATCCCAGCTCTCTGCACCGTACAGTGTGTGAGTACACTTAATTTAATTCACATATTTCACTTTTTATTGCTCAAGAAAATAAAAACAATCCAAGGTTATTAAAAGTCAATTTAGATCTATATACCATTCCATTACTGACCCAATTTAATAATATTTTAATTAGTCATTTCAATAGCTTGACTCTAGAGTTAAAGAAGTGTTGATTGTATAAAAACAAAGCAGTATAATCGATATTATAACTTAGCTTGAGTCAATTTGTTTTGCTTGTAGGGGGTACTCATTGTGAAACATCCTGAGATTTTGTACAATAAAGGGTAGATGGGTTTTTTTTTTCTCTTATTTCCATATTTAGGACTGTTTGTTCGAATGCCATAATTTAAAAAACAACAACAAGGAAAAAAGACAAGCTATTTTAATAAACTTGATCTCTCGGTCACTGCCAGAGGTGATACATAAAGAGTATCTCAGGGCAGTAAGTTTGGCTGATAATCTTTTCCTAAAATATAGTGTAGATTACCTTTGTACCTCCAGCAACCATCTCAATGTATAGCATAAAACTCACATTCAATGAATATTTTATGAATGCATTAGTAAACATGTAAAGCAAATTCTGTACTTCCAAGAAATAACTGTAATGATGCTTTGAAAAGCTTGATAGGTAGTTATGGATGGATATCTATAGATGTCTATGCACATACAGTTAAGTTCTTCCTGTAAAGTATGGTACTATTTGTTCAAGCTTATGAATTATGGTTATTAAAAAATACACATTTAGAATCAGAATCAGAACTTAATTCAAGTGGAAAATCTGAATTCCTCTTTCTGCTTTGGGGAAGCACTGTACTGTAGTCTGCATTGTCCTCAGAAATTTCTGGGAAAAGGGATTCTCTCTTCTTGCCAAAAAAGCATATTTCAGTTAGAGTTGAAATGTCATTCTAATTTTTTAATCGGAATTTCATCTGCTGCTCTCTTAACCTGCTTCTCCTTGTCTTGTCAGTGCAATCATAATAGTCTTCACTCATAATTGCTCATGACTATGATGACTTCAGATAATTCCTGCATTGTCCTCAGATAGACCATATCAAACTCTGAACAACTGTTATGGTTAATGAAAGTCTTTTTCTCACTTTGTTAAAGAGATTTTAGTGAAGGCTGACATTTTTTTAGAGATATGATTTGTAAAATCTGATATAACAATAAAGAGTAAAATTTTTAATATGTAAAATTTAGACACGCTTGCCATTATTTGTATTGGGACAGTGATCATATTTATTTTTTGGAAAATAAAATCATGCTATAAGGCTATAGAGTCAGTTCCCTGTTTTTCTCAACTCTGAGACTGCTGAATATGAGGGGAAAACCAAACTTTTCTTAAAATTTTTTCTGTATGCTTTATTTAAGTTTGGTGTTTTGGATCAAGCACTACTCTTAGCTATTTTATGTGAGGTGTATCATAGAACACTTTTTTTTATTGAAGTATAGTTGATTTACAATATTATATTAGTTTCAGGTATACAACATAGTCATTCAATATTTTTATAGATTATATTCCATTAAATGTTATTATAAAATAATAGCTATATTCCCTGTGCTGTACAATATATCCTTGTTACTTATTTTATACATAGTAGTTTGTGTCTCAGTATCTTACTGCTGTCTTGATCCCTCCCCCACTTCCCTCTCCCCACTGGTAACCACTAGTTTGTTCTCTATATCTGAGTCTATTTCTGTTTTGTTATAGTCATTCATTTGTTTTATTTTTTATATTCCACATATAAGTGATAACATATAGTATTTGTCTTTCTTTGTCTAAATTATTTCACTAAGCATAATACCCTTTAGGTCCACCCGTGTTGTTGCAAATGGCAGAATTCTTTTTTTATGAGTAATATTCCATTGTACATATATACCACATTTTCTTTAGTCATTCATCAATTGATGAACACTTAGGTTGCTTCCATATCTTGGCTATTGTAAATAATACTGCTATGAACATTGGTGTGCATGTATCTTTTCTAATTAGTGTTTTTGTTTTCTTTGGATATATACCTAGGAGTGGAATTGCTGGGTCATCTGGTAGCCCTATTTTTAGTTTTTTGAGAAACCTCCATATTGTTTTCCAGAGTGGTTGCACCAATTTACACTCCTACCAATAGTGTAAAGGGTTCCCTTTTCTCCACATTATCTCTAATGTTTGTCATTTCTAGACTTTTTTGATAATAGCCATTCTGACAGGTGTGAGGTGATATCTCACTGTGGTTTTGATTTGCATTTCTCTGATGATTAGCAATGTTGAGCTTCTTTTCATGTGCTTGTTGGCCATCTGTATATCTTCTTGAAAAAATGTCTATTCAGGTCTTCTTCCCATTTTTTAATGGAGTTCTTTGATTTTTTTTTTTTTTGATATTGAGTTGTATGAGCTGTTTATATATTTTGGATATTAACTCCTTGTTGGTCATATCATTTGCAAATATTTTCTCTCTATCAGTAGGTTGTCTTCCTGTTTTGTCAATCGTTTTCTTTGCTGTGCAAAAACATTTAAGTTTAATTAGTTCCCATCTGTTTATTTTTGCTTTTGTTTCTTTTGCCCTATGAGACAGATCCAAAAAAATAATGTTACAATTTATGTCAAAGAGTATTCTGCCTATGTTCTCTTCTAGGAGTTTTATGGTTTCAGGTCTTAAATTTAGGTCTTTAATTAATTTTGAATTTATTTTTGTATATGGTGTGAGAAAATGTTCTAATTTCATTCTTTTACATGTAGCTATACAGCTTTCCCAGCATCACTTATTGAAGAAATTGTCTTTTTTCCATTTTATATTCTTGCCTCCTTTGTTATAGATTAATTGACCGTAAGTGTGTGGGTTTATTTCTGGGCTGTCTGTTCTGTTCCATTGATTGATGTGTCTGTTTTTGGTGCCAGTAGCATGCTGTTTTGATTACAGTAGCTTTGTAGTATAGTCTGAAGTGAGGGAAGCATGGTATTTCCAGCTTTGTTCTTTTTTCTTAAGATTGTTTTGGCAATTTGGGGTAATTTGTTGTTCCATATAAATTTTAGGATTATTTGTTCTAGTTCTGTGAAAAATGTCATGGGTATTTTGAGAAATTTCATTGACTGTAGATTGCTTTGAGTAGTATGGACATTTTAACAATATTAATTCTTCCAGTCCATAAACACGGGATATCTTTCCACTTCTTTGTATCATCTTCACCTTCTGTCATCAGTTTATTAGAGTTTTCGGCATATATGTCTTTCATGTCCTTGGTTAAGTTTATTCCTAGGTATTTTATTGTTTTTCATGTGATTTTAAACAGGACTTTTTTCTTGCTTTTTATTTTGATAGTTCATTAATAGTGTATAGAAAAACAACAGATTTCTGTATTTTAATCTGGTATCCTGCAACTTTACTGAATTCATTTATTAGTTCTAATAGTTTTTGGTGGAAACTTTAGGATTTTTCATATATAGTATCATGTCATCTGCAAATAGTGACAGTTTTACATCTTCCTTTCCAGTTTGGACACCTTTTATTTCTTTTTCTTGTCTGATTGCTGTAGCTAAGGCTTCCAGTAATATGTTATATAGAAGTGGTGAGAATGGGAATCCTTGTCTTGTTCCTGATTTTAGAGGAAAGGTTTTCACCTTTGAGTATGATGTTAGCTGTGGAGTGGTCATAAATAGCTTTTATTATCACTACTATGGATTGGTCTGTTTAGATTGTATATTCCTTCCTGATTCAGTCTTGGACAGTTATATGTTTCTAGTAATTTGTCCATTCTTGTAGGTTGTCCAGTTTGTTGGCATATGACTGTTCATGGTATTCTCTTATGATTTTTTATATCTCTGTGATATCAGTTGTTAGTTCTGCTCTTTCATTTACTATTTTGTTTATTGGATCCTCTTTATTTTTACCTTGATGAGCCTGGCTAAAGGATTATCAATTTTGTTTATCTTTTCAAAGAAAAAAAGAACAGTTTTTGGCTTTATTGCTCTTTTCTTTTGTCCTTTCTTTTTTTCTTTTGGTCTCTATTTTATTTACTTCTTGACCTTTATTATTTCCCTCCTTCTGCTGACTTTGGGTTTTGTTTGCTCTTCTGTTTTTTTAAATACTTTAGATGGTAGGTTAGGTTGTTTATATGAGATTTTTCTTGTTTCTTGAGGTATGCCTGTATCACTACTAACTTCCCTCTTAGAACTCTTTTGTTGCATCCCATAGATTTTGGAAAGTTGTGTTTACATTTTCACTTGTCTCAAGGTATTTTCTGATTTCCTCTTTGATTTCTTCATTGACCCACTGGTTTATTAGTAGCATGTGTTTTAGTCTCTACTAACATAGGACTCTCAATCAACTGAATATAATACAGGAAAAGTAAGGACTTCTTATTGTGTTTACGTTTCCTTTTTCAAGTGTCTTATCATTTGTTTAATGTTAATTAAGGTCACAATTATTTCTATAAAGCTTTTTTTTTCTCTATTAGGTGACAAACTCCTAGAGAATGGAACTTGTATACAATTAATTTATATATATTTATATTCCATATCATCAACCACAATGCATTGTACATTCCAGGTGATGAAAAAGTACTTATGGAATAAAACCAGAGCAAATATTTTTATTTGGCTTCTATTTGGCTTCTATTTCTTTATAGGGAAAAGAAACTCACTGAAGATAGTTTAAGTTGGTGGTAATTTATTATAAAGATAAATGTGACAGTAAGAGAGAAGCTAATTAAAATCTTAGATTGCAAAATATATTAGTATGTGGTCTTAGAGATACTGTAAGTAGATGAAAGTTCTAGATCTATGACAGTTCTAGCAATTTCAGCACAGGAATTCATGTATTTTTACTCTAGTCCTTTATTATTTCTGCTTCCCAACAACTTGCCAATGTGTCTGTCTTTTTCACTTTCTATTCTGAATCTCTAGCAAGATATTGTCAAGCTTTTTCCAGCCATGCCCTGAGAATCTTCTTTCACAGACAGTATACCTACACTTCTGCCCATTGAAAACCACTTTTATAATGTATATTCTTTCAATATTTCATTGTTCTAGTTGCCACAGAGTTTCTTTTTATTGATTTTTGACTCATCTTGCCTCTCTGAATGCAGTCTTTGCATTTTAGATTTTATAGCTAGCTACTTGATTCTCTTTGGATTTCTATTTGCAAGAATACAGATTAATTGGCTCAGCTAACTTAGATCAGAACTCTCAAACCAGACCATTTCATAGATAATTAGCCAACAAATGATTAGGCTGTTCTTGGGTCACATGATCTCTGTCCAGGAGTAGGGAGGGGCATTCATATAATCCACATGTGATGCTGCCTCAGCTAACATTGTGGGTGGAGAACTCTCTCCTAGAAGTGATGTTAAGTATGGCCTTATATCTTAATGGTATGTCAAATACACTTCCTGTGAAATATTATTTAAAGATAAAAAGATCTCAGACAACTTATTTATCTTATATCTGAGTTTCCAATCATAGAATATTTATTTTTAAAACTATAAGCTAGAGTTTAAATTACTCTCTGTGAGGAAGTTGGCTCTCTTAAATGGTTCCACTAATTCTCAAACGCTATATTCTTTATTATTTTTCCAGTATTGGCTCTTATTTTCCAGAAGTATATAAATAAATAATTAGGGTCCAATTTATTACTTCATTTAACCATTTAATATCTAAGGAGATTGAATGTAATATTAAAGGAGTATGTGAGCAAAACCAAAATGAATATTGTGATATAAAGAACAATTGCATATATATGTAGGGAGGGAGAGTTAGAGAGTAATAGCCCAAGATAGAAGACTAGACTATGGTGAAGATACTGTAATTGTATCATGTGAACTGAATTAATTTAAAATATGTCCTTTCTACAAGGATAAATGTATGTATACACATGCATGCACACACACACACACACACACACACACACACACACACAGAGTTTAAAGACTTCCCATCAGAGAAGTGGAATGTGAACCAAGGAAGAATATATTTCATCAATAAGGCTTGCAGGAGAGTTAATAGGCTGCAGAAAGTTAATAAGGAAAAAAGGAGCCTGAGATAAGGAAAGTGAAAAGCATTGAGGAGAAAAGATGAGGTTTTACAATCATATCAGTAAAAAAAGAGATAGAAAATAGGCTCACTAATAAATTAGGGGAGGTATGAAATTAAAGAAATCAGTGATAACCTCAAATGACTGAGGTGCTAAACTACTTTAACAAGAAAAATGGAGAAAAGTAATATGCATAATTAGAACACAATAGAAATCTTGCAAACATAGAAATTTACAAAAGCAGGAAATGCACACTTGAGAAACTTGGCTAAGTTGGGTAAAGCACATTGACATAATCTATTTTGCATCAGTTTCAGGAGAGTAACATAGACTTCACATATGTTAACCTCAGAGTGCTTAAAATACTCCTTTGATTGGATTGAAATATTATCCCTTAATT